>NC_073703.1:700956-1399412 GCF_023634085.1 Falco cherrug | reverse complement strand
ATGAAGAAAGCACTGTGGAATTTTAAGAGAAGACCTCAAGATAAGATATGCAGATTGCCTCATCATTTAAGAAACCTCAGGGTTTGATCAATAGACAGCCTTAAAAAAAGTACAGGCTCACAATTACTCTTTCTAAAACAAAATCAATAGCCGTAACAAAAGAAGAATAAGATTCGAGTATTCTGGTGAAAGAAAAGAGCCTGACAGGTTAAATAATTTTAGATTCAGGCGAGGCTATCAATTACGAAAGCTCATGTGAACAAGCTATTCAGAGAAGATGAATGCACAGAGAAGACTGTCATGATAAATTTACCAAGAAACTGGAAGAGAGGAAAGATCAGAAAAACTTTTGCAGGCAACTTGATAGACAGTGACAAAGACAGCTGGTATCTGTCAGTAGACATTTAAAGATAGGAAATAACCTAAACAATTTCACAGAGAAATACTCAGAATCTATGAATAGCAATGAAACCCTCAAAACCAGAGTACTTGAAGACTGACATAACAGGAGACATAAATACAAAGGAGAAAGAACTTCTATAGATACTAACATCCAGCTGAAAAACATGATGTCTAGAGACAACAAGGATGTATGGCAGAAAGGAGGAGAAACACTAAAAGGAGTATAACGAGCAAATCACTCAACAAAACTGTGGTTCACTCAAAGGGATCTGGAGAATAACAGCTAAGATGCGGATCATCATACCACTGACCCCTGAATCACGGGCAGTTGCTAGCAATTAAGCTCATCATATCACAGATAGTGAAGCCTTTCTTTGCTTTATTATTAATGTGTTCTATTTAAGAACAGTCACAAAAGAGCAGACCTAATCCAGAAGTGTGACTTCAGAAGCTATTAGAGAAGGAAAAGCAACACATTACAGAAACCTATAAATTACATAGAGACATCTCCCCATGCTCCCCCCAAAATAGGGGTTTATATATGCAAATACGTAGTATTTGCAGGGGTTTTTTTAATGATTTTTAAACATTTTTATTTCTAGTGTACTTGTGTGAATGAAGACATCATTCCTACACTTTTAAGAATGTTACCAAGAAATAACCTCACTGAAATCAACCATAGTAAGTTTCATAACTTTATTTTTCCTTATTAAAAATAATTTTCCTCCATTTTGTTTCCTTTTCAGTGTCATCAAACTTCCTCTTGAATTCCTGTTCTGAAGAAAAAAAAAAAAAAAAGAAAAAAAAGACCTAATGATACACACACTTCTGCCATGGTATTTCTTACCTTTACTGATTGATTTGGGTAGGTGTGATATTCCATTCTTATCATTTCCAAAATGCACTATTCAGTTGATAAAAAAAATCTGTATAATTTTACACGGCACACTTTTACACTGTCTAATTAAAGCTGAAACATCTTGTTGAATACCACACTAGAAAACACAGCAAGTTAAGAATATGAGCTGCATATGCAACTATCACTTGCCTGACAGTTTGGGATTGACTGAGCAATCTATGCGAAAACTTGTCAAGCTAAATTACAAAAGAGATTGCCGGTGCTCACATGCAGAACATAAATAAGGAGAAAAAACATATCTGAGTGAAAATATTAACAAATAAGAAAGCTAATCCAAACAAAGTTCATCCAGCTTTCTTGTTTAAGGGTGTTAATGCATCACCAATATGCTCCCACTTTCTACTTTTGAATTGCCATCTAGAATCAACAGATCTACTATAAACCCAAGTGATTTTTGACATTTTGCGCTGAAGCTCCCTTTCACAGAATCCACACTTCTCCAGAGAGTAACTATATTGCCTTTCATATTTTCAAAACCAAAGGTCAAGAGTTGACTGTACACTGCAGAGAGCTTTGATTTTTTATGATTTACAGCAAGCTTATTTTTTGAAACACATGAACATAAAAACAACTTTGACCATTAACCAAATGCACAAATTATACTTCCTTTGCTAATTACAAACCTTAACAATTTAAATTGTAAACTGATAAAACCTAATCTTTTTGGTTTAAAATGATGTGGAACATTGCACCTAAGATAATGTCTAATTAAGAAAATCATAACTTAATGAATGACCACAGAATTTAAACATTGTGTGCTGTGTATTTAAGAATCAAGATTAGCTACCATAATCACCTTAAGACATTCAGCAAGAAAGGAGATTTCCACTACACATAAATGGAATGGTTTGTAATGGACATCAGAGGTTTCACCAACTTGGATTTTTTTTTTCTTTCATCTACCCACCTGAGAAAAGGATACATAATCACACACACACACCCTTTTCTGACTGGCCTTAGTAAGAGATCTCCCATTGCATTAAACATAACTCCATTCTAGAAAATGCATACATTTTTTTAAAACAGTAATATTAATTTGTTACTAAAGTGGAAAGTTAAGGCACAAGTACTACAGATCTATTTGCACCCACCCACTATAGCTACAGGAGGAGGATTCACTACCCTCCAATAAGCACAAACAAGCTTTAACTAGCTCACTGACCCACACAATTAGGGGCAGGGACAGTATTAGTCAACATAGGCTGTTTGATTTTATTTGGTATTAGGTGTAATTAACTTTAAATACAAAAGCTTAAGAAACCCTGCATTTTTACATAGAAACAATGATTTCAATATCATTCCACTAGCAAATTAGAATCTCTTCACCTAGGCTATATATTGATCATAAGATATGAATGAAGAGTTTAAAAACAAGCAGATCTAAAATTCTCCTGCTGTGGGCTTTCACACAGGATTAAAATAATCAATTCGGCTGCAGACAAATTGTACAGCTATCTCCTTTGGATGTGGCAACATGCTGTCTGATATTAAATTGTAACTTGGTATACTGCTTTCATAAGAGTTGCTGGAAAGAACACAGCACCCTAAAAAGCAGGACATTAACTGGGCAGACAAGGACTTGAAATGCTACAGGACACAAACCCTGGCATGCACACCAGCAAACTACGGGAGACACACCAACTGCTGCCCAAGGGAGAACACACCTTGGGTAAGGAGCACCACTTCTTCCTCTAAGTCTAGAGAAGTTACTACATTGATACCCTGCTGATGCCTCCAGCACTTTCAGTTCACATATGAAATGACACTGATTTAGTCTGACTGAATTTCTACTAATGCATTTTAAAGGAATTGTTTCAGTCATGAGCAACTCCAAGTCCTCTCCTGCCACAGACCCTAAAAAGAATTAAATTCAACCAAAGACTGGAAGAAAAATTGTACCCTAACTCTCTAACACCACGTGACAGGTGTTATAAGTCATTCAAGATCAGAGTAAAACATCAACATCATTTTGGTTTGGCACTTGTTTGGGTTTTGTTGGAAAGGAAGAAGGCAAGGGAATAGACGGTATGCTAGCAGTCTCTCAAAAGCAAACCTTTCCACACTGCATACCCAAAAAGTGAAGCACTCAAAATCACAAATTATTTCAATCATTTTGGTTCCCATCTCTCAAATGTATGCAGTTACTATTAAAAAAAAAAAAAAAACAAAAACAAAAACCCAACCAAAAAAGAGACAACAAAGTCGACAAATTCTTTTTTCCCAACCTTACGCTGAAAATATTCATTATAGTTCTGAAGCTGGACCTCTGCTTTCAGTCCAAGGGCTCACATAGATTTTTGTTTCCTACTCTAACTGGACAAATGTGTATTATAAGAATTTAGAATGACATAAAAGCAGAACATTTATTATCTTAAATGTCTAAACTCTCACATTTTTAGTAACAGCTGACAGATACTGTACAAACTGCAGTTTTGTTAAAACCACCTTTCCCATTTACCTGTCATTGACAAGAAATGCATTTTGATCTAAGCCCATTTATGAAAAATGCAGATGCTTTTTTCATAGAAAATGTGTTTTTGCCAGGATAATTTATCACCCATGTCACTCTTACTGGTTAAGTGCTCTTAAGTACCCTCCACTGAATATCTATGCTCTTACATTTTTTCCAATTCCAAGGTACAGAAAGCTCTTTATTCATGAAGATCAGATCAAGATTTCCCCCACACACTCTTAAAGGAAATATGCAATACTGAGTAAAAAACATGCTGTTATTTCTAACCTAACTGCATCTCCAAAGAGCTGGTATATGCATGGAGTTTGTTCCTCTCGGCCACTAAGTTAAGCTTCTCTCTTCCTTTAGAGACGTCACAGACACCCACAAGGTCCAGTGAGAAATAAAATGCTGTTCAGTTGTAATCTTCAAATTTTGGCAAACTTTCCAAAAGGCATGCGATTCCACAACCATACAACCTGGCCAATTCTATACAGTTCTTAGCAGTTATGGCAAAAAGCAGAGATAAAATTTCAACCCAAATCAATGTTTGAGCAAAATTCTTAACTATTCACCATTGTTTACACATAAGTGATTTTGATATGAAATAGCTAAATACTGTAACATACCAGAAATTAAGGTCTCACAACCATGACATACTACTTCGATGATGTGCTTTGCAGAGATCTAGCTTTAATTGAGAGAACACATCCATCCAGGCCCTCCTCTTTCCCACAAGCTGCACTCAGGGAATGTCCTGGATAATCATTTCTGGGCCACAACTTTACCTACTGCATATCATCCCAAAACTGTAATGGATACAGAATTACTTATTTCTACATGGTGCTCTCTCAGTGCACTCATTTACAGCATCTTGGTATATTATAAAAGTAATACTCTAAATTTATTGAAGAGAAATTCTTTATTAGCCCATTGAGAAAAAGGCAAAGCATGGAGATCTTCTTGAGATTATAAGCCTGCAACAGAAGCAGGAGTAGACCTTAGCATCTCTTGGCTCATTACTCAATTAATTCCTCCAAGCCACATTACATTGAATACCACAGCAGCTGCTCATCCAGGCCTCCTATAATTTCAGTGGCAGTTATACAGACAGCTCTCCTAGCCATCAGTTTGGAAACCCAAAGCTAGATATATTCAAGATTAAAATAAACCTTAAAAAGTCCACCTAGTCAGCTAAAAATTGGAACAATTCCTTCTCTAGTTCTGATGTGCTGACATCAAGTCAATCACATTGGTGAATCACAACTCAAGGGCCTAACACCCTCGTTAGGTCTATGCAATGCTATGCAGCACGTTAGACAACACACTTGAAGGCTTTCCTCCTCCGGTCTGATGCCCTGTGCTCACTAAGGAATCATCTTTGCTTTTTGCAATCCGCTAACAAAGGGGTTATGTATCTTTCAAGCAGTATGAGACCCGACAGAGCAAAATCATGGAGCGTTTCTTTCACTGCACAGCCCTACCCCATCTCCCAGCCGGTGAGTGTGATTCTCTGTCTATGGACAGGTGAGCAGAAGGAAAGTGAGCAGGTACTGCACATCGTGTAGACACGACCATACCATACACAAAGGGACAGGTAATTTTGCACAGCCAACACATTCTGACATCTTGCCTTCCAATACTTGATTGCACAGACAAAAATATTACTACAGAAGTTTTAAACCAAGTTCTGGAAAGAAAAACAGTGAAGACAAAATTTATTAATGAAACTGCAACAATCCCTCCACCATGCCACAGAAGTAGGATCCAAAGCCAGAGGCTTCAGCAGTCCGGTAGAGTCCAAGCTACACCATTAGCTGAACCAACTAGCAAGAGCAGGAGGATTTACTCAGGTCAGAAAAGCAGGCAATCACAGAGAACACCATGCCAAGGAGCACAAACTGCTTGGAATTAAACCCGAATTCTTCCAAGTGTGTACATGACGTGCCTCAACCCACACAAGTCACTCAAGTCTTACTAGCTGCAAACATTAAAATGGGAAGTCTATCAAGGTTTCACCACAATAGTTTTCAGAATTACTTTTCAGGAAGAAACAATGCTCATTCCGGACAGTGCTGCACCTGCAGTATTTTCAGATGATTTCAAAAGCAACATTACATTTTTACTAAACACAAACCTGCCTTTTCTGACTATTGAACCCTTTTAGATTTTGATACTACATGGCAAGAATATTTCTTAACAGACAATCTGTACTTTGTCTAAAAGTAATTACAAAATGAAGGTTTAAAAATAAAATCTCTATAAATACTTAAATGAGAAATAATAATATAAGGAGGCAATTTAATTGAGGTGGCAGAAAAAAGGTCATAACTTATTGCGGAGTGCTTTCTGAATTAATGAAACTTGGACATATCTGAGGTCAGTGTCAAGGCAGCGATACAGCTACTTCATCACAACCAAGCAAATTACGTATAAAGCTCACAGCAAGTATTATCAAATGCAAAGATAAGTGGAGGAAGAAGAATAAAAACAGATGGATTTACTTGGGGAAAATAGATGTTAAGAGGTGAAATAAATAATTTAGTGAACAGTCTTCAAATGGATACATAGAACTGATACATCCGTATGATGAAACTCAATCCTACTGTCACGCTTCAAGCCTTTTAGATCTTTGCATATCTGTTCCCCCAATAAGAACTTCATGAAAGCTTTAACTAAGTAGTAGTAAACAGTAGCTGGGAAAAAGAGATCATCGCAGGGATATTTTTAAGCTACTATCATTGTATTTTTTACTAAAATACATGCAATTTTATTTTTCCCAGGTAAGTTACAGATACAGTTTCCAAAAATTTTGTAGATTTGTTTTAATCTATGTTTTGTAAGAGGTATTCCAATCCGTTTTAACATCTAACTGGCACTTAAGTATCAAAGACAGATTTGCATTTCAAAAGCCAATTAAAAAAACCACTCAGTAGTAAGGCACTGATTAAGCATCGGTGTGGCTTTACATAAATTAGGCAGTTCCTTTGACTTTCCCTAGTTCAAATCCATCATAATAATGGAAAAAACCATACATTATATGGACTATATGACCACCATACCATCTCCTTCCACTACCCTGATGTTGGTGTGGTCATATTCTGGTTTCAAAGAAAGGAAGCAAAACCACTCTTAAAAATAAATTAATTACTTCACAGATCCAGTTTAGAGTATGATAGCAGGCTTAGGTTTGCACAGCGAGAGGAAGCGAAGGAGGAGGAAACACAGGCAATGACAATCTCAACCTTCATTTGCTACAAGGAACCAAAACGTGGAAGCACACACTTAAGGGGGAAAAAAAGAGATAGGTGTATCCTGAAACTACTGATCATTAAAGAAAACTAACAAATTTCTTGCTGTTTGCAATTTCTAACAACTTACTATATCAAGGTGCAGTAGCACACAATTCCAAGTCATAGACTAATCATGCTAAATTAAAATATTCTTCATAATATTTTATCATAACTTCTGACTTGTTTTTTAAATCACATGAGAAACGGGATTAAAGAAGAAGAAGATCAATTTCTACAGGAGTCTCAGTTGCCACAGAAACTTTGATTCTCACACCTCAAAAATCCGAAGAGTAAAGGCTTCTCATCTACTATCATGTATGGGAAAGGTTCTTTAAAAGCACATTGTCAAATGCACTACAAACTTGCCAATCCACGCCTTCATCAATTTTTCCCTGCTGTGACACATTTATAGCACTGTGTCAAAAACATAAATTGAAGCAAGAAGCCAAGCAAGCAGGTCTCTAACATAAAGCATTCAGTCATTGTCCGAGCAGTCCACACTCAGTTATTGAGTGCGTGTTTTGGTTTAATTTTTTCATACAGTGGTTTACTAAGCTCCTCTGTCACCTTGCAACACCTTGTGTTATCAATACCTGTCACCCTATGGCAATAAAAGAGCTTCAGTTTCTCATGTTCAAAAATTTTAGCTCCATCAAGCTATAATATATAAAGTCCTTTAAATAATCTGAGAAATTTATCAAAATTTATCAGCCTGTTAGAACTTTATGCAAGACTCACAACAGGTAGATTGCTCAGCATTATCCATTAGCGTTAGGGAAAACAGTGCAGTTAGGAAACCAAAAACTCAAAGCCTGTATTTATTCACATATATGATAGAACACTAGATGTTTTTACAGGATTTTCTTCGCCCTGGCCTACATTACTCAGAAGAAGTTAAAACATGCAAGCTATGTTTCATAATATTCTTTTTTTAAAGAGATCAGGTGCATCACAGTACAACATTCAGACACACAATATGAATTCAACATAGCACTGCTCAATTAAGAAGCAAATTAGATGCCTCCCACTGTTATCTTGAGGCCGAGGAGGGACCTTACTATGCTAACTATGCCCACACTTACCACAGCCTGAAAGCTTCCAATTAAAAGAAAGAGAGGGGAGACTAAATATTAAAAATCACTGATAAAACTGAGGCATTCAAATGAGGTCAAGAAAAGCACTATAATTAAACTAGAATTTAAATATTCCATCTCTTACTCCAAAGCCTTCAACAACCAAAGCTACTCTTCCTCCCAACTACAGGATTAAACTCAGAGTAGTCTTCCACAACTCTTAGCACTTAAGCGAGTTAGTAAATAGGTTTTCACACACCTACAGCTGACAAATCTTTTGGAACAGCAGGACAACTTACACTGCAGCCAGAGGATGCCCTTGTGCACACTGCTAACTTAACAGGGTGGCACAACGCAGCACAAGGGTGAAGAGCACTTCCTCTAGCACTGAATAAATAATAAAATTTGTATTGCAGTTTTTATTGATCAATAATCTTCCAATACAGCCGTTAGTCTCCTTTGTCTCATGTTGGCCTATTTGTGCGGTAAACATTCGTATTTGCTTGGGTTAGACTGTTATTTGTTCAGTTTTCTAACAAAGATATTCTGAAAACAAAACTCACCAGAACTTCATTGTGGTGTTTTCTAATACTAAAAGACTCTTCAAGACTCCATTGTTTTAAAAACTATCAATTAAAATAGTATCTTCTACATCAATACAGGAAAATTGAATGGAGATTTTGAAGACATTTTGCATTACCTTCATTTTTAACCCCATTAACCTTAGCTAATGATCATATAGACCAGAATGATAACAGAAGCAAGACACTGAATGATCTCATGTGGAAAGCAGCAGAATTAATCACGACAGCAGCAATACAAGAAGGTGGTAATTGCCTGAGATAAGTATGCGAGAACTGCTTTTATTGTCCTCATTGCCAAGAAACTTAGAAATGTATTTCTCATTCAGAGACACTGAAAGTCACTCCTTTAAGATATAAAACCCCAAATTTTTTTATTCCTGACGTTTCTGATGTTTCACACCAATGCTACAAGCTAACTGAATCGAAATAACATCAGAATATAAATGACAGTAAGCAGCAGCTCTGGGAGATGCTGTAGCACTAGTCAGGAAGAATTCATTACCTTGAGACATTTATTAAGAAAAAAAAAAAAAAACTGTTTGAAAAGGCCTGGCAAACATCATTAGAGAAACAAAAGAAAATTGCTTCATAGGCTTTTTTCCTAGTTACATTGCCTTAGTTTAGCTTTTTTTTTTCAGTTGGTTTTTGAAATCTCACAAATTCTAAGTCTCTTTCAGCTACACTGTTTCCAAGACACACACAGTCTGACACTCCCAAGCCCAAAGATACAAACAGATGATGTTCTGAAAACAGGTCACTTTCCCCAATCAGAGTCTTTATTTTTACATGCAAACTTCACTTACTGCTCTCTACAACCTACATAAAAGCTATTACTATGTCATGTCTAATGGACACTCAAACATCAAAGGTGAGGTTATGACTTTGGTTTCTTCATGTCTGTCAGGAAAGCTTTAAGCAATTTGTTCTTTGTGACTTTTCAAACTTCCTTGTTCATACTTGGTAAGAAACAGAAAAATACAAAACCCCAACACTCCTGCCTTCTCTACCAGTCTTCCAGTTCTTTAGAGACTCTACACACTGCTAACTTTTAGGAGCTTCCCAAATGATTCGTGACAGAGGGCAGATAAATCTCAACATGGAAGCAGGCAGAGAAAGTTATTTTAAAGGGTATTTATACATAAAGAAAGTAGAACCTTGTTCTTTTTTTTCCCCTTCTAAGCCATGGTAAGTCTATATTGTCATTACATGCACCTGACACTGTTTAATACATTCATTTCAGCATTCCTGATCTTCAGCATTTTCCAAGGAATACCACCACATTAAGACGCTTAGATGAACAGAATATAGGACAACTTTCAGCCAGTAAAATGAGAGATACAGTCCCAGTTTCCCTGATAACTGATGAAATAATCCTTCCTTTCTTGGAAAGCGCCCTTCTCTTTTCACAACGGCAGAGTGCATATCTACATTATCATGCTGTTAGTTATACTTAACAACAAAAAGAGACTTACCAGCTACCGTGAGCTTTGCTGTTCTGCTGACAATGGTCCCCAGGCTTTCCACAGTTGCCACACACTGATAATATCCTTCATCAGGTTTATTATGCTTGGAATGCACCACACTGTTTATTAATAAAGATCCATCTGGTAGCAACTGGCGACGGTCATCTGACACCAAGTTTAGAAAAGTCCCATCTTTTTTCCATTCAATTTTTGGAGAAGTTTCACAATAAGCTGAACAGTTCATTATAACAGAAGCTCCGCGAACTGACAGAACGTCCATTGGTTCCACCAGAAAGTAAAAAGGAGTGAAGGTTCTCACAAGGGATCCTGTAAAACACAAATCACATCACACAATTTTTGGGTTAGCCTTCTACATTTCTTAAGCATAAACTGCATCCTCATTTCAAAATACTGTAATGTGCACAAGAGCCATCACTACTTGCAATATCGTCTTCCTGTACAAATTAGAAATAGCTTGGTCTGTATGACAAGACCTTTGTCTGATTTGGCTATTTACACCTATGGACTAGTAAATACACCTAAGTTTTCATCCCAAAAACATATTTGTCTGCTTATATGGCAATCAATATGGGTTTAACAGTTCTGAACAAGCCATTGCAGACAGAATTCTGCCTCATCAAAACTTACGCAAAGTAATATATGTGCTCAAGTACCACATTTATAACAAATGATACATACTCTTATGGCTCTTTCCTTGGCCTTCCGTGGTATGGGTGCCGTACCACAGCAGTGCAGTATTTTTTTTTGTATAACAAAGATTAAGAAACGTGAAGAATAATTCAGCCCTCGAGAAAAAAAAAAGTTTCCAACTCCTGAGTTTAAAACATCTTGCAAGTGCCATAAAACATATTTTTACCTTGGTTCTAGTTCAGGATAAACATCATTACTTTTCCATTTTAAATATTCCCCAAAGAGTTCTATAATTAACATCTATTTGCATTAAGAAATTAATTTTAATTACTGTATTTCTGGTGTATTTGGTCAAGCAGAAAGACTGTGTCAATATCACTTTGACTTGTCTTAGCTTAACCATCCACAGAAGAAAGCATAAAAATTCATCCAGGAAAGATTTTCCAAATCAGCACAGCGTTGTGTTGGGAGAGAATGGCATCTTTGTTTTTAAAGGTAACTTGGAAATAGTATCAAGGCTCCCCACATGTACTCTGACAAACTCCACTCTTCCGCCACTCAGGGACTAGGCGTGGGATTCATGTACAAACCACCTGGCAATATAAACTGAAATATCACTAGCTGTCTACCAGCAAAGCAAACCTGAACACGCACAGACTAAAAGGTCAACAGGGCTTTTGAAGCAAGTCAGTTGAACCCAGAGCTGCAGGGATTCCTCCTACCTTTATACAAAGAAAGCAAGCTGCAAAAGGAAACGCTTAAAATGCCAGCTGAAAACAGACACAGCCAAACTTACAAGGTCTTTTTGCAAGGCCTAGAAAATAACTTTTATACAAATGCAACAACTAAATTACAATCCTAATTAATAAAGCATATTTTACAAGCACTGTGTCTAGCAATATATTCTCAGCACGCAGCAGCAGACCTAGACCACCCTTCTCTAAACATTTTTAAAATAACTTTTTAAAGTCACAGGTTGTCTAGAGACCAGAAGAGATTCCACCAGTAACACTTTTTAAGATTAAAAAAAATAATATATATATACTTCAAGTGGTTTCTGTCATTAAGCTGTCAGTTAGTGTGTGGTCCAGAGCAAACACAGGAAAAAATGGTTGGTCTTTAAGGTCTGTATATAGTCCTTAACAGGAGGGGGGTGGGGGAAGGAGTCCTGAACTTGGGGGGTGTGGGTGTTACCTCCCAGTTACATATAGTCTTTAAGGCGTATGTTCAATGTAACAAAGCAGTGAAAAAAGACCTGTTCTCCATTGTTCTTCGTAGGTAAGTTACATCATTGTTGTCTGACACTGGTGTAGCAAACCTAGCCATAAACCAGTTTCCTCGATCTGGCAGTAGGCAATATGTAACACAGTAAGAATGTGGTTTCCCTTTTAGGCACCTCTAAAAATTTGAAGGCAATCTCTAACACCTGGGAAAGGTATTGTTAGAAAAGGGTTAAAATGCATTCACAAATAGAAAATTAAGCCTTTACTACACACACTAGACCCATCAGAAAGGATGATAAAAACACTCATCTCAAAACTACTTAAATCTTTCACGGTAAGGTCAATAATGAAATGCCAAAGTATGTCAAGGCCACCTTGAAGAGGAATATGCATTTAATAACCAGATTTGCTTCATTCAATCACAGAATAATTATGAAGCCTGTGTTTTTAGAAAAAGTACAAATATGAAGGAGACCTTTACGTGTAAAGAAAGTATGTCCTGTAAGCATTTAGCTTCTTCAATTGCTTGACTGTTTGTTGGGCTTTTTTAAGCCGGATTTACTTTCTAAAATAGCCTTAATTAACGAATTGATATGATCCCCTGTATCAATGAATTGCACAGAAAGTCTCCCGTCTCCAAAGAGACTTCAGCTTCCCCCTGGAGAGGGACTCCAGCCTTCCTGCACAAAGTCTATTTACTACTTGGAATTCACCGAAACCTGAAGATAAGGCAGAAGGAGTAGTGTGAAAGAAACAACAGATAACCTACGAAAGTGTAATTTATATCATTCAAATGTTCTTCTACCTTCCAGAATTCAAAGAGGGAATAAGGGGGAAAAGTATAGAAAGCCTGAAGTTTCCCTAGTGATAGTAAGTCTCAGACTGGAGACCTGTTACACTGGTAACCGAATCCATGAGATTATGTCTTTCCTGAGATAAAAAGACAACCAAAAAAGACCCCAAACATACACAACAAGAAAAACCCAAAACAATACAAAATTTCTAGGGCTGCTTATGTTACTTAGGTTTGTATAATCACACCTACATGCAGATATACTTGATCCTCTGCATGTGGAGTACCAAGTTTCAGTTCTAATATACCAAATGGCAGAAAAGCCCAGAGGCATGAAAATACCTTAACCTGTTTATCAGTATGATCGCCTCCATTGCTCCATAAAACTAAAGGTCTTTTTTTAAAAAAAAATTAAAGATTTGGCTTTATTGTCTCTAGATTTTCCAAGAGAAAGCATTCTATCCAAGCTCTCAGCCTTTCCCCCCCTCATTTACAAGCTCCTGTGCATTATTCCAGTATAGATCCAGACCCTTACCAGAACAAAATACAAATACCCTTGAGTTTTGTTGCTCACTGCCCTTCTTCTCTGGCTTTTCAAACAAAAACTAGGAAACCTCTGCAAAGGGGAGGCCAGCTTCTTGTTTGCTTTGTCTGGCTTTGATGCAGATTAGAGCAGATCAAATCCACTGATGGGATAAGATTGTTCTTATCCTGGAAGCAACAAGGTGCCCAAGGAAACAGTATTGTAGAATATAGAGCTGAGGATGTCAAAAAAAGTGCATGCCAAGGAGAAATAGCAGCACAGAAGGGGTTAGAGACTTTCAGGAATAATGAGAAGCAAATTCTCAGCTGGGTTTCAGAGATAACATAAAAAAAAAAGCTCTTGCCAAGAGCCCTGTGAAGACACAGCACAGCCTGCTTCAACTCGGGATACTACCATGCTCCTGCACAGAAGGCGGGGGATAAAAAAAAAATAAAAGGGTTGGTAAATAACTATGTCCCATCTTGAAGGACATTAAACTAGAATTGGGACCTTTCTAGCCCACAGTCTCAGAGAGGTTTTGCAATTTAGAGTTAGGGGCACTCAGGACAAGTGCTGGTGGGCTGCATTCACACCCCTGCCAACTCAGTTCATACCTCATTTAAGCCTTGATTCAGCCTGAAAAGGCTTTGTACATACAAGACCTTAATAAACTTCTATTTCTGTCAACAAGCCATTTCTCCCACTCCATCAACCTATTGATTAGTCAGTTAAAGGAAACCACATTATTTAGGACAGAATTTGTGTACTTTGTGGAGGGAGCCCTTCCTCTTTCCACATACTTGGCTGGCGTTTGTGTACGTACATACTGACCCTATGATCTTAAAGGTCTTTTCCAACCTAAACGATTCCATTACTCTATAGGTATGTACACATCAGTGGCTTGATTTGCATAATGCTGGCCCAAGAAACTTACATAAAAAGCAAGACAAGTTTATCTTACTTTATTTTCCTTATCACGGAAACAGGAACAGCTAAATCTTGCTCATTCCCAACAGATACTCCACACACACCCCACACCCCAGAACTGCTCTTGAACACCAGTGATAGAGACCCGGCACTTCCCACAGGCATTCAGTTCCAGTACTTCACGCTCTGTATTAGGACTATCAAGCAGTACTGCTAGGATTTAAGCGTAGTTCTTTTTGCCAATGCGGGTATGGGGCACAGGCTGTTAATCTTTCCCAGCAGTCTTCTACATATTCAAGGACTTAAAACCTTCTCTACCCTTTCCTTTAGGCTTAGCATATCTAATTTAGTACTAGGCAAACAGTAGGGCGCCCGACTATTAACTCTGTGAACCCCCTCCAACCAGCCCACGTTCCTCCCCAAAGCGCTGAGCCCAAACCACAACAGGGTGCTCCAGCAGAGACAATATCAGTGTTGGGTGCAGGTACGGTGTCATTTCACATGTTTTGGAAGCTCTGCAACTCCTTTCTTCATCCCTCCCAAAATACAGGCAATTCAGTTTTAGTGCAGAAGCATAACACTGCTGACTACATCGATCCATAATCCCTTCACCACTGTAATCCCTAGATCCTTTTCTCAGAAACTGCCATAAGGTTTGTTCTTTTCCATTTAATGTTTGACTAGCTGATTACTCCTGCCTAACTGTATTAACTTTCACTTGGCTCCTCTAAATTCTTCCTCCTTCCAAAAAAGTTTACTGATGTTGAACTCTAACCTTGTCCTACCTCTTTGAGCTTTAAATTGTGTGAAAATTTAACAAACATAGCTTACTCTGTCCTCCAGCTGCAAGTGAAAGACATGTAATAGAAGTTTACTCAGAATACACAAGTGCAAAATCCCCCACAACACAGCTTCAGTATCATTGTCCTTACTACTTCTCTCAACACTTATCCATCCTTTTTCATAGCTATCCTATGTAAGTTAAGACCATGTTTCCGTTTCCTTACAAAAGCGTAATTGGATGGTGGTTGCTGAGGAAAGAATAAGGGAATTTATTTTTTTTCTATGAAACATTTTAAGCTATTAAGGAAATCAGAATGGTCTGGAAAATATTTCCTTGACAATTCTACATCAATTAACCCTCCTAGCCACATTACCTTCCAGAAGAAGTCAGAAAAAAAGTTTGCTCACTCACCCCTCAGGAACCAAAGCCAAGCTGACTACTTTTATACATCGCAAGCTCCTCCACTCCTCCCATTTAAAATATTTTGAGCTTTTCTAGTCCTTCTTCAAGCTCATGTCTCAAGTTGTCAAAATTAACCAAGAGTTCTGAAATTGTTTCAGCCAAGATAAAACTCATCACAGAAAAATTATTTGAAAATATTTAACAATGAATCACTTTTAGCCTTCCTTTGCTAAGCCTAGTTGATCTCTTATCCTCTCAGTATTAGGACAAAGGACCAGAGCATGCAACCCTTCTCACCTGAAAAGGATCAAAAAGAGCATATTTGAGATATGACGGAAGTTCGCAAAGTTAAGATGAATCTGCCTGAACTTCTCCTTACAGCATGCTTCCCCAAAGACCACGAAAAGGTTTTTAAACTCAAAAGAACAGTTTTAACATAACACTTTCCAGCCACAGGAAATGTGAAGGCAGCTAGGTAAGACAGAAAGAGCTCATCGATTGCTCTTTCCAAATGCTGCATTTTCAAAGGGCAGTATACCTCAGTGGGACAAAGAAATCCAAGCCTTCCTTTAGCTTTCTTTTCACTGCTACCACACCTACAGAAGGATTACTTTCATTTTTTTGTATGTTCTGCTAGCTGCATCACATTTTGTGCAGCAGAACATCTTTAACAAAGCTGCAGGTGAGGAAATGCCTACAACAGTAAATACAAAGTGCCTGCTCAAGTGGGAAGAAGCTTTCCTTTGTTACCCAGTTAATTTCTGAAAGACACCAGCATTCCAATATCAAACATAAATCATTTAAATGTGTGCTTTAAAAACTGCCTGACACAAGGTCTTCAGAAATTATGGAATTTACAAAAATAACTTCAGACAAAACCACTTTGATCTTAGTTCTACATAGTACATATAAATTACCTCAAACTGGTGCTCGGCAATGTATTTCAGAAGATTTCCCCACTACCAGTGCTATAGATTTAACTTTAATCCACTGCTGCCACCAAAACTATTTGGTTGTGATTTTTTTCCTGATGTTGACCAGCTGCATTCAAAGCAGAGGACTGTAATACTAGATTTCACATAACTTGTGGAAGGGAACTGCATTCCATTTTTCAAGGACCATCCACAAAGAAAATGTGAAGCACAGGTATAACCACTTTTTCCAAACAGGATGATAAATTAAGGCAACCAAACCCATCTTTCATCAAAAATACCTGACATGAGATTAGTAGTACACAAGGATTTGGTCACTGGAAAGAGTCATATAGGGCTTTGATGAAGAAAGATTACTTACTTTTACCTGTTGAGTAAAGACATGTCAATGGGGGGGGGATGATACTCATCCTTTTAAGTTAGATTCCAAAGCAGTTTAAGACTACGTAACACCCTTGAAAACTGACGTTTAAAATAGAAGCATTTGACAAAATCCTAATCAGACTGGCAGGAACTATTATAAAGCCCCTTTTTATGTACTGCAAGGACATGATAAAATATCCAAGCTCTTGCTGCAGGACTGAGCTTTTAAAAGGCTTTTCACCAGAATTTAATTAACATTCCCAATGGCCCTTGTAATCCTAAAAACAGTATGTCATGCCCTTCCTAACCTAGATCATTAAAAAAAAAAAGCTGTCTTCAAGAATTAGCCAAACGTATTTTAACTGAAGGTGTTACAAACACTATTCTTTGCAAGCTGCCAGCAGGAGCTCACAATAAACTCGTTTTTGTGGTTTTGTGAAAATAGTCATTACTAAGAAGCACATTATCTATATGGACAAATTGCTCCATGCATTGATCTCTAAATAAAATTTAAGTATTAGCATGTTGGTAACTTTTTTTTGTTACAAATGTCAACATTTAAAAAATTGTGTACTACCCAATAAGCAAAATTCATACATGGCATTACAATATACCACAGCAGACTGAATGTTTAGGCCAGGGGTCCTCAAATTTTTTAACCAGGGGGCTGGCGTGTGGATGAAGGGGCAGGCAGTCATCTGCAGCTGCTTGATCCCGTGTCCCGTCCCCCCCCCAAACTCCCGGGGGGGGGCGGGGGCAGGGGGGTCTGTAAATACCAGGAGCCCGATTGAGGACCCGGGAGGGCTGTATCTGGCCCATGGGCCATAGTTTGACGACCCCTGGTTTAGGCAAAGGTAGACTTTCTGCTTAATATTACATTTTCCCCTCATAGGGAATATACAGTATAGACTACCTGATCAAATTACACTGCATATGATGGCAACATACATCAGGCAACTAAAGATCATTATGACTATTTTTTTTAAAAGCACATCCAAAGCAAAACTGTATACATGGTGGTTGGCAAGTTCACTTATACTGAAAAACCAAGGTCAAATTCTCTAAACTGCATTTTGTAAACGTCATTTCATTTATTTCTTTGCAAAGACTCCACAATCCATAAATTATGAGACAAAAATGGTATTGCACTTAAGTATCAAGAAAAAAAGGAAAAAGCATAAAGAGCTATCCCTGACTGCAGATGTACAATATAAATCCTGCTGGTACTTTAATAATTCCAGTGATAGGCTGACAGTGGAACCTAGGACAGCAAGTGATGTAACATTTTAAGGTAAGTAATGCCATGTATAAATCTAGATTTTCTCAGACTTAGTAGATTCCTTTCTCCTTCAGCACAGGCAGATTTTCTCTTTTTATGATTTAATAGACTTTAATAAAGATATTCATCAAAAAGTATGATTCATCTTTGCCCCAGCACCATTAAGCATTGTGGGCTAGCAATGACATCTGAAGAATGCCACGCGGCCTCAGATTTGCCCTAGCCCACCAGAGAAGGGGCTGCGATCCGCAAGGGAGACATACCCTTTTTTTTGTGATGGGGAAACAATCCATACAGAGCTTTTTTAGTAGAACGGCTTATTCTGTGCTGCAGAAAGACAGGAAGAAAACTGCTTTTCCAAGCAAATTCTCCTGAAAGAGAGCAGCATTAACACTGGATGGCTTTGTCCTCTTCTCTTTAGTTGTCAGTCCTGTGTGCAGGTGCCTTCTTACAATACAGACCAAGTGGACAATACTGAGCAAACACTAACAGCCTAGGATACCACCAGAAGACCTGTGCCCTCAATCATTCTCCTCAATACAATGGTAAGTTTAGAGAAATTTTCTTTATGGTCCACTGTGAAGAGCACCTACCTGAATACCAACAGGCCCAGGTGCAGGCTGTCATCCACACACAGATGGCAGCTTTTACTTAGAAGGAACTCTGCCTTTCTGCTCCTGTGCTTTTCAAAAGGCATCCATCTAAAAGCTGCAAAAAAGGCAACACATCTACGAAGTTGTGAAAACCTAAGTATTTTTGCGTATTAGATTCTCTTAACGGTTTAATTACTGAGTTGAGAAGGTTTTTGACAGCATGTACTAACAAGAACACGAAAGTCAAAATAGTCACCATCAGCAGCAGAATTACTGTAACATATAGAAATAATGTATGTTTCAAGACTTTGCCTTCAGTAACTTAGGAGCACCTTGGCCCTTCAGACAGCAGTCAATAAACAAAGAACGAATTCAAACAAAGCAAGCTACATTTTGAAACAATGCTTTTTACAGCTTTGTCTATACTTCCAGTTACCTTTCACTTGTTAATAACAAATTATTGCTCAGTCTTAACTGACCTTCATGACAGACCTCAAGCACAAAATTATATTAAAAAAACCCATTTAAAAAAAGTATGGAGAAAATAGAATTAAGAAAAAAGTATCCGAATAGTGTACAGTGTGCCTGCAGCAAAACACTGAAAAGTAAGCATCCATGCATTTACTCTAACTACTCTTTCTGTAAGTGATACCATCTCCTCATATATTATTAAATAATGGGAAGGAAAACAAGATAATGATCAGCAGCAAAATCCAAACATAGATTGTAATCTCAAATATCAAACATCTTAAGAGATGCATTTATGTCTGGTGTTTAGTTGCATGGCCTTTCTAACACCTCTAGGGAGTTAGAAATTTTTATCTGGATTTTGAACACATGGAAGCAACTTTATTATTTACAGCACTGCTGCACAATTGTCAGTTCTGTGACAATAGCACCCTTAAACAGCCAGCTAATAAGCTGCCACGCAACCATTACAGCCCCTTTACTAAGGGGCTACAGTTCCATTAAGCTTGGAAAACTGAAGGAGAACAAATGGCACAAACTCCTCTTGCAGCAGTTTCCCCTAAAGCACGATTCGCTATAACCACTTCTACTGGTACTCTTGTGCAACTTGTCCCAAAAGAAATCCCCACTGCGGACATTTCCCTCTCTTGTCTAGTCCGGAGTGCCACTGTTAGACACTTACTGTCTTGCAAGGATTTCTACATCTGCCTCAAACCTACACTGAAACCCAGAAAACTGTCTACCAGCCCTATTTCAAAACCAAATTCTATTCGAGTTTTTATTCCTCCTCATGTGCAAG
This sequence comes from Falco cherrug, assembly GCF_023634085.1. Classification (NCBI taxonomy): domain Eukaryota; kingdom Metazoa; phylum Chordata; class Aves; order Falconiformes; family Falconidae; genus Falco; species Falco cherrug. Next base: position 1,379,489 of record NC_073703.1, on the reverse strand, counting down.
GAAAAAGAATCCTTTATAACACCTGCGACCCGAAATCTGGATTTCTTTCCAGTTGCTAAAAAACAACCCTTAGGTTTTATGGAACACATCTAGGAACAAACACCCATGAACTTCTCAACTTCTGCAAGGAACATCCTTTCAAAGAGATTTTGCTTTTCCAAATCAAAGGAAAAGCAAACCAGACCACCTAATGCCACATATTCGAGTTAAGCCAATGAAGAAAATGCTCTGAATATCCTAATTGCAGATTTCTTTTCATAACTATTTCAGAAGGAGAGCTTAAAGGATTTTATCCACCTTTTCCTTTTTTTGTGGCATTACTAAAGTAATTTCTCTCATTTCAGAAAATGATCAGCTTTCATTCAAATAGCCAATCTCTTTAACTAGTACATCCTTTTAAGCTTGCACAGGATTTAAAAATGGTACCATGTTTCACTTGACACAAAGGACAAAACATTCTTGCATATGATATCCCTTTTCTATTGCTACTAATAACAGAAATAAGCTAGAATGATAATAAGGTATAACCTTTTTGACTTAAACCCCAGGCACAGAAGCTACCCTAATCAAAATCTCTTGGGATTAGTTGTTCAATATATGATCTAACAGCAGAACTAAGATGCTTTCAGGGTGATGACTGTCATCAGGGTAAGCAAGCACTACAAAAACCAATGTGCACTCTACCCCCTAACAAAGCCTTCATCCAATGTCAAACTTCTCTGTCAAAATAAGCCAAAGTGATTACCTTTCATATGAAATTAACACTATGCCAGGAGAATTTTTTTTGCCCATTTTTGAATGCTTTGTATGGCTCTTATTCCCCTGCGATTTTCTTCCCCATACTTCAAGCAAAAAGATCAAATTAGTTTCTTTGTTTGTAACTTCACAGCCCTGGCTGAAACCCCATTACTGAAATGCCCCATTTATAGTCGTCAGCTCTGGTAGCTTTTAGAGTAATCTGACTTCAGAGTGCTTATAGTTTTCATACTCCTCCTGATCAAGGATGAAAAAGAAAAGAATGGCAAGCAATTTTTAATATCAGTAGTGCTTCCTTCAGAAAGCACATCAGTTATAGGGGACCAGATTTCAATTAGTTGTTGTTTTTTTTAATTCCTCCAGTGACCATTTTCATTACTTTATCAAATTGGTCTGAGAAAGGATACATCTAGCATTTCTACAGAAGATTACTAGAGGGCACTGTAAAGACACCTACAAAAGGAAGAAAATGTACTTCTGTTCATCATCATGAACAATAGTACTTTGCCTTTTCCACAGAAATGGTTACCATATGTTTAGCTACTGACAATACTACATTTGTTATCGTAGGTGAACACAATTTCCATTTTTTCCTGGAGTAATAGATTTCTTTTCCTAGAGTTCCCATCTTCTGGAACGTAATTTACCTCTTCAGGTATGTACAACATTAAAAACAAACAGTGGCTTTCAAAGAGTTAAAAAGCCAGAAAACCCATTTGTAAGACTCAAAATACATATTATTACGCACAATGCAGGCAAGATGCTAACCACTTAGCAAGAGATTCCTCCACCTTCCCCTACTTACACCCTGTTTGGACCCAGGGCTTCAGATCTTCAGACTTGAGTAACTGGTTCGCCCAAACCCTCACCAGGGCTAGACAAGCAGTTTAGCTCCCCATGGAGATTTCCCTGCTGGTTTCCAAACCAAGCCCAGGTACTCAGGGAGCAGATTCGCTGCCTCAGGTTTGTTGTTTTTTGAGGGTTTTTTTGCCAGACTTGTAATTCAAAAATGGTTTAGAATATAAATACAGATAAAAGTCCCCATACATCACAAGAGGATTATTTGCTGAAACCAATTACTTAAATATTTTCCAAGTACTAAACACACTGGAGTATCCAAGATCTCTGCACAAAGGGTAAAGCAGTATTACGATTTCTCAGATGCCAACAAGGTTAGGGGGCATGCAACAGAACATATTTGATGTAGCAAATTCATTTAAAGATGCGCTTTAAGTGAGACAAGAGTGGCACTTCAGTGAACAATCTCCCTGCTTGCAGTGGATTTCCTCCAGCCCACCTATTCAATTCATCCAGTCAGGGCGATTACAGAGATTACAAAGGATGCTTGCAGGAGAAGTGTGAAGGGCAAGGGGGAATGCTGTTATAAAGTCAGGTGTGTTCCAATCACAGCCAACGGTCAAAAGTGGCATACAGGAAGATACATGAAGAGGAAAAGAAGAAACCCAGTTTCTATAGGAAGCTTAAAGTGGGAAAAGGATTGAACATTAAAAAAATAATATGCAAGCAAGAACCAAATTGAAAGCTGCTGAAAATCATTTCCAGTGTCTCTCTAAAGAGAGACCTCTGTCATGCTTCATAAAAGAGGAAAAAAATCTTAACAAATACCTTTAATGTTAGATCAAGCAAGGACTATCTAAGAGGGCCTAGAAACAGAAGAACAGCCACATCAGATCACAGCAAAAAGAATCCTTTTAACTCAGTGTCTTGTCACAGTAGTCGACAGCAGATGCTAGGGAGCACCTAAGAGCAGAACAAACATACAGCAAAACTTTCTCCAGTTCAGGCTCTGAGCATCCTGCCACTCACAGCTGAGGCATGTCCGCAGCCACGAGTGGGTTTTGTTCTTCAGCCCAACAGCTCTGGGAGGACAACGACCAGCAACCTCGGCAGGCCCCTTGCAGCGGCCTTGCACAAGGGGGAAAGGGAGAGGGCAAAAGAGCTCAAGCGTTAGCATTCACTTTGACGGTCCCTACCTTGGGGGACTAATCTGACAGATTACCGGTTAATTCTCTACACAGCACAGCTAATTGTACAGCCGCTCTCACTCCCCTGGTCTCCTACACTAGTAAAGCAACCACTTCCAATCACACTATTGATTCACAATATATAAAAATATAATAACCTTAGCAATTTACAAATGAGGATTTTATTGATCTTTGAGGACACTAGTGAAAGAAATGAGAACAGTGGAAAGGTAAGGAAAAGACACACATAACGCAGTGTTTTTAAAATAAGATCCCTGAAAACATATTCACACAAGTTTTTCTATCCCATGAAATTCAACATTTGTGGCAGAGTTCATTACACATGTAAATTAAGTTGCAATAAAACTGACCCTTCACAAATTTAAGTCATAATGCTACTCTTGGAAAAGCAAGCTGACCAACTATAGAGTTAAAAATTGAGACTTAGCAGAAAGGTATATAGCCAGATGATAGGCACATCATCAGTCACATGGAAAGGACAGAGATGCAGCATATGCCCTCAAGTGACATGGAAAACTGCAGTCCATTCCAGCTACACCAGCACCAAGATAAATAATGCATCAGGGAACTGGAGGAAATAACAGAAAACCCAGTAGTATCACCAGTTTGCTTAGATTTGCTATTGAGATGAAGGATTTGCTGTATTTGTTGTTTGAGGAGCCCAAAATAAAAGCTGTACAGTCTAAAGATAAACACCTTAAGAGACATCCAGTTTTGTTCCAGCTAGTGAAATACAAGTCTCTGGCACAGAGTCTCTCTGGACCGCTGCACAGCACCAGGACACCCGCACTAACTGAACACTATGCAAAGCCTTCCTCGGATCCTACGTACTCTGAGCTCTCAGTGTTTTTACCCCACCACCATTGCTTTATTTTTAAATTGAGGGTTGACTGTTCATGTTTCAAGACTCAGGGAGCATTCTAATAACTGAGGCAGACAAATGCCTTGGGGTACAGCATTTGATGGTCACTGAAGAAAAGCTACTACGTATAGATTTAAATTAATTTCTGTAGCAAGAGCAAAAAAAATCACACACTCAACACTAACTGAACTACAGAAAAATAAGCAAGGCACTTTACACTAGAGAAAAAGAAGATTAGACATTTGCCTGGTTATGACCCCTCGGAAAATGTAAGGATGAACCTTGTGATTTTAAAAAGTTGTCTTTCAATCAAATGGAGAATGGAGGCAAAAAATGTCTGGATTCTGTATCACAGTAAAGTAACATGCCCCTATGCCCAGGTACACCCACTCACACATCTGCAGCCACAGGCTGCATCAACAAATCACACAAGTGAGAAGAGCTTGCCACGCATAAATCACTGCTGAGAGAAAATAGGAAACTGGCAAAGAGCAGAGAAGGAAAGGCAACTTTAGTTATTACGCCCAATGTGTCTCAAATGCACAGTTAAATAGTAGCAGTACTTCTCAAATAAGCAGTTATGATTTATTTTTATATTACTGTACTGCTCAGTAACAGCACTGTACAGAAAGACAACACGTAAACATAGTGAACGGCCACACCATGCCCTCGTACGGACACTGCACGATGCTGTCTGTGGGTGGGGGGTACATCGCGCCAGCCCATGCACATGAATGTTCCGGTGGTAACACTCTTTGGCAAAGGTCTTTTAAAGTTGAACATATATAGCCATAATACAGTAGCATCATCTGGAAGCCTGCATGGACTACCTTGGTGAATTTTAAGCAAAAAATCATTAATGCAACAAATACATAATGCAAACTAAAGGCAACAAATACATGCTTTTTAATAGTTTTAAATTTATATATACCCCACATATATATATATTTAGCCATAAACACAACTTACAAAAGTTATACACATACACACCCTATAGTCATGTACACTTACCACTGTCCTCTATAACAGACTACTATAAAAAACTCAATTATTTATTCAAGACAAGCCTTTAAAAATTATAAAAATCATCAAAAACATCAACCAAACACATCTTATTAGTACCATTGACGAATTCACTGTATTAAAAAAAAAAAGTATATATAACATGGCTTACAAAAGCAGAATTCTTCTGAACTAGATTTCAGGAAAACTTGGCAGATCCAGGGCTGGTAACAAATGTAGAGGTATTTGCTGATGCAGAAATTAAAGTCTGACACCTAGACCAGCTCCAATATTAAAAAAAGGATAACTAGCCACAAGTGAACAATATTCTAACTGTGGCCAAGAATAAGGCAAGAAACAACTCTCGGCTACATCACAGACCAGTGCCCACCAGGAAAACAGTTTAAGCAGAAACTCAAACACATGTCACTGAGTTAACAACTCCTCCTTTTTAGTTATTTATTTATTTACTCTGAGCAGTGGATAAAACTCTCCATATGTCATCTCAACAACACACCTGGTTTACAAGTTTCAAACATTTTTTGCATCCTCTCCATTGTGAATTCTGCATATTGATCCTGGAAACATTTAATACCTTTTATACAATTTGCCTGGGTCTGGATCAATAACACTTAGAGAGTGTCGTTGTGTTTGAGAAGTGGTGTAAGGCTCTGGCTGGCCTAGCACCCCCTTCCCAACTGGGAATAGCCATCTATGACAAAATTGCTTTACAGCAGACTTGAGCTACAGCTTTGCACCAGTGACTCCGGACTACCTTCAAGGATCAAACAAGCCATCCCAGAACAGTACAGCTACCTCAGAAGCTTTATCATTATAAATTAACCTTGCTTCATACCCCAAGCCAGAACATGACAGAAATATTTGCAACTCTTACTGAACTATTATCATGAAATGCACCGACATGATCTGGAATAAAAAAGAAATTCCCATGCCCTTCTTACTGCAACTTAATTATTTCAAGTACGCTGAACACACACAGAGTAGAGCAAATCATTGGATTTTTGTTTATTACTTTTTTATGTATGAAATCAAAGATCTATACTTCAGGAAGGCAACTGCAGCCTATGAACAACTTATTTGTATTCAAAACAGATCTATAAAAAAATCTAATTGCACTAATTCTTTATTACAACTTTGCAGGCATCTTATTTTACTCAGTTGACATTTTTACGTAAGAGATTCTCACTAAACTATTTGTGAGCTCTTTATAAGCCAAGAAAAGCTAACAGACAAACAGCCAAACGCCTCAATTTAACTCCCGATTGTTGGGGTCTCCTTTTGAAAAAGGGGAGCAGGCAGTATGTGGTTCTCTCCACTTCCCTGTGAGGGAAAAGGGAGAAGCGGAGCTCTGGCGTGAGCTTCTGTGCCTTCCCGGAAAGCAGTACTTGTATGTCTGACATGAACTGAGAATATAAACCACGGGGTGTTAACAGAGGATGTCTAACTGCCATAGCTTTCCCTATTTGATCTGTTGAAAGTAAAATGAACTGAAAGACCAGTTTTAAAAGCTTTACACAGATTCTTGTCTCTTCTGAAAGTGTATTAATGAAACTGCTTCCTGTTTCATTTTCTAAAGACAAACAAAAGCTTTCATCTAGCTTGTTTACTGATACAACCTCCTAAATTCCCATGAAGCACTATAGCTTTGATTGGTGCAGTTTTTGTCAGAATATAAAAGCATAACTGTAGCTTTGCAAATATATTAGCAAAAATATTTGCAAATATTAGCTTTGCAAATGTTATATAGATGTGCAAGGAAAAAATGATTTTATCTCTTCATTTATAATACAGATTATTTCATCAAAGTGGTAAAGTAAGCATGTTTAGAAAGAACTTACATAAGAGTGGGAATTCAAATATTGCATATATTAACAAAATTATCATATAGATATGGGTATTACCTGAATTACTAAGTTAGTCAGAAATACTTCAGAAAAGCAAATTTGTAGGTCACCATGACAAGGTACTTGCTTATTTGCTTTTATCCCAATTGCCCCATGGCTGTGGAAGTTCTCATCCCACTCTCAGTAAATACGTAAAACCTCCTGAAAAGTTGACTAAAGAGTGCAAGATGGGTTTAGCGCACAATTTCTCCTTAGATTCAGCAGAGAGATGTCTCCCTTTAGTTATATTTGTCCTACCCACTAAAAAAAGGCCGTAAACAGAAAAGCTAGCACTGGTCACCTGTTGTTACAGATGCTACAGACTACTGGCAGGATCAGACTGTTCATAAAGATGCGCTTCCCAGGTTTCAATTCAGGTCGTTGTCACTTGTCCTTCTGCCATGCATCACTGTGAGAAGCCTGTCTCCATGACTTTGATAACCTCCCTTCAGGTACTGGTGGGCTGCTAGGGGGTCCATCCCCTGGCCCTGAGACTTCTTTGGGCCAAACAAGCCTCTCCTAAGGCACATGCTTCATCTCCTAGCCATGCTGGTAGAGGGCCAGGCAAGCTCGTCTCAGTCTAATAAAGTCTTTGACAGTGACATACTGGGGAGCTCAAACCTGGATGTGGTGCTCTGGATGCAGCCCACCACGCATCCAGCTCACTGTCCTCAACCTGCTGGCTCTGCTCCGGCTAATGGCCGTTTGTGCTACGAACTGGCACGCACAGACCACGCTCCAGAGTCCGACAGCTACCTAGCTGGCTGTTTGAAAGGTTCCAGTTCAAGACTTTTCGCTGCTTAATACAAACCATAATTTTTCAGCTCAAATAACATTAAAACAAGACCCAGATCTGAACTCTGTATATCACATTGGGGGACAGTACTCTATTCACACAACATTTTTAAGCTGTTAAACAAATAGACAGACCTGATGAAATATTAATTTGACTAATTATGGCAACAGAACCCCAGAAGGAACTAACAACTCCACAGAAAGAGAGCAATACCTGTTTCCAGCACTGACAACTGCACAAGTTTCAGACATGTAACAGATGGCTCAAAAAACCTGTGCAGACTGTGTTGATATCAGCTTTTGCTTTGACTCTGTCTCCTCAGTTTTTAAGATGCAAAAGCTTACCTGATTAAGGAGAGCTAAAGCGTGAGCTACTGAAGAGAACTTTTAAGTAAAGACAGGACATGAAGTATTTACACTTAACATTTATCCCAATTTGTACTCTGTAACCAAATTTAAAGTGTTCTCGCAAGAGAAACCTTTACCTTCATGTGACAAAAAGCTTTTCAACCTGCTTGGACAGCAGAATCAAACCAGCTGCCAACTTATGGCCCAAAATAAAATTCCAGCTGATAATACTTCATAAAAGATAATATGAATGCAGTTCTTTGTGGAAGGGACCTCTGTAGGTCATCTGGCCCAGCCACCTGCTCCAAGCAGGTCTAGATCAGATTGCTCAGGGATCTGGGCAGCCAAGCTTTAAGCTTCCCCAAGGACACAGAACAACAGAAGGCAAGCAAGCAAGAGGTGTACAAGCATCCAAAGCAGGAAAGCATGGCAAGAAATATGCCCCCAAACTGGCTTTCTGTTACTTCATTTCTGATACATCACAACAGTGAGTTTTGGTTAAATATCTTCTAATTAAAACCACAAAAATCACAGGAAGCAGAACATAAAGCCATGATAATGGCAACATTAGGAAAAATCTTTTTTGATAAATCCAGCAATAAAAGCTACACAAAGTGCCTGATCTGTTACCATACTTAGAAACAACGAGAAGCACACAGTATACCAATACACTGAAAATCTACATTCACACCTTCTAGGTATTCAGACTGGCAGCAGGAAGCACAGACCTGGTTCTCAGCAGAATATCACCCAAACCCACCATTCATCCCAGAAGTAGGATTTTGCAAAACCTACCTGAAAAAAAGCAACACAGTATTGGAGGAACCATGAGGCTGCAACACAACCTCACCTAACCTGAACACAATCACCTGACTGTTGAGCTTGTTGACACTGTAATTACGGTTTTGCTTACACTACCGATGATGCTAAGTGCGCTGTTTTGGCACAAAAAACAGAGCACACAAGTCCAATGACCAAGAGACTCAGTGATGACTTCAAGCCTGACACAGAACCGTTAAGCACCGTAATGTCCTTCAGGGTCCTCGAACACCTCTTCACATCAGTTCTCGACTCCAACCAAGCTCCAAACTGCACACGTTGATCCGTTAATCTACGGTGCAAATTGGTTTGGATGTTTGTGACTGCCTATCTATCAGCTGCACTGCACTTACCATAACTAAAGCACAGAGTAAGCTGTCACCACCTGTCAGCTGCAGATCTGTGAGGACAGTCTGATACATCTCAGATGTGACTGCTCTCTCCAAGGTCAGCAGTGATTGCCACCACCAGCATAAGCGTGGAACACAAGGATCTAAACACCTTTCAACTGCAGTCTTTTTTTTTCATCCTCTTTCAGCTACAACCTTCTATATACTGCCAGGTCTAGTTTTCTCCTCTATTTCAGGTCTCTAGCTAGCATTAAGGTAAGGTTTTTGGCATATCCTTCATATTTTCATCATGGTCAATGCCTGCTGCAACAAGCTTTCTATTTTAAATAATACATGTTGATAGAACTGCATTAAAATATAAAGCAATTCACACAAATAAGTTAGCTCAAGCATCGCAGCATAAAACAAGTTCCAAAAGATGTTACAGCAAAGCTTTTTCCCAGATTCTTTAATTTAAATGTTCCTGCTGTTATTTGTCCCAGTCAACAAAATACTAGCTTTAAGACAAAACCACAAACATTTTCAGCTGAAGGGCAGATCTGCTCCACAAAGGCATCCACCACTGACCACCATCAGGCACTGTTAAAAAGCTAAAAATTCCTTTCGTCTCCTTTTCCCTGTTTGTTCTGAGGTTTTATGTAAATAGCCTCTACAACCTGCTCCTGAGAAACTTTCCTAACCCAAACATACCTTAATCACAGTATAATCAGATAATTAGATTGCAATCCTTGGTGAGTCTACTATTAACACTTACAAGCTATGTTTAAGGGGAAAAAAAGCTTTTCAATCAATTCACAACACTTGATGACTACCACAAATGGGAACCTGTATTTTCTAGCAGAGTAATATGCACTGTTTTTAAACAAAAATTTCCAAGAAAAAAAATTGTCAAATAATATGGGGGGTGGGGGGGGTGGGGGTGTTTATAGAACCAGAAAACAAAACTACTGAACCACCTACTTTCACTCATAAGATGGATGGAACACAGCTTTCCAGGAGAGCCAGGCACTCGTGACACTGTTAACTACCAAAAAGTCCCAGACAAAAGCATGCAAAATCGTTGTACCAGCTCCATAACAGAAACATCCGCTGCTACAGAACAGATTATAAGAGGAAGTGGGCAAACTTAAGTCTGGAACTGGTCAAAAGAAGCATATGTGGGGTGATGCACTTTACAAACGCACCATTCTGCATATACAAATAAAACATTAGTATGTTCACTTTTTCTTTAAATCAAAAAATATTATTTATTTTTTGTTTATTTCAGATTTTCTGGCTTTGAATCGCCCAGTAACATGCATTACTGAGGTCCTCCTTCACTTACCACCCTATTGCCTTGCTTGTACCTGAGAGGAGATATAAATCACATAGTATTAAGTAAGATGCTTTGCTCTTATTTCACTAGGGTTTCTATGCAGCTGAGATTTCTTAGAGCCAATATTAAAATGTAATTAGTTTGTCCCTCAAAGTTTTCAAATACATAGCTTGCATGTATTAAAAGTTGGATTTATCTTTGTAAACCTGAAGTATAAAAGGGAGGGGCAAGCTATTCACATTTTCACACTTCAGTTTCAGTTCTAACAGCACCCATTTCCCAGACCAGTACATCCAGCCACTGGAATCCATGCAAGACTTCCTCCCCACATGGGCTGAATGTGAGGGGGATGAAGGGACATAAATATTTGGCACAAGAGTTTGTGCCAGTAACAAAAGTGACTTGGCTGCTGGGGGGAACCACAACCAGGGCAGGCAGATGGGCCAGTGCTCAGTGAGCCACAAGCTGAAGTGTGTCAGGAATGGGATGAAACAAGGCATTATCTAACAACACCCAACCTGAGTGCCCAGAGCTAGGTCACCTGCGTTTCATCGTCTGCAACAACACAGGCAACCCAAACAGAAGCATATAAAAATCTTATACTGACTTATTTTTATATATTCTTATATATAAAAACATAGACATCAGCAAAGCTGGACAAATTATATACATAATGATTTCTAAAGCAAAAATTCAGCTAGATCTATCAATAGGACAGATGATAAATCCATAGTTTTTGATAAAGCATACAACAGATCTCAAATTAGATCAGTCGAGACTTAACCAATAATGGCATTAGATCTACTTCGGCATTCAAATTAATTTCTTTGCTAAAGCAGTCTAAGTGCTCTTCATAAATACGTTCGGTGAAGCAGATGGTGCACTAGCCAAGAGCATCTCGTACACAAAATATCACTTTTTGCATATTTGCAGTCCCATGCAATTTGGGGAAATGAACCTGGGCTTCATCTCACCAGTTTAACTGTTAAATATGCACAGAGAAAAAGGTAACCCTGGATATTGGTGCTACCTATTTTAAATTGGTAATCTAGGCAAACTATTTTTACCAGAATGTATTTAATCAGAGAAATCTCCTTGGAAACTATAATTACTTAAGGATTTCAGAAAATCTGGGGACCGCATGATGGAAAAAGACCAAAAAATATAAAAGGACACTGTCTAATGAGAGGGGAAATGATGACCGTGGAAAGAAGAGCATCTTTTGGTGAGCTGTTAGTAATGTTCACACAGATACGAGTCAACTTTTCAACAAGAAATGAGTGTGCATAAAACCAAATAAACAAACTAGAAAACCCCAGTTAACCTGATGGTTTACCACCTGACTGGGACTCCAGCTAAGTGTAATGGCTGGGGAAACCTGCAACGCCACTTCCCAGGTCTGCAGAACAAAGCACTGGCTGTCACAAGTTCCTCCTCACCAAATAAAGGGCTGGTGACTGAAAACCACCCCACCAAACCAAAAATCACATGCAAAGTGCACATCCAAACAGCAAGCCAAGAAGAACATTACAAGAAGTTACATTAAGTTTGCATCACTTGGCTTTTAGTTCGTATGGAAAAAATTAGCATTAACATGATCAAAACATTATTATACTAAGGTGTCTCTGATATCGCATTGATTAAATTAAATATCATTAATTTTGCATGCAACTCATAGATCATTCTCCAAGTGCTATGCCAAAAATATAACTGAGTCTTCATTAAGTGATCAGATGGGAAATGGGAGCTCTTTCCCCACTGTACAATTCAAGGTTAAACTACTGCTCAGCAAGGATTGTTAAGAACTGCCACAGACCCTCACCTTCAGTAACCACACACAAAAAAGGTCTGCATTTTATTCACTCCGGATTCCCCTCATCACCTGGCTCCTCCCTCCAGCTTACCAGTAACCTTGAAAGAATGAGAGAGGTGGAGCTACTAAATAGACACACATTTTTCTATGTAGTCAAAGGGGCTTAAGAAAAAGGAAATTATTTCAAGCTACAATTAGAGTATGCCACCTGCCTACGCTACACTATTTTAAAGTTTAAATTAAACTCAAAATAAAGCAAGCTGCATTTTCAGCCACTTCATCTTGGTGATACCAGTGTCAGAACAAAAAAATTTCTAGCCTTACCTAACAACACAGTACCATAGCTATATTTGGCCACACTTCTGTTATTTGTGTCTGGTGTTGGAACAAACGTACTTTCTAGTTAGTTCACAGCTAATGACTAGGCTTAGAAAAAAAATATGGGTTATTTAATACATAAAAGACAACAACACTGGTGCAAGAGTAAAACAGCAAAGTAGAAGAGGCACTGGAGATTATCACTGCAAAGGTGATAACACTACTACTTGGCAAAGTACACTTGGAAAACAATTCTGCTGACAGTCATGATCTGAAGTTAATTTTTCTAAAATACAGAATCAATAAAACCCTCAGCTACTGCCAGGCAACAAAGCGAGATTGCCAGGCGATGCAGGAGGTCAGAAAGGAATACGGGCAGGCTCCTCGTTGGCAGAGGGATACTGCTGGCTGCCTGCCGCAAAGATCCAAGTGGCAAGGACTGGAGCAAGCGGAACAAGAGCAACTAAGAACATCACTCGGGGTTTTCTGAAAGCTTTTAAAAATTGGTCTGGTGCTTTGGTTGAATAAGATCACTGCTCAGGGGCATGAACAACTGACCTCTCAAACATGGACATTCTTGGTGGTTAATGCCATGCTTTTTTTAATTTTATTTAAACATTAAATTCCAGAAATTAACACCTGTCCTTCAAAAATATCCAAACTCTACACGGCTTACAAATTGCATCTTTGTCATGACAGCTACACTGTCTCCTTCATTCAATCTTTTTAAGTATGACCTTGGATTTTTGCACCAGTTCCAAACTGTGTTCTCTTTTGTGTTACGCTACAGAAGGAATATGAACAAAATATAAGTCATAATTTTTCTCCTCATCACTCCAAAGCTGTATGTTTAAGATCCAGATTTCATCATCCTCTCCTGCAATTATGCCTCTAGATCACAAGTTTCTTATTAAATCATACTTTCAGCATAATTGGTTCAGCCATAAATACATTTTTTCCCATGAGAAATAATTTGTACAGGTGGTATTTTAAGTCTCCCCCAAATCACAGATCCAATACTGAGCTAAGCTGAAAATACACTATCAATTTTTCACTGAACTATTGCTCAAACTAGGTCAACTCTAGCAAGCCATCCACAGCACTAGAAACCTAGTAAACCAGTAAACAGCTGGAATGAGCGATGGTATTTCCAATCCCATACAAGGAAAAGAACTTAGAAAACAGTATTTAAGCAGCTTGCTGGACTGCAGACTACTTGTGGGAGGGCTTCCGCAGAGCACGTACTGATTACAGTGAAAGAATGTGATCACCATTTGCAGAAAACAGAATGATCTTTTGAAAATTGTTTCTTGAGAAGTAGGCAACTTCCCCTAGCTACAGCAAACAAACAGCCTTTTTTAACTCAGGTATATGTATCTGACGACACTTTCTCTTATGATACGCTCACCAAAACCAGGTGGTACACTAGGGCTGACTGATCAAATCTAGGTGTTTTAAACCGCTCCATTCAAAAACATGATATCTTTTTCTTAAATAATTACTACCTCTTACTGTCCTACAATTTCTTTTGTTTTAATTCCAAGTATCCTAGTAAATCTGCTTGCAAGATACGAAAGCAAGCCAGCATGATTAACAGATTTCCAGCATGCTGCACTCCCCCAGCCTACCCACAGCTCACAAAGTAGGAAGCACTGCTTTTCCATTTTTTGCCTGTACACAAAAATCGCTTTACTTGGAAGCCTTCTAACGCCAAGGGTGGGTTTGCCGGAGCAGTTGGGCACCAGCATCCCACAACCCTGGCCCAGGGGTCAGGAGCGGGGATGGGACACCCTGGGAGCCCATCCTGCCATCTCCATGGCTACACCAGTTGAAGAGGAGCCTTTCGCAACAACCAGGCTGCCAGGATGCTCCACAGCCACTCTCAGGAGGAAGCGCTGATGGAGCCTACGCAGGAATAAATGTGCTGGGGTCAGGCAAATCCCCGCTGGAGCTGAAACAAGCTTTGAGCCTTGCACACATCTTTCCATCACCTGAATAGAAAAGAACAATACACGTGGGTTATCTCAATTAAGGTGAGCCACAGAGAGTGGTATGAGTTGCAGGAAGCCAGAGGCATTTAAATATTACAGGTAAGTGTAAAATATCACTGTGCTTTGCCAGTAAGGCATTTTCATTGGCTTTGGCAGGAGCAGTAAAGAACCATTTTATACACACTTTTGCGTTCCTAAAAACTGATATTCACAAAAGTTACAATGAAGTTTTAATAAAGAACACACGTACAGGCATGCTGATCACTAACGGCTGTGTACAGAGCATACCCTGGCTCCAATCTGTGGCATGCAGTATTTGAATTACCCAGCCACTCCCTGAAAAAGCTTCTATTTTTTTCATTTTCTCATTCCCTACAGTCTAGTTAGTGACATGAAAATAAAAAAAAGAATAACTTACTCTCCTTAGAATCTCGGAGATATAATTTTGGCTATTGGTTACCTTTTGAGATGTTGGCATCTGACTAGTTTTCTGCTACACTTCTTTAAAAAAAGACTATTATGAGATTTGTATTAAAAATCAATCACTAAGAGCTGCAGGTAGTCCTGGCCTCCTTTTATGTTACAAAGCACATCACTCATTCTGAAATAAAGCATTATCATTTGACTTGCAGCCCGCGCCATGTAAATTCTGGATGCGTTGTGCTGCAAGTCCCAAAGACAACGACATCACTCGTCTCTGTGGGATTTGTTGAAGGTAAAAAGCATTATGATTCCTTTTAATTATTATTTCAGGAACTCCAGCTATAACATAAGTGTTGTCCTCACAGCAATTATGAAGTAAAAAGAATAACGGGAAGAAGAATAAATTTTCAGTCATGCCACTCCAGCAGTAATGTTTTTTCCAACTAAGCTTTCAGCAGTCAAAAATGGGAAAGATTATAGACACAGAGCCTGCAATTCAATTCAATTCAATTCAAAGAGATCTTTGTTAACAGCAGCAACAAAAAGATGAAAAAAGCCCACAAAATTCTTACACTTAAAGCACAATCTCAAAACACATGTGTACAATCCTGGAAATCTTTGAGAGATTCAGCATGTTAAACAGCTGCAGCTGAGCTTAGAATGAGCATTGCAAATAAATGCTAATGAGATGCTTATAGATAGATCCTGAACAAATTGATTTACTGAGATCTTGTCAAGAGTCTCCTATCAAGGGTTTGTCAGAGTAAACAACCAAATCCTTATAAACAGAAGTGACTCATTCATTACAACTGGGAAAAAAATGAAATAATAATCTGAGCTTTAGTTCAGGAAGATGATAAAATAAGCTATATACACATATATGAACATGTTATTAAAAAAATACTGTACTTTTTAAATCACAATTAGATTTTCGTGCCTCTGAAGAAATCTGTGAGCAAGGGAAGTCGTGAAGGGTATCAGTAAAAACTTGCATTGCATAGTTCAGCTCACCAGGAAGTTACTGATCAGTTTGCAATGCCAAGACTACATTTGATTACTCAAGAAACAGTTATCAATGTAAGACATGCCTATACTAAAAAAATGCTTACATAAAGCTTTAGAATAAACCCATGTAAACCAGATGTATGATGAGTTCATATTCATGTGTTAAATTGTTTTATTGGACATTGTTTTACTATAACCTGTGTGTGTAACCAACACCTGGGAAATCAATTGGGTAGTAAAACCATTCTCTCCGAAAGAATCCTATTGTTCGTAAGACTACATGCGATTATGAACAACATTAGGTAGGAAGAGAAGTGAGGTAAACCAGCAGCTATATATCAGAACAAGAAAAAATAAAATAAAACTTAGATGATTGCACAGTACTACAACTGGTCAGCATGGAAAAGCTAGGATGTCTTTGTGGCCAGCCACTTATAAAATATGAACCTTTAATAATTTTATTATGGTAGGCAGGGAAGGTGGTAACACGTACCCTCTGACTGAGTACAGCCAAACTGTTTCTCTTCCAATATGTAAGACTGAGAAAGTGAAATTCTCAGAACTGTGACAAAAAGTAAGAGCCAGTTTATAAACACTAATGGTCTTTAGGGAGGTTGCCCAAAAAAAATACTTAATAGAAAAAGCAAAGAAATGCAAGAAAAATTAATCCCTTCACCCTTTTTTTCTCCACAACTCCACTTAATGAAATCCCACCAGCTTTTCAGGGAAATCAAATTCACCAGTCTCAGCCTCCTACTCAAGCAGAAACACCCACAGTCCTACATCCATGGCTGCGCCTGGAAGGTGATTTGCAGAAGATCCTCATGAAAGGCTGATGTACTCTACTGCTGCTAGATACACTCTGAGCTGCCTGCAGCTGTTCACAGAACAAGGCATTCACAGGGAAGCATCCCCTTCCTATTAGTGGAAGGGCAGGACTGTGGGGTTTGGGTCCCCCACCACCACCACCACAGCTGTACCACAGATCTCCATTGCTGACATCTCTGTCACTTGCACAAAGCAGAACATCAGCTGACATTTAGAGAGCGAGTTCCCTTTGAACAAAACAAAACCGGCTCCTCCAAGGTTTCAGATTCTCCATTAGGACAGGAAAGCAGACCCAAAACCATATACAAGTCTCCAGATATTCTATGATCCTCGTTTTAACCATAATAAAGTGATTTCAATACTTCTCACAGCAACATTATAGAGCCATAGAACCATTTAGGTTGGAGAAGACCTCTGAGATCATCAAGCCCAGCCGTTAACCCAGCGCTGCCAAGCCCAACACTAAACCATGTCCCTGAGCACCGCAGCTGCGTGTCTTTTAAATCCCTCCAGAGATACGTGACCCAACCGCTTCCCTGGGCGGCTGTTCCAGTGCTCACAACCCTGTCGGGGAAGAAGTTTTTCCTGAGATCCAATCTAACCCTCCCCTGGTGCAACTTGGGGCCGCTCCCTCCCATCCTGTTGCTTGTTCCTTGGGAGCAGAGACCGACCCCCCTGCCTACAGCCCCTGCCAGGCAGCTGCAGGGAGCGGGAAGGTCCCCCCGAGCCCCCTCCTCTCCAGGCTGAGCACCCCGAGCTCCCCCAGCCACCCCCCATCAGACTGGTGGCCCAGCCCCTTCCCCAGCTCCCTGTCCCATCGCTGGACACGCTCCAGCCCCTCCATGTCCCTCCTGCAGTGAGGGGCCCAAAGCCGAACCCAGGATTCCAGATGGGGCCCCACCAGCGCCCAGTATGGGGGGATGATCCCTGCCTGGCCCTGCTGGCCACGCTGGTTTGGACACAAGCCAGGGTGCTGCTGGCCGCCTTGGCCACCTGGGCACACTGGGGGCTCGTGCCCCGCCGGCCCAGCCTCCTCCCTGCCCTTCTTGTAGATTGGTATCACGCTGGCTAACCCCCAGCCTGCTGGGACCTCTCGACTTTGCCAAGACTGTTGATAAATGATGGAGAGCAGATCGGCGAGCTCTTCCACCAGCTCCCTCAGTACCCTCGGAGGAGAGGACCCCTTCAGACTCAAGCCTCCCAAGTGAATGGCAAATGCAGTTCTAGCAACCGCAAGCTGCCAAGAGGAAAAAGGAGATCTATCATAGGAATTCTCTTCTAGGGAAAATAGAAAGTTCCTACTTTCTGAGAGCAACAGAATTCTTGTCACGAAAGTTCGTGTTGACATTCAGTCACGTTCCTGTGAAGGTGCACCACTGTCATGTTATGACTGGCTTCTGCATGCCCTGTTCTCCTTTTTGCTAGTGTTTAAGTACAGACTACCATAAGTCAGTAACAGCCTGCCCTCTTACAGAGATAGTGATCGATGGAAAATAAATGAATCTTTTTAAACTTGAGCCATTTACGGAACCAGTGCAAGGATGCTGAAATGATCAGGAAGCTCTTCTATCTTCCTTCAACCACTTAACAAGCCAAAAGTACAATGCAGCAATACATTACAATAGGATGTGCCCTTTCTGAGAAACACTCATATTTCTGCAAAACAGCTCGGGGGGGGGGGAGCAGAAATACTATCATGACTGACACCCCCATCCCCCAACTGCGGAGCTTAAAAACAAATCAGCTCACTGTTACAGACACAGGGCAACCTACAATTTCTGTGCCTTGACCAGACTGATGTTGTTTTACTATTTTTTTGGACTCCTATAAGCTGAAAAACATATGGGAACGGGGTTTACACAGATACACACTTTCCAAAACATTCAAGACAACAACAAAAAAAAACCCCACAACTATCTTCAGGCAGTGGCTCTCATCATCTCTTGCCAGGCAGGTCTCCCAGAAGTAATCCTATTTTGGAGAAAGGCAAGTATAAGTGAACAAGGAGACAGAGGATAGTGTCAAAACAGGACAAAATATTTAAGTAGTTTACCACATTCCCATCTCTCTCAACTTGTAGTCAAAATTAAAACCAATTTGCTCAGAATTTTATAAGATGTCAAAGGAAACCCAAAGCCGCTTGCTCTAACAAAGTTGCAGTCCTCCATATGAAAACTGACAACAGTTCAGAGCACGCCTCTACCTCCAAGAAAGTTAACAAAATAAGGTCCACAACACGAAGAGAATGCACTCAGACAGTAAAGGCATTAAGAGAAAAGTTTGCTGTATGAATTCAAGGTATCCACAAAACCATTTCATTTTAGAACTAATTACTCTTCCCTGTTCTTGGCTATGAGTTGTCTCAGCATGCACCAGGGCCAGTAAGATATATAAACTCATGAGATGCATCCTAATTACCATTAGAAAAGGCTACTACTTTAAGCTGTTTAAAATAATCAGTCTTCCCTTCCTAATGCTGGACAATAACCTCCTATTTTTCCAAGGTGTGAGCAGAAACAGAAGAGGCTGTAAAGAGAGGCAGAACTTTGTACTCATTGTTGACACTGTTGCCTACCTGCAGCTACCAACCTAAACTGTCCATGTTTGCTTGTATCAGTTTTTCCACTTCGCCTGCTTTATCATTAATTTATCTGTTCCTCCATCATCACATTTTCACAGCACAGATTGAATGGACCAGATTTGAAGGTACACAGCATAAGCAACAGCTGGAACATTGCAACTGCCTTAGTCTGTCTTCAACTGTGATCAAAGACAAGAGGTAAGAGATGGTGGCTTGGAAAACAGCAGAAACTTCAAAACACATTAAAAGTAAGCAAGCAAGCCTACCCTCTACCTTTCAACAATCCATATACTATTAACTGAAATAACTATCCAAAAAAGCACTGACTAATTTTTCAAATGTATTTATACACTCTGGAAAAACACTAGGCCACTAACAGCTAAAAAAAAGACCAGAGGAAATTACAAGATGATCCCAAAACAAATAATTGGGTTTGGCTTTTGGTTTTGGGTTTGTTGTGCGTTTTCTTTTCTTTTCTAATTATTATTTTTTAAAAGCTCTGGGAAAGATACTAAGATTAAAACATAAAGAGGTGTTAACTATAGTAAGAAGACATTCTTGAAGAAAAGATAAAGCTTAGAGAGGTTTCCATTTTAAGTTACTAGCATTTATAATGATACCTAGCAAGTTCAACAGGTTTTTATAATTTAAATAGTATTTTATAAAACAGGGTTAAACTGTACAATTTCAAAAAATGAAAGAGCATACAGAATAGGAGATAGCAGCAGTAACCTTTTGGCAGCAGGATTTTCAATAATGATGTTTTGGATACTTCCATCCTCCACAGAACAGTAATGGGATTTTAACCACATACCAAAGAGAACTGCCAGCCCTGGATTAACAATGCCACAACTCACCCAAAGGAAAGCTATTTCCTGACTCCTGGATGCAAACGGAAGGCTACTGTGAACTGCCCCTTTCCCCATGATGCCATTTTGCCTTTAAGAAAAAGTCTCACTGAAAAAGCTGAAGCTATTATTTAACCAATTGTAACCAATGGGTTATTTAAAAATAAAAATTAACCAAACATGCAAGTGTTCTTAAACAAGCAAGCAATCTGGGAAGATGGGGATCACAGATAAAAACAGCATTAGTTTTCCATATTCAGGAAATACTTATTCTTCAAGGTTAAGCATTCTGCAAAATAAAGTAGCTTTGCAATGCAACAGTTGAAAAGTTAACCCACTATCAGCTAGAAAAACATGGCTGGAAGTCACATGATTTCAGCTGTTTCCAAAGCCAAGTTTTCCTTCCCCAGGAGAAAACATGTTCTCTAAACTCAGCTAAACACGTACCTGAAAGGCATGTTTGCATTAGAGTCCCCCACACCAAACCAGAACTTTAAACCCCATTTAACTTATAACTCCTTTTCCATCATTTGAACCACTTTGCTATGTTGCTTGGTCCCTTAAGCAGACTAGAATAAATATTGTCCCATACCAGAATAGAAGTGCTTGATATTGAAAGTACACTTCTAATCCCACAAGTCTACTTCTTTTGTTAGAAGTATAGTGCAATTGCATACAGCTCCAACTTTCCCTCATGCATCTCAAATTTTCCACTCTTTTTTTCCTGTAAGAAAAGAATTCACAAAAGCCAAATAACTAGCTCTTCAAGAGCACCGCTCCACAGCAATAAGCAGCGTAGAAATGAAGTTTCTTTTTTCATTTTAATTTGCATCTTCAGGAAAAATTTAAATAAAAGCAACAAATGCAATATCTATGAAGCTGCAACAGCAAAGACAGAACATCCAGATGTTTGTTTACTCATCCCACAAAAACATCGGTGTTTTTCTAAATACAGAAGGAAAATATTTTGGGGTTTAGCCTACGCTAAAACTTTATTATACAGCTTCAATGCCTTTCCCATGTCCTATCCTTTCCATATTTAATTCTTTAGAAGTAAACCATAAACTCTTTGGCAGAGGTATGATGTGTCTGTATACAAGACCATATCTAACACGACCCAAGCATTAACCGTAATTCCTATACGTTACTTCAAAACAAGTACATCAATTGGTTTTCCTGAAAAGGAGACTGCACAAACATCAAAGTGGTGGTATTTCAGGAAGGTTCAACAACAGGTAATCCCGACATTCAGACTCACCTTCTGCCTTGTAAAACAGCATTCACGGAGCTTCAGATGATTTACAGCTGAAGTGTTTGCAGGTAATGCGCTGCCCATCATTCAGTCATTTTGTAAAGCATCTGTGTATACAGCATGCTAGTACTTCCTGAAAACAAGTTTCCTTTCATCCTAGTCTAGATTTAGAAGCTCCATTTCAAATCCACCATGTTGTTACCACCAATCACTTGAAATTTATCTCATGCTTTTAAAGACACTGTATACTAAGCACTGCTTCAAGCCTGAAAGGTTCAGATGAAACAGAATAATTTCAGACCTACCAAACATCAATCTCCTGTGATACACACTCAACACAACCGTCACACTTCCACGCCTCCTAAGAAAAATGTTACAATGGGCACTTCAGCCTAAGGAAATACACAATCTGCTGGCATAAGAGGTGATCACATATTCTGATGCCAGCATTTCCACTAACTTTAGCTGATAACCCTACTCATTTTATTGCTCTGGCTAATGAATTTCTCATTCCTTATAGATGGGAGTTATCTCTGATCCACTCAGCAGTGAAAGACTCCAGACACCTCAAAAAGGGCACAAAATAAAAGATTTATTTGCAATTAAGACAAATCCAGGTTTCAAAATTGTTAATGAAAAACATGGCAAACACATTCCATGTCTGTCCTATCACATTAATGTTGAGAACACTGCATTATTCTGCTAAAGCTCAAGAAAATTCAAATCCTGAGCAATCATAAAATCACAGAATCATTTAGGTTGGAAAAGACATTTATGATAATCCAGTCCATCCATTAACCTAAAACAGCCAAGTCCACCATCAAATCATGTTCTGAACTGCCACATACTCCAAATGCCAGTACAAATGGAAAAGCGTGTGCCGTAACTCTCTCTACAGTCAGAACATCACACAAATTTAATATGAAGTATGAATTCTGCCATTGATAGGGGTAAGAACTTCTTAGAAATCCACATTCAGATCCAACACCTACAGAACAGGCCAAACTTACAAACTGAGAAGACAGCTAAAGTAGAAGCCTACAAAAGTAAGCAACGTAGAAAGTCCTCCAGAGGACCTAACTTTTACTGAGGAAATTAGAAGACAGTAATTATTTGTACATAAAAATGCCATAAAACATTAGAACATATTTCAATTCCTTCTGTTGCCTCTGTCCACAAGCTTTAATTAGAGATGTCATGTTTTTAAGACAAGTAATTGACCACTTGGCTGGATGAACAACAAGTGTGAAAAGCTGCCCATCACTCAAGACTCTTCTGATCAAACCTGAAAGACTCTCCAGTATGTACATGCCACCACAGAACACCTTGCATTGTACACACAAACATTTATTTGAATTTTTTGAAGAAGCAGTCATATAAATCCCATAATTGGTACTGAATGTAAAGATTGTAAACTTGGTAGCATATCAACAGTTCATATTTCTAGCCATGAAAATGAAGGAGTGACACTCCTGTTTTCTAACTGATATGGCACAGTGGTGTACTAATAAAAAGGAAAACATTCCTTGCAGCAGAGAACCTGCACAGTGTGTTACAAGAGCTCCAGGATTTGCAAAAGACAAGACTCCATGAATGGAGAGGTGTACAAGCAGTATCATAAAAGGAGGCAGAGAAATGCATGTCAACCAGCTGGAAGTTGAAGTAGGATGCATTTCCTAGAGTTGTCTCCACTTTGGTTAAGGAAACATACATAATACCACACTGGGCCAGACTTACAGTTCAGTTTCCAGCAACAGCAGCATTTTTTTTTTTATTTTTTTTATTTTATTTTTTTTTTTAGTGAAAACGCCAAAGCCTGACCATTCTCTGTAACCCATTTGCCTTGTACCCCTCCAGTATCTACAGCTGTTACACAGAAACTGTTTGGGGCAAACCGCAGCTCAGACTTTCACTACCCCATTATTGGCCTGTCATTCAACACACCGAACCCCTTTCTGAATTCAATGCTTACCTCTAGCCTCCTGTGGCATCAAGTTCCAGATGTTCAGCCCCCGCTGTGTAATGTCATTCCCTCTGTAGGTTGTTCTTAACTAAGCTACTGGTTTCATAGAGCAGCGTATTGTTCTCGTACTTCAGGGTCCGGTGAAGAGATGCACTCACCTCACCCACTGCCTTACCAAGTTGGCAGCCCTCAGAGGTTTCTCCAGCCTCAGCCTTCCCTGCCCCAGGCCAAGCACTCTTAGCTTTTCACTTTCTCCCCTCTGCATCTCAGGAAAGAAGTAGTGAAGTCAGAGACCAGAGCTGCACATACCACCAGCATCTTACATAGCAGCAAATAATGTTCTCAACGCTCTGCCTCCCTCCTGAATGGGGTACTACACTTCAAGAACTTGTTTGGCTGTCACTGCATACTGAGCTAATGACATCAGAGAAATGTCAGCCATGAGTCCACAAGCTGTAACTGCCAGCACTGAGCATAGCAGTGGGTAGGTTCAGTTTTGATTTCTTCTCCTCTCAAAGCTTTACATATGCTGAAACTACACTGATACTCACCTGCTGTCTTTTCCACACTTGCTCCATGCTCTGAGGTCCTTCTGAAGCTCCTCACCATCAGCACAGCCCATGACTACCCTCATCCACAACCTGGCACATTTCACTACACAAGAACACAGCAGAAGAAAATGCTTAACTGTATTTTCCTGTACCACATTTTTACAGCAGCTAAATATACTCATCTCGAAACACTTATATTGGTTTACACTGGATGCTGCATGGGAAAAGAAATACAGCACAATTTTACATCCGAGTATTTCTTATTATGTACCCCAACATGTGCAAATCCAATACTGATGCCCACCTTGACCAAGTTTTCTGCCACCCAGTCACTAAGGAAATAGGTTTAAAAGTGCTACAGTGAATTACATGTTATGCCCAAGGCAAAAAAACCTTAAGACAAAAGCTTTCAAATCACAGCAACGGCCTTTAAAGACCATCACAGCAATTAAGTATTGACGTTATTTTCTTTTCTACAATTTCAAGCAAACTAGAATAACAAGGTGTAGCAACACTGAAAAATAAAAGTTATATTGTCTCAGATAAAGTCTGCAATGTTGCGAAGTGCTCATTTAGTAAGTAGCTAGGAATCCCTAACACTTCGTTATTTCCCATCAGCAAGGCCAATATTGCTTCTCCTCATTTGCTGTCCTAAAAGCATAGAAGCTTTTAAACTTCTTTACTATCTTTTCAAAGACATACATTCCCCATGTACCCTCATCCTGTGTTCTTCTCTGTGTTTCAGTGCTTGAAATAAAACATCTATGGAATAAATTTGGACATTTTCATGAACTACATCTGTGACCTAAAGAAAAGGGCTTATTTCCCATAACAAGTCCAGTCCAAGATTTAACAAAACAAAAAAAAAACCAAAAAAACAAAAAACAAAAAAAAACACACCACCAAAAAACAGACAAGGTGGAGAGTAACATTATTACAGAATTAACCTATTCATATATATATACACACATATGTCTTTGCCTCTCAGATAGTTGCTAAAATGACAGAAAGACCATAATTTCACACTTTCTTCAAATTACAAAGAAAACACATTCTTAAAAAATAACGTGACATAAATGTGATAGAAGCAATCAACACCAGAAGCTCGGGGGATTTAGTGGTTTAGGTGTTTGGCTTGTGGGTTTTGTTTTGTTGTTCAATAGAACCAACATCTTCTAACTTCAGAATTAGCTAGTTTGAAGCTACTGCTTCATAAATGTTTTAAAGTATCACAAACTATATCTTATAAACAGCACAAAACTTCACTTTATATAAGTGACTGTATAAAAAACCAGCCTTCATTACCAAAGTACACACTGTGAATCCTTTAAAATAGGACCTACCTAAAGTATTCAACATTACAGTGGGAGTTTTTATGCAACTTAATATTTTTTTTAAACGACCTGTTCTAAAATGCAAAATAATTTATTGAAAATTAAGACGTAACTTAGTATGCAGCAATTTTACTCTATTTCAGCCATGGAAGAGAATTTTGAAGTGAAGCTGCATTAATTCCTAAACATAGAAAATGAACAGCATATGAATAATTTATTGATGGTTTTTGCTTCATGTCAGCAGCTTTGCTGGAAGAAGTGATATTTATGAAGTCCCCCAGGACAGAAGATGTTAAAGATGGGCAAAGAAACTGTAGGATAACATTACTACCTCTGTAAAATGCTACTTCAGGTATGTAGGTGTCATGGGTGGTTTCCAAACATGAGAGTTCTACAATGCCAAAATTCACAGAGCTCAGAGAGGAGATCCATGAGCTTATCCCAAGAAAGTATGAAGACAGGCAGTAGCAGTTCCCAACAGACATTCACCTCCTCTTTGCACTTTATGGCTGAAACTTATATTTTTCCCCTCACGTCTCCATCCCCAGCCAGTTTCTCCCCATGGTGTTCCCTGTCCAACCAGCAGCACCTCCTCAGCATCACACCTCCTACCAGGCAAGTTCTTTGCCCTTTGAGTTTAAGAACCTATTCAAGCATCTGCAAACAGTAACGCATAGCTCTCTTCCCTAAGGTACCCACCAGTTTTGTATTATGCATCTAATTTTACAAAGAACTGAAATAGTGGAAATATCAGTAAGACCAAAAAATGGTTTTCCCTAATCTGTCCAAATCCTTTTAAAAGTTCTAATGAAGAATATGGAGTATACTCTCATGACAGCCTCTGTAAATTTCATCTTACCAGATGTGGACTAGATGCTAAGAAATACCTTACATGAAACAAGGGAACCCTCTGAAATTCATACATAAACAGAAATATCCTGCTGTTCATCAAAAACAACAGGTCAAAGTTCTGTAGCAATTCTTATGAAGACAACTGAAGTGACTCACCAGTTTATTCTGTATCCTGTACTGGTGGCAACTTTTTACTGAAAATGAAGGGCCACATTAGCAATGAATCAAGAAGTTGTGGGGGCAGGAAGTAAATTAAAAAGTCAGTGAGAGGATAACTGCTTCAGTGATACAAATCAAGTGTTTTAAAGCTATTGAGACTCGGAAACCTAAATAGCAGAGCTCAACAGAAAAAAAAGCAAGGCAATGCAACCTTCAAAACAATTAACCATTTCTCCTGAAGTGCTGATCACTGAAAATTTGAGTACTACTACATTTATTAATTACCAATACATAATTTAATTTCAAATTTAGTCTGCAGTAGATTCTCTAAACTTCTTCACCATACCTTATGCAAAATCAGGGGTCCTTAAACTACAGCCCGCGGGCCAGATATGGCCCCCCAGGGTCCTCAATCCAGCCCCCGGTATTTACAGAACCCCCCTGCCCCCCCCCCCCCCCGGGGGGTTGGTGGGGGGGGAAACCAAGCAGCCGCAGATGACTGCCTGCCCCTTCATCCACACGCCCGCCCCCTAGTTAAAAAGTTTGAGGACCCCTGTGCAAAATGGCTGTTGGCCATAAAGATGGCTCTTCAGTAATCACAAAATAGTTCCCTGCCAGAGGCAGGACACTGAGAACACATGAACAAATGGAGACACTGAAATACAGATTTCATCTCATACCTCAACATCCGAAATGACTGAAAATCCATTCTATATGCAGAGCTTTACCACTGTTTTCAGAATGACAGTTTTCATTTAAAAGAAAACCCACATTTGTACCTGAATTTTGCTATGCACACAACACTTCATCATATCCTTAGCCTACCACCCTTATCTATTTTTACAAATCAAGCAATGTTTCTGACTTCAAGAATATGGTTGACATATAAAGAAATTATTTTTTTCCCCTACATAAAGGAGGCTGTGGGGTAAATTAACACCACTGACTGCAGTGACTGTGGATTAGGCTATTTCCACTATGACACCAGCTTTTTTTACCCACATTGAATACGCATACACAAGACTTAAAAAAGGGCAAGATTATTTATGACCTTAATGTAAAAGTTCTGAACATTGGGGGAGGGGTTGTCCTCCTTTCATTTAAAGAAATGCTTTAAAAAAAACATTTTTATTCTAACAACTCAATAAATTGAAAACATAGCCAATATTATGATCTTTAAACTGACCTCAAAAACTTATCCAAGATCTTATTCACGGACATTCTTTTCAAATCTTGGGGATTTCAGAATCCTAATGCAACAAATAAAAAGCAATGAACGAAGTCAGCAACAATGCTATTCCATCAGCTTGGGCATTGTGATCCATCATCCTCAAAAGCAACAGATGAAGTAATAAGAGACCCTCTGTATATAAGCTTCAGCAGTCATCATTCATGGGAAATTATCCATTCCACTAAAACAGTTATGAATGACAAAACTTGCACTAAAGTTTGAATTGTGACTTGTTAAGAGATCGATATGGTAAGCCACAGACAGCATTTTTAAAATCACACTGTCCTCTCTCTGTAATTTTATATTGCTATAACTGCAAAACTGAAGTACTGAGGTTATTAAATCTGCAAAAGGCTTGAAAGTGAAAAAAATCAGTTTGCAAATTAGCACATCATTAAAAAAATTGTATTAACAATTCTAAATATCAAACAATGAAATAAAAGAGAAATCTAATCAGTTGTAGCCTAAATTAATTTCTTTGTTAAGAACATTTTTCTTAAGTAAAAAAACCTCTCCTATATAATCCTAGATTTCAGCTGTTTTGTTCATTATGCAATCTTAACAAGGGCACTGGTACTGAAGGACATGATCTGGTTTCTTCTGAGGTCAATGGTTATCAGCAGAATTCCGACACTACGAATTTCTATTCTGAAACTCAAGAAAAGGACTGAATCTGCATGCTTTTTGTGACTTTTCAAATCTGACACTTCGTTCTGCCAGGAAGTTCTTCAATTCACAAAGCCCTCAATTTTTGCATTATGGGAAGCAGTTGCATTTGGTCGATGTCCAAATATTGATTTTGGAAAAGATGCCTGCAGCTTCAAGGACTGTAAGAGATGCTGCATGTTAGACACAAACCATTCAACTGTTAAAGTGATACATAAATGTCCACTTTTTTGTCTTCTTCAAAGCAGGTGGTTCAGGGTGTTTTTATTTTCCTAGACAAAGGCGACCTTTTTTGTGAAGAGCAGAACAAATTTAGATAATGATAGAGTTCTGGTACTTGTGGCTGGGCAACAGAAGTATTAACTTTATTACTCAACTCACATATTTAAATAAACACCAGTTTAAACACATTTATGTTATAATCCCTAAAACTGTAAAGTGACAGATTACATAACTCGAGCTATCCTTCTAAACACGTTATCCATTCCCTCAGTCAGTGACTACTACACTCCATCACCACTCTAAGCCAAGGTTTTCGTCCCCTTAGCAGCACCTACAAGAGCAAGATGCAAGCCTGGACCTCTTTGTACAGCATGCACCTGGTAATGATAAAGGATGAACCAATTCTTCTTGATTAGACTCAGGTGAACTGAACTCCAATAGTGCAGACAGTAGTAAGGTTGAAGACTGTTAAAGGCAAATAAATCATGTTCTTCAGTCAAGCAACTGTACACAATTCCACACAAAATAAGGGTGATTAAAAATTGTACTTATGAATAAGTAGTACTCATATGTAACCTGAAAGAAAGCCATTATTTCAAGGTAAATCACAGGACAGACCCTTTAAAAAAGTTGCATCACTTCTGGACATTTTAGTCAGTGAAGTATGTTGTAAATAAACAGTTTAAAGTACCTGAATACATCTGCCTTTGGTACAGTTCAGAGGAAGCTACTGCTGTTGCTCAAGGTTTCACAAAACACATCTTTAAAGGGGAAGGGTTCCCTGTTGATCCCAATGCATACATTAAGTGTAACAGTACAGTTTGAGGAGTCTCTTGGACCTTTCTGACATGGAGATAGAAAACCATGAGGTCCTAATGAGAATCCCCAATATTTTCAAACAGAAACTACAACAAGCATTAGAGGGGCTCCCAGAGCAACAGCATAAAGCTTAGAGAAAAACAGCAGGCTAAACTCTTACACAGAAACAGGTAGAAATTAGAAGCTACTTGGGCACCTCATGGAAAGTCTGCAATGAAAGTCACTGATGCTGGCACTGTTGGGATCTCTGCGCGTGGCAAACCTTAAGCACAGTGGTAATTTATAATAAATTCTGCATAGCAGCTAGTTCTACCCAGTATCACTGGAGTCTTTGCTTAAACACAGCTAGATCCTACATTTAAAATTTCCCTTTAGGCTGAAATTTGTCTTGTCATTCAAAAGCCTTACCCCAAACTGCATTCAGTCAACATTTATTAGACTTACATACTTTTTATATGTAATATAATATGTAATAAAATATGTTTAATAAATCAAATTCTTTTTTCTTGTCCATTTGCTTACACATACAGAACTTTTACCAACAAAATCTGCTATAACATTGGTTCATGCAAGCTTTAAGCCAGAGGAGCCAGTATGCTGAAAAAAAAATTCAATTCTTAACCACAAGGGCCACATCAAAGTAATTTAGCATATCCAGAAAACATACTAAGTCAAATTAAACTCCAATCCTTTCATTAGTGGATGGAGAAGTCTATTTATGTTCAGGCATTCTCTACTTAAAAATTATCAAAAATAGCCCTTAAAAAGTTTGCTGCCCATTTCCTTAGAACTTGACTAACATCAGCATGCTGTTACAGTACCTGATGTATCTTGTGCCTGTAATACAGCCAAGATGTAAGTCACATAAGGACACCAGAACCAGCATGGACCAACAGTTTGCACTGCCAGGGTCAAAAGAAGAAAAGTGTTTTCATGAAGCACAGCTTTCTACACAAGTCCTCCTCAAGAGGGTTAACAAGCACATATCAGCTCCTATAGAAAACACAACTGAAATATTTCAAGAAACAATTACAGTTAAGAACCTTCTCACTTTTAGGCTATAGTATTGCTAATGTGCTGATATTACAACAGAAGCGCCTAGCATTTGTAATCAATGGAATAACACAGCAGCTGGATAAAACTTGTAAATGCCATCAAGGAGAAGGCTAAGCAAGAGACATCGATACATGATATGGACTAAAAAAAAGGGCAGATGGGTTTTGATAAATACAAGACTTCTAGTTAGAAGTTTCACCTTTTCTGTTACACCATAATTACCTTTTCTGAGGATTATATTGCAGGAATAACAGCAAAATTCTGAAGTAGAAGACCAGCATTTGCAGTGGTAACAGAAAGAACCGGAATTGATAGGAACATGCAGAACTCTTTCTAATTGAATTCTTTCCAAAACTTTTATTGAGGACTACACATTTCTTGCAGCTTTAAGAGATTATTAGAAATGTGAATTTTAAACTGTCCTCATGAGGCTGTTCTAAGCCTTGCACAGCAGATAGCTATCAACATTGGATCAAATTGTAGCACCACTTCTTAAATTATTAATTCTAGAATAAAATAGCTCTCAAAGTTCTTTTCCTTTATCAAATTACTTTCTAAACCTGGAAGAGGGGCAGGGAGGGATGAGATGAACCCTGCACATTTATGCTTAAGTACTACTTATATTGCACTGTGTCTGAAGGTCTCAAAAGTTTGGATATCACTAAATGAGGTGCTGCCCAAACATACTTTACTACAAGTCCTGCAAAGTTTCCACTTCATACAGAAAGACATGTAGAAGGAAAGAAAAGAAATAAGTTAAATGGCCTTCTGGAGTTCATTAATGATGTACATAGATTTCTGTTCTCTTCAGAATTAAATGAGTTTAATCACACCCCAATTAGCTCAGTTTAAGCAAGCATGGCCAGCTACTATGAAACTGC
The DNA here is from genome assembly GCF_023634085.1 of Falco cherrug. Classification (NCBI taxonomy): domain Eukaryota; kingdom Metazoa; phylum Chordata; class Aves; order Falconiformes; family Falconidae; genus Falco; species Falco cherrug. Next base: position 1,348,539 of record NC_073703.1, on the reverse strand, counting down.
ACAGAAAAACATTGAGTTTTGCTAACTCATTCTACAAGCTGCTAAAACATCTAAACCCACTGAAAGGCCAAAACAAAAAAAAGTGCTCAAAATATAATTAGTTGAGCAGTGAAAACTGCATGTCAGAGATGGAAATAGCAAGCAAGTCCAAAATACTGCTGTCCACCAAACATCAGCCATACTCACATCATCATTTCTAGCTGCTTTTAAGTAAACAAGGCTAATTTTGCACAGGTGCGTATATATGTACATATGGGCACACACAGTCCCTACAGACTCAGGAATTTCTGCAAGTATTTCCAAATTGTAACCAAACGTGACAGAGTTGATTTCGAAGAGGTCCCACAAAATTAATAAAACCACAATCAAAACAAGCAGGAAGATTTATTGCTCTCAACATAAAAAAAGGCCACATCAAACTACTCTGACCACCAAAAAATTTGCATAGTACTTCAGTGCTAATTACAAATATATTGAAAGAATTATTCATTACATTGCTAGGAGAATCATTAATTATCTCCTGCCTTCCTCCCAGATTTGTGTTACAGAAACAAAACAAAAGCAACAGAAACACTGAATACTACTCTTTGAGACTGCGAAAACACTTGTAGTTACAAGACACTGATTACAAGTGCACAGTACATGGAGATACAGTGCTTATGTGAAGTGTATCATCTGTTCCCTGCTGAGCTGGACAGCCAGTCTGCACCTAGCTAGGACAGCTTCTTCCCTTTCCTTCAGATAAGGGGCTGAACCCCAGCACACTCCCATATCCCTGTTTGAGGTGTCATCTGTATCTCACCACATTTACAACTGAACTTGAATAAAATCTTTAATAAACATCAAACACTGCTGTCCTCTCACTCCCAAAGCAGAAGGTGGCAAAGTAAAACAGCAATTGACTACAAATTCTTTCACCAGCTCAGCCAGCTTCCAGCATCAGTCTGTGAACTGGTTCTGATTTTCAAAGCAACTACCAGATAAAGCCCTCGCTACAAAGACAGAATTTCAATTTGTGAAGCAACATTCCTCTGGGATAATGCAGGTCTTGCAGCATGACTGCACCAGATGCACAGTATCCTCTCTCAAAGAGTAGTTACAGAATTACTTCTAGGAGGAGAATACACAAACTAATGCTGACCACACTTACAGATAGTCTGTCTTACTTTACATGGCCCACCACAGACTTTGCTCTTTCTGTATACTGGTGTCTCATGGAGCCAGGCTAAGCTTTAGGAAAGGAAAGGGAAGATGAAGCAGCTGGATAGGGTTCTTAGTGGCATGGTCTGTGCAGCAGCAAAGGGCAGCAATAAACAACCCTGAAACAACTACAAAATTAACATGACAAATACAGCACTTTGCAACTTCAAAAATATGTTTCAGCTGTCTCAATAAGCTTCTGCTGGAGTCTTTCAGTAAAACAAGTTAACAGCATCTGTGACAAATGGTAAAAGTACTTCCACAAAATATACATTACATTACATGTTAATGTTTTTCCTTCACACCCTGGAAACCAGAGAAATTTCGCAAGTTTTTCAGCTATCCTCAAGAACATTCTCAAATTCAAGAGATACTTTTACATGCTATCAGATTTAGGAAAAATCTGAACTTGCTCAAGTTTCAAAATGGTTGCGTTCAAATACAAAAAAAAAGCTATTCCTCATCTACATTACCATAAGAGGATAGACTGATTTTATATTTTTGTAACACTTGCAGTTAACTAACTAATCATTATTCCACCTGGGACTATGTACTTGCATGCTGCAAGTTCTGATTTACATTAATAAGACAAAGCCAAAGAAACCATGCCTATTACAGCAGCCCAAGAACACAATCATCTACAATTTTATTTATCCAAATAGACTTCAGTTCTGCATAAAACAAGGCAAAACAAACAGGCAAAAAAAAAAAAATCAAAACCATAAAAGGTGTTTAATCGCATGAAGATGATCCTCCTTTCTTTTAAGATCAATCTAATCTAGCGAGGATAAAACACACTGGAACAGCAGTGCAGCAGCAGCGCAGCCAGGAGGGCCTCTATCAGGCTAGAAGGCAACACAGAGAAATTCATCTTCTATGCCTCCCTTTTCAGGTCTGCCTCTCTTGTTACACTTCCCTTGTCATTTGTTTTGTTTTGGGTTTTTGCCTGTTTTTCCCAGACAGAAGTACAGTGTGAAGTTGACAAGCTGTTACTCAAAAATAAAACTGGATCAACAATAATGAAAATGAGATCCATTTCTATCAGCAGGGCAGAGTACTGAACACTGAAGAACTGCCACGAACCCTTTTTCTCAGGGTGGCTAGGAACCTTTATAAAAGCCCCAGCTTTAACAGTACTTGATGTCACATTTCTGACATCTAGTCAATAAAAAAGTTTCCCATTACTGAAGAACAAGTCCATTTTTTTCAATGGACTTCATGCTCCACCGCATGAAGTCAGACCACTTCATATAGTTAGCAGACAGGAGCAGAAGTTCGCATTTCCTAATAACTTCCTGGATATTTTATAATTGCTTCCTCTCAGGAAGTTTATTCAGTCTTTGCAGCTCCAACACCAACAATTCTTGTTGAGAGGTAAGTTATCCAAGACTATTAAAAGCACATTCCTAAAATGCAGACACAGGCCTGTTTCTGACTCACTAACAATAGGTTTTTCTTTTGGCCAAACCTACCACCGTACGGAAGGAGAGTAAGAATGAACTGATCAGGTAATGCCCAATGTCTTAGGCTTTTTAGAATTCACCTGTAAGCAGCACACCTTCCAATCACAAATAGAAAACCAAGCTGGGGGGCAAGTCTGAAAGAAAAAAAGTAGTATGTAGGAAAGCACCACAAGCATTGTGAGGGGAAGAAAAGCATTTCTTTCATGATGCATTTAACCTGATGCTTCTTCATGCTCCAAACCCCTATTTTTCCATTACCTTTGACGCAACAAAGAATTCCTTCCAAAACAGTAATGTGTCTGCACATGCAACAGATCCTTTTTGTTCCATTTTAACGTAATAAAATTTTACCTGCAACTGATCTTAATGTGTAATACACTAGTTACTTACTAAAATTGCATCAGACTTATCTTCCATAGAAGTGCTGTACTTGCAGCTAAAAAATATTAAGTCAACAGAACTTTTAAGTCAGGATTTTGTCGGGTGGTGTCCTTTCAGTGCTTAGTCAGAACACAGGATAAGAAAAAAAAGAAAGATACACAATTTATTAATGCTATTACTCTGCAAGAACAAGAAAAGAGTTTTATTGTGTCATCCCATCCCCCACTTGTTCTAAAAATCATGATTTTCATTCTTCTAAATCTTTCCCCCTCAAAGCCAGGCTGGTAATTTTCAAGATGATACCCTGTAATCATACTATAATTTTTGGACTGAGAAAGCTATTTTATGTGTATCAGCAATCGTACTGCCTAAACCCCATCTGTACTACTCTTACATGTTATTACATAGAAAGAAATACTTATTACATAAAATTACTTAATATCAGCATCAAGCTGCTTTTCTAGAGAATCAACTTGAATGCTGTAAACACCGGGAAAAGTTATTTGGGTGTTGGAGTTTTTTTGTGGGTTTTTTTTTAAACAATAAACATTAAATGGTTTTGATTTACAAACCTACCATGTTTCACACATTTAAGATCTATTGACAAAAGTCTCTCTAGTCATTAAGCTGAACAGCTTTGATCACAAGGTCCTGTGATCTCTGTTTCTCACACGTGCTTCTTAATTTACAGACTGGAGCAGAAGACACAGTTGCCCTGATTCTTCTGTTCCTTATTAATATTTTCAGGTTCTGTGAAGTATCTACTGAATTTCCATCAAAGTGACTGTTTCTTGCACTAGCATGAAGCCTGATGTCTGTCAGAATCCAGCTGATCACTTAAACTCTACTTCCAGTGCTCACTGAGTGACTTCCCCTGCCTACTCACATTAATTTATTTTAAATGTCAGGCTTGTACTGCCAGAATATTTAGTTATGCATTAATATAAATGTTGATTTTAAAGTGGGCAAAATTTTAAATATTTAGCTTTCTCAAAAGAAAAAACATCAGCTTTAAGTGACACACTATGTTTAAATAATATTTTAACCACCTTGCCAGAAAATATTCAGATAGGATTAGACAAAACGTACAGGAGTTAACAAGCCAGGAATTGCTTGAAAATGACATCTCTGATTTTGTAAAAAGGGAGAAGAGTGATAATTAATAATTTTTTCCAACTTGTTATTAGTAACCAAATCCACAAGAGAAAAACACTGTAACTAAAAGTATTTCAGTAACTATAACCTATTCTGCCACAGATGTTACCCATATCTGCAGTCTCCTCTGCATGTTCCATCAGTTTGATTAACTCTACCTCAGGATGAAGACTGCATATCACTTTTGCAGCACCTGACATCTTCAAAGCTCTAACAACCTCCACTAGTTAGCAGTAACAAGATTATCCTCTAGTTCCAAGTCCGAGCAATACGAACGTGGTAGTTCCGCAATCAGGTTTTCATAAAAGACAAGCTGTTGCAAACGTGGACAGCAGAAAAACTCTACTAAAAAAGCATTAGGAAGGATACACATTATTACTGTGTCCCACTTGCAATTATGAAACAGCAGAGACACACTAACTTACAACCCTGTTCTCCCCTCAAAATAATTAAGACATAAGTCTTGATGCAGCTGGCTAACTGAAACACACCGAGTACACCTGAACAAGAAACCGGGGAAACCGGGACAGAGGCAACTGGGAGAAAATGAGATTTTAAGAGAATGCCCATGAAAAAGTTCTGTGCCCAGAGCTCTTAACGTTAAATAGATCAATGGAAACTACCTAAGTTGCACTGTAAGCCTGGATGTGGCTAAGTAAGGAGCAGAGGGATCATTAGTGCCAGGTTTCAGTAATTGATTGTGTATGCTTGCACACTGTATCTTTCCCCTCAAACTACATTTTGCCTGCATATGGTTTCTCTTTCTGCCACTTTTAAAGTGATTTATTCTCTTCAGAAGGGGAATTATGTCTTATTTTGATCAAATATTTAGGACCTTTTAGACATTAAAAGCCACAGATTACAAAGAAGGAAGGTCAAAAGAGTAAAGTAAGATTAAAATTGAAGATAAGCCAAAAACACTGAAGTAAGGAATGAACAACTAGCACAAGATTCAAAGGACTAAAAGGCCTATCCGCTCTCCTTGCAATTTCTGACTCCTTACTGCTAGATAACTACTATGAAGATCTTAACCACACAGGAGCTGATGAAAGGGGTCTGAATATAGGTCAGCAAAAGGCTTCTGGATCCAGCTACAGACACTAATTAGCTCACTTTCCGTTATTAAGAAAAAAAAAAAAAGAGAGAGAGAAAAGAAAAAGCCTCCAAAACAAAGGGTTTACCCTACAAAACTTTTTTCCTTTTTCTTTTCTCTAATTGTCAGTGGCTTTTGGTTTCAAAGCAGCTGGTTGCTGCCCCAGATCTGAAATTGTCACCAGAACACACAAAACACATCAGTGACCATACTATGCAAGAACCTCCCGCAAAAGTTAGACTGAACAATCTTTGCAGTAAGGCACAAAGACCAGGGGGGGTCTTTAAATATGTTTTCAAGATATAAAAGAATTTTTTAGTTTTTCTAGAACACTGACTGTTTTGTTTGACCTTGCCAAAACCCACAAGGAAAAAAAAAATCATCAGGATTGCCCCCCCTCCTTGAAGTATACAGTATAGCTCAGTTCATACAGGGTTCCTTGTACCAGCTTGTTTATGCCTCCTCTTCTGTGAAACAAGCCTTTATGTCTCCATAGTGGAAAAACCCACTGCTTTATATCCTTTTTGAGATGTATGCAGCCAATTAAATTGTAAAGTAATACCTGTTTCAAAGTCTAACTCAAAGAAACTATACATTCCTGGACTGGGACCAGAGCCAAGGAGGTCACCTTACACCCTGCGGTCACAGGAGAATATTCAAGGTTTGGAATTTTGTATCTTGATTTCCATATAAAATAAAATTGGAGATTGAAATGATGAAATACTGTGTATTCTTTGCACACAAATTGTGCTCCTTTCTTAAGTGATAAAGTTAATATTCCAAGGAACAAGAAACGACAGTTCAAGAGTTCATAGTGATTTCAAGCCATTCAGAAAGACTCAGGAAAGTGACAACTGCTAGCAGCTCTGCACTTCTCCAAAATAATTTTTAGTCACGAATAAACTATAATGTGACCAGACTATATGCATAAGAATGGTGTAATCTGCACAAAACAACAGTGAAACAGCACATTACAATAAAATTCACTTGTCAAAGTAACAAGCCAAGTAGCTTTATTTCCATATGAAAACTGTTCGGAAAAGACTGACACATTTTATTTTAATTTCTAGTTTTCTTCAAAACAAACAGCATGCATGCAAAGTGCCTAGTTCCACGAGAAACAGCTACTGGAGACAGGGCGCACACAGCGGAGTACAGTGCCCAGCCAATTGCTAATGTCATTTCATGTCTATAGAATTCCTTTAGGTTCACACAGCAGCTGAAATACGTAAAGATCTACAGGAAAAAAATATACTACCAAGGTAGCAAAAACCTGCTAAGGAAAACAAGAAGTGTATACAAGTATAAATCAATGGAGATTTGCCAGTGTGAGAGAACGTGTAGCTTAGTCTCACCATCAGGTCCTCATCATTAACAGGGACCAGCTCCTGGGACAAAGCAGTACTGAAGCCCCGATGGGCAGCCACTGCTTCCGCTTCCATTACCTGTGTCACACACCTGCAGACAACACTCGGCAACTACACCTTTACACAAAATTCAAAGAACCCAAGAATGCCTAAAATAACTTCTGTATTTCAGAGAGTAAGAGAGCAGTACAGCACAAACAATGGAATTGCTATTACCAGCACACACCACCACCTCAATTCACAAGCTTATGAAATGGTGCAACAAAGGAATCAGATTAGCACCTTCTTACCCACCCTGTATCAGTTGCTTCAGTACAACGATCGTATTTTAACAATTTAGGTTGTGCTGCGCTGCTCTTTAACCTCTGGTCAGTAACAGCCACCAGCCTTTCAGCACTGTGGGCCCCATACACATGCCCTTCCAGCAGACCTTTGTTTCACTGGGAGAACTGCCTTTGAGATTACGAGGAGGTTCGCCATTTGCTAAGTCCCCACAAGGTGAGCTTGTCTGTACTGCTCTATAGCAAGAGAGAAGTACACTTCTCAAACTATTTTCAAGCAGGTCTTTCAGCTAATATTATGCTTTACGTCTAAATTTAGCAGCATAGATCTGTATGCATGGTACCCTTTATCTCCAACTATGCAAATTAAAAACGTATCCTGAAGTTCTCATGCCATAGAGATTCAAATGTCAAGTCAAATTCACAGGTTGTATTCTTCTGAATTAGTGAAGTGAACATAATTACAGTGCTTTCTTTGGAGCTTTCAAGACACAAGGCAGCCGTGTTGTATTCCCACAAACCTCACTGTTTTAATGTTTAGAAACTATATTGTTTAGCCCACATGAAAAATCCTTGCAATGACTACATACATTTAATAAGTTTAATTCCTTTGCCAGATCCGTACCATGCCACAAAACTAATACCCATATAAAAGACACTTCTCTACCTGTTTCTTAAAACAACGTCTCGAGAACCCAGGGAGGCTAGAGACAGATAAGTAGTATTAAAATCAATTTCTGGCACTCACACAAAAAAATATCTGTATATTGATCAGCTACTCAGTTTTCACAGAAAGAATTGACTTAATATTAGCATCATTAAGATCAGTGAGATTCATAACAATTCTCAAGCAAAGGATGCATCAAAGGGCTACAACGTTGACTAATATTTGGATAAACGTCAAGAATGCACAGCTACATTTCCATGTAACTTGTCCATACATCAGTGTTCTGTAATGTTCCAGAGCAACATTTTAACTGTTTAACCTCAGACATCAAAAAAGTAATTTTTTATGTTTAATTCATATATGAAATCAATTGTGGTGACAGAAATATAATTTGAATATATATTTACTTCTTAGCGGCTCTTCTGCATTTGTCTTTGGGATAATGAAATCCATTTAGCTCTCATAGTATATGTATTGTCCTTGCCAAGATGTAAAACTCAGGAGTTCTCTCTCTGTATAAATCCACAAAAGAGCTTTTCACCATGAAAATGCTTCCAGTGCAAGAGTGAATTAAGAACAATAACCAAACTGCCACAACAGATTATGAAAAGCTTTGGCTTTAATAGCCATCACGTTGGAAGCAATGTTTTAAGTTCTTAGTCTTTCTATACTTTATCGCCACTAAAAATCTTTGTGATACAACCATTAGCCAAAGCTGGTGCCAGAGAGGCATGGCACAGCAAGAGTCGCTTCAGGTATAAAGCAAATGGTTGTAATCCTGGTCCTTGGTGCTCACAGTTACAAAATGGCATTTAATTTCTCGAGCAAATAAAGCTGCATAAATGCAGCCTTCATCTCTTCCCACACCATAAGGCAAGCGTGCTGCGCCGTGTGTGAATTACTCCTCCTGGTCCTGGGAAGGAAAATCTGCTGGGCTCTAGCCACTGCTTTTCAAACACAGGGGAGCGCAGAGCCTTTCCCCCATCACGGCTCAACCCTTGCTGCCATTGATGGCTAACAGCTTTCTCCAGCCCCCTGCTGCGGCCTCAGACATTCCTCTGCTCTGTCAAGCAATGAAAATATCAGCAACAGGATTAGAGCGAGCCTCAGAAAAAAAGACTAGCTCTCTAACATCCAAAGTCTAGGAAAGAACACAGATGTCTTTTGGGGTTCACAATACTGGTAATGACTCTCAATTACAACTGTTAATGGCATTTTTTAAGCTTCAGAAAAATTAAGACTTCTAAAAATTCTGTGATACTTCTGCACCATTAAAAGGCCTTACACTCCTGCAGGATGCAACCAAAGTCTGTAAGTGTTTATTAAGCGAGGCAGGCTTCTACTCCTGCACTGATGTGCTACGTACCAGAAAAAGAGAACAAGCAAAATTAGAAAGCAAGACCTCTCCTTCCTATTTCACATCTTGGTACAGGCACTGCCAGCTACTCTATTCTTCTTCTATTCAGCTTCATACCAAAGTGGTCAAGGGTTAAAGTGGTTTAAAAAAAAGCATTAAGAAAGGAAAAATATTTCTTCTACAGTAAGGAAGAAGAGGAACACTTGAGAAAGGCTCCAAGCACCACACTAATTGAAAGAAAACAATCCTGAGGAAGGAGGCCCTCACTATAGTATTCAGGTTTGGATTTTACATTCACCTACTTAGCCAAGTAAATATATCTAAATAAAATTACTCAATCCCAGTGTGGCTTCCAGGCCACATTAAGGTAGTAAGGTTCTCATAATTATACTCCTCTTCACATACTTAAAAACCTTTTCCATGTTTACTTAAAAAGCTAATTGTTGACAGCTATGAAGAGTGTAAACGCTGGACCTTCCAGCTCGGGGGGGAAGGGGAGATATTCTCCCCCTCCCCACCTCAGTCCTCCGGAGCCCTATTCACCTCGCAGCTTTGCTGAGCAGCGTCAATACCCTCACAGAGCCTCAGAGCTTTATAGCAAGTCACAAAGTAAATACAACAATCTCCCTATGAAACCAAATTATATTTCTGTAACTTTATCAAATGAAATCCTACTTCTACAAAGTATGTAGGCGTTTATGCATTACATTAGCATTAAAGATGCATGAATTTCAATTTTTAAAAAAATTATAGGTAACTACCTCAATTTGCAAATCCAGCAAAAGTGTAAGGGACTTGCGTACAAACACATTACTCAACCACATAAAATCCAAACCTCAGCACATGTAACTCATTCCCACTCCAAGGTGGATTTGCACAGAAAAAAGGAAGATAGTAAAAGATCTGTCAAACTCTTTTACTATCGTCATCTGATACACTATGCATGTCAGTGCTGCTGCCTAACAAGCGTCTGCGTTACTCTCTAGCTCAGCTCACCACCTTCTGCCTCCCTTACACAGCCACGTTGCATCCAACTCAATTTTTCTTGTACTGTATGTATCTCCCTTCCTTACCTTTATCATTATCCATTACTGATTTTTCAGGTAGGCAGCGATAAAGCTGCAACAAGAAATCCAAGGGCAATCAAGAGATTTCAAGGCCTTGTGCTCCTGATCTCTTAATCAGTCATCCCAAGCAGTCTTCTCCTCTGTCCTTCCAGCTGCAGGGAATGATGAAGGAAGAACCAGGAAGAGCCAGCAGATCAATACTCAGTGGTGACAACAGGGTTGAGTGTTTATGGGCAAGAATCAGGAGGAAGGCCAACAAGGCAGGTAACATGGTGGGAGTCTGTTATAGACCACCCAACCAGCACAAAAAGCAGCTGGGTCTCATGATCACCCGCCCTTGTTCTTGTAGGGGACTTCAACTTCCCAGATGTCTGCTGGAAACACAATCCAGCACAGAGGAAACAATCTAGGAGTTTCCTGGAGCATGTGGAAGAGACCTTCCTGACACAGCTGGTGAGGGAGTCAGCGAGGGAAGGCACCCCACTGAAAATGTTATTTGTGAACAGAGGTCTTGCAGGTGACGTGATGGTTTGAGGCCATCTTGGGCACAGCAATCACAAAATGGTAGGTTTTGATTCTTGGAGGAGGAGATGGGGGTCAGCAGAACTTCCACCCTGGGCTTCTGGAGGGCAGATTTTGACCAGCTGAGGAGCCTGGTTTACAGAGTCCCTTGGGAAGCAGCCCTGAAGGGCGAAGGGGCCCAGGAAAGCTGGACATCCTTCAAGAAGGAAGTCTTAAAGGCAGAGGAGCAAGACAGCTGCATATGCCAAAAGATGAGCTGTCACGGAAAAAGACCATCCTGACTGAACACAGAGCTGTGGCTGGAACTCAGGGAAAAAAAGAATTTATGATCTTTGGAAGAAGAGGCAGGCAACTCAGGAGGAATACAAGGACGTCATGAGGTTATGCAGAGAGAAAATCAGAAGGGCCAAAGCCCAACTAGAACTTAATCTGGCTACTGCCATAAAAGACAATAAAAAATGTTTCTATGAATATATTAGCAACAAAAAGGAGGACTAAGGAGAATCTCCACCCCTTATTGGATGTGGAGGGAAACATAGTGCCAAAGGAGGAGGAAAAGGCTGAGGTACTTAACACCTTCTTTCCCTCAGCTTTTAATAGCAAGACCAGTTGTTCTCTGGGTACCCAGCCCCCTGAACTGGAAGACAGGGAGCAGAATGAAGCCCCCATAATCCAAGGGGAAATGGTCAGTGACCTGCTACACCACTCTGACGCACATGTCTATGTGGTCAGATAGGCTCCACCTGAGGGTACTAAGGGAGCTGGCAGAAGCACTCACTAAGCCACTTCCAATCATTCACCAGCACTCCCAGCAAACCAGGGAGGTCCCAGCAGATGAGGGGTTAGCCAGCATGACACCCATCTATAAGGGCAGGGAGGAGGATCTGGGGAGCTACAGACCTGTCAGCCTGACCTCAGTGCTGGGGAAGGTTATGGAGCAGACCACCCTGAGTGCCATCATGCAGCACATACCAGACAACCAGACACAAACACAGCCAAGTCAGCACGGGTCTGTGAGAGGCAGGTCCTGCTTGACGGACCTGATCTTCTCCAGTGACAAGGTGACCCGCTTAGCAGATGAGGGAAAGGCTGTGGATAGTATCTACTTAGGCTTGAGTAAAGCCTCTGACACAGCCTCCCACCGCATTCTCCTGGAGACACTGGCTGCTCACAGCTGGGATGCCTGTACCGTACGCTGACCAAAAATCTGGCTGGATGCAAAGACTGGTGGTGAATGGAGCTGCCGGGCACACATGCTGCTCCTCAGGGCTGTCTGTATCGAGGATCTGGGCAAGGGGTTGGGTGCCCCTTTGGTCAGGTCACAGACAACACCCAGCTAGTGGGTTGATCTGCCCAGGGGCAGGGGGCTCTGCAGGGGGGGGCTGGGCAGGCCAGGCCCCAGGGCCGAGGCCGCTGTCTGAGGGCCCCCGGGGCTCCGTGCCAGGCCCTGCCCGCAGGTCACACCAGCCCCAGGCAGCTGCGGGCCAGGGCACCGGGCTGGGGAGCTGCCAGGGGGGAAGGGCCCGGGGGGGCGGCGGGGCACGAGCCCCCAGTGTGCCCAGGTGGCCAAGGCGGCCAGCAGCACCCTGGCTTGTGTCCAAACCAGCGTGGCCAGCAGGGCCAGGCAGGGATCATCCCCCCATACTGGGCGCTGGTGGGGCCCCATCTGGAATCCTGGGTTCGGCTTTGGGCCCCTCACTGCAGGAGGGACATGGAGGGGCTGGAGCGTGTCCAGGGATGGGCAGCGGGGCTGGGGCACCAGTCTGATGGGGGAGCTGGCGGGGGTCAGCCTGGAGAGGAGGATGGCTCAGGGGGGACGTTACTGTTCTTTACAACTGCCTGAAAGGAGGGTGTAGGGGAGGTGGGTGTCAGCCTCTGCTCCCACTACATTATCCGTTGCATACAACTTCCCACAGACAGCTGTGGAGTGGGGGCATGCAAAAGAAAACCTAGGATTTTTTCAGGGTTGAAAAAGCCATCAGCAAACAGATCCATAATTTTTTTATTCAAATTCTAACAGGGATTTTACCTATGTGACTTAATTAGGAAACTGTATGTAAGTTTAGCCTTGTGGATGCCACAAACCAGGTTATGTTTGAATTCCAGAATACAGTCTGAAAATCTACACTTTTGTACACCAAAAATCATGAAGCAACTTGAGAAAGATCTTACATGCTATTACAGCTGTGCTCAAAAGTATCTCCAAGTCATCAGGACAGTTTCTCAAAAATTTACCAGCTTAATCTAAAAAGACTGACCTACTGACCAGCGCAACTTCCATCTTCTGTGATAGTTCTGATCACCAGATTTCTTTTTTAGTCTAGTATCATAAGGTGATGATGCCAGATGTCACAAACAGTTTTACAGACTTCCATGATAAACAATTTTTTATGACTGTTTTCTGTAAATCAAAGTTTGAAAATGCAAAAACATGTATGAAGAAAATCATATCAGGTCCAGGTCTATCTTTATAGGCAAAAAAGTTAAGACATAGGGATGACAAAGCCACGGCAAATAAATGTGTTGCAGAACATGTTTCTGATTTTATCAGAAAGTTGTGAAATCCAGCTTAGTAGTAACTTTGGAGGCAATTGCTGAGAAAATGCACTACAGAGTTTACACAAAGGGGAGGGGTGGGAGGAGCTAACCTGAAAGAAACAGCAACCACACTCCCAGAACTGTTTATTAAAGGTGAAGTGCACGACAAATAATTAACATGTAATGCCTTTGCGGTAAATTACTGAACTTATTCTTTCTGTGGGAAGAATGATTGTTTCATTGCTCTTTTCCTGCATCAAAAGCCTGCTAAAGAAAGGACACGCAGACTACATTTACAAACAATTTTTGTCAGATATTTACACCATCTTAAATTGGCTTTGAGTCTTGATATGCTCACTGGTGTACTAAAATGCATGTCAGTTACAATCACAAAACAGACATTTTGGGATTTCTGAAAGTTTGGTTTTCCCCAACTGGCCTACTCAAGCTCATGCTTTCATTTTCACCTCTTTTATAGTGAGCAGTAATGCCCCTGCAGAATACATTATGGCTGCTTTCTTCACTCTATCTTACCCGCACATGCAAATCCGAAGACCTGAAAACAAGTCATATTTTTTTCTACAAACATTTAGGAAATGGCACCTCAAACTGAAATTACTTCTACACAGACACCACTGAAGGCTGTGTGGAAGAATATATAAGCAATTACAGAACAAGCACGGATGTTCAGACTGCTATAAAAGATTGCATAAATGTAACAATTATTATCATAAAACATAGAAGAATGAATCAAATGTGAATCTGCTTTTACAGTGATACCCAGATATCATTTGGTCAACATCTAAATCCCTTCTATTAATCTTGTTAGAAAACTGCCTGATGAGGTATTTTCCAAATGATGAAGCAAAAGGTGTTCTTGTTACTAGAATTCCAAAATGCTACCTAAAAAACCCACAACAGCTTCCACAATCAAAAAACGGCACAGCACTAATAACAGAAATATTTCTGCTTATTTGCAGAGAATAGGTAACAATTCCCCACCTACACAGCACCTCTGGAAGCCCTGAAAGATTAAGTTCTGTTTCTGAAACTACTAATAAGTTATTTAAAAAAAAAAAGTCAGCAAAAAACATCCATAACAATTTGCTGGACACTAAAAAACAGATTATGACCCCATCCTACCATTACCTTTCAGGTGTTTCAGGTAACGACATGACCTTTACCCTTCAGTCTTCCGAAGACCTGTGCTAACAGCTAATGCCAGACAATAACCACACAGCTAGGAGAAAGGCATTAGGACACATGTATCAACTTCTCCCTAGCTGAAACCACGCTCTACCTTCTTTCTGACACTGTAGGTTAAAGTTAAATCTGTCTGAACTCCTCAACTGCATTTCATATGTTAAAACCATTTCTTGATTTTGTTCTGTGAAAAGCTGCACATTTTTTTAAAAAATACATAAATTTTCAGTCTTTGGGTGACTGATACAAGCCATCAACTCAACCTGCAACCCACCTTCCCTTCTTAATACAACTGACAGACAGCAAGACTGCAAAAATTACAAGAAATTAGATGCTAGCAACACAGGTAGTTCACTGAATGTGTTGTGATTTGAGGTTCAGTTTACCAACTCACTCCAGCTGCTTTGTATCCCAAGGGAATCACAGTCAAGATAGGCCAGTGAATCTAGATTTGCATTTGGTAATAATTCAGCAAGACACTTGATACCACCAGTAGCTGTAAGGCAGAATCTACAAAGGCCCTTTTTTTTTTTTTTTGGTTGTTTTTTAAATGTACACCATCACCCCATCACACCCTCTCCTCCACTCAGTGCAAGCACTCAAAATAAGCAAGTGTCCTTCAGCATGCAAGTTAAGAATAATAAACTTACCCATGTAACAGGAGCTAAACTAGATTTAAGCAATCAATATGCTCCACTGATGAATCTGTAATAACAGAAACAATCAGTTGATAATCTTCCAAAGCCTCCTGCAGAAAAAAGAATGACAACTGTATAGGCTAAACTTGAGAAAAGATAAAAACAAAGGCAAAAATCTGTTTCTTACAGGTCCTTTTAATTTTAATAAGCAAAGGACATGCATGAAAATGCTATGCTAAAGTAATAAAGCCTGTGCATGAGGAATGGGAAGGCAAAGATGAAACTCCAAAGCATAGGCTCAACCTCTGCTACAGAGCCGTGACCAGTGGTACCTCCCAGGTAAGTTCCAGAGAGAACAAACAACAGGACAGATCAAAACGCACACATAGACCAGATGTGGTATAGACAAGATATCTTCAGCTACCATGAATGCTGGCTTTTTCCTTTAGATTGATTTCCTCGGTAAAATGAAAAGCTGGCAACAATCAGTAAAGAAAGAAAACTGGAAAAAAACTACTTAAGAAAAATAACACTTCAGATTTTGGGGCTGATCATGCTATTACCATGAGCACAAGATTTTCCAATCAATCTGAACCAGAAACAGCCTTTAACTAGCACTACCTAGAAGTCAGAATATATCATATCCTGTTTTGGATGCATTTGGTGTCTGGCTTCTCCCTCCACGTTCAGAAACAGACTTCTCTACCCTCCAGAACCCTCAAATTTGAAATATTAAAACCTCTGCTCATATGCTGTGGTGTTACCTTGCAGATTCTGCCTCATTATTTTAGGCTAGACCTACAATATTTACATCACTTACAAAGATTATTACTTGCGTGTACTCAAAGACCACAAATTGAAAGGTGAAGAACACTGATTTACACTCAATAGCACAACTGAAAAAAACTCAGTAGTTCAAATATGACACTATGCTTCCTGTAGCTATGATTTGCGTTTTTCTTTCATCCACATCTCAAAAAAGTTACATAAAACCACAACATCAAAATGGTTACTAAATCACTGCAGATATCCAAGCTGTTTCTGATCTCTTAGTATTCAGATATTTTTTAAAAAACGACTGTAAATACTATTATTTATTACTGTAAATACTAAATATTAAAAACTTCAAATAAGGATGTAAGTAAAAAGAATCCATAGCAACAAAAGAAAAACTACAGAACTTAAAATTAAGGCTCCGAAGACCTGAAATAGCTATAAACAACTACATGAGAAGATTAGGATAAACAAGCTATTTTACACTTCAAACAGATAACAAGCCATGTCAGATTCTATAAAAGGAAGCAACTTGGGAAAATTACAGAAGAGCACTGTCCCACCCAAAATTTGCTGTATGTTCTCTAATAGTACTTACTGCTAATAAAAATAGTGTGTCCCATAAAATGCGTTTAAATTGGCCCTTGCAAAGAAATAAGAACATACTCCTGTAATTTCAGGTGTAATCCTTGAGATTATCCCTTCATCAGCATCTAAACAAGTCACAACAGGTTGCACTGTTCGGTTGATTGGTAGAGGCAGGTCTATCAGCATAAAGACTTCTACCTCTGCATTACCATCATCTCCTTAAGCAACAAGGATTAAATCATTTCAAGAACCCTCCCCTGAACTGCTCTGCAGAACCACCAAAAATATACAGATAGGCAACAGTGAAGGAAGGGGGCAGTTTTCCATCCCCTCACCTGCCCCCAGCTATACAGCCCAAATACACCTCACCTTCACACCAGCCTCCCAGTATGTGCACATCCCTGACACTTAATTTCTACAAATCTTTTCCTGTGAAAACCTGGATAATGTCATCCTTAACCATTCAATTGGCTGGAAGTCTCCATAAATTGGTTTGGTTTGTTTCCCATGCACCTTCACTATCATACTGTCCCATCATAGGACATCTATAAGCTTTTCTTAACACTCCCAACCAGGTTTCAACTCAGCATTATCCTTACAGGATTTCACTACTGGTACAAGGATGATTTTGAAAGTCCTGGCCTCACAAAGCTACAACACAGCTGTTAGTACGTGACAGATTCAAAGTGACACCTGAAATGATGCTACGCAAGGTAATCGTCATCAAATGATTTCCTCTGGACTTCAAGCAAGCAAACAGCTACTGCACTCAAAAAATTACTAGGCCACTATCCTTTTCTGAAAGTGTAACCTATTTATATATAGTTTTACATTTCTTTTCTACAAGGCTATGTATTTTAAGATGAAACTTGTAACTTTATTCCCACTTTAGAACTAGTCAAACAAATGGGATTTCAGTGCAGGGAAAAAAGTAACAAACCAAAGCCGTAATTAAAGCGAAATTGAGAATTCATTATCAATCTAAAGATGAATTTTTATGAAACATTTTATCAAAGTAATTTAAAAACAATAATGCACACTTCAACGAAGTTTTAATCTCTAGATCTGAAATCAATATGCGATAATATGTCATAACATTAGACTAATACAGCGACATAAGACATGCAGTATATTTTGTTCACAGTGCTTTTCACGTTCACATACTAAGCCAATCTCTACCCCCCACCAGAAAAAGCAGCCTCGCCTTCCCACGACACCATTCCAACAGGCTCGTGTCACCCTCTCCCTTCTGCTCACACAAGCACCCATGCAGGCACATGGCACAGCACATCAGGGAGCTGATCCAATTCCCTACATCCTTCACAAATGCTCGTGAAAGCAAATCGAAGGGCGTAGTATGCAGGTCCTCCTCCCCCTTTTAATGGCACTGCCAGCCTGAAATGCTGAAACTGAACACATGAAAACAGGATTAACATTTGGCAATGACTTCATACATGCTGTGTTTCATATCTGCCCAAACACATTTCTAATAAAAGATTCACAAACTGATTAACAAAATACCTGGATTTCCTGCAACGTGAGCGCTCACAGTACAACACTGAAAATTCCAATTCCCGCTGCACAGGAGTACACTACAAACTGTTTAGGTGTCCCAACACATCAGAAAATGTTTCTGGATGAAGTTTTCCTCTATTTCTAGTTCTTTTATACTTCTTTCCCCATCTGCTTTCAAACAGGAGCATCTGGCTTTATAAATTACTTTTGGAATTATTTCATCATCTTGTTAATACCCAGCTTTCCTCTCTGCTATATAAAACACTGCTTGAAACCAATGGCTGTTACAATTATTCATTTTTTAACCACTGTGACAGTAACCCCTTAAAATTTAGAAAGCAAGCTATACTCCGCTTCTCAATACACTCTCAAGAGATTTTAAAAGTCATGACAGGTCTAATGACTTAAATGACTTTTGGCAGCCTGTTCTACTTCTTGAAAGAATATCCAAAGCCTCTGTTTGTGGTTCTCCCTTTCTCACTACATTTACATTATAGGGTTTCAATGCATGAACTGCAGAGCAGTGTTAAAAAGAGATGTTCAGGTTTATTAACTACAGAGGAAACCTGAGAAAAATGAAGCTTATACAGAAGGACTTGACTCCACCTCAACCCAAGTGGCAGCAAGCTGCTTGGACCATCAGACTGAAAACTGAGCTGAAAAAAAGATGGAAGTTGCCTCTGAGTGCTCAGGCCGGTTAGTGATGTCAGAATACAAAGGGGTCTCTGCCAACAGTAAGATAAAAGAGAAATCAATGGGGCCAAAATGATCAGAGATACAGTTTTTACTGCCAAAACAACGCAGTGGGAATTGCTATGCTACAGACATAAAAATATTATATGTATTCATAGTCACATAAATATGAAGACAAGTTAAGATTTTCTACAGCTCAAAACATCATTGCAAAGAAAACATTAAATAAAGCAAAACTTTTATAGAAAAGCACTCAATAATACCTGGCCAGAAACTACATACAGAACATTAAATAGATGGAAGCTATAGAAAAGCACAAAGTCCCTTCAAAACTATGTGAAGTCTAACTTCAAAATTTTAATATGCAAGGAACACCGGTTAAGCCTGTGTTGGTACAAACCTCAAAAGCAGCAGCACTGCGTTGTTTTCCTCTAGGTCAACATCAACATTAGACATGTGTCAAAGAAGTAAAAAGCACATCAAACAAGATAAATTTATCAAAGTATAGTAATAATAATGGAAGACAACTGTGCTGCTACTGACATATGCTTTGACCCAGTGCCACAAAATGTGACAGCTTCAAAACAAAAAAAAAAAAAAAAAAAGAGACATCAAATAAAAACAAAGGTAAAATATTAAGAGCCCACATATATGTAAGGGCAGAAAGCTAGAATCAAAAAAACTCAGAAGTTGGCCCTATGTCCAAGCCAAAGAGAAAGATTAGAAAAGATCAGTAGGTGGCAAAGTTCAGCAGAGCTATACCAATCAAGCAGAAATATAACCCCCCTGAAACCCAGAAGGATATAAAGCACATTATGATCAGAAAACTAGACAACATGAAGTGAATTTTTAAGGGAGCATAAGTACAAAGACACATGAACTACTAACCATAGTAAACAAGACAACAAAGACATTCAGGCATTTGGTGGCAGTCACACCTTCGGATAGCTCTCCCATCATCACCAAGTAAAAACACACCGGGTGATCCGAAGGGCTGAAACATCGACGGACTGCTAAGTGGCTCAGCTACTTTCAAAAACTAACACATTTTCTAAGCTTGTATAGTAGACAAATGAAAATAAAACAAAATCCAGCAAGTATAGTTTTTTTAAGGTAATAGTAAAAAGAAAATTTAATAGAAACACAGTAAAATTCATTCCTGTATGGCTAACAATTAAAATCTTGCCTAACTTCACTACAAAGGACAGTAGTATCTTCAAATTCTTTGAACAAAGGAATGAAGTAGTGAGCAATTTTGTCACAGAACAGGTTTTCCACATCTTTTAGGAAATGTCTGGACAAAACTATACAACTAGAGGATACCAAAAAATATCAAACTACTACACTTTGATGACACACAAAATAACTGAACCACCAAAAATTATATTATAAAAAGTAATTCGTATGAGCCAACACCTATGCAACGCACCAAGATCAATAGATTAAAATTGCAAATGAAGAAATTCAGCACAAGCTGAGCACCTGACTCTTCAATGGAAACCAGTACCAAGTCAGCTCCACAAACCACTTCACAGCAAAGAAAATTCACTGCTAATGTATGCAGAATGATGCATTTTGAAGGAAAAAAAGCTGTCTCCAACATGTAATTCACTGTTCCTACATCAACTTATCAAGACAAGATTTCTTACTGAATAACTATGAAAACTAGAATGCAAAAGGAACAGGAAGAATAAAACACTGTCACATCATAGATTTACCAGTACATTCCTTGCTAAAAATGCCATACTCTGTCCTGGTCATGTCACAACTACAAACCAAAGCTGAACCAAGAAAGTTCAAAGACTGGCAATGAGAATCAGCAAACACCTAAAAAAATATGTAAGTTTACATATTCAGAGCCCAGCAAGTTCTCGAGTTTGACAGCCCTTTCTGAGCAGCACCTTTAGGGATGCTAGTAAGAAAAAAAAAAAAATAAATCACAACCACATGTCCAATCACTTACAAGTATCCCAAAACATCCAGAAGCAATGAGTAGAGTGATACTGTCTAGTCACAATGTAAAAAAAAAAAAAAACCCAAAAATCTCCTTTTGCTTTGCAGTGATCAGATTTTAAAGGGACATTAAATGTTTTTCATTGAAATTAAACATTAAATCACTTTCCACAAAAAGGGTTTATCATAAATTGATAGTCTGCTTCTTTTGTAAAATCAAGATAATCTTTTCAGCATGAATACTAAATAGTAAAAAAAAAAAACACACCAAAAAAACAACAAACATTTAAAATTAAAGCACCCAAAAGACCATATAAAGTTAGGGTTTCAGTTTTCCTAAAGAGCTCTGCAGCTATACACATACAAATTGTGCTTATGTATTTAGATGGAATTAATTGGGATTACCACTTTCATTTTGGCAATTTAACTGGAGAACTAGATCAATAGCATCCAATCAGTAAAATATGACTGTTGTTTCCACAGTGCTGAGACATTTTCTCTATTAAGAGCTGGTTTGCTTTTTTTTTTTTTTTTTAACAAGATCAATAGCCTCAAAGCAATTACATTTAACTATTCAAGGGACAGAGATCTGTTGCAGCGAACAGCCTGAAGCAGCACCCCTCAATACCTGGGGCAGCACCTCTCCACCCCAAGCCCAGCGCACAGGCCAGGCAAGCAGAGCGCTGCCTCAGCTGCCATTTCCAAACACATACTGTGACTTTGGGTTTTTCAGGGGTTGAACAACCAGTTCTTAACATTCATAGGAAAGTAATTCAACTTCAATACTGGTTACAAAATAGGTTTATCGCATGAGAAGCTGCAATCTTGGCCCTGTAGCCAGCTTAATTCTAATAGTGCAGCCCCTGAAATCCCTAAAATGCAAACTGGTTAAACAGAAGCGGCATGAAGCCTCCCTTCCACTGACTGACATCTCTTGACACTAGGACAGATTCCTTATGGGAAGCTGGTATTAATCAGTTATTACCAAGAATTTCAGTTATACCACCTCACAGACAATGCAAAGTGAAACTTCACAGAACTTGCATATATAAAAACATTTCATGTTTAGAAAAGTTAGCTACAAACATAATCAGCATGTTTTATACACTAAATTATTTCCATGCCAAACTAGTGATAGTACAAAGATTTGCTTTCAAACCCTTTATCATACTCAAGCTGGTGCTGCACAAGTTACATTCTGAAAGTAAAGGTTAAGAAACATAGCATATTGCTCTTTGTGTAGTTTTCTTAAACTCCCACTCCATTTCCATGCTCACTTCTTATCAACCTCCTCTACTTGGCAATGCAGAAAACTTCAGTTAGGTGCCTACATAGTTTTCAGATTTCTCTGAAAATCTCTGGTTGAAGGTTAGTGCCTTAAAAAAAAAAAAATCACAAAAACATTTTATCATCAGGAATAATCAAGTATTCTTATTTATATAAAGAAAAATATACCTTATGTATTTACTTAAATTGCACTGATAAGTTAGCAGGAGGTAACTTGACCAAGTTGGGGTTTTTTTCCCCAAAAATGACAATTTTTGTTTGCTGTTTTTCATTGTGGTAAATATTAGGCACAGGTGTGTACACACATCTTACAATTTTTAAATTGAAACACTAGTTTATTACTCTTCATAAGCAAGTCAAACCCATTTCTTAGATGACTAATAAAGTAAATAAATACATGCCATAAAAGCCGTATGCAACTTAGGCAGTTATTGGTGAGGACAAGCAACAATGCATCACCCCAGCCCCGGGGAAAGGCACCTTGATACACAGTTTATTAGAACAATAGTTCACCCTCACAAGAGCTACACTCCAGCATCAACAGACCTTTCCACCGTTGCTATTTATACGTGCGTATAAGCAGTGGTACTAGTCTCTGCACATCACAGGGGCTCTGAGCAATCAAATTGCTTCTATCAGATCATCTGCAACACCCAGAATACACAAGGCTGACATATACCGTATTTATACGACACAGGAATATCAACCGCAGACCTATGCTTAAGTGCCTTGGGATGTAACCGAGACCTGAATACTTCTACTCTATTTTTAACTTGTGATATATTTAGAAATAATCAAGAAGTGCACACAAAACAGAAACAAATTAAGACCTTATGTTTCTAAGGAACCCAGGTGATTTATGCTCCCATCTTCTTTAGCTATCTGCACACTACTCTCACACCCCAGAAGGAGCATCCCATACAGCAGCACATACTGCACCAATTATCCATAATCAACATGTCACTAAAAAGACCTGTTCAGTTCTGGGAGGCTTGTGCAGCTTCCATGCCCACCAATTTCTCATTTCATTTGACTGTCAACTTCCAAAACTGCCAGTTTACCCTTTAACAAAAGATACTTCCAAGGACTTCAAGAATACCAGGGAGAGACAGAACAAATTTCCTGCTTCTGAATAATCTAATTCAGAATCTTAATGGTGTATATAGGTTATCACAGCTTTTCTATTAAAAATTAAAAGGGACACCAACTTCAATTTTATTCTTAATAACGCAATCCAGTATAGATCAAAGTTTTCACATTAATCTCAAGTCAGTTTCAAACAGTTACAAGAGGTAGATGCCTGTTCCTTACTACTGATTTATTTGGTTTTATTCCCTTAGCTCAGTAAAATATTGTCCTAATTCTAAAGTTAGTAGCTCATTTTACCTTACTTGCAAAACAAATAGACTAGAAAATATACTAAGGTTCATAGATACACAAATAAATGAAGTTACACAGTTTTTTCCTAAAATAATTCAGCTACACTCTTTTCTTCTTCACAGTGTAATGACTGGCTATTTATAGATGGGATCAAATGTCACTCAAACATACACGACTACAAAGAATACAGGCTTCCAAATCTCTTCACTTCTGCTCATTTATATCATATTTATCAACACCAAAAAGTAAGTTTGTTGGGGGTTTTTTTTCCCCCTCCATTAAAAACCCGCTGTTCTGGACACAGCAAGTAGCACTTCAGACTTGACAAGCAGAGTTGCAGTTCTCACAGCTAAAGCCCCATCTGGACCTACAAACTAGGTGCTCCTCGGCCTCTTTGGCCCCTTACACCAATGTAACAAGCCTCTGACGAGCATTCTAGAGGTCAAGCTGCACACAAAACACGGGACAGAAGATGGTACTGCCATCCTTGCATCTAAAACACAAAGGGGAGCACTTTCATGCATGAGGTGGAGCATCTGCACCAGACTCCCCTCCTGCGAGCAGTGAGGGACTTTTGGATGTCCCTCTCCCACTTGCTAAATATGAAAGTATGTGGAACATCCCCTATTTAAGAAAAAATAGTAATAATCAGGTGGAAAAGAGCGTGAATTAAGATGAACTCCCACTATGCATAAAGTATCTTATCTTCATCGAGACAAAGAACCAAGAAAGCCTCTCCCTCCTCAGTCACTGGCTCCCTCTAAATAACCTGCAAACAACACCCTCAGGGTTAGGGAAAGCCAGGCTCCTGATCCTTACCAGGGATGAAATGGGACAGTACCCCTTGCTATGGCATAAACGCACTTTCCACAAAAAGAGAAAGAGGAGAGAGTAGGAGTTCACCTGAACTTCCAAGATTTCCATAACGATACTTCTAAATTCCAGCTCTGATAAACAGTTTCAATTAAGGTTTTATTTTGCATGT
This sequence comes from Falco cherrug, assembly GCF_023634085.1. Taxonomy (NCBI): domain Eukaryota; kingdom Metazoa; phylum Chordata; class Aves; order Falconiformes; family Falconidae; genus Falco; species Falco cherrug. The sequence continues at coordinate 1,324,432 of NC_073703.1, read as the reverse complement.
TTGAGCACATCACTCCCCCTTTGCTGACTTAATTCACACATTTGGTTTCAACAGATAGATTTCACCTATCAACTTGATTTCCTCAAACCATAAAAGTTTTTAAAGTAGCAAAGAGCAACCAACACAACCATAACTGCAGTGAGCAGATCAGTAAATACCGAAAAAGAATTGTCACGTGGTAAGATTTTAGACATCAAAAAAGTGACTTATCTATTACACATACTCTGTAGATCTTTGAATCCAAGTACAGTATTTTTCAAAAGCAAAAAGAAATTTTTATCTGCTTCAGACCTGGAATCTGCAAAGCTTCCAAATCTGTGCAAGAGAATACATGAATGAATATATTCCCTGTCAACAGGAGTCGGCATACATGGCTACACAAGTAGTATCTAAGATGAGAGCTACTGCGGACGTTATTGCCTAACATGATTCAAAACAGGGCAATTACACCATTTAATATCAGAGTTTAATCATTCCCTCTTTTCCAAGATGCTAAAAACCACTTTATTTAACCAGCAGTTCGGGTTTTTTCCCAAATTCCACTTGCACAGAGCTTTCTTTTAATGTATCAGGACTCAACGTACAGAGGAGTATTTGAAAAAAAAGCAACAACAACCAGCATTCAACATTCACGTCCAGATTTCCTTTCAAGCTTTCTACTACTTTGTTGCTGACAAGGAAAGGGAAAAAAGTTACTTTTTAAAGCCAGCATTTTGCAAAACGAGCAGATAACATTACTGCAAAACTAGGGAGCCTTCTACAGTATTAACGGTCTTTTGCAAGGGCCTTTTTAGAAAGGCTTCTCACAGGCACGCGAGGCTTCACCTGGATGAGGTTACGTTTTTCATGGCCTATAAGGAATCGGGATTCAATCAGGGATCATTAACGGTAACAATGGTAAAAGGTGTGAGAAATACAGCGACTGAAACGCTGCCAGATCGCTCGTTTCTGGGCTACCGCGGCACGGCTGTGAGGCACGTTCCTCTCCCGCCGCAGGCTGCCCGCCACCCCTCCGCGGTGCGCAGCCCCCACGGCCCCAGCCAGCCTGCCGGCTCCCCCAGGCACGGCGGGGCCGCTCGCGCCCCAGCTCGCTTCACGTGCGCTCCGGCGGCGGGCGGGCGCGAGGCGCAGCTGACGGACCGGCGGCAGCGCCGAGCGGCGGGGAGGGGACCCAGGTGCGCGGCTGCCCCCCCCCGCCAGGCGCCGACGACCGCCCGCGCAGGTGTGCAGTGGCCTCTGCCGGCGCGCGCCACTCTCCGCGGCCGTGCCGCTGGCGCGCGAGGGGAGCGCAGGGACCGACCTCGCGGCCCCCCCGCCCGCGGCCCCCGGCGCGCGCCCCCTCAGCGCCGCCCGCCGCCCCCCTCACAGCCCCGGGCCCGCCGGGCGCCCCCTGCCCCGCGCCGCCGCCTTCGCCGCCCCCTCGCCCCCCGCCGCCGCTGTCAGGCTCTCGTCCGGCTCCCTACCTGTGGGGAGGTTCTGGGAGCCGCTCCGAGCGGCGGCAGCGGCCGGGTCCGGCTGCCCGAGGAGAAGGGCGATCCAGAGGGAGCCGAGGAGCCGCCCGGCTCTCCCCGCCGCCATCGCTCCGCTCCCCGCGCCCGGCAGCCGGGCACCCAGCGCCAGCCCCTCCCCCGGGGGGGCTCCTCCTGCCTGCCTGCCGGCCGGGGCGCGCTCCCCGCTCGTCCGCCGCCGGGCTGCGCCCCTGCGGCACCCCGAGGCGGCGGCCCTCAGCCGGGCGGCAGGGCTCGCAGCGCGGCCGGTAGGGCGGGCGGGAGCGGCCGGGGCTCACTCCATCGCGGGCCGGTCCCAGCGCCGGGCTCCGCTGCTCCCTCACACGGAGCCGGAGGGGCGCTTGCCGCGCGCTCCTCCCCTCGCTCCCTCCCGCTCCCGCCCCCCCCCCCCACACCCCCCGGGCCCGCCCCCCTCCTCCGCGCGCATGCGCCCGCGCGCCCCTCCCTCCCTCCCCCGGCCGGTCGCGCGGAGGCACAGGCGCACGCGCGCTTTCCCGCCCCCACACACCCCCCGCGCGCCAGGTTTGCGCGCGCCCCGCCCTCCCGCCCGCTCCCGCGCCTGCGCGCGCGCGCGAGCCTGCGCCGCCCGGGCCGGAGGGGCGCGCGCGGAGGGGAGCCTGTCAGCCCGCGCTGCCGGGTTCCCGCCTCAGCGAAGCCACCCGGCGGGGTCCCGCGGGCGCCGCTGCAGAGCCCGTGCGCAGCCCTGCGGCACGGCACGGCACGGCACGGACCCGGACCCGGAGCGCCACTGCCGCCGCTCTCGCCGCGCTGGGCCGGGGCCGTTCCAGCTCCCGCCGCAGTGACCAGGGAAGTTGCTCCCTGCGGGCCCCGCTGCTGCCCAGTTGGGCTGCCGCATTTTGCGGCAAGCCTGTGCCTCAGCAAGCCAGAGGATAAATAAATGTGGAAAAAAAGCTCGAACCTACTCCGCAAAGGCCCATGAACTGTATTTTCGTCCTCTTGGGGGTAATCAGTTTTACACAGCATTTGCCATTCAAATCCAAATCATTTGAATGCTGCATCGTTACCAGCCGGCTTTAGCCTGGCTGCTGGATCCGGTATCCTTACAAAGGGGACAATGAGAGCTATAAATATACATTCCTCCTTCGTTAATCATGTGAAGTGTACTCTTATATTTTTTCCATCTCAGCTTGTTACCCAGTAAATTATATTTTTACTATGTGCACGCTATCCTTGCTCATTTTATTATTAACTAATTGAATTGTCTCTTTCAGTATATAAATTATGTAGTACCAGGGCTCAAGAAGTGGTAACCCTGAGATAACCGCACCCCTGGGGCACTGCCAGACGTGAAACACGGGTACATCCCCCTGAAAAGTCTGATTCTGTTGCAAAAATGTTTTAAAACTAGTTTTAAAAAAATTGTTCCAGAAAAAAACAGGCTTTTGCAATGCTAGCAGCACTCCTGCTGAGGAACCCAGGACTGGTTTCAGGGACGTTTGCCCTGGTAACCTTCCTGCACGGGGCAAGGGTGTCCCCCTTGATGCAGGCACCGCTGGCTCCCCGAGAAATTATCCCTGATCCAGCGGGATTTGCAGATTTGTTTATTTAAAGGCTTTTTGGAGAGGCAGACGCTGACACATTTTGCAGTACACCAAAACGCAGGTGTGCATTTTGCTGTACATGCGGATGTAGAGATGTGCACGACTAATTAAATGTTGACATGACTACAACGTACCAGCTGATACAGGTGTCTGAAGTGTTTCTCATTGTGAAACTTGCTTCATTATTTTACAATTTTGTTTGGTGTTTCTGTCAAGAAACAGGAGTTTCATCCTCCACTAAAAATATCCTGAAGCATTTTCACAATGATGAATAATTACCTCCTGAGAGAAGGATGTTTGGGTTTCTCCACATCATGCTTTCAGAGTTACGCTGATATCTGATATGCCAGAAGGATTACCAGCAACGAACTGCAATTTATACTGAACATGGAAGCACTGATTAATAGGCAGGACTGGTCATATAACTCCTATTAAAGCTGGTTAGCAGTTCCCATCATAAAATCCTACCTTCAGTCACTTTTAATAGTGCCAGACTAACCACTATGCTGAAATTTAGGCATCTTAAGTTCATACCTCAGGTTAAATTATACACATTTCTTCTTTCGTTCCTTCTGTCAGGGATCTTTGAATCTGAAAACAAGGATGGTCACCTTGTCAGAGGTGCTCTCTCAACGCCCACCCTGACAAACCCCACTGCGAACCCTCTTTGCGCTTGGTGGGGGCCGAGCACCCCTCGCAGCATGGTCCTGCAGCAGCTCCCTGCGCACCCAGCACATCACAGGCTGTGGGAGTCAGAGCTGGACCCGCAGTTCCAGTTCCCGGCTGCTTTGGACCATGCCAAGTCTGAAGGTAGGAAGGGTGAGCAGGGAACCTGTCCTTCCAGTCCTCTTGGGAAATGCGGAGTAGGAAGCTCCTCGAATAACAGGTGGTGGGGATGAGAACTGGATCCAGGACAAATGAATTGGCAGGCACAAAGAGTCTGGAGAAAAGACAGGTTCTCCGGGGCAGTGGAAGGGAACTAGGACTTGGAAGGGGAAACTGGGTCTGCCTGGAGGCAGGGATAAAGCAAAGCTCACAAGCAAGAGTCTGGAAGCCAGCCTGTTGGGAGAAGACTGGTAATGGGAGAAAATTGCCCCGAGAAGGACGTGCAGCCCTGGAGGAATGGGGCAATCAAGACCAGCACGTTACCTGGCTAAGAGCTGAAGGAGAACTTGCCTGGCAAAAGGGATCAGAGGGGAGAGCTGGAGCAGAGTGTGGGAGCAGGACATGCAACCCCAAGGCTGAGTGTGAGATGCAGCAGCGGGAAGAGGGAATTCACTAAGGACAGGGATGTAGAAATGGGTATGACAGAGACTGAGGAAGGCAGATCAGAAACGTGAGGGTTTAGGAACAGGAATGAAGACCACCTGGAAAACTGTCGTCTCTCTACTGGCAGCAAGTATGTGAAATACACTGAGACTGTACCTCGTGCCCTGCAAGAGCTGGACCGCAGGCAAACTACTACACTCCTCATACAGGGTAAGCTGCCGCATTGCTGATGGCCTGCATTGATGTCAGCGCAGGATTAAATCGCTGAGGGATTTTTTAGGTTATCTCTAAATGGAAGAGAAATACACATATATTAAAAAAGTAGTTAGGCGGCAAAGTAAACCACTCCCAAACTATGAAATACCAGAATAAAGGCTGCCAGTGCAAGAGGATAAGCCTGGCTCAGGTGCTGAACCAAGGTTAAGGAACCAAGGTAAGTGCCTAAACAATTTACACTTAATTTACTATAAAAATCAGATATAGGTATTTTGTATCCCTTGCAAGGAACCGTGGGGAAAGCAAGCCCAGCGCGGTGGCTAGGGTGGGCAACTGCTGCCCCGGGAAAGGGCTGCAGCCTCCGGACGGGCTCCTGTGGGATGCAAAGCACAGTGCTTAAACCAGGCTTCACAGCAATGCACTAATTGTGCAGTCTTTGGTTCCTAGCTGCCTGATTTGACATTTTGAAGTCTGATTTGCAGAACTGAAGAGCACTTGCAGGTGTATCTGCAGTAAATGAGAATTTATTCAACTTTTGACTAAATTAGATGCTTTGCCATGTTATATTTTCTGACAAAATCAGGCCATGAGTATTTCTAATTGGGTATCTAAAATTAAAAATTATTTTTACTCTTTTTTTACTATTCTGTCTGTATGCCTAAGTTACTTATCTGTAATATAAGGGCAACCAGTTCTCACAACAGTGCTGAGAAAATGAATTAGTTTGTGAAGCGCCTGGATACCATAGCAATGAGTACCACGGAAAAGCCCAGGAGGAAATGAATAAATCTGTCTTCAGAACAATATTTGAATAGCATGCAGTAAATAAAGCATGGGCCACACAGTGAACAGCAAGGAGAAAATAAAATTATTACTTAGTTAGCACAGTCTATTCTGTACAATGAGTGAGGCCGGGAACCTGTCGAAAGAACAGCGTGTGAGCTAATTATAGTTAAATAGTGTATCATAGTGCAAATGCACAAAAGGGACAAATTACAGTTGCACAGGCCACCTTAATGCTGGTACTTCTAAACTCTTAAACCGCTGAATTAAAAAAAAAAATCACCCTTAGGCTGCCAACGTGTAATATACGTGTATAAATTATTTGCTCAGCCTTTAATAGTCAGAGACAATATATTTACCTCATCTACCTCACACACTGCTGCGTGGTTCAGTGGAAAAAGTGGTTTTATCCTCTTGGAGGTATCTTAGCCTTACAGCCAAGTTTCAATGCTGCCACTCATGCATTGATGTAGAGTTTTAAATTCAAAATTTACCTTCTTTGGAAGTCTGTGCAGGATCATTGGAGACAGGCAGTGTTCTCCAGAGAGGGATCCAGAGGAGGACCTTTATTCCAGGGATTAAAATTTTGTCTTTTGCTTGAGTTGCTTCATATTTCAAACCAGCCTACTGGGGTTTTTTTTGGTGCAGAAGCAAGGTTATGTTACAACAACAGCTTCAGTGATCTTTTGCGATTCCTCGGTCCCGAGGCTAGCACTGAGCCTTTCTGACTCCTGCTGAGATTTGGAACCACTTCAGAGCTGCTGTAAATTGCATTGGGTTATCTGTTGCCCACAAGAAGGGTGATGAAATTAGGATTGGACTGTTCAGTGGCCCTCTGGTTGTATCCGTTCTTCTGATCATGATTTCTCTATTTCTTAGCAGGATGCGAGGTGACACTGAATTGTTACACCAATTTATTGTTACCCAGAGAATTTTCCATTACTGGGCATCCTCTAGCAGCTGGTTAAGGCAATTTTGGGATAAGAAGGGGCTGCAGCAGAAATAAAGACCTGGCTCATTAAGTTTAAGACTTACAGCCATGAGATACCTTCAGTCTAATCTGCTGTGCTGCCTCCCGTGTGTAGGAGGCATCAGCTACATCCACAGACAACTCCTGGCAATGACGACCTGTCTGCTTATTCCTGCGCAGGTCTCCATACCGGCTCCAGCACCACAGTGCCCAGCGAGGTATGCTGTCTTTCATCACTCAGGAGGGACTATATTTTTTTTTTTTTCATATTTATTGGTCACAGATGTGGGTTTGCAAACTGCTCAGAGGTTAAAAGTCATTCTTCTGACTTTGCAAAGCAAATTTTAGGTTACCAGGCCATTTGACAGAAACCCTCTAACCCCAGCAAATATTTATGTCATTCCTGATGTCAACAGCTAAACAATTCCAACTCCTCACTGGAGTCGGGTCATAAATGGAGGCAGGCCTTCCAATAACTAAGGTTAGTTCCCTGGGAAGTTTGAGAGGAAGATGGAGCCCCTTCGCTTGAGTCGGTGTTTAACAGAGTCTGAAATCCAAGCAGAGCAGTTGGTGTGAAATGCTTTCAAAGGCTTCAGTTGCTGAGCAGAGGGAGCTGTTGAGGTCTAATTCAATGTTTGTTTATTTATGGATTTCAGGTGTAGATAGAGGGAACATAGAATCCCAAATGCAGGGTTTACTGAATTCAATCCACACTTTAAAGGAAAAGAGTAATTTATTTGTTATCAGAATGTGCATAATGATGTGGGATATGGCTGGCTGGGCATTCAGGAGAGAAATCCAGGTAACCCTCAAGGGGAAAAAAGCCTGATGTTATCGCAGTCAACGGGATTTTTGCCATGCATTCAACCAGAGCGAGATTTAATCTCTGGAAGCCTGTCATGGGATGACACCCTGCCACAGGCATTCACAATGTTATCAGTGACACTTAGTCTGGTATTTTTCTCTGTTTGGCTGTTTGTCATATAGTCTTTGTTCTCAGATGTTCTCATTACCCGAGACACGCTGATAATTGAGTCTCCATTCTTCTTCCCCACTGGCAGTGCCCTCACCTTCCCGGTGTCCCACTTCTCACTGAGGTACTGTAACTCATCTTTGGACGGAAAGGCTTTTTGCACATCCAGTAAGAGAAGAGACAGATGGTCCATGCCCTCTCCTGTGAACAGGATCAGCCTCCTCTGCAGCTTAAAAACCACATAAACCAGACGAGGATTCCAGGTGGTGTTTATCCCAAAGCATTTCCAACAATCCCACAAGAATGTTAATTACTGACACCAACAATCTTATTCTCATTCATATAATGGGAGTGCCTAGAGGTCCTACCTGAGGTTGGGTCCTATTGTGTGAGACACCGTAGGATCACACAACAAAAGCAAGTCCTTTCCCCAGAGATTAGCCTAGAAGGTTAGCCTGGCAGGGAGCTGGAAGGAAAGCAGAACCATGGAAAGGAAAGGCGGTGTGAGTCACCAAAGGTAGTGCAGCAGGTCCACCTCTCACATCTCCTGGGTCCTAGTGCTTCAGTGCTACATAAACTGTCACATTCTCTCCTGGTGTCTGTGCCAGTGAAGGCAGGGAAGTGAGACTGCAGCAGTCTGAGAGCAATTCAAAACGGAGAGGAAAAACGTGGAGAAAGGCTAAAGACAAAAGGAAGAGAACTGATACTTGGCACATAGAAACAGTCGTTTGCCTCTGGGCTTGGGGAATCAAAGAATCTCAGATCAGCAACAGAGGATGCCTAGAAAATATAGTCCATTGCTCCTGGTGATCTCAGCACACTTTACAGATACTAAATAAACCTCACCTCTGCCCAGTGTGGCAGGTTACCTGCCCCAGCACAGCACAGCCCCATCACTTTTTTTTTTCTTTTTCTTTTTTTTTTTTTTTTTTTTTGTTACCTGATAGGTACACCTGATGTGTAGGGTCATGTGGCTGGAATCTTTCATTCCCCTTGTTCCTGGCACATGACAGTGCTCACCAGTTTGCCGCAACACAGAGCCCACACATGCTGTGCCAGGTGACACCAGAGGCTAAGGCACGCTTCCCCGCGGCTACACAGCACTGTCCCCCTCTGCAGCTCTGGGACCCTCACGCTGGTCAGTGGGCTGGTCAGCTGCGCTCCTGGAGTCCTGGGAGTGGGAAGAAAAAGCCACATTACCTGCGTGAGATACAAATGGATCAGCCAGAGTTAGACGAGCAAGTCTCATGTATAAAACTTGAGAGCAGACAGATTCGACTGTTGCACCATCACCTACAGCTCCCAGAAGTGTCCTTTGCCATTGGCGGTCAGTCACGGCTGGCTGGTATCTCAGGCTACCACTTTAAATGTTTAAATCTGCATTTACATATACAATGATTCCAGGAGCCCCTGTTTGAAAATAGTGGCTGAAGTACCCCTCTGCTTTAAACTGACAGGTTTGGAATCCTGTGACAGCAGAGTAAATATGAACAACATCACCTTAGTCCACTAGTTTACAGTTCAAAACCAGCAGCGCCATTGTTACTGTGACATACTGAGGACAGGGACGATAATCTGCCAAAATGGGAAAGCATACTGACATGGGACAACAGGTCAGGACAGGGACGGAGTCCTGTTTGCTGTAATGAGCAGCTACCCAGTGCCTACACGTCTCAAGCAGTCCTTTAAAGTGAGAGTTTGGGGTCAGCTTCCTCCTGCTGGAATGCTCCTCAACACCTTGTCACCCTTTCAAATGCTGTGAAGGAATTTCCTATAAATATCATGAATCGTTCCTGGGAGAAATACTGGCCTTCTTCAGTTTTATCCTGTCATCTGAAAAAGGGACACACTCAAACAGTTGTAAAATTAAATTTTTCAGAACAGAACTTCATGTTCATGTATCATACTTTGAAGACCTCACTGTGCAGTGTTAGATGTAAATTTATCTATGCATAAAAGTGCAGAGACCTGATTTGACTCTATCCCACAAGTTACATAGCTTGTTACCAATGCCATAAAGCAAGAGATCCAAGACGTCATTCAGACAGGGTTTCCACTCCCCAAACTCCTCAGGTGTCACTGAAGGATACCTGGAGTCCTGGAGGACTTGTCCTTTCCCAGTGACCTCCTGCCATGTGATCTGTGCATCATGAGTGCGGTGCCTCTCAAAGCACCTTCCTGCCAGGAAAGGCAGCAGGTCACGATGCCGCGCCTGGGCATGCTGTGAAAGCCCGGGCAAGACCTTGGCTACGGAGTGTCAGGGGAGAGCACGGAGGTCTCTCTCCAGAAAGCAGCAAGTGATGCAGTCCTGATTTGCTTAGGAGAGGAACAAGCTTCTGTTCCCAGCAGTTTCTAGTCTGAAAGCAGAGCTACGCCTTGAATCATTCTGCATAAATTTTATTTTGAATCCTTTCTAGCCTCTTGCAAATTTTAAGCATCTCCAAAACCAGGGCAAATTTGCCAACATTTCTTCCTAGTTTTCAGCAGTCCAACTTCGTATCCCTATTAGTGCTGTCTGAATCTTCCTCAGATGCAGGACTGAGCAATGTGGAAACACAAGGACAGTTTAAAAAGAAAAGAATACATTTCATGCTGAGGAATGGTACAGCGCTGACAGCTCTAGCAGATAAAACGTGGGTAGCCTTCAAATACGCAAAATGTTTTACTTGCTAAAGCTGTCAATCTGGCACTTTTCACAGACATTAATTTTACTTTCTTTTTTTGTTTAAACATCCCTTCAGGGCAACAGTTCTGGAAAAATACCACCATTCTCCCACCTTTCCATGCTCCTCTCAGGGGACTGGTGATCAAAGCCAGGAGAGCAACACATGCAACTCCAATGGGATATGAAATGCGGGTGATCACACCGTGAACCCTTGTATCTTCCTGACAGGTACGCTGCACATTGAGCACACCAGGATCTATATGTCTGCTGTCACGATGTGGTCTTACCACATATTTTTATTTCCTTAGTACCTGAATGGCAGCTTTAGAAATCAAATTACAGTCTGAGTGCTACAGGCTGCAGCCCCCTGACTGAGCCACTAAATCAGACTAATTGAAACAACAAATATGCCTGAATAGCAGTTCCTTAAGAAAATGTTGCCCTTACAACAAACTGCTTTTACTTCTAACATAACTTGACTGGACTTATTGACTGCTTGGTATTTCTGCTACTGCATTTGAAGTTTATTGATTCTAAGAAATATGAAATGAGTTTCAAAGAGGTCAGAATGTGACTTTGTGTCCAAGTGAGTCACAAAGACATTCAGAGATTCTGAATGGAGCAGAGGGAATTGCAGGAAACTAAAGGTTGCTAGTTCATACCAACAGAGATCAGTGCTTTTTGAACACCACTGCCCAAAGAGCATCCTGGCCTGAAGCAAGAGAAGGCGCTTATTCACCTCCCAGCCAAGGTACCACCACACTGCAGATGTTGCCCAGGCTGTTGCTCCACCTGCTTCCCCCTCCACTAATGCACATTTTTGGGGGGATGCTCTTAGAAGGACCAAAGGTTGAAATGGCATATCCTCCTTCAGTGTAGTGGGAGGCACATGCTGGCAAGGAAATCTGGGAGGAAAATACTACGCTATACAGGCAAATAATATGCTATACAGGCAATGGACTTCTTGCATAAAAGCAAGATACCTTTCATTCCCAAAGGAATTCAGCTAAAAAGGATAACTACCAAAAACTGGAGAGAATTTAGATGGCTAGAACAGATTTACATTGCTAAACGAGAAAGAGGTTAAGGCTATCAGCATCACCCTTCATTCCTCAAAGTACAGGAGTGCATATATTCAACAAGAAATCCATTTCTCAAAAAGACTCTCATTCCATGTTCAAAAACTTACAGTGAGGGCTGAGAAGAAATTGAGGTTTACGTCTATATCATCTAGAATGAACATTTACATTCTATGAAGAAAAGAAATGGCATTTTTCAGCTGTGAGCCCTCTGAGGCAGGTAACAAATAAGATATATTTGACAGAGGAAGAAAAGCTTTCTCACAAATCTAATGTTTTTCTAGCCCCAAATGGCTGCAGTCTGCCTCTAAAATCCTCTTTCAGGCTGATGCTTGCTTCATGATCTGTTACTTTTGTCTAAACCATCCTTTCAAACGGTTGCCCAGCTTTTTCCTTCTGACCTCTAGCCCACTCACCAGACACCAGGTAGCGCTGACCTGGCCCTTCTGGACTTGTCAGCACAGTATCTGCAGTGAGCCACTACTTCTCATGCTGCCAGGTCATTCCAAGAAGTACTGCTTTGGGAGAAGGCAGCACAGGGAAGGCAAGGAATAGTATTACTGACATGCTTTTGATGTTTATTGCTACTACTGCTGTTAATGTGTGTTTTTACTGAAGAGCAGAACTCATGTATTATGCTTAGCCTAAAAAGAAAGCTGTAAAAAAGTTGCAGTGAAAGACATCAGGAAGAAAACCCTCCTATAACACTCCTATTCTCTTATTCATTTTTGTTGTTGTTGTTGTTCTTGAAGTGTTGCATCCAATTTCTGGCAAAGGTAGTGGTCTGTGGGGTACGGTGCCTGCAGATGACTCCCGAGGAAGCACCTGCTGTGCGCAGGCTGCTGCTGCAGGAGGTGAGAGCTCTGGCCCCGAGCAAGGCAAGCACCGCACGTGGCAATTCCCACACCAGGAAGATGAAGACGGCAGTCTTGTTCCTGGCTACAGTCAGTTCTGACGTATGAGAGGTTTCACTAAACTTCAATTGATGCAGATGAATGATGCCTACTGTGTTAGAAGTGACCAAGCTAAGATATCTTGCACTTCACCTAAAAATGACAGATACGTACAAAGGACTAAGCACAGAAAGCGCTGTGATTCTCTCCCCTGAATAGTTTATTTGCAATGTTGAAAGGCTAAGTGAACTCAGGTAAGAGAACGGATCCTGATTAGATTTTGGAACAAACCACTCAAAAGTGGATTTTTTTACTCACAGTTAACATGGGCATCAATGAGTCCAGTACTGGATCTGCTGCACCGCAGCAGTTGCCTTGGAGACCGCCTCCAGGCTGAGGGTCTGAGGTCAGTGAACCAACCTGTTAAAACAGCACTGGAAAGTCACCATGTCTATACTAAAGCTGACTGACAGAAGAGAGATCCAATAACCCAAGAACCTACAACAGAAGCGAGTCGGGTAGAGATCTGTAGTGTTCCGCAGTCTGCAAAAATGCACAATGGAACTGAACAGTGGGGCGAGCAACAGAACCAGTCCCCACCTTTGGGAAAAGACAGGGTAACTCAAGGGGCGATAACAAGGATGTGTGAACATCAGCACAGTGGTCAATGTCGACAAAATCCCCCTTTGAAGTACTTCATGGGCCTGGGGTGGGTGGGATGATGCTGCAGCAGGTGAGCAAACCACAGCCTGAAAGATAAATGGATATTAATTCATTGCGAGTTGCACACCAACTTATGCAGTGCTAGGAACTTAATTCACACTCCCAAAAAAGCTACAAGCAGACTCTTGAAATTGAGCAGCGGGTGAAACTACTCTAAGTCAGCACTTACAGGGGCGATTTTCTCTCTGACCAAAGGAATCCACTGATCAATGTATGGGAAAACAACAGACAGCAAAAGAGACGGTCTGGAAAATTAGCAGCACATATACTTGTGTTGAAAAGCCTTGTCCACATTAGAACATCTTCACCAGGGTATCTGAACAAGAGAATGAGGATTAAAAAATAGGAAAGCCTGCACAGGGTGCTAAGTAAACCTGAATAGAGCACACCCACCTTAAAGCTCATCTCCTACAGCAAATTGTTATGTGGCATACAGCGGACACCAGAGGAAGGGGTGAAAAGCCTGACAGTTCTGGAAAGATAAGAGGAAATGCAGGACAGCAAGTAGACATTCATAGGTCACCAGAGAAAGGGGAAAAAATGCAACCCTTTGTGATTACAGTTAAGCACAAATAAATATGTAGGAAAAGAACATTTTCTGTTTCCTGCAAGGAGTAGTTTGCAGGGAAATGGCCTATGCCAAATATTTCTCTCTGCTGGAGGCATCAGCAGGGTTCTGACAGGCACGTTAGGAAAACAGACCATACGTCTGTGCATATTCAACAGCCCCTATGGGAGACATAATTTTCTCAGGCTGCCGTTTGGGTTGTCTTTGGCACTTGAACTGCTTCATGGGCTTTGATAGCCTAAGATTGGTGTAGATGATGTTTTGTTCTGAGGGAAAAGAGTAGAAGCACATGACCAGAAGCTCTGATCAGCTTTTGAAAGACCCAGACCAGCAGAACTCACCCAACAAAACTCCTTTGTAATGGAAATGTCATACCTAGGCATGAAATTAGAAAAGCAAAGTGTACAAGCAGATTACAACAAGATTGAAGTCATCCCCAGTATTCCTGCCCCAGCAGAAAAGGATGCGAAGTCAAGATTCCTTTGAGTAGTGAACCATCTGCCAAATTTAGCTGCCCAAGCAATCAATGACACACATCTTTATGTGCAAGACAGTTCAGTAGACCTAACATAACAGATCTTCACAAGGAAACTGAAAGGAGCTAATTAATAGTCCCAGATAAACAGAATTAAATGCAAAACTGGACATGTACCTTTACAGACCGGTGCTAACTGAGCTGAATTCTCTTCTTGCACTCTCACTAGCGCTTACAACCCTTGTGAGGCATAAACGCTTACCCGAAAAGCATTTGCTTTCCACTTTTTGTAAAGCACTTGTAGGCTGTCTGCTTGAATGTTTCATCAGATTTCAATTAGAGATAGTATTAGACTTTAATTACAGTCTTCACTGTTTTGGTTTTGGTCTCCCTGTCCCATTCCAGAGGAGCCCAAAGTGACACCTTCCTATCCTTCCTGCTACGATTGCTAGGAAGTGAATTCGACAGTAAGTCAGACTCTGCTTACACTGCAAATTGGCCAGCTCTGTTCCTGACAGCAGGGTTGCCCTGTTCACAGTGGTTTGAAACCCTCTGGTGCTCTGAACACCAGAGAGGTAATGACTGTTGTTCAAAGTTAACACACAAATCACTGGGCAGGGGGAGAGAGACGCTGAAAAGCCATGCAAATGTTCTTTGTTCCCAGGAGGCGCAGCATAAGTGACCTCACAGGAGCTTAAGGAGGCGTTTCAAGGCTACCCTGGAACATGGGATGCTTTCTGGGGCATCACAAACGCCAAAGAAACTTCTTTCTTTAACTGCTTTGCTAATTACCACCGCTGTGGTATGCAAAGGGGACACCAAAGGGCAGAGCCTCTGCCATGAAGGCAAACACTTCGGTAAGCTGAATATACTGAACAGCCCAAAAGAGCCAAGCTGCACAGGCCAGGTGGGTGTGCAAGCAGTGAGCCTGTGAAGGTGTGTATGCTGAGACAACACCTAGAAGGGCAGCATCTTCCCCTTTGAGCCTGCTCACTTTCTCAATTATCCTTCTGTAAGCATAGAATCATAGAGTCATTATACAGCAATAGTAAAAATCTTGCTCCCTTTGGAGAAATACCACTGCAGAGCAGAAGTGGATAATGTGTATTTTCCACCAAGGCCTATATAATAGCAGGAAGGGTACCCCAACCATCAGCATATACCCACAGGAGCTAAGGGCAATTTGGCCTTTTCTAGAAAAGGTAAAAAGACATGAATTTACTTTGAGGACTGGACGGCACATGGCGTTCTGCAGTCATGCACTGGGTATCTACCAGCACAGATGGCCAGGCCAGTGGAAGCACCTACTGACCTACTGTCCTCCTCCACCAGACCAGTTCATTTTGACCCAAATAATTCAGGAAGAAATGCCAGTCAGTTTTGCCAGCCGGTCAGCAGGAAAGGTCTGTCTGGGAAGACATACTCCCAAGTGCCTGTGAGAAGACAAGGAAGAAGCTGAACATTGAATATTCAGAGTCTGCCATGCATAGGCAGCTCCTGCAGCAGGGAGAGCTGAGAGCAGGTTTTTCAGGATCATGACTTTGGACTAAGGTGCCTAAATTTTGTGTGGATTTCACTTCAGACATCCACTTGGATATAGCCTTAAATGTCCCTTTATTCCTGTGGAGAACAGCAATACTTCCACGGTGTTCCACAGTGTCACTGTTACACTCGGTAATCCCTCTTCAAGACTGAGGGGTGGAAGGTACTGCACAAAAAAGCTTTTATTTTGTGAGTAAAAGTAAGGTAAAAGGGGACATCAAATAACAAAGCCAGCCTGAAGACACTGAGAGGGTTCAGAGAGATGCAATATGCTTCAGAAAGGTAAATCTTGGGCTTGAGGGCTGCCACTGTCTGGGGCCCCTCAGCAGACACAACTGCCTTGGCGCTGCACAGCTCCGCGTGCTGCTCCTCAAGCAAGGTCTCTTGGCTCCAGTTCTCTGAGGTGCCAGTCTATGTGCAAGCTAAAGAGCATTAAAATCTTCCAGAGGACAACCGTGAGACCCAGCCAACATTCCTCTCTTCAATAAATAAGTTTCTAGCATAGGCGGCTCTGTGAATTATTGCGAAGCACATAATAGGCCCTGTATTTGCCTACACAATCACTGCGCTCCCCAGATCTAACTCATTACTGTGCTTAGCCAAGCGCTTTGAACTGCCTCAAGCATGAAAAGCACCATATAAGAACAGATTTTATTCTCATAAAAAGGTATTAAGGCAAGTTAGAGGCACTATTGACGCACATGATATGTTATAATTGGCAAATGTTCACAACGGCAAAATCCAGCTTTGTGCCTCCAGCTGGAGGGTACCTGTGTGCCGAACCTGAGCGCATCCTCCCCGCCCGACAGCGCTCCCAGCTCCCACAGGCACCCCGGCTGCCCGAACCCCCCAGCCTCCTAAACACAGCCCTTCTGCTTAGGAGGAGAAGCAGGGCTGCTTGATTTTAAAGGGAGACATGAACCCCTGGCCAGTATCTGGCATTATCCAGTTGCACCTCAGTCTTCCCTGACCATCATTCCCCCACCATCACTTCGGTCACCGTCGCAAGACAACCGACATCCCGACAAGGGATCACAGCTGCATCCCTTGCACCTGAACTGGAGCATGTGGCACCCTTTGCACAGCTGTCACGCCAGCTGCGCTGTGACATACAGCACCCTCTGTTGTCCCCGTGCTGGAGCTCACCCAGCTCCTCCTCCCTGCCAGCATTATGCCTTTCCCATCTCATTTACTGTCTTCGGAAAAGCTGTCAGGCCACCACGGTGGCACCAGCCTGTCCTGGTCTGGGCTCTCGCTCCCTGCTTGCTGGTCTGCCAGATTCGTTTATTTCCATCTGTGAAATGGAGGGACACTGTAGGTATAGAACTGAGATAGCTGAATTCCTTCTTGAGAGGAATAGGTAGAACTCAAATAGCTTCTCCTGACCCAGAAGTCCTGGAAAATAAATAATCTTTGGAAGTGTCAGGTCATTCATCTACACAGGAGTCTTTGTATCGGTGCTGTGCTTAAGGATGTTATCAGAGAAACTAGGAATGTTCTTGGGGTTGCCGGGTAGTGGGCAGAACATTTTTCACAAGCCCACACAAAAATGTTGGGTTGTCCCAAGCCAATATCATGTCCCAAAAGGACATCAGAGTCAGCACTTTCCCTGCTGTAATTACCAGCAACCA
Organism: Falco cherrug; assembly: GCF_023634085.1. NCBI lineage: Eukaryota > Metazoa > Chordata > Aves > Falconiformes > Falconidae > Falco > Falco cherrug. The sequence continues at coordinate 1,307,575 of NC_073703.1, read as the reverse complement.
AGATAAATACATTAAATATTAATGGGAATATTGAGAAATAACAAAAAGTAACACAGAAACCACAATGGTATGTGCTCGCAGGCACATGGGCATGCACATGTGTACAGTCTGTCCAAGGGACATCCCAGATCCTTGCTCACAAGCTACATTCAACTCCTGAAACTTTCCTCTGTCTTGAATTCCTTCTGTAAAAAGGCAGCCTTGAGACTTAGAGACAAGAGCAGGTGATGGAAAGAGCGAGCAGAAACCTCTGAAAAGCTGAAGCACTCAAGGCTTCCTACACCACAGGACCGAGGAAGGGGGAAGGCACGTGCGCTGGTACCTTCCCCAAAGGCCGCACACCAAGATCCCAGACCACTTCTTTGAGCACTCAGGAACTCAGTGGAGTCAGAGCCTCGGGATTTACCTCACAATGAACCTACACATAAAAGATCCACCCATAAGGAGAGGTCACCAGGGCTTGCAAGAACCTGACTATAGATGCAACATGGGGCGCCACTGCAGCAGCCGTGTCGAGGGCGAACATTTCTGGAGAAAGGACCTGGTGAGTGCAGCGTCTCCGTGGCCCAGCGTACAGCAAATATTGCCTGAGAGCTTTCGCTTCAAGTGCACACTAAAAGGGTTTTTATATTTCTCAATCTGGTTAAATTTTCTTGGCTGCCTTCCACTCTACCCACAAAGTGCTGCTGGAAAAGGAGGAAACTCTTATTTGTATGCACCAAGATCGGCAGTTTTCTTCCTCCATGCAATGACGACCTGTTCCATGGAATTTTAATCCAGCAGGTCCCTTGCTGTGTCCGGTGGCCTGATCACCACTGCTTTAGCTGAGCATGAATCCAGCGGAGTGAGCGTGGTGTTAGTAAGTAGGAAGAGACCTGGACTGGCGATGTGTCACACAGCTTCATCTTTAGGTCCTTCCTGACGGGAGAACTTGAGAATCAAAGATGTTCCACCAAACCTACTCATCCAACTACTGGAGCACTTTGGAAATGTGATATGGATCAGGCTAACACCCCAAGCTTCTCCCAGAACAGAACATGAGTGTGCAGACATGGCACTTTTGGGAAGCATCAAGAACCAGACAGATTAGCTTTGTGGCTTTTGTTAGTTGGTCCTGACTTGCTTTTGACTACTTGCCTGCTCACTATTAACACCCCACGGTGCAGTTGTGTCTGACATCCCTATAACAAACCCTGATTTATATGGCCTCACACAATTCCTCCTCCTTTGCATGGCCTTGAGAAGAGTGTAACAAGCATAATAAAATGGAACCCATTTAAATCAGTCACTACCAAAGGAGCAGACATCTTCAAAGAGTGTTATCTTTGTGGATCAACCTTCACCCTTCCTGAATAATCAGGGTTTTTTAATGAAACATAGCTTTTTGGGGTTTGGCAGAGGCAGACAAATACTTACTCCAGTGAGCAGACTTAAAAAAAAGGTGAAAGCATGACTGAAATTCACAGAGCTACAGAATAAAGGAGAAAAGATCCAGAGAAAAATCAAATGTGCTACATTCATCACTCAATCATTCAATTACACATACTTGAGCAGCTGTCCAGTGAAAGGAATTCAAGCTCCCTATTTTACAGCACGTTTCTGAACATCTCTGATGCTTTTCCATATGGCAATGCAGCAGATGAGCTGTACTCCTTTCTATACCTATTGCCCATAGAAAATCTGCAAACCATCAGCATTGATGCTCACAGCTTTAGGCTCCATGTCATAATACACTCTGCCTCCAAAGCATGTCCACTACTTAATGCATGGTTTGCTGTAGGAATGTGGTTTTTCTTTGGTACAATGTGAACACTACAATTATGTGCTGCATGTGCCAAATAGGCAGGGCTGGGTGGGGAAAGAGAAGGGAGGCTTCAGCTCAGAAATGATAGTACCTATTTTTGGATCCCGAAGCCAAGCTGTGCAGCTCCCACTCTGTTCTGATGATCCAACACGTATCATTCTAGATGTCACCAATCCCAGGCAGTCACAACGGTTTGGCGTGCTGTGCTTCAGCATCCTGGGGGAGGGAAGAAAAGCAGTGATTTTTCTGAAGTCTATGGCAGGAACAAACTGTATCATGGTAACTGTTACTTTATTATTAATATTTAGATCAGGTTATCTTTCAGTCTGCACATATCATGACAACATAGGAGATACATACCTGGCTCTTCCCTGTCTGACAGCCCTCCACCAGAATGCAGCAGGACGTCCCCTTCTTTGAAACATCTACCTGTTGGGCAACCATGGTGTTTTTTTAAGATCGGTTAAACACATCACAGGACCAAATGCCCTCTGCTCCCTGCTGCCTGGGACACATAGAATATGATCTAGCTGGAGTAAATCATGTCCCATGTCTGTTTTACATAACTACAGTGTTTACTGGGGGTTGCACTGTATTTTCACAGCACTCCAAGTGCTACGGTCCCCACTTACCCTAAAGATCTGGCCCACAAGCAGTTGACCACACATCTGCTGTGCAGCAAGAGCTCTCTGCATGCTTTTAACCTGCAACAAGCGTAAGACAGGGTTAGCTTAGTCCTCCCTCAACAGCCCCCCAGTGACAACTTATTCATGTACCAGAATCCTCAGACAGCACAAGCCAAAGTCTCTGCTCACGCCACCTGCTGCAGGTAGCCTCAGGATGTTCTCACAGCCTCATGGCTGTGCTGAGAGGCAGTGCAGGGCAGCCCTGTGAAGGAGACAGTCCAAATCCTCTCCTGAAACTCAACACAGCCTGGGCACCTTTCTTCACAGCTGAAGGGGCTCCCCACAGCCACACCACCTTCTCCCTCCTGCCACCACCCATTCAGTCCTGGACACACAACTGTTACTGGAGTGGTGTGACAAATCCAGATGGGAAACTGTCTGGCATATGGCCCCACAGCTATCTGCACAGAGAGGGAAGACAAGGTGGAGGGGGAAGAAGGGCAGCTTACCTTAGCAAAGCAGCTGCTGCTGAACACAGCCTCACTTGGGCTTCTCTGATGGGCAGCACCTATGGCAGCTGGAGCCATGCCAGCACTCTTTGGGAAAGCAGGGAACCAAAACACAGTCTTGCCGGTTTTCTGCTCACCTACCCGCAGCAACATCTTTTCTTTCTTCAGCTGCTTGTCTTTGTTACATTATCCTGCAGTGCAGTCTGCTATCAAGTAATCAGAAACACACACATAACAGTTTCTCAAAATGCCAGAGCATTCATCTTTAGAAATGTAACAGTGAAAGGAAATGACACCATGTAGGCACCGTAAAAAAAAACGGTTCACTATATTTAAAAAAAAAAAAAAGTTACATTCTCAGTCAAGGAACAAACCAATATGAATAATCACAATCACATTTTGCAGCCACGTAAGTATTTTTATCTTTGTCTCTCCCAAACATCTTAAGAATATGAATGGACATCTGAATCCTTCACATGAGAATAGCTCAACCTAGCACTGAGAGAAAACACGCAGCCATGTATTGATCTGAAAGGACAGAGCGAGTTCAAACCTGAGTTAATGGTCCCTGATCTCGGACGGGGCTTGGCAGAGCTCCCTAGCCTCAGGACCAGCCCCATCCTGGGTCACTGGTGCAGCCTGCGAGGACTGCAGCTCAGTGCTTTTAAGCAAAGATTGGCCAAAGGAGCACAGCACCATTTCATTTAATCACAGTGGAGTTTTGGTATCCACAGGAAAAAATCCTGGAACTGGAGTGTATTTTATTGATCAGTGACTACAGAGTGGTATAAAATGTCTGCACTGCTTCTTTCCATTCCAGCCTGTGCCTTTGAAGTCATGGCAACAGCTTTTGGATTCGAATCCTCTGATGAGACTCCTTGATTTATTAGGTAAAACATCTGGAAAAAATGAAGACTTGTGGCAGTGTAAATCCTCCAGAAGGAGCGGAGAGAGGTTTCATCTGAGCAGTACTCCTGTCAAAAAGCAAGGAAACCTGAGCCCTGGCGACTAGAGGCTGCAAAGCTGTGCCCAGTGGCCCAGCCAGCGGCAGGCAGGCTTGGCGCAGCCCGCGGGCAGAGGAATGCACATCAGCCAGCAGCCCGGTGCCCCAGCTAACTACACAGGTTTCATACGCTCTTGCAGCTCCAATGTCGGTAGCAATTCTGCCCTTGACATTAATAAGGTAGCACCTGTTATAAATCACGGCGTACTGTGGGAGCAGTATGAAATGTAAAATACCTGCCTCTCTCCCTCAAAGAACAAGGCAACGGCGAAATGCAGATGGGCCAGAAACAGGGGGCTCAGGTCACCCACGCTGCATTGCTGTGATGAAGAGGGGTGTCAGGGTGCCTGTTCCCCAGTTACAGCAGTCCATGTGAGTAAAGGAATGCAGGAGAAGGGAATTACCAGCCTTGGATAGCGCTGATTTGAAAGGAATAAAACCTGTACAGGTGACACACAAGGAGACAGGCATTTTATGAGGCAGATTTCTTTTTTTCTTTGGAACCAGCCCTGAAGTAAGGCCAAAAAAAATAAAAAGAGAGAAGAAAGGGAACAGCAGGAACAGCTTGCTGTGCTTTGGAGTTTTTTTAGCCATTTGCTAATGGCTTCTTCTATGGAACGTGTGTGCCGGGGCACATGTGTGTGTGCATCTGTGCGTATCTGTGTAAGGTATTTGTTAGATGAGGGCAAAGCTAGAAATCGTGGAGGTACTTGACTCAGAATTATTCACTCTCTCTGCCTCTGCCATACAACAACCCATGTTCCAAATTTCAGAGCTCACGCTCCAGGGAAAATCCCCAGAGAGCCATCTTTTGACAGTTATTTTCCCATCTAAATCCCCCTTCCAGCCATTTGAATAATACAGTTCAAACACTAGCCCGAATGCCAATGTTCTTTTTGGAGGGGGCGTAGGATCAGCAGAGGAGGGGGAGTTTGGGGAGTATTTTTTTAATCAGATAAATTATTGCTGGGAAACCAGCCACTTCTCTCCATTCAATTTATACTCTGTGGGGAATCCATCTAATACCCCTTCTCTTAGTGTGAAGCAGGACCTGCGAGATGCTGCATCCAGCCAGGGAGGCAGGCAAAAGATGGGATGGAGTACAGGGAACGAACGAGCAACGGGAGGAAGGGGCTGTGCAGAAGCCAGCGGACAAGAACAGTCAAAGGGACGTGAACGCACCTCCGCAGACAAGGGAGGAAAGGAGAAAATGGTTTTGCTCGTTTCTCCGCTGGCAAATTGGAGTAGGCTCAAGCACGGGCAGCGTGGGCTGGGAGTGGGACGAGATGGCTCTGAGCTTCAGGGCTGACGTCAGGAGCTGTCACCTGCAGGGAAGTGGCGCAGCTCCAGGCAGGTCCGTAGCTGCGAGGGATGGAGGTTCCTATCAGGTGCTGCTTCAGTTTGCAAAATGAGTTCAGTGATTTCACACCAGTTCCCAGCGGAACTGGGAACGTGCCAGTTCACCTCCCCATTGTAATTGGAACTGGTTAATGCTTTGCTGGCTGGCTGAGCGAAGCCAAGGTCTGGGAATGGAGACAGCTCCCAGTACATCGGGTTTCAGACGTGCTTGCAGGGCAGCATGTCTGGGAAGCCTGCCTTGCTGTCTGGGCACAGCTTTTATTCTTGTTTGCATTACCTGAACACCTAAGGCCCCAACCAAGACAAGGCTGCATTGTGCTGAGGCGCTGCACCTACACGCAGCCAGACAGGCTGTGTCCTGAAGAGCTCCCAGGCCAAGCAGGGAGACAATTAGAGCTGGGGAGTGGAAACAGGTGCACAGAGGAGGGAAATGACTCCCCAGGCTCACCAAGTCAGCGTTCAAACCAAACCCGAACCTGGTGCCTGATACCAGGCCACAGCGCTGGCTTCTCTTTCACCTGCTAACACCACCCGGCCGCAGGCTTCCCACTGTGGAGCTTCTCAGCCACTGTAAACGCACACGGAGTTTTTAAAGAATTACAGGGTAATGGCACCTGACTGGGTGTCACAGCACACTTCTCTGGCCTTTTATTCATCTTTATAATGAAGAATTAAAAGCTTTATGGGAGAGCTGGCAGTAAGCTCCGGAGACAAGGAGACTTCTGAGGAAGATTTCCCAGATTCTGGGAGTGACTACAGTACTGGTGGAAAATAAAGGAACTGACTCAGCAGGAGGCAAAGGGGAACAAGTGGAAGAGTAACTCTGCTTTGGGAAGTTGCAAGGAGAATATGACACACAAAGCAGAAAAGAGAAATAAGGCAAAGAAAATAATTGAGGCATATATAGTCTGCCTTGCGGACAGCTTCCTTCTGACAGCCTGACTGTCAAAAAACTGCTGAGCATGCATTCTCAGGGAACTAGCCCTTGCCCTGAGTCCAGTTATTTTTGGCCCAAAATAAACAAAAGAGATTTTTTTTAATTCAGAGCTCATTTCCACCTGCCATAAGAGGCTGTGGGCTTTCACCAGTCCCCACTGATTTTCCATCTCCACATCTGAGCTGTATGAAGGTGTCATTCATGATTCGTCTTCCCTTCCCAGGAAAAATTAATGTTTAAAGCAACACCAATCTAAACACATAATTAACACCCCCTCTAGCCCACCTACGAAATAAACTGATTTTCAGACTTAACCTCCGAGGTTATTCTTTGGAATTACACCTCTCCCTAGAAATGCTAGAACTACCTGTGCCAGGATGAAGTGAGCCCACTTGTTCTGCAAGTGTCAGGTTATGGGGATCATCTTAACCTGTGGTGGTTCTTGTCCAGCTGAGACATTCTCAGGAAAAAGATTGGAAACTTTTTGGCATTTTCAAAATTAGAAACTTTTTGGAATTTTCTCTCTTTCTAAGAGACAGAGAAAGTGTTATCTCTTCCTCCTCATTATTTTTTCTCGTATTTTGAGTCCCTGAACATATGGATTTTATTAAAACTTTGCCCACTTCAGAGGCGTCATCCAAAACTGGATGAACTCTAGTGGTGGGTATATTGAAGCTGCTTTGTGCATTTAGCTGTCCCTAAATGTCTTTTCTGGAATCCGTTCCAGATCTAATCATTTTGCATTATGACTCAGGGACTCAGTAATCTCTCCCCTCCCAATCTCCAAGAAAAATAGAAACATCATCTCTTCAACACTAGTTCAAGCACAAACTTCTCTAAAATCCCAACCTGGAACCATCTTTCATAGGTCTCTTTTCTCCGTGACTCTTGCACTCCACAGGATCTGCAGCAGTCTCCCTAGCCAAGGAAAGAAAACACATGACATGAATCAGGACCTCTTCTTGACAGGAACAAGGTGGAGGGGCTGCTCTTTGCCAGCAGGTACACATTAAATTGCTGTTTAAGCCTCTCCAACATTTCTGGAGACTCACTGGCCTGTGGGAGTTTTGGGCTGCTCCATTCTTCCACATCGGTTATCATCTTTCATTCCTTTTACACCTGATACCATGTGGTTTATAGAAATCTCAGTGGGCTCAATAAAATATGGCAGTGAGCCTCCCTATTCTGGTTGGGTTTTTTTTTCCTTTTTTCTGCCCTTCCTCATTCATTTCCTGGCTCTAAAGCTAAGCAGCCAAATCCCCCTGGGTTCACTGTTAAGCAAAGGGTCGACAGAAATAGCAGGAAAAAGAGTCCTGCCCAAGCATGAAGGAAAAGCAAGGAGGAGTCCCCAGCCCTCCAACGGGGGAAGGTACCTGCCTGGGTGCTTCACTCTCAGGCTCTACAACACAGAGGGTAAGGAAAGGACAAGAAAACACAGAATTTATATAGTCGGGGATCCGCGTCCCTTCAGGCAACGGTTCACGTGCTGCTTCTTGGGGGTGGCGCGATGTACGTGGAGGTTTGCCAGCGCCCAGTCTGAAGGCCCTGACAAGCTGTGTCAGCACTGGGCTTTTCTCCCCATGCCCCCGTGGTGTCCCCTTGGTGAGACAGACCAGCCACCTGCCCACACCCCACGCACGAGGCTGATGCCCTGTGGCTCTCTGCACTGTCACCCCACTCATGAAACACATGCGGCAGCAAGCAGACCCCTGAGAAGCCGAAGTACCCAGGCTGGGTTACTGGGGCATTAGACCCCACAGATCAGCATTCCCGCTCACTCCCACATCCTACAGGTGCTTGGCTGGCCCCAGGGCAGCGCACCCTCCCTTGGAGCAGCAGTGCACCACCTGGCCAGCTGGCTGCTGCTGCTGCTGCTCGGCGCGGGTGCACAGCTGAGGTTTGTTCCACCAGTGGAGACCCCACTTTGGGTTTCTTTTTCCTCCGTACAGCTGCAAACCTTCAGGTAACTGGTGGGAACTTTGTCAGCAATGAAGTTAGTCACAACCCTGACTGACTGACAGTTTCAGAAGTCATCCAAGGGGAGGGAAGAATGACAGAAAGACAGCAGGATACCTCTTTGGAAACCAAGACTAAAATGCTAGTGCAAAAAGGCTGCTGGAAATCTTGTTTTCATCACCCACAAATTCCCTGATGCTGGAAAACGCACACCCCTTTCCCATATTCTCCAATTTGCTGCAAGTTCTAACAGGAACAGCTTCTGCTGGGAATAGCTGATTGTGCCAGAATGCGATAGCTGCTGTTCCTACGCTGTCCTCCCCTCCCCAGATTATCACATTTCAGCCCAGAAAATGAAAGTTGCTCAGTGTTTACTAACCATTCTGCTCCTTTCCACTCCGCAAGGACCTCTGTGGGAGAGCCAGATCTCTGCTGTTTACAAGCCCATCTGCTTCTGTTGCTTTTCCTCACCTGAAGTTAGAATGCTCTGTTCAGGATATTGCTTGCAGTTGTGCTGGGAACTGCAAAGAGCAGATGAGGATTTCAGGTGGTAAGCGAGCAGCGTGAAGAGAAGAATACAAATCTGTTCTCATCTAAAGAGCCCTAAAAATAATTAAAAAAAAAAAAAAAAAAGAAAAAAAAAGAAAGAGGAACTTCCAAAAAGCCAATGATGATTCCAGCAGCACAATCATTCCACGGAGATTTTTTTCTCATATTTTTATGAGAATTTGAACATTTAGAACCAGAAGGGAAAAAGCACAAGCGCTCCAATGACTGTTTCCCTGAAATTACACTGATCCCTCTGGTCTCTGCATTTTAAAGTCTCTATAGGTACAGCTACAAGACTCTACTTTGCCCAAACCTGTACTGCTGCTGTGAGCTGTTTAGTCGAGAGCTCTCCATGTAGTTTAATTCAAGGCCACATGTTTCCAGGAGTAAAGGGGGAGACCCTTAGGAGTCAGAAAGAGATTGGAGATGTCTGGCGGCCCCAAGGCCTTCAGTGGGGTGCCCAGAGACTACCCTCAAACCCAGAGCTGCTGTCCTTACAGCCCGAGCTTGCAAGTGCAGCTGCAGGGGGGACCAGAGGGGACCCGCCAGCCTCATGCACTCAGCACTCCCCGCAGCCCCGCGTGCCGCTAGCCAAAGCGCTCTGCATGGCGTGCCCGGGCAGGCTGCTGCCGGCACCCATGGGCTCTGCGAGAGGCGGCTGCATGGACGGGCAGCCAGGCTGGGCAGCACGCGGCGCTTACAGACACCAGTGTAGATGGAGTCAATACCTGTGGGCCCCGTGGCCGTCGGGCCACAGCCACTGTGCTGCCGTGCCTGGGCGCTGCTGCTGCCGCCGTGGATCCGCAGGCTGTGGCACACACTCTGCTCCCAGCTGCAGGCTTCCAGTCCACAGCGCCAGAGCCTGGCTTGGAAGAGAAAACAGAAATGATCGCTGTTGTGGGCCCTTCTTGAGTGTTAGTGAAAATTAGGACCAGAAAACATCGGTGGCCAAAGTATCTTTGCTCCAGGCCCCTCTGCATTGTACACCTGGAGTTGTTAATTCAGGCCAAGCGCTGGCTAAAGGGGGGGGAGGGGGGCAGCAGCATTTGGAACAGCCTCTGTGCTGTGCCGTCAGCTTTAGGTGGTCAGCCTGTCTGCAGACACTTGCCATTCTGTGTGGCAGGGCAGATGTGGCACTTTACACAACAAACATACGCTGAAAGTTCACACTTTGTGTACAGAGAAAGACTGAGAAGGAGCAGTAAGTACTGGGAGGTGGAGAGGATGCAAGATCTCAGGGAGGGAGGAGCAGCCCACTACAGGTTCCTTCTAACTGTCCCTCTGTGCCATCAGGTCACAGTTTAGCCGCTGCACCAGTCCGTGGCCGGAAATTTGCCCGGTTTGGAGAGGAACATGATGTCCCACTTGGCAGCTCCCTGGCCCTGCCCTCCCAGCTCAGCACAACTGGCACAGATCACGCCCCAAGTCTCGAGGCTGTTGAGAAAGGAGGATGCAGGCACCCGGGACGGGAGGAGTTTGCCAAGGCAGCCACTCTGCTCGCATATGCAACATTTCCTTGCCTCTGCAACACCAATATCCCTTCCCCAAAAGATGTGTGGGATTGGACTACTTCCTTCTGAGGACTCCATTGTAACCGAGCCCAGTGCAGAGTGAGATCTGAAGACTTCAGACCTGCCCAACAGTACCAAACCAAATGGCCGTTCAGCTTCCCCTGATTTACACCCTGCACGCTGCCAAAGCTCCAGCAGAGCTCAGCTCTTCAGTGGGCACTAAAGCAAACGGCTTGATTTACAAAGACACTCACATTGGTGCTGGCAAGGTGCTGGGATGTTCTGAAAATGTAATGCTAAGTGGGTGAGGTCTCCTTCACTCCCAAGGAATATTCTCTTTCAGCCAAACTGTTCCTCAGAATACCTAGGTATAACACCCAGGCAGAAAACAGTGCCTTTAGCAATGCCGCGGCTCTCAGGGCCTGGATCAGGACCTCTCCAGCACACGTGCTCTTCATTAATGCTAATCCAGGAGCAGAAATGATCCGAGAGCAAAACCTCCGAGAGGATTAAGTACACAGATACTGCCTCATCAAGCTGTGATGCAGGGAGGGATCCAACCTGAACTTCCTCCAAATCACGCAGTCAGATCTGGTTGCTCTGGTTTGGACCCGACTCTGGCAAGATGGAAAGCGGTTCAGCGAGATGTGGAAAGCGAGGAGCAGAAAGAAAGGAAAACAGTCCACTCCCTCTTCTCCCCCCAAATGCAGTGTTTCGTTTCTGGGGCTGTAAGTGTGCACAATAAACTTGTCTCCCTTCCCTCACTCCAGCTTACATTGTTCGCTTTCCTGCAAATTGTTTCCACATTCTGTATAAATAACCCCAGTGCCAGCGAGGGGGAGGGGGAGAGCGCAGGGGCGCACGGAGAAGGGGTGGGAGGAAATCAAATGTCTTTGTTATTTTGAAAAAGAAGGTGGAGGATGCCGAGAAGCAGTTTGGAGCTGGAGCCTTGGCAGACCAAAGAGTTGCCATTGAGCTTGCGTTCAGACCTGGAGGAAGAAGAGTAAACAAGGGAGAGATTATATATAATTATAGACAATCATGTTGCTGGGGATAAACAAGAATCAAAAGCACGGAGGCACTGAAGTCTGGCACATCCCCAAGCACAGAACAGAAGCCAGCCAGCGAGAGGCAATGCGGCTGGAAAGCGCTTCCCTTTGGGCCTGTTTTCAGTTAGCTCAGGGGCTGGGGTTTTTTTTCCTCTCTTTTTGGCTTGAGGCATTCCCCCATAAAGAGGAGCCCATCCAATGGGAAACAGAAGCCAAACTGAAGTCAGCAGAATCCTTGTCTGCGACATTAATAGATTACTCTGTGAAAAACATCAGAAACGTTTGGAAAAGATACAGCCCGCTTAGGTCAGCAAAAACAACAACAACAGGGATTTCTGAACAAAAATGGCTTTAGAAAGGCCCCAGAAGCCATGCCTGCCCTGTCCTGTGGGCAGATACTCCTTGGCAGGCTGCAAAAGGTGAGCTGCAGCGAAGGGTGGCTCAGGGGTCCTGCTCACAGACCCCAGGTTTATCACAAAAAGGTGCTGAGGCCTCTCAGCCACCTCTCCTGTGCCGGCGTGCGGCGCTGAGCCCGTCCGGGAGCCGTCCCTTTGCCAAAGCTCTCTCCTCCATCTGCTGCACAGCAAAAGCGAAAGGATGGGCTGTCAGCCCCTACCGCAGGACACCCCTGCGCTCCCCCCACCTGTCTCTACCTCTGCAGAGGGAATAAGTGGGAATCCGAGCGTGACGGGACCCTCCCCATGCCACCTGCCTGCCCGGCGGGTGCGAAGGAGCCACGGGAGGCCCTGCATGCAGCGGGCAGCGAGGCCCACCTGCCCCCACCTGCCCGCCTTCGCTGGCCGCAGCAGGGGCAAGCAGCGGGGTGCCCGCCTGGCTCAGCCTCGCTCCCTGGCAGAGCAGCCACAGCTTTGCTTTTGCAGATCCTGGGAGAGGGAAGAAAAGACTCTTTGGGCAGCAGAGATGGCTCTGGCTGTAGGCAGACGAGCAGGCTTCGATGCTCCAAGTGCTGTAGCTGAGAGCAGGGATGCTGAGCTGCCGCTGCACACCTCTCTCCGAGTGCTCAGTGGTGCCCGGCAAAGGGGCAAGGAGGGGGAAATGATGAAGAAACAAAGCCAAGCACAACTAAAGCAAAGGCATATGGCCCATAAAGGTTGGGGTTTTTTGAAGGACTTGGGAGGATTTAAAAAAGAAAAAGAAGTCTCATTCGTCCTTCGTTTCCTTTCCTTGAAGGCTCTGGAGAGTTAGAGGGACGGCAACATCATGATGAACAAAGGATGGCAACTTCAGATGGTGACAGAAGGAGGATTGTCTAGCAAGGCGGTGCAAAAAGCTCTCTCCCAGGCACTATTTTAAATCCAAATAGCTTACAGCACGCTGAAGTCTTAAGCCATTTTCCTGATCTCTCAGCTGTTCTTCGTTGAGAACTTAAGCCGGTATTTCAAAGCAAAAAATCAGAGAGGAAAAATATACATATGTAAGAAAAAACCAAACCTGTGTTTAGAATCTGCATAATGCCACAGGAAGCAGGGCAAGCTCATGGGCTCTTCGACCTTCTCCCTTTCAGTACAGGTGCTCTACACGCCCTTTCTCCTAAGGAAAAAAATGGATTTTTAAAGGAAAATTACATTTACACTATGAGAACAGTGTCACAGTTTGGTGAATGATATGACCTGGCTATCTGGGTATACAGTATTTTGTGTATTTTCCATGAATTCATCACTGCAGGCATTTTTGCTCCAGGATTTCTTACACTGATGAATCCTTCACCGGTGGTGGGTACCTGTTGGTGTGTGCATGTGCATAAGCGCAAGATCTCTCTGCTGGCCCTGTAGAAACTGTTCAAGTATCACAGATGAGGTTGATCTAAGCACAGAACAGGAGTCACGTTCATCTCAAAACTGCTGGAAATAGATCTGAAAGAGCAGAGGAAATGGAATTGGAAAAAAGACAGTAATGGGTTAAAAATGGCATCTGGGGTCCAAGTCTTATCTGCTATAAATTTACATTGACTCTGTGAGGTAATATTTAAGTAATCTATTCCCATGCCAAGTTACAGAGCTACTTCCAAATATCCCAGATGTTAGTGTACAGAACCAAGAATAAAAACAAGATAACAGAATGATACCAAAAATAAGCTAACCATGTCCTTTAAACACGTGCCTATATGCCACGCTGGACAGAAACAGTGTCAGAAGTTTAGCAATACAGTGAGAGAGTACAAGTGAGCCCAGCTGACAGATCTGGACAGATTATGTCCGCTTTACTTTCTCTTTCATTTATACATGAACAAGCAGGGAGAAGGATACAGGGTGCTTGTCCTGATGTTCTGTCAAAACCAAAATGAGGTTATTGGTCTCCCGCAAGCACAGATGAACATCAATCACAAAACCCTCATACAGGCATAAAGCACAGTCCCTCAGTGTTATTAGAAAGCAAGAATTAAAAGTTTATCAAGATGGAAAGAGCAGATCCTCAAGGGAGAATGGATTTCATAAGCAATCAGCAAATCCCTCTCCAGGCACCTCAGTGTGACTTGCAAGGCAGTGAGAAAATCAAAAGAGCTACTACCTAAAGAGAAACACAGTGAGTGTTCCCAGCAGGCATCTTAGAAAAAGCCCTCAGTGGGATAAAGTGTCAATCCTTTCTTGCCTCTTCCTGCTTTCCTGAAGCAAAGGGGGAAAAAAGACAAGGGGGAAAAGAAGAAAAAAAAAAGAAAAAGAAAAAGAAGAGTATGATATTTGCATTACTGCTTATTTTTGCTTTGCAAAACATATGCGTATGTGCTGGAGGAAAGGTTTGCATCAGTTTATCACAGAACATCTGCAGCTGGGTAGGTTAGCTGGCCATCTCAGCTTAGGACAGGCTTAAAGCCGGAATATCAGACTGACACGTCAGGATGGAGGTGCATCCCCAGAGCTCTCCAGGGACCCAGGGCTGGCACAGCAGCTGCTGAAGGTCAGCAGAGGAAAACTCAACTGCATTTCACTTCTCGTAATCCCTTTTTGGATATTGGAACTTGGCCACGGGGAATGAAAACATGACTGAAGTATTTCTTTATTCCATGTCTGCCTGGCTGCTGAAGCAATGCTTTGGAGCACTGGCTGGCAAGTCCCACTTCTGGCAAATCCAACAATTGAAGGGACACAGTGCAACGTTTCCCCCCAGCTCCTTGCTGGTGGTGCTGGAAATCCTTGTGTTCCCAGCCCTAGAGACCACCAGAATTTCCTAAAATGTCCAAGTGCATAAGCAACTGCACAGAGGCAGCTGACAGAGAGGGGGGACTTCTCACAGGTTGGGGTTAAGACCACTGGCTAGAGGGAGACCAGGGGCAGGGGGGGAAGGGCTTCACCCATCATCAGCTACAGGCTTAATCACCAGGAACCTCTCCCAAGTCGCCCCCTCCCTGCTTAGAAGCTCAGGAGGCAGACGTATAAAAGAGCCACCAAGAAAATGTGCTTCCCCCTTTGCTGTTCCTCACACCTCTGATGTTGCTGTCACCCCTTCTGCATCCACTTTTGAAATAAGTATTTCCATCGCTTATGAAATAACTTACGGCATTGACAGAGATGGGTGAGAGCAGCCCCCCAGGCCAGAACTGCTGGGCACAGGCACCTTCCGATATGCTGCCTGTAATGAATGCAGCAGGGGGGACACAACATTTTGTTTAATGAAAAAAAAAAATACCCTGCTTCAAGCTTCTGAAGGACTGTTATAAGCTGCGGCACTATGAAACTCAAGACATAAGCCTCTTTATATTTACTAATACATATTATAGTTTTTTTCCTGCGGAGAAACTTCAATGAACAACTTTCTTCCTTTAAATCTTCTGTTGCGAATGTTGATTATTCATTGGAAATCTAAACCCCAAAGATCTGACCAAATGATTTTACAAAACATTCAGATTTCTGCACCAAAGCAGACGATTCCAAAAAGTTACAACCATTTTGCTGTAGAGCGCTTGTTAGCAGAAAAGCAGTTCTGATGGTGAGTTTTTAATTAGCCCACACAAATGTGTATGCAAATGTACATAACTGCATTTCAGTTGAAACTGCTTATCCCCTAAAACAAAAACACTTCTACAGTAGGAGCTACAGAAAAGCAGCAAGCAAAAGTATTCTGATTTAGCACATAATAAAAGCAGATTAAGAAAGTCAATGTATCTCATCCTGCCACACAAGGGTTCCCAAACTGCCCAGAAAAAAGCTGCCCACAACAACACACTCCAAGAGCTGTGACATCCAAGCCATGTCTGCTGAAGGGGCACTGTTCCCTGAGTTCACTATTAAATTGCTTTCCCAAAGAGAAGATACACGAGTTAATCTGACTCAGACATGTATTTTTATAGCGGACCCAACATGAAAGTATCAACATTTAAAACATGTATTCACACTTCTTTAAAATACCAGATCACCTCCTGAATACTGGCTGTAATGCATGTCTCATTGGCTTTATTCTCCAAATCGGAGGGGGGCTGGGAGGGGAGGTGAAGCCACCAGCAGGTGATTGAGATGCACACGAGACATAAGGAAGGCAAAGGGAAAGAAGGAAGATCAATTAACGATCTGGTCCCGGTGAGAAAACAAGTACAAATGTGGTCCCTAAAGTTAACAGTGCTGGTTGCAGCGCGGAGCCTGATCGATAGATGTTAGCGATGGCGTGGGGAGGAATGCAGTGCTGTGTGGCAGGAGCCCCGCGCCGGGTTACAGCGGACAGGGCAAAAGTCCCCAGATTACAATAAAGCAGCTTGAAGGTGACAGATTTCATTGTTGAAGGTGATAAAATTGCATGTGGCGTGCTGCAAAACAAGGGCTGGAGCTCCACGCACAGAAAGGGAGGCAGCGCCCAGACGGTGCAGTGGGAGGTTTCTCCTCCTCTCCTAGTCCTGGGAACCAGCAGAGAAACGCTCGGGTGCCTGAGGTAGGCGACAGGTCTCCTCTTGCCTGACACATGCCAGGTGGAGCTGCGGGTTCTGAACGAACCCCCAGTACTTCCACCTGTGTGGTGCAAGTGCAGCGGTGCTGCTGCCGAGCGGCGTCTCCCGTGGGTGGGCACTGCGGCACGTGGCACGCAGCAGGGAAAAGTAAGGGCTGTCGCCTACAGAGACAGTCCTGCAGCAGGCAGGAGCCTGCAGGACATGTGCCAGCATCAGCAAACCTCCTCCTGTTCGTGCTTCGTGTAACTGGTCTCCCTCCATTCACTAAGAAGATTGCTGGTGAGGGTCACATCAGCACAGAACCATCATGAACAAAGTGTCCCAAAAGCTGCAGGCTTTGTTTTCCAAAATAACCCCCGATGCTGTTACACAGGCAAAACATCCAGCCAGCAGAAGTCTGACCTTCAGTGCCTTTAACTCATGCCCACTTTGCTGCAAACGCTTTGTGGAAGGGTTCAGCAGGGACAGCTATCGTCTCTTTCGGTCTAGCAGAGGTTCAGCTTGGTCTGGACGCTGCCCCTGCTCAGGCTGCTTGAAATGCAGGAAAGAATCAGCAGCAGAGATGTGAAAGCAACAGGAAAATCAAAGCCTGAGACTAAACTAGCAATTAGACCAGCCTTTGGAATATATTTAAGTCAAATCAATCCATACAAGAATTTCAGTCACGGTGTGCTTGTGCCCACACCTCCCTCCCTCTCTTCCTCTCCTGCAACCCAGGACTGAGATCCAGCATTACTGTCTGCTTCATCAGAATATGCAAGAAGTGTAGTGACAACGTGTCTCCTAAGATGCTTTATCAGTTTTGCAAAGTCCCAGTTCATCCTCCTCTTGTGGATCTATTTACATATTGATGTATTTACTCGACTCTCTCCACCAGGCATGCCCCATGAGATTAAACTATTTTATTTACAAAGACATTGGGGTTGCAGCTCCTAACAATTAAAGTCAGCCAAGATATAACTTTGCATGTGCTTTCAGATGGATGTGTGAACAGACAAATCAGCCTTGTCAGCGATTCAGGAGCAACCAGGGGGGAGGACTGGTTAAACCCCATCTATATAAACCAGTCAATAGCTGCTGCAACTGGGGAAAATGAATTGGGGTGGTGGGAGGCACAAATATGCAGAAGGGAAAGATAATGAGCTGGCAGAAGGAGTAATGGATAAAACCTGGAGGAGGAACTTTGCCAACAGGGCTCACCTTAAAAGGTTAGTGCTTCAAAGTAGTTTCTGCTTCAAGGGACCTTGGAGGCTCTTGGGAGTTGCCCCTGCTCCATCTCACTCGTCAAAGTCACCTGTTAAAAAAGAGCTAAGCTGTCCCTCACTGAGGGGTATGCTTGGAGGAAGAGGAGGATGGGGGGAGAAGAGAGAAATACCTTGTGAGATGAAAGTCAGCAGAAGTTGATTTGAGAGAGGCAAACTGCAGCCTGGCTGCTGACGTGATGCTCCAGGAAAGGTGCTAAAGCCCTTTCCACAGAGAGCTTTCCCCCAGGCAGCGGAACACCTCTCGTCCTTCTTCCCTCCATCAGCATCTGATCAGGCTGCGTTTGCCAACGCCTTCTTCTCCGTACCCTCGCCCTTCTCATTCACACTCGGTGGTATCTCTGGGAAGGAAGCATGGCAGTGACATTTGTATGCTGATGTCGTTCGCAGTGTGCCAGGCTGTGGATGGGGGGAAGCATCATCACAGGGAACGACATACTAGGTTCTGCTTAAAGCCCCGCAAGTCCGGCCCCGCTCCCCTGTAGCCATCACGCCTACGCCCTGGTGCTTGCCCACCCCGTCGGGCACGGCGAGAACAGCTTTCATCCAAGCCTGCTGCCCGCAGGCATCAGCCACGGACACCTACAGGTGACAGATCCATAGCACGTGTTGCTGTGGGTTTCGCTGCCTCCCACCAGATGAAGTATGTCCATCAGAGCACTTCGGCTCCCTTAAACACAATCGCTGAAAAGTCACCTGCGTCTTTAGACCAGTATAAATCTGGCACGCTATTGCCTCTTCCTGACAGCAATCTCATCCGGTGCCAGCATTCTTCTTAGCATCTCTGACATTTCAAAATTATATTTAGAGACCTGAATGGGAATTTAATTTTGAAGTTTTCTATTGAACACTGCTATATAAATATTCCATACCACCTGCCTATGGGTCTATCATTGCATAGCAAGCCTGTGCCATTGCCTTTAACTAAACAGGCAGAGGCAACCCAAGGAAGGAGCACTAAACAGTAGTCTAACCATCTTAAGAGTCAGCACTTGTATCCCTATTAATTCTCACCCTGATCTTTTGCATACCGCTATCACCAGACTAATTAATCACAGGTGCAAGCTCAAGCATTAATTGCAACAATGAATCATTTTTTTTGTCTGTGCCTTGCCATTTCTAGCCTATAGGAATGCAGCTACTCCCGTTACTTTTATAATTATTATAAATATAAAGCCAGCAACATGCACCACATTTTGTAGGCATTAAAAAAGACATGGTATTTGGCCTGGAGCATTAACAATCTGGTGCATATTCAGGGGAGTGACGAATGCATCGCACTGACAGTCTAAAAATGTGTTTCCTGAATCATTTTAATTCTGGGAACTTTATGAAGGTGCTAGGTAAAGCACAGGTTTTAGGAATTCAGTATCTGCAGCTCTCCTGGTCAACGTGCTTCAGCAGGTCCTGGCCACTCATGGCTTGTCAGGACTTCCAAGGCACACAGCTGTCTCCACTTCACGATGCCCAGCCTGCATATACAAGACAGGATGACTCTTGATTGCAGATGGTTGGGGGGAAAAAAGCTCTGTAACCTCTGTGCCTCCAAGCTCAGACTCATCTTGAGCGAGATCGACAGAAAACCTTGATGTCTGGATGAAAAGAAGGGATGCCGTGAACTTTCAACGGCAAGGCACAAGCTGGAGCCTCCCAGTACAGCTGGAGCTGTCAGGTGGACACTCTCAGGTCTGACCCTGGTGAAGAAGCCACGGGCTCCAGGGACCCACAGGACAGACAGTCAGTCTTTAAGACATGGGTCCTGTCTCGCCAGGGCAGGCAGAGGCGCAGGGCAGGCAGCACGGGGGAGCCGATGCTGCTAGCCTTTGCTGAAGGGAATTCGCAGCCATCTACCCTGGTGCTGGGTGAGCTAGTACCTCCTCCTGGCACGGGCACAGGGATGGAAACGCATCTGGTGTATGGCACAAGGGGTAAGAGCAACTGCTGACGATGTTGTTCTGAGAGATTAGATTATAAATTTATTAAATGACTAGCGTGCATTATGTGTCCTTCCCTGGCCAAACCACCTGCATACACAATGCATGGCTCTGAAGTGGGGTTGACAGGTTCAGGCACATGGTTCAGGGCTCCTCTTCAGTGTCAGGCTGGCAGAATGCACTCCAGGCAGAGGCTTTCGATGCTGGGGAAGACAAAGCCAAAGCTATGAAAACAGAGCTTTTTGGGGGAAACAAAAGCTACAATTCGAACAGCTACAAAAACATAATTTGTCATCCAAACTACAGTAAATATTTCCTTTCTTTGCCAGCACAGAGGCTGGGGAGAAGTGGCTGAAGGAGAGCTCAAGGTGAGCACCCGTTATTTACTGCTGCTGATGAATAAGCAAAACCCCACACTGTGTTTTCCTACAGGACAGCAAAAGCTCCGGACTGCTTAACAGTCTGCTTGGTTGTTATTTTTTCCCCTCCTGGGGTGCGTTTTACATGCTCTTGCAGTGAAACGCGGGGTACCACTATTAATTGTTCACAAACACATAAAACACATGGTATTTTCCTTCGCCACCACTGCAGTCCCAGCAGATCAAATGGGGGAGAGCTGGAAAAGTCACCTAACAAGACAGAGGTTGGGAGAATAATGCAAAAAAGAAGCAAAAGGATTTGTGTTGTTCTTTTAAAAAAATAATAATGTAGTTCTCTTGGCTGGTTTAAAAGCATAGGCTTGTTTGAAATTCCCCGGGAAGCAGGGAGCATTGAAGAGAATTGGCAGGCTCCAATCTGGCTGCTTTTCCTTATTATGAGAAAATACACTCTCGTCTCCTTGTCTAAGGGTATGAATTCTTCATCTCATATTGTGTTTGCACAGAAGCGTGAAATGTATCCTGAACATTGGTCTTCGTCCACACTTCACAATGCGAGAACAACGAGGGCAGTGAGACATGCAATGAGAACAGGGATGCCACAAAAGTGGGGGAGCGGGTGGCTGCTTCTGTTCCAAGGCCTGGACTCTGGGCTGCATTCACCATATCCATGGCATTTACAGGGAAAACCCGAGGCACGTATTTCCTCTGGGATGCTTGGGGGCCCAGGTTTGTGAGCTGTCGTCCCTGTGGGAAGCTCCCGCCTCCCTTTCCGTAAATGTTCCCCCTGCTGCCGCTGAATCGCCAAATAATCTGGAGACCCGTGGGAAGGGAATTAAATGGTGGTTATCACGCTGCCATGTTCTGCTCACTTTATTTGTTTTAAATGACCATGAAAGCAAAGGGGGGAAAAAGAAAACACACAAGTGGAAACTTAATTGAGCTGCTGAAATGTCTTTAAAGGAGCATTATGGGCTGGATTATGATGCCTCAGCTCCCACTGGTGGCATTTGCTCACATCAGTGGGCATCTGATTAGGCAGTTCAGCCAGGACCCTTGCTCTAAATGATCTCTCACTGCGGATTTGGAGCTGAGGACAACCAAAGACACCCAGCTCTGGGGACCTGACGGGGCGCTTGAGAAGACTGCATGCTCCAAAAATGGCCAGGATGGGACCAGGCTGCAGGCCCCCCATATCGCTGAGGGCTACATGGCAGGGCTTCCTACTCCAAGGAGAGTAGCCAAGACCAAGAGGGCAGCTGGCCCAGCTGGGCTGAGGCACCAGGACAGAGCTGTACCCCATCTGCCCTGGCTGCCTGCTCCCCCAGGAGTTCTGCTTCTGGGCAGGAGGAGGGGGGAACCCCCTCTGCTCTCTTCATGGGCACCAAAGTGCAAAGGCCCCTCCGGCACTAGGTGACAAAAACTGCTGAAGCCACAGAGTGGCCTTGGTTAGACACTGTCCTGGGTCAGAGGGGCCGCAGAGCCCCAGGAGGATGTGTGGGCAGAAGAGCATATAACAGAGCAGGGCAGCAGCCGGTCTGGGGGAGGAGAGCAACCCGAGGGGCAAGAGTGCTGCAGGAACAGGAGGGAACATCCCATGGAGGCGGTCAGCAAAAGAAGACCAAAATGTGGGGAGAAGCCTCCAGCAGAGAAGAGGGAGGAACTGCCCTGACCGACTGGCTGGAGCTTGAATCTAGGAGGTAGGGAGCAAAGAAACCCCAGGATGTGGAAAGGCAGGTACCAAAAATCACCACAAACCAAGCCACCCACACCTGAGGGAGAAGTCAGGGCTGGATTGTGTGGGAAAGGGGGCTCAAGAGATCCACTGTGGGAGCCCAGGGATCTGACGGGGAACCTGTTGGACCTGCTGGAGCAGCTGTGCACAGGCTAATCTCCAAATAGAACAGAACTTGCCTCTGGCTTGTTACACCTGAATTTTGTTATGAGTTCAATATGCACAAAAGTAAATATAAATGTGTTCCTCTATTCAATCTTCTGCTAGATCTTAAAATCCTCTTACCTGCAGGAAACTATCAAAAACCATTCAGGAAGGATCCCTAAATTTCTATGCATAAGTTCTGAGTGCTGTGCAAATCCCACAAAGGCATATGGGAGGAGGGAGAGCTGAGCTCCTCCGCCCTGCCATGTGTGTCCCTCACACTAGCCGGGCGCTGCACATGGTCCACAGCTCCTCTCTGAGCTATTTGTCAAACCTCCTCCCCATGCAGTGGCCTACCCCAGCCCTGGGAAAGGATGCAGCCCCTCACTATCGGTTCTGTGGATCCAGGAGCAGTTTTCAGGATGCCCTCCCTGTCTCCCGCTTAGCTCCTCCTGCCCCTATTCTCCATGTTTTCACAGGTGCCTTCCAACCACAGGAGCCCCTATGGTAGCAAGGGTGAGGTGGGGTACACATCCTACTTTGGCTGGCAAGGCAATGGAAAGGACTGTCAGGGATAGGAGGAGGGTGGAGACCTTCCTCCACACCTCCTGCTCCACTGGGTCTCACTAGGTCAGCACTTTCTGGGAACTGCTGTATTACCAGATGTTGACTGGGCATCTGACAGGAGAGGAATAAAGCCAATAAAGTTCTTATTTCTGGCTATAAAAATAATAATGAAAAGCAGACAGAGATGGGGGATAGGCTGCCCAAAGCTTTCCCAGGTTGCACTGAGCTGAATGTAGCAGGGGCTCCCTTCAGTTGCCTTCCCTTCTTATTTTCTCCTGCCTGTATACCATAAGCGATAGGCCTGAAATTAAGCAGTTGGATGATATTTGTGTACAAAAGCATTCCTCAAATCCTGTCAAAGGGACTCCCTTTTATTTATTTTGCATGACCTTTCCTGACTGGCAGTGCCAGAGCATCCCAACCATAACCCTCCTTCAGAGTCTGCTGTGCCAAGCCAACCCCGCTGTGAGTTCAGGACTCAAGACCCAGGGATCTGTAAACCAGAGCAGCTCAAACGTCTCCCTGAAGCCCAAGTCACCTTCTTTGAATAATGACTACTCTGCCTCTAGCTCTGTGAGGGAGAGCTCCTGTCACCGCACCAAAGGCTGCCCTGCTTCTTCATACCTCTCTGCCCAGAGGTACAAATGTGCCCATGCTTGCAGGCCCATGGTAGCTAAAGACCAAGTCCTAAACAGCAACGATTTCATGAGGGCTCTGCTGTACCAGCCTGGGCATATGTGGCTGGGGTGCTCTGAGCAGTTCTGGGATTCTGAGATGCATTTCTATTGAGCGTTTTGCTATGCAGCTGCTGTCAGAAGAGCCGCCTTTGTCCCCACCTGCAACAGCGACACTGCTTCTCTCAGAAAGCTCTGCAAAAGGTGCAGGTCCTACCTCACCAACACCTGCCAAAGCCAGGCAACAGCTGCTCTTTGGGATTTAGAGGGCGAAGGAGACACTTACATTTTCGTGGGTTTACAACCCTCATAATCTGGGATCTAAATGAGCTCCTGGGCTGCATCCATTAGAGGTCCTGAACAACCCACAAAACTTGTGGGAGGGCAAAGGTGTCTTTCAGTTGCACTGGTGCCTTCCCTGCCCACCGCTGGTATGGAGTCTGAAATCCCCTTCGCTTCAGAGACAGCCTGAGCTCTGCCCAACGGGTCCTGTGCTGCTGGGCACCTACCCGTGGGCACCCCAGCTGGCTCTGGGTAAGCCTGCAGACCCAGCTCACTCCACGGCAATCGGAGCACCCCTGTTCCCCGCTGAGATCCAGGCTGGCAACTGAAAAGAAACAGGCAAAATGTGTAATAATACTCTTTTTACAGAGTGGGCACCACTGCAAGGAGAATGCCCAGCATGGCTGTCACTTCCTCTCCACAAAACTCGTTTCTTGGTCTTTTCATCAGGTAGAGAGAGGGAACTCTATTTTCCCATCAATACGTCCTGGCCTAATTAAAGCTGGGTCCAGTGTTTCTATTCTGTTCGCAGCCATGATAACTTTAACATCTCCCCGAGAGTCAAACCCATCCAGTTGTTTCATGGCATGAAGCAAAGCTGCATTATTGTGGTGAGCTTCAACCCAGAAGCCTGCTCCTAGGCTTCTCATAATGCCAGCAACAAAAGTTCTTCTGAAACAATAATGCCTTCAGCCCAGAAACTGCTGCATGGGAAAACCTCCTGCTGGACCTCTGAAGGCCAAAGAGTTAATTGCTGATCTTAAAACTAGCAAGATGCCCAGATACCACAGGGCATGATCTGGTTACACTTGTGCAAACAATCTGGCACCAGGCAGTGACACACACACCTATGCATTTAATATTTCTATTTTCCCAAGCCTTAACCTCAGCTGCTGACATAATGGACAAGGAATATATGTTTGAGGTGGAAAGCATTCCTGGAAACTGGCTACTCTTCAAAGGCATATTTACTGGATGTTCCAATAGCCACAATTCAATAAATGTACGGCAATATTACACTGCATAAAAAGATCTGGGATAAAAGAAGAGTGAAACTCCAATTACTGTTCTATTCAATATTTTTATCAATGATCTAAATGATGTTATATAAATCCTTGTTGTGGTGAAGTTTGCAGATTCCAACAAGATTGGCAGTAGGGAAACAAGAAGCAGGACTGGACTATCAAAAAAGCTTGCCAGAGAACTAGGTGGAATGACGAGTTTAGCTGTTTTTCAGAAGGTGATCTTTAATGCACCTTCTGGGAGAAATTATATAGGCAGTTAGACTAAACATGGCTGGTTTAGCCCCTAGATTACTAGACTGGAGTCTAGCTCTTGCAGAAACTGTTGGAAGCAGGCATTTCTCTGTATTTGATGGAACGGAGGAAGCACTGGAAAGGCTCGGGTGGCCTGAAACACTTTTCCTAGCTGCCTTGAACTCCGCGCTGAGCTCAGGGGGATACTTCCACTGCTTAAGCTTTACATACTGTAAGTTATATGACTGTCTCTTCCCAAATTAAGCAAACACAGATTCCCTCCTGCTGAGCTGAAAATCTCAGTATCAGTTTCTCCAGTCCTCACCAAATCCTCACCAGTCTGGCTCTGGAGAAAATGCATAAAGAGTGCCTGTCTGCCCCGAGTTACAGCTGGGGAGCTGTGCAGATATCAGTGAGGTTTCAGGGTGTAACAGAGCAGAAACCAGCTCAGCATGCTCATCTTCTCAAGCTAAGTCTGTCCTTCTGTTTCGATAGATTAGCTCTTCGTCTGCATTTCCCCTTGCACAGTGATGCCAGCCTGGCCACGGCAACAGTGAGCAGCAAACAGCGGGAGGCCCCGCTTCATCCAACACCAACTCCCAGATCTCTAACAGTGGCGGCTTTTGTTCTGGTTCCTGTCTGATCTCTCCAGCCCTGTCTTACAGTGCTCTACATTCCTCCTTCAGGGCCTCCTCCTAAAGTAACTCCATAAAATAGCACACTACTTTTCTATTTCAAATCCAGACCTGGCATCTGAGCAAAAATAAAAAGTGATCAATCACCACACTGACACAGGAGGGTCTTTTTTCCATCTCCCTTGATTTTGCAAGGTGAACTGTCAGAAGTGAAAATTCATCTTCTGTTTGAATATGTAGGGAACAGATAGACTTGGGCAGTGTGATACAAGGAGTGTATTTTCTAGATAAAAAAATGAATGCATTGCAGAGAATAAACTGATAAAGCTAATCTTACCTGTACATCTTCCTGCCAAACTTGGGCTGGAAACTCATCACAGCTAGGAGGTGAACTTCACGTCCCACCACTCTCATCTGATGCTGTGCCTCACACAGCACACCATCTCTTGGCTCCTAAATCCAAAGATGTCAGCGGGAGCCAGGCAACTTCTCCACTTGCAGACTGGATCCTGGGTGGAGTTTACCAGATGCCACTTTTCTTGGTGGATTCAAAATCTGTCCAGACAGTGTGATCCCTTCCCCCAGGAGCAACAGAGATGCTAATCATGAAACAAGCAACTTCCCGATGGCAAAGTATTGCTTCCCTGGAACAAAAGCACTTCAGAGTGAACAGTTATAAAAACAATAAAACAGGCTGTGCATGTTCAGATTAACTTTCATTAGCTGCTTCCGGGAATGAGAGGCCAGTCTGACCAGCTTCCTGCTGGCTCTTCTACAGCTGTACTGTCATTTGTTTTGGAGCAGGACAGCCCTTTTGCCATGACTCTCCTGACCTTCCCCACTTAGAACATTTAGGTCCACGTTGCAGAACTGGATTCCTTTTAGACAAAACTAAACAACAAGATGAGCTCCAGAGACCCACACAACATGTCCCAGCCACTACTGAATCCTCCACATCAGACCTATCCAAAGTAAATCTCCCAAAACGCATATGGGGGACCAGCACCACAAGTTTCACTCTCCAGACCTACGCCTACCATGTCTTGCTGTTTCCCAGTGCTGGTGTAACCGCTAGGAAGCCTCTGCCCCCTGCTCCCTGCAAGGCCTCACGACGCTTCCCCGAGAGCCCTTTGCAGTGCACAGCCCCTCTGCAAGAATTAGCCAAAATTTGCCCCATTCCACTCTGTTCTGGTTTAGCCAAAGAAGAGTTCCTCTATCAGGAGACAGGAGGTGGTACGCTCGGAGCTCACCTCTTACCCTGTTGTCTTGTGAATGCAGCCTTGAGAGGGCTTTTCCCTGGAAGCCTGGCTTGGCCTGGCGAACCCTCGGGCTCCTCTAACTCGGTGGCAGGCTCTGAATGAAAAAAAAGCCAGGGCTGAGGTTCGGGTAGGGAACCATATGTCCTCACGCTAGAGACACTGAAGGAAACAGAAGGTCAGGTGAATTCCCATAAAGAAATTAGCAGGATCGTTAAGGATTAATAAAGACTTCTGCATTTGATAAGTTGTTGTAGTGTTAACTTCCTGCAACAGTTTTTTTTTCTTACCTGTTGTGCATATGACCAAATTCTTTGCAAATCACCTCTGGTACGTTACCTGACATGCTCAGATGACAGCTTGTTTAAGACATGTTCATTCCCTAGTTATTTTCCAATTAGCATGTAGCTGTGGTGTGATGAGTAATCTTGTACAGAGAGAGGGAACCTTAATTTGCCTGCCCTTAAAACAGGTTACTATGATTTCTAATGAGTGTCAAACAATTGCAAATCCTAACCAACCAAAATAAAAGGTAACTGGCTAGTGTCAAATCTAATTTCACTAAACAATGGTATCATTAAATTCTCCTGCTATGGTTGATTTTCAGCTGGCAGTAAGAATGAGTTATATCTGCTACACAGGGATTTCAGATTTCTTCTTCAGTTCTATCTTTGATTTATTTAACAGATTTATTTTGTGGTTTACATTTTAATATTTTTGCCCTTCTGTTAATGATAACAGCTGTCTGAAGATTTGCAGTTCAGCTTCTCAATGGTGAAGAAATTAGGCAAGTGGCATGTGGGTATGCTGTAAGCGTAACTGGCCGCCTTTAAGCAGCTATGCTAACTCTGAAATACGGTGTTCGCTACCCCAGAAGATTGCTCCTGTTGCAGAAATCTCAATCCAAAAGCATCACTTTTCTCCCAGAAATGAACGCTGCTTCAGAAGCTGATTTAAATCAGAAACCAAAATAGAGGAAAAACCACTCTCCTGTTATTTTCACTCTTCCCCTATTCAGAGTCTCGTGTGACAAATCAGCCACTAGTTATAGTACATCTTCCAAAGACTGAACATTTTTTTCACAGAGTGGCAGAAAGAGGAGTGAATGTAATACCGTCACTGGAGTAGCGCAGTCGTCACATCACTCTTAAAAATTGGTAGAAAAGCTGCCGGGGAGCATCGCACATTGCCTGCCGGACAGCTCAGCCGTCTGGCGCCTGACGGGAGCGGGAGGAAGCCAAGGAAGTGCCTTTCTTGCCTGGACTGGCAAGATGTTGCCCAGACGTTGTGTAATGAAGAGTACCTAAACCCAGGAGCCCAGACGAAGGTGAAGTTCGGTAGCTCAGATGACAGGTATGATAAGAGCAGTGTTCACACAGCTACCGGGGCTAGGACACAGCTATGCTTCGGCATTGCTGTGTGCTGTGACAGGGCAGGGGCTAGAAGCATGGCCTCTGCTCCAGCCAGCTCTTCATCAACAAAGAGTGCGGGCACGCCACTGTGTGCGGACACGCAAGGCCAGGAACGCGCTGTTCCCAGCCAGCTCCCCCTCCCTCCACCGCAGCTATCAGGAACAGGGGAGTCCTGACTCACAGACACAAATACAAGCTCTCTCAGATATAACTGCTACAACAGCTACACACAGAATATCTATTTTATATACTATAATAAAACATGGTCAAACAGAATATATAATACTTGATACACTATAACAAAACATGACCACTCCCAGTAATTTTTATCAAACACTGCTGTGCAAATGTTTATGGTGAGAGTGTACTAAGGACTCAACGAACTAAAAATGAAGGAAAAATACCTCCCTGCCATCCTGCTGTGATTCCTCTCAACCCCATACCTCCACACACCTTACGGGGCAAACCTCCCCATCTCACTGAAAAGGCTTCAGCTGGTACCTCCAGTTCTTGGCCGCAGGTGCTGCAACTGCCACGGAGCACCATGGTCCAGTTGAGATCCTAGTGCAGTTCTGAGTCTCCTTACATAATTTAGCAAGATTATACTGCCAAAAAAGCAATTTCTCTGTGAGGAAAGACCAGTAAGTCTTGCCTGATCCCTCTAGCTCTGCATCATCTGCAAATTTAATGATCCTACGTGCTGTGGCGTTGCATAAATCTTTAATAAAAATATTAAAGAGCCCTGGCAGAGGATCTGCTGCTCAGTCACCTCCTCATTGACACTCACCCTTAGCTTCAAGCCATGACTCTGCCTTCTTGCCCATATTTTACCCTTTTCAGTAATAGATTATTTTAGCCTACATTTAGGGAGTTTGTACTACAATCCATCATGCAAAATTTTCTTAAAACCTTCTGGGCACCCAGATAGATGCATACTATCTAGACTGATAGTTATTTCATTAGCATAAGTGATCAAATGAGTCTGACATCATTTACCTGCAATGTATCCATGCATTAAATTTATTCTTTCTAAAAAAAAACATTTGCAAACTAACTGTAAATGAAGATTTCATAGGAACAACGCTCATCTTGAATCTTTGCCTCCTGTTGTTACTTCTGTTGTGATGGATCGCGCCCATTTTTGTGCCACTTTGAGAAGGGGCCAGACTAAAAGAGAGCCAGAGGGTACAGGAACAAGCATAGGGGCAAAAGAATTAACCCTCCAGAGAGGGCTGCTGCAGACAAGGGCACTTGACTCCTTTGACAGAGAGACACAGCACAAGGAATTAAGCCTGGCACGAGACACTCAAAATAGGATTTCATCTGATCTGATTTTCTATGGAACCTGATGAAGCACCTTGGGTAAGAGAGTGAGTGGAGCAGGAGCAGTAATGTCTGTCTTGGCAGCTTCCAACCACAGACAGCATCACTACCTTCTACATCTAATAAATCTACTTCAAAAAAGTCAACTAAAAAAAGCTGTTGCATGGCCAAACTATCCTCACCAAAGGAAGAATGTACTGACATGTAACCTAAATCCTTCCCACCACAATGCAAATCCATTATTTCTCATCCTACCCCAGCCTGACAGGAGAGTCGGGTCCAGTGAAGCTGTTTTCGGAGACCAGGCAGAAAGACCTGTTGTTCTTCCCTCAGGGCAACCGAGAGCTTTCTCTCAAACGGAACGCTGCATTTCCCTCGCTCCACTGTCTGGTTGGGACCTGCACACTGGACAGACATTACAATCACGGTGAGAGATCTTTCTCCAGTGAAACAGGGCTTTGGGGGAATTTGCTAGCTTGGGGTTTTGGGCAGGAAAGATTGCCTTGCAAGAACAAAGCTGAAGTCCAGAGAACTAAAGTCCACCAATGTATTCAGTCAAAACATGCTTTCTTTATTTTTCATGACCACCCTGCCCCAGCCCACAGCTGTCAGCTCCCTGCCTCTTCCAGGTACCTCCTCTCCCGACCTGCAGAGAAGCCCAGGAGGCCTCCTCAGTTACTCTGGGTATGTAAAATGGCTTCTTACAGTTTCTTTACCCACCATGACAGCTTGTAGACACTAATGTCCTTCCATATAGGATTTGCCCACATCTGAATGCAGTTGGCAAACCTCAAGGAGCAGCCAAATCCTGCAAGGACTGGTGCTGACACCCTGCACAGGTGCTGCACTGGGGGCCTGGGGTCCATCCCAGCTCTGCTACTGTCCTCTTGTGCCACCTTTAGGCATGTCACCTTCCCCTCGGGGCCAGCTTCCCCTCCCACCTCCAGTCTGACTTGTATGTTTAAACCCTGAACTCTTCAGAGCAGAGACCAGCTCCTGTATTTCCCAGGATCCACCATGCAAAGCCATCGAAATCCACTTCCCAACTCTTCTTGCTAAAGGAGAGAACTGTCCTTCATTTTCCTGTTGGCTAAACATTCAGTAGAGGTTTTTCACATGGGATTTAAAGACTGCACAGGACACGACTTGGGAACTCCCCGCATAACACCTGTAAGTTAATTTTTGTCTAGGGAAGCACTCTTGCATAGAAGGATGCTTACAAAGGTCCACTCCACAGGCAGGCTACTGGGTAAGCTGCCTGTTACCAGCTGAATAATTAAATTACATTTTTAATTTTGACTGTGCTCTTCAACACAGCGAAGCTATGTGCAACATCCTGCTGAGGGCAAAGTGAGTCGAGTAGTTATTAAATGGTCACAGTTAAAAGGTAGAACAAAGGTCCAGTCATTAAAGCACGCACAGAACACCAAGCCTTTTCCACTATACAGTAATCCTCTGCAACGCTTCCCTACCACTTGGTGTGATAAAATAATATAGCCAGAAATGATATTTTTTTCCTTCTACGTATATTCTCGTTTGGTTTCTCATGGAAAGAAGTTTTCAAGCTCTTACGGGTTTGTCTATTGTGTTTAAAAAGAAATAAAAGTTAACGGTGACAGTCACCAAGGTGTTTCAAGCCTTCTGTGTTGGACCGGTCAATCAAGGGGATAAGATGTGTCCTTGGGGAAGAGCAGGTACCAGTGCAGCTTCATCCTGAGCCAGCCAGGGGCCTCGATTCAGCAAAACCCTCCAGTGTGCAACCAAAGCTGAAACACATACTTAAGCATCATTTACTTAAAAAAGTTTTAAGCACATATTTAAAATAAGCAGAGGCTTTGATAACTTGGGACCTCAGTCATATCTAAGGATCTCTAGGAAATAAAGAGGTACTGCCTATGTTCAAGGTATGTGTCCAAGCACAGGATACACGTCACTCCATGTAAACCCCTCAATTAGCACATAATCTGTAGACTACCAGGAAATCTTAAGTCTTTTCTCAATCAGCACCATCAAAGTCATGACAGTGCTGCAGAAACCATTCTCCTTGAATTATGTGTGATCATTCAAGCTAACCATGTACTGTACAATTAGTAAGAAAAATGAATAAAGTAACTTGCATTTAACAAATAGTACTGCCATTCTGATTGCAACTCAGTATTCAGTCACCATAAAATACATTCTGTATTTTGAGATTTTTTCCAGGCTTTTCAAACATAAAGTCTGATGCCCTTGCAGAGATTTGAGGGTCAGCAGCAACCAGGTAGCTTATCGGGTAGACTGACCTCTGGAGCAGGTTCCTAGCTGGATTAAGCACAGCTGTGCACTACTGTGAATGGAGAAAAACAAACAAAAAAATAATGGGGAAAATGATAGCCTTTCTCTCATTTGACAGAGATCTTGCTTTTCCCTCTTTTTTTTCCTTGCACATTTTCATAGTTTCGTAGACAGGTAATTACATGTCTGATGTAAAGACCAACCTTCATAGTTCATGCTTCAGAGCTGACAGAATTTGGTTGCAGCTTTATCACAGTAATCACAGATTCAGTAGAAATGCAGCTGGGATGCAGCTGGGCCGGAGGGGGAAGAAGAGCTCACTTGACCACCTCTTTGAGGTTTTCAAATGGGAGACCTGGAATCAGACATGGAATTACTGCCCTTACCTTTAGCTTCCTCCTCTAAGCATGGGAGAGAGACCTGAAGTAATGCAGAGCTGGGCTAAGCTCTCACAACATGACAGGGTTGCAAGGCCACCCCAGCTCGCTCTCAGGAGCGGGTTAGCACACCTGAGCAGAACTGCACCCAAGCCAGTCAATCTGTTCTCTCAGAAAGGCTAATTAAGTGGGGTGAACCGAGGCAGTCCTAAACTTGAGGCAGTTTTCTACCAGCCAACTCAGCATCTCAGCTCTGCAGTTCTGGCAGTTCCATTCCGACAGCAGCAATGGCAGAGCCAGCTCAATCTGCCTGTTGTCCCTGCCCAGGCATGCCCCTCATCTCCCACAGAGCCCTACAGCTACCCTCGCTTGGACTGAAAAACTTAAACCAGCTAATGGCTGGTAGCCATGTGGACTAGTGAGCACATGTCATTTGTGGAGGACAGGAGCAAGAAACATCTCTCTGAATTTATGGCATCATAGCCCAATCTTGCAGCTTCCTCTGAAGCATGGGGTGGACTCTGCTGGGGAAGAGAGGTGAGGACGCTGGTGTAGACGGACTACATGGACATTTTCATAAGGACACTGGCCCAGAGGCTCTGCTCCACTGTCACTAGCTGGTCTGGGGAGGCCAGACTCAGCGGAACACTGCCAAAGGCTGCCAAGATCAGGTGTTAAATGAACAAATGAAACAACGAGAGAAATAAGCAGGAGTGAAGTGAACAAACATTTGGTTTAACAGCAGCTTCCACTCACCTGGCACAGGATCTTGTTAAAACATCTTTATCTCGTCACCAGCACTGCTTGGCAACAGCACCATGCCATCCATAGGCCTGTAGGGCAAATCAACCTTTTTGTAAGATGTGAAGAAAAAAGAAAGGGCGGAAACAGCTTTGCTGGTTTTCTAGTAGAGAAAGCTGATCTCCCATGTACAGAACCCAGTGTTAAAGACTGGAGACGAAAAGAGTCCTGAAGTCACCATCAAACATTTCCCTGTCTAACACACGCTTGTTCCTGAGTTCTTCAGTCATTATTTCTACAGGGTTGTGCCTGAAAGCACCTCTTTCTGACACATACGCTCACAGAATGACACGTATCCAAAACTGCTCCTGAGAAGCTCCAGCACTGGAGACTCTCACTCGCCAGCCCAGGAAATTTGCTCCCACTATTACTATTCCTACAACCTTCCTGTGACGATACTGAACATCCCTTGTTGTACATTAAGTCCATTCTTGCCCTCCCATTACCTTGCAAATATGCATAACAGATCTGACCCTCCCTCTCTGCCAGAGCATGACCAGGTGTATCTCCGTTGTCTCTTGCCCCAACGCTGCCAGTTCCTTCAGCCTGCTCCCTGGGCAAGCGTTCTCTAGATTTATGATCACTCTGGTCTGCTGCTCATCTCTCCTCGGTATGTGCCCCTCCTATCTTCCCACTGGGCTTTGCCTACACTCACAATCAGAGATGGTTTTACATATCTTGCAGGTGCAATTTCTATTTCATAGAGGGGGTAAGACATGAAAAGATCTGGTCAATCAGAGATCTGGGAAAAACCCACAAGAGTCGTACCTCTGCTCAAACCACGAGCCTAGACCCACTCAGAGAGTAACAGTCTAAACTACACTTTGGACAAGAAGATAAAATCAGGAGTATCGCAACTAAATTGGGATGTCTGGTCCCTTTAGCCATGTCACAACTGTGCTCTGCTGGTGCTATTGAACTCCCTTAAGCTGCCCTTTAGCAGCACGTCCCTTTCTAAAGCTGCCAGCGCCTTTGTTCTGCTCAAGAATAGCTGCCCGCTCGTGCACACAGAGGCAGGGGAAGGTTGGACACTGTGTGTTGCATTGTACTGTCAGGCTAAATAGAAGCTGATGGGATAATAATTAATTGCAGTCTCCCTGTAATAAAAGACAAGACAAAGCAAGAGATATAAATAAAATCATCAAAGGAACACACAGAATAGGAGCTGTGTCTGCATTTTGTGGGCAATTTACAAGCCAAAGGAAGGTTGGGAATCCAAGGACTGAAAAGCAATAAAAATCTATGGAGCCCTCACAAAATGGTGACAGCATCTCACTGATCTGTCTTGTTACCAGGCAGAGGTATAAATTCACTCAACACCTTTGTTGTTTAAGGAGCTGCAAAGGGAAGAAAAAAAAAAAAAAGGCTTGAAGTGTGAGTGACCCACCGCTCACTCAGACCCGAACAGCAGGGAGGTGCCCTCGGAGAGAACAGAGGAGACAGAATGGACAGAAGGCACCCAGCTCTGCTGTGAGGGCAACAGGCTGCCAGCAAGTGCCGCCAGCCTGAAAATATGGTCTGGAGAGCTCTGGGCAGCCAGGAACGCTTTCATGGAGACGTTTTTAACTGTCTTTGTACCAGGAGGGCTCCTTTCCTTATGGCCCACACAAAAGCAAACCCTGCCCTGACCTATAATTTGCCAAACCCCAGCTGCCTGTCCCTGCTCTCTGGCTGTTGTCATGACCGTCACCTTCCAGCTTGGGGGAAGGAGCGGTGGTGAGGCAGAGGCAGAGCTGGGAGCCCCCTGCGCACCCCAGCCTCCCGAGCAGCTGCGACCTGGGGACACAGCAGGGGACACAGGGGATCCTCCCCTGCTCCCTCTCCACGGGGCTGTGGGAGAGGAAAATGGATATAAATGAGGGGGGGTAGGAAGAGCGGGTGGGAATCAACTCCTATTCAATGCCCAGTTTGCACTCAAGTCAGATAAACAGGTGCCTACTCTCACAGCAACAGCCAGTTACACGGCACACCCCTCTGCGCGGCAGCCTGCCCGGCTCCGGGAGCATCGCATTCAGCTCCCCTCAAGGGCAGAAGAGCTGAAAGAAAATTATCGGGTGCTCTCATGAAGAGACACAGCCCTCAGACATATGGGCCAAACTGCTGCTGGTAGAGGCCGCTTCTCCTGGGAAATGGGCCATTATACATTCAGCTCATCTCCACATCACCATTATCCCACCATAGAGATACAGAGACTTCCCTTATTCATTCCCTATGTGAATGGAGAGGCTAGAAAGAGAGGGAAAGCAATGAGGCACATTCCCTGCCTCTATGGTAAAAAATTTTTCTTTTTAAGTGTATACATCAGGGACAAGCTGGAAGCACAGATCCCAAACCCCAGCCCCATTCTGGGCTTTGTTTTGTGGGTATTTTTTCTCACCCTCTCTTTTCAGAATTCTCCTTTCAGAATTTTCTTCTCTGGTTAAATGAAGCCAAGGCAAAGAAAGAGCAACTAATTAAAATGAACTATTGCACAATATACCCCCCAGAGGCAAACACAACCTTCTTCCCCAAAAGAACAAACAAGCCCTCAGCTAAACAATAACTTCCTTAATGCAGCCGGCAACGTCTTTCTTCCACCTGTTACCTAAACAACGAACAGAGCAACGAAGAGGAAAAAAGTCACCTCCTTTTCCCCACGCCTGCCTTGCCAGAACTTTCCATCTCTGCAGAGCAGCGGTGCCAGCCAGGAAGGGGTCACCTCCTCCCCCCCTTGCAGGGCTCTGCCTCGCACCGGGCAGTGTCTGTCAGCAGGAGCTGGGGGCCTGGGGGTGGTCACCAGGGACAGGGGACCATTACAGATCACTCCCTGCCTTGTGTCTCCTTGCAGACCAGGCTGGTTGGGAAGAAGAAGTGACATGGCCCTAGCTAGCCCGCGGGCAGCAGAGCTCTTGCCAGCCCAGGAGCTCTGGTCTGCCAGGAGGGCTACAACCTGCACCCGTGCTTCTGTGCAGGCCACAGGACCCCTGCGGGGCTGGCTGCCTTTAGGGACAAAGTCTGGGATCTGAAAGGAGGAGCTGGGGCTGTCTGAGCTAAGGGTCAGCTACAGCTCACCCGTCTTCGGGTGATCAGCTCTCCCTGTGCTCCAGCCAGTGGGCGAGGAGAGCCCAGCGTGTGCAGATGGAGCAGCTCTCCCTTCCTAGCGGTGGGGGTGAGCCAAGGATGTGGAGGCGCGATGCTCAGCAGTGCAGTATCCCCCAGCTGGCTCAAGAGAACTGAAAATGGACAAATGTTTCTATCACCAAAAAGGCCCGAGAAGGCTCCTGTCACCCTGCAGGTAACCTGCACTTACTGCTTAAGTTCAGCACATCTCAGGCCACAGAGCCAGAGTGTAGCTAATGCGCTGCATGGGAGAAAGAGACAGTGAGTTAATGTATGCCCTCGACTTCAAGCAAGTTGAGAGCTGCTCCAGAGAGTAGGAGAGATCTGGAAAACACCCAGATGTTTGTGGGGGCTGCTACCAGATCCTCCCTCTAGTTTGCAAGCAAGCCTGCGGGTAGGGAGAAGGGATGTAGGCTCCCAGCCGCTGCCAAGGGAAGGGTGTACTGCAGGGCAAATGAGCAGGGAAACCACAGCTCAGCTGAAGCTGTGCCAGCTCTGGCTGGGACTGCTTCTCATGCCTTGTCACCGTCCCACTCCATGAGACCACCCTTGTGCAGATCTGCCAGCTGGGGTACGCTTCCCATCACCCCCCAGTCCAGTTCGGTCAGGATGAGCTGTCTTTTTCCATAGTCTGAACGTGTACAAACACTCTGTATCTGCCTCCTTGTCCCTCCATGGAAGGGATGGATGTATCAGGATAATATGTGATTACCAGGCGTATGGCTGGTGTTTCACATTTCACATCCACGGTCCCCACAGGTTTCAGAAGACAGCCACAGCCCAGCTCACTCCTCACAAGCACTCCCAATCCAGACCTGTGTCAAACATAACTTAGCCCAGGACATTTTTAGAGGGATTCACCTAGTACTCTTTAGGGCGGTCTTGTAGTGCCAGATTACACAACAGAGCTGCAGGACAAAGGCATCCTGGACCCATAAAGTCACTGGAGATTGCAGCTTGATGAGGAAGGTTGGGACAATCCTTATTTCCTCACCCCAGGAGTCCTCAAGTCTGAGTTCACTCTCTGATACATGAAACGCATCAGGAATCTTGGAAGCGGCGAAGAGCATTTGGCCCAAGTCTCTGGCACCTGACAGCCCCCAAAATGATGTGCAGCCTGCTCTCTGCCCTAGGAGGGTACGGGCCTGCTCCAAGCAGCCCCCCAGCTCTGACACCAGCCATGTGTAGCAGCACTTGGCTAGGAACAGAGCCTCCTCGCCCAAGAGGGACAAGGTCCAAAAGCCTCTTCCGTCCAGTGCACAGTCCTGGTTGTGATCTCTGACCTGAAAATCAACATTCTTCCTAAGGTTAATGCACAAAACCTGGGGCTCACCCGCCAAAACCCCCACTAACCTCATCCTTTCATGCCAGCTACAGTCGACTGGATGGACAGAAGTGCCCACTGAGGCTGGGAGTGTCACGGGGCAACTGTTGTGACCACAGGGCATGCATGGTAAAGCTGACTCCTGCGAAAGATCAGATCCCCAACGTCAGCACATTCAGAATAAAAAGATCCTGTCAGCAGGGCTTCCACACAAATCTGTTCTACTTTGTGCTGTACAGAACAGAAGCACAAACAGTTACTTACCTGAGCTGCAGGAAGAGACCCGACAGCAGAGGGACAGTAACCTTTAGCTGAAATATAGTAACTTAAAAAACCCCAAAATTCTAAAGATGGAACAGATGCTCATCTATCACATCTTCAGCTGGAAGAGATCCCCTTCCTACTAGCAGCCTGGGGTTTTTTTTTTACCTGCATCCAGGCAACAGGGACCATGTTCACTGATACAGTCATTATTACACACACCGCTATGACCTGCTCGAGATAATTCCTGCTCATGGGCAGTGGAGAAGGAAAGCAACGGTATTTGGAACAGCTCCTGTTCAATTGTCTGGAAGGTGATTGAACGCTGTAGTGCTCAGATCCATACTGGCAGTCAGGCAGGAACAGGTCAGAGGTGACAGAGAGGATTGTGCCATGTGAATATAG
Organism: Falco cherrug; assembly: GCF_023634085.1. NCBI lineage: Eukaryota > Metazoa > Chordata > Aves > Falconiformes > Falconidae > Falco > Falco cherrug. The sequence continues at coordinate 1,269,980 of NC_073703.1, read as the reverse complement.
AGTTTAAAGAGTAATATCTCACTGTGATCCCATGTAAAGCCCCTTGTGCAGTGTGAGCAGTAGGAACAGGTCCGAAGGGAAGCTGTCTGTGCTGTGCTGCCACCCACAGCAGCATCCAGAAAGGAGATGATTTGGTCCCAAGCTTAGAAACTACTCCAGCCTTTGCACAGGAGGAGGGAAAGGGTGCAGGCATCTCCTCTGCCCACCCTGAACATGGATCCCACACTATTGCTCCTTTGATCTCAGCTGCTGACTTGCAGCCTCAGGTGGCTGAGCAGCCAGATGCAAGATAATGCCAGGACCTTGAACTCCTGCATTTATTGTATCTGAACCATCTTGCCTGCCATGCAATTTAGGAAATATGACAAAGATTCAACATGGGTGTGAGCATGCTCACACACAGAACCAAAAGCAGTTCAAGCTTTTTTATCAGTAAGTGATAACACCTGGACTTTGAGTATATATTCAGATTAGTTTAGTAATTAGTAGTCAATATCCTTGGCAACAGGACGTATGAAATGCAAGCAAGAGGCTCTTGTGATCTTCTGTCCTCATGCTCTTGGATCCTGGACTACATGGCACAAGGAACCAAGTGACTACAGCCACGGTAAGTGGCTGCTCCTGTCCCAGGAAGAATGCTGCAGTCCCGTCTTCGTGCTTTGCACTCCAAGATCTGCAGCCTTGTTAGAGGCTTGCTAGGATATTTGGAAGGAGGCACTTGGGTGAGACTCATGGATTTTGCATGAAAACAAAGGTCATGTCAGAGATCCTGTTGGATACGACATACATACACATGGGGGCCCAGCCCACTCTGAAGGCTGGGCAGGTTCTTGAGCCTTGTGAGAAGCTGAAGAATACAAGAACTGGAGGCATTCAAACTGCTTGGGACAACTGCACCGCAGTGACAGGCTTGGGTTGGGCAGATGCTTCCAGCACGTGGTGCTCAAAGACACCAGTTCCCTGCCCCTCAGACTGCAACACACTTGTCTGCACCTGCAGACCCATCCAGGGAAAGAAGAGCCAGAGACAAAGCATACAGGATGGCCGTGATGATCTAATCAAGCTGTACTGCTAATGCTAAGAGGAAAGAAACGCTGTACCCTGTAGTTTATTTCTGCTTTGCTTTACTGTATGTGCCCTAAGAGAAAAACCAGACATCAGCCGCTGTCACTGCTGTAGGATTCTCAGAAAAGAAAACACTCCATCCAGCCAAGTTCCCAGCAGGCTGAGCTCCTGCAGACAAGTGTGCACTGGATCAGGACTGAGCAGGTGTAGTAAAACTCTCCCTCCACTGGAGTTTTTACAGCACCCAAGGAGCTGCAGGCCTTATACTAATGCTCCACTTGACTTTCCAAGCTTTCTCCTTCACTCACGTCCTCTTGTGATTGATGCAGAGCTGAACGCCCCATTCCTACAGCAGCATGCAGAAGGCAAAAAGCCATTTTCTTGAACTTCCCCTTTCAGGTAGATCAGATTTACCTGCTGCAGCCACGAAGCAGCTCAGAGATAGCAACGGCATCCTAACAGGCTGTTCAAGGGCAGGATGGCAGAGAGCTGCTAAGTCCTGAGGGGACTTGTCAGCTTAAACTTTATCTGCTCGAGACCTGCAAGCCCTGAGCTAGTGCTTGCAGAGTGTCATGCTTGCAGAACAGCTCCAGCACTTCTACAGTAGTTTCTCTGTTTTTCACAGGAGTTTTCTTCCTTCACAAAGGTTTTGGTTTACAAGCATCTTCTTTCTTGTGAAGTCTCTGCTGCAGCGCGTCTGTGGTGCTGCTGAGCTGATGTGTGAACACGCCACATCTTCCTGGCCGTGGTCCTGTGAACTGGTTAAGGAAAACAGCCACATGCTCTGAACCCAAGGGAACCTCCAGGGTGGCAGGGTTGGACAAAACTCATCATACCAAGGCCTGGATGCTCCATAAACCTGGTGCATCATGGTGCGACCATGCAGCCACCTGAAACAGAGCTGCGTGGGAGGCACGGGACTGCCATCAAGAACTGTAGGAGCAGAGCTACTTGGTTTGCTCACTAAAAGATTGAAGTTGCACCAACTCTAAGGACCCTACTCCAGGGTCTAGGACAAACCTTTTATCAAGGCCGAACATGAGGATGACGGCCAGGGAGCCATGGCTCCAGCTCAGCAGTGCCGTTCTTCTCTGACTTGATCTTCATCCCTCAGCTGTACTGAAATGAAGTTTGTCCGAGACAAACGCGTATGGCACACAATGTCAGCTTCAGAGCAAGCTGTGAGGAAACAGATTGAGTTCTCTGTGCAAACCAAGACAAAACCATTCCTCGGTGGCTTCTCTTGCGGGACACTTCAAAGGCACCACGCATCCACAGTGCTGCTGCTGCCCTGGGGAAGTAGTCGTTGAATACCCTCCATGAATGAGAAGTAAAAATTAAGCAGTTAAATTTGGCAAGTGCATCACAATAAAGATCCGTGAATGCTCAGCTTCTTATTGAACCTAAGGCGGGCTGTTAATTCGTTATTCACTTCCCAGCCTGGAAGGAAAAGCATGTTATACCCGAGGGCCAGAACTGATGAACAGAGCCATAAATCAAGCAGTTTACAAGACCAGCAATTAGGAAACAAGCCGACAGAAGGGAGAACTCTGTCAGTAATAAAGCAGACACACCACAGGATCTGCTGTGTGCTCAAAGCAACTGGGGACACCCAGTCCTTCTCACACTCCCATCTCTAATTCTTCGAGTCATTTGCTGCCTTTTCCCTCTTCCTTCTACTTCCCTTTATTTCCTCTACCCCCCCTCCAGTTTCTCCTCTGTTCTCTTCCCCCTCTCTTCTGAAAACCCTGTTCTTCCAGAGAATGCAAGAACACACCTGCTGAGCAAATGGATTTACCAGCTGTTAGCGAGGAGCACCAGCAGCCACGGAACGACGGATACGCACAGCCCTGCGAGTGCAGGTGGTGCGGGGGGGAGCGGCACCCTGCTCCCCAGCCGAGGGGCTCCAGCAGTACCTCAGCAGCCCCTTGGTAGGGGGCAGCCCTGTAGGTCCCAGGACAGTGTTGCTGGGGGAGTAAGTGGCAATGGGCAGAGCTGCTCGAGTAAGGAAGGGCTGGGATGACTCTAACCACCTGCCTTCTGCCCTAGTCATCTCCTCCGATCTCTTGTCCAGCACCAGTCAGATCCAGCTCCTTCGACTTTGACAGCAACTCCCAGCACCCTTCCAACACCTCCTGCTTGATTTCTCGTTCCCTCTCCTTAGTCATCACTGCAAATCCTGTCCTTGCCTTCCTTACACACAATGATAGAATCACAGAATCATGATCTCCTGGAGCTGAGTCACCGGGTAGCCAAGCGGGTTTAGACACCCTTGCTGGTCCCAGTTCCATACGCAGCTCAGCACCACGTTGCCCTCATCCAGTCCCTCCCAGGAAGGCAGGCTGTGCCTGGGGCCCCCAACACTCATTTCTAGATGCTGTGTTGCTGTTGCTGCAGGGCTCCGTGCAGCTCAGGACACTGGCAAAGCCACTGTTCTCCGCATACCATGCAGGCACACGCACATGAAATCTGAGTGCAGGACATGGGTATTTAACCAGGCTCTCCCACTCTCTCACGTATTGAGAGAGTATTGAGCTGGAGGGCCAGCTCAGCACACTACCACCTCTCCAGGACACCATATATTTGGGAAATCACAGCCAGCAGTGATATATTTTGTCTACATTAGTCTTTGGCACCCGGTATGTGCATCAGTCTCCCTGCCACAAGAGGAGTATGGCTATTTATGAGCCTTATTTTTCCAAGGTAGGAGAGAGACCAGACACTCCTGCAGTCATCCCAAAATTGAATGGGTCCAGCTATGCCAAGAATTAAGTGTGTGATATTCCAGTGCAGCCTGGAGGAATCTTTTGTAAAGTCCACTCTGTGGAAACACTCCCTATTATCACCTCTCAAACACCTTCACAGCAGCAGAATCCTGGGGTAAAGGCAAAAGAAACAATATCAGCGGAGTTATGGAGCCCCACAGCACATGTTCAGCCTCCAGCACTCCCGCACGTCTCAGCTCACTACACCAACGCTTTCCATGAGGTGGAGTCTTCCAAAGTAACAAAACGACCTCAGCTGCCAAAGCCTTTTCCTTTCGACACTTATCCTCCCTAAAGCCAAGGGTGACTCTTGCACGACACTAGGCATAAGCACACCCTCTGGAAGAGCTGTGAGCTGCCCCTTGTGCAGGCAGGCACAGGCAGAGGTGACCCAGCAAAGGTCCCACCAGCCCCCTGCTGGGGAGGGCATGAGGAATGTGGGTGCCCCGGGGTTCCCAAGCCAAGGCCACATGTCACCAGTGACCACAGCCACTTCCCAGCCAGGCTGCTCTCTGCTCTGGCCCAAGGTGTGGGGCAGCAGGGTGAAGTCAGTTTGCCTTCAGCACATCAGAGGCAGGGCTGACAGTCACTTAAAGGGAGCAAAGTGCTGCCTTTGAATGAGCGTTACTCTAATGCCCTCCAGCTGCCTGCAGTTTTGATCTTGAATGGAGAGGCTAAAGATTTGTCTGGAAGAGTTGCTAGCCCACAACAGGAGGAAACATCTCCTCTAACCTTGAACACTGAGAGGCTAATAATCCGCCTCCCCCAGCGCCAGGGCAGGCAGGCTTTGATGAGCTCTTTGGCAAGTGCTGTAGGAAGAGGCTGCAATAGAAAGTTAACTAATTAGGTCGTTGCAGAGCAAAAGGAAATAAAGTAGAAATTTTTTCTCTGCAATGCAGAGTCCAGAGAAGGAGCAAACAGCCACATTGCTGGAGACCGGCTGCACTCCATGAGGAGCTGGGGAGTGGAATGGGTTTTAAGGTCTTGAGAAAAGCAAATCCCAGACACCAGGCCACAGCACAAAGCAAACTCAGCAGCGGGGGACTCCCTGGGAGAAGACAGGAAACCCTCTTCAAATGAAGGTTTTTCCTACCCAGATCTGGGCAATCCGCTGTGAGCAGTTACATTTTGCTTATCCAAGTTCCCTCCCAGGCCAGCCAGCCACAGCTTGCACAGCCAGCACGGCTGGACAGTTTCTGAACAACCGTGCCTCACCCCAGACATGCTGTTCTGTTTGATGACAGGTGAGATCCCAACTGGCTGCGTGTGTGGCTTGCAGAAGTGTGCCCTCAGGTATCCCAATCCACCATCTTGCAGTCCCCTGAATTCACAGAGCCATGCAAGGGGCACCCACGGCCAGCAGGCCCCTGTCAGAGAGCATCCGTGGAACTATGCTGCTGTTCACCACCTTGGAGCACTGAGCCCCGCAAAGATTTCATAGGTGGTCTTCTACTGCACCGTCAAAAGTTCCTTAGCTGTCCATGTTGTATAGTAAGGAAGAACATGAGAGAACAACAGCTGCTGGGACTTTGCCCTTGGGTTTATTTTTCCAGAAATGACACAGAGGCTTTCCATGGCATCAGGAGGGCTTTTGAGTGGTACTTGATGGAAATTCCAGCCCCTTGGCTCTGCCCCACTCTGGGAAGGTCAGAGCTCTACAATAAGCCATATGTTCAGTCTTGGCTTCCCCTCACAATGCCAAGATGTGTCTGCAAGGAATAAAGCCAGAGGGAAAGTTAACTGATGGCCACTGAAACAGAGCCTCTCCTTGGCTTTCACCCTAATTAACTATCAAGAGGCGGTGCCGGAAGGCCCCTGCATTGCCAATAAAGAATGTGGGGTTGGTAATTAATCAGTGGCCTATCGGGATCCCAGCACCTCTTGCCCACAGCCAAGCTCTATAGATTGATACAAAGGGGATTTAATGGAAACACAGTAGTTTCCCCATTATGGCCTTAAGCAAAATAGAAGTAGTTTTTGAAGGAACCTCATTTACAGTCCTCTCATATGAATGATGCTTGACACCTAACCCTGCAGGTACAGGATTATATTGGAGAGGAACCTGTCTGCAGAATACAGGAATAAGACAGAGAGCCCCTTAAGTAATTTGGTGAGCTATTTATGTTCACCATCCTCCATGCATAAGAAAACAGCAAGAGGAGAAGGAAGACAGAGAAAGGCCTTGCACATCGTTGTACAGCTGACAGCACTCCTGGAGCCTCGGACCTGGCAACTCATACCTCTGCCTAGAAAATGAGACAGCCCCACTAAACCATGACCCAAGCGTCAAGATGGCCTGTTTGGAGAGGGCAGGAAGGGGTTGGGATTGAGCAGGGCACAGGCATCTGGCCAGGGGCTCAGCTAGGATCTAGTCTGAAACCCCTCCAAGAAGCAGCTAGGGCTCCCAAATCACCTCTGATGTAACTAGCTTGAGTAACTAACCAGTGCAGTTATGTCAGTTAATCTTCCTGGTAATCCTAGATTTGCCACATACCCCATGTAATCTTGGCCAGGTAACTTAGCTTCTGTACGTCATTCCATCCTTCCATCCCAGCAGCTGCTCTCCCTTTCAGACAGGACTAGCAGAGGGCAATGGAAGTTTTCTCCTGTCAATGGGAATTAGACTTGGTTACCTTAGTTGTGGGTGATTCTTGCTTTCTGGCTAATAGACAGTTTTGCTGGGCTGGTAACCATGAGGCCAAATACCACAATTCCTTCCTGCAGTAGGAAGCTGGAGATGAAAGATGTCCAAGAGCTGGAACAGAGACAGCAAGCAAAAAATCAGGTGGTCAGGTGGTTCTTTTCACTGCTCATGTAGGGAGCAGTGATAATAGGTGACATCTAAGCACCAAGTTGTCAGGCCCAGGGAAAAGAGGAAGGTCAAAAAGGGCATTAGGAAATCACATCAAGGCAGTCTGAGATATCCTTAAAAGATGCTTAGAAGACAAGACAAGGAACAGCTGCCAGACGTCAAGGGATGATCTTTGTGGCTTGGGATGGAATAAGACTTTTCTAAGGGTACTGAGCGTCTGGCACCACATTATGAATACCCACTCTGCCCACATCCCACACTGTCACAGCACAGACAAAGCAGTCACCTGGCTGAGAACCAGGTATTCCCGGGTACGAGAGTCTGAGCTATCACAGTATCTCACTGGCAGCAGAAAGGAGCTAGAGCACGGGCTGACATACAAAGAGGAAGCCACTTGGACTTAAGTTCTCCCTATGAAGGGAAAAGATGCCCCATACACAGCCAAAAGGTGCCAGAATAACATAAACAATTTCCCTGGACCTTTTTATTCCCTTATTCTAAAAAGTTGAACAGGCCGCTTGCAGGTTATCACCTCCTGGTCTTCCTCCAGCTCTAGCCACTGTTCCTGCAGGCTTCACCCCTCTGTGTCGACTATGTTTATCCTATACAGCAAATATATCAGCATTAAGCCTGTTCCTTTCATCCACCAAATGCTATGCTTTCTTCACTGCTCTTACCCTCCAAGAAGTTCTACAGACCAAATCTTCCCTCTTGGACTCCCAGGCCGGGGTGAGCAAAGCAGTCTGATCAAAAGCTTGACTTAGCAACCAGGGATGCTGCTGCTCCTTCTGCGCAGCCCACTGTATTGCAACCCCTAAATGAGACCCCCTCACAGATGTTGCTGTACATCTTCTGCCCAAACTTTCAGTTGCCTCAACTTCCTAACAAGTTCTCTGGCTCATTAACCTTTCATTTTGCTTCTCTTCATCTCCTCTGTTCAAGCTGGAGCCTTTCCAGCTCCCTCTCCTGGCTTGATTTTCCTCTCCCTTGTCGTCTTGCTCAGAGAGGTCTGCCATGCTTGCTCTTATATGTCTATTGGCAAGTTATAGCATCTTCTTGACACCATCAACTTCATGTTGGCTGCTCTCCCAGGTGGCCTCCATACTGGGAGCTATTGTAACCTCTCCTTTCAAATTCCTGTGATATTCCTTGTCCAAACAATCTCATCTTGAAAGGATCAGGATTTTCCTCTCCAAGAGACATCATTTTCACTCCTCTCAGTAGGCCCTCATTTTTCCACATAAAGCTGTCAGTTCCATGAAAATGTCAACTTAATGCTCAGAAACCATCAAGAAACAGATCAAGTGGTATGAATCATTTGGAAAGAAAAAAAAGAACAGAACAGAAAAATCTATGAATCATCCACACCTTGGATACTGCGTGCACTTGTGGTCCCTTCATCTCAAAAGGGGATATCAGAACTGAAACAGATTCTGAAAAGAGCACAACAGATGGTCAAAGACACAGAGCATAATTAAAAGCACAATTACTGAAGCACAATGAAGTAGGCTCAGACTCATTAGTGTGCAAGAGAAAAGGCTTGCGGGGAAAAAGTAGGGGTGTGAAGTCATTATCAGTCTGAAGGGGGGTTGGTGCTTCACCTTCTCTTCCAAAACAAGAGCTCAGGGCCACTGATGAAGCTAGGAAGAGGTAGACCTACCCTCCCTAAGACCAGGGAGACCATTCTCTCTCTCTGCTCTTGAAGCTGGTCATTGCTTCAAGTGTCTCAGGAACAGAGGACCGACCAGATTCATCTCTGCAATTCCCAGTATTTCATTACTCTCAGTCAAATGTCCTCTCTTTTCTCTTTCATATTAGGAAAAAAGCCCATCCCAATGTTCTCAGAAGCAAGTTGATTATACTAGTGCTGAAGGCCCTTCCTCGCCTTTCCCCATCTGTCATCTCTCATTCATTATGAAGGCATCAGCCCCCATCTTCTATCAGCTCATAGCACCAGTCCACCCACCAGATTTTCAAGGAAGCACTGTCGCACTTTTCTTTATTCATGCTTCTAGAAATGAAAAACACCCACAAAGCTCCCTACTTGTCTTCTTCAAAATCTTCTTTCACTGTGATTCCTACAGCAAGTTTGACAGTGCAGCACCAAGACCTCAGTCAGAATCACTTCACTCTTCTCTGTTCACCTCCACCAGTTTCGCTCTTTGGTAAGGAGCTCTTTGGGGCAAGCCTCCTCCCTCTAGCTTGTACAGTTCCATACCACAAAGCTTTGTTTTGCAGCTCTCATGCTGAGAGTCTGCCACAGGAGCTTCCCCAGCTGCATCACTCATTCATCATCTTCCTCTTTTGCTCCATTTCTTCCTCTGAAGGACCATGGGAGGGACATTCAGCCCCCTTGCTATACAGGTCCCACTCTCTTCCTAGACTGGTTGAGCTGAAGCATAAAGGCCCAGAGGTTCTGCCCTACTGCTCCAAAACTTCCCCATTCCAGCCAGCAGCAGCCTTCAGCCCTGCAGGGGTAACCCACAGGAGCCAGCTATCATCCCCAAGCCAAGGAGACCCCAGCCCAAAATCTGTTTCAGAACATGACTCTGCTTCTACTCAGAAGTGTAAAACATAGGCGAACACACCACCAAAGCAACTCTGCTACCCAACCGGGGTCACTGCTTTCTAGTCTCCTTCCCTTCACTGTCCTGCTCCAGGCTCTGCAGCTACAGCAGAAGCCCCTGCTTGGCTCCCATAGTCTCCTCTTCCTTCCACCGCCTGGGCCAGGGGATCCAACGGGCCAGGCTGGCCCCAAGTCCTCTCTGCCAGTAACAGAACAGTCACCCTGGGTACACACTGCGATGTCCTGTCTGTACTTGCAAGTCCATGAAGAGGCTGGAGGAGCTTTAAGAGCACAGGGGAAACCCAGCAGGTATTAAGCTAGTGATAAACGCGCTTTGCAAGCAGAGAAAAGGCAAAGATTTTGAAAAAGATTTCACACTCAGCTACTGAGCACTCAGCTCCAGGAAAACCCAGGGACAGGGATGCAGAGTGGCAGAAGAATCCCTGTGCTTGAAGACAGATGAAAGCTGACTGGGTGATGCCCTGACCAACTGGACCTCACTTCGAAACCAGCTGTGCTTTGAGCAGGGACCTGAACTGAGACCCAACATTACCCTCTGGCTATAGGACTATACATCCCTGAAACAACAGGCACAGTCGATTGCACAGCTTACAGCAGGGCTCTTCTGACCAGGCATGCAGCATGCAACGGAGCACAGCTCTCCTCGGCTCACTGGCAGAACATACCCATGCAACAGGAGTACCTGGCTCAGTCCCTAAGCTGGTTGCCCTTTAGATATAGGAGGATGGCTCCTGTCTCGACCACATTCCCACAGTCTTGCCAATAAGCCAGGAGAGGGTGCCCCTGGAAAAAATCTAAAGGAAAATTGAAGTGCTGGAGTGAAATTCTGATTGATTTGCATTTGAATTTTAGTAAAAAAGCACTTACATCAATGTCTGGCTCGAAAATAACCCTTCCAGGTCTGAAAGTAGTTCATAAGAGCCTTGCTAAAGCACAGTTCTTGGCAGTGGGTGGTGTCTGTGGGAGAAACACCAGTTCCCACTGACAAATACTGAGAGGATGAGAAATATCCCTCCTTCGCTCACAGAGACACCTCAGGATTGGCATCCTGTAAGGAGGGATTTTACATCCTCATCTGGAGATCATAATGGAAAACAAGGGTTTCAGAAAGCCCCTTTATAACCCAGAACATCAGAGTAAGTAAATGTGTAACATCTCAGATGTTTTGCTGAAGATGAGGTGCCATAGGCTTTTGATGGGATTCCAATTAATTCCACTACACATAGAAATCTGGCTTTAACTCTTCTTGTGCTCTTAGCTTTAAGACCTTTTACTTCCAAGCAGACTGTTATGAAGACTTTCCACCAAACGGCTAAATGCAGCAGTTGACGGTACTCATTTTGGCCAAGACTTTCCTTGGCCCTTTCTCCCTTGCTGCCAAGCTTGGCTCTCCCTGACAGTGCAGCATGTGGAGAAGGAGGACTAAGCTGCAAGGATATGGGTTGAAGAATGTTGGGTTTTGTTAACGGCAAATGTTTTCAGGGACCCCTTCTGAATGGAGGTCACTCGAATTTGCTTGGAGCTTTCTAGCCCCGCACCCTCAGTGTGGTGGAGAACAGTCCTGCCAGCAGGGAACTCAGACCTGAAGTCCTTGTTCAGGGTTATGTATTTCAGGACTGGCAGGAAAGTAGGGAGGAGCAGAGAGACACAATGGGAAACATCAGAGAGTTCCCTTGGAATAATCCCTTCCATGGAGAGGGGTTCAAGCAGCTATGGGCTCTTCCCAACCATACCTTCCAGATCCCCAGGATCAGTCAGAAAGGGGCTGAGTTGTAATTTCCACAGCCTGTCTCTGGAAACTACACCCATTAACACTTGAACAGAGAAGGGTTCAGCACTGGATATACCCTTGTTTTCCACATATGTAATAAACAGGCACACTTGCAGTCCAGAGAACCCCCCACTGCACTGTTCAGAGCTGGCTAGTATCTTTTTAAATAATCAGTGAGTCCTCTAACAATACTGCTTGCATTCTGTGTTCCTGAAAGCAGCCCGCTAGAAGTGCTTATGTGCTATTAGACTCTGTGTGATGATTATAGATGATCAAGATAATTATTTTGGGTCCTGATTGCCTCTGTTTTCTTCATTCTCAATCTTGGAGTTATCACTACGATATGGGCGGAAAAGTGTGAGGATACAGACTTCCTCCTGAAGGAAGAGCAAACCTTCAGGGAAACGAAACACCCGAAGCACAAAGCTGCAGCTGTGACAGACTCCTGCCTCTTGAAACATGGAGTCTTTAAGATGCACCTGAACACTCTGCAAAACCAAGGTCAGAGAGCAATGGGAAGTGGGCTGCATTATCCAGCTGTAAAACTGGCAGACAGGAAAGCATTAGTGATGAACCAGGGTGACTGACTTCCGTGCAAAGCAGTGCTGTCATGCAGATATCACAGAACTCAAGATTTTAGGAAGCTGAATAAAATCAAGTCTTCTAAAGCAGCAAAACAGGCCATTAGACCTGCCAGTACCATGTGTGAGGCTGGGGGTGGGGGAACCCTTCCCCACACCCACCAGGAGTTGACTGCCTTCCAATTAAAAGGAGCAGCAGATGCCTCAGGTTGGGATCCAGAACACAGAACTCTTGACCTTTGTTTTAAAACACTTACCAATTCCTTATCCAGACAAGTGCAGTTGCTTGCCAGCCATGCGAATAAACAGAAAACGCTAACCCCTATGGGGAGGGTGCTATTGTCCCTCACAGAGGATGGGCAAGGCCACTGAAAGTCTCCAGCCTCACCCAGTCTTTCCCTTCACCTTGGCCACAGTAAGGTCCTTTCCTCCTTCCTATCTCCCTTTCTGATATCTCCAGTCAAGAGCTCACTCCCATAATCACCCTCACTTCCCTCTGCTGCCCGCTCACTGCCTGCCTCTCCTCCCCATGATGCTGGGTTCTCTCCCATCATGATCTCCTTGCACAATCTCAGTACTGGGGGACTCTGCTGGCTGGGAGAACAAGCATCCAGTCCCACAAATACGACATGAGACTCTCACGTTGGACTCCCACTGAGACAGAACACACCAGCAGCACCGTGCAGGAAGGCTCTGGAGCTGCACAGCCAGACCGGGGTTCTGGGAGACCCCCAGTGTGCTGAGCAGCCACACTCAAACATGGGCCCATGGAGTGGGTGAGAGACAGCAAGCATGCGCTGTGACACCTGGTAGGGACCTGCCCGGGAGAAATAACTGATGGAAGGCCCACTCCCTGTCTTCTGTCACCTTCCCTCTACTGTCATACTGTCCTGTTTGTAGCCCTGGGCTGTGAACTCCCTTTTACATGGTCACTACCACGTCCTGAGCGAGATGAACTGGGCAGGGTGTGGACAGCCTGCACAGCACCATAAACTATCCTGTCAGGGCCGGAGGAAGGGGTGTCCTGGGAGAGGGCTGAGAGGCAGAAGGCACAGTGGGGCTGGCAGAGCTGAGATTCACCGTGCAGCCCTGTCTCCCTCCCCACTAACCCCATCACAACCTGGCTCCTCAGAGACAGCCACTGCCTGGGATGGAGCAATCTAGAAAACAACCAGTTCTTTAAGTTTTATTATTAAATAAATTCATCAATCCAGCTATCACAAGGCCCTGAAGCCGAAGTGGCCAAACAAAGGATAGGAGAAGCCAGAAAAGCTTCAGTGAGAACAGGTAACAAGAAACGTGTTTACCACAGAAGAGGGACAAGGCTTCTAATACAAGCAGGCTGCTGCACCACAAACATTCCCTATGGCCTGGTATGGCTGTACAGAGATATTTACACGTACAGGCAGGGAGACGCCGATCCCTGGCTGGTAAACAATTGACTTTTATTCTCTATAGACCAGCAAAGCCAAGATTTTAGTAAACACGCAAACCCAAAAATGTGCCTGTGGATTGGGTAGAGCAGAGCCTGTGCTCTCCCTGCCAAACAACAAAGCCGTTCTCCTGTGGGTGGTTTCATGGTGAGGTTTCTGTGGGGAGGAAGTGATTCTAGTGGTCAAGGCAGAGAACGGGGGTTCAGGAGACCTGGATCCTATCCCTGGCTTCAGAAATCAGGAAAGCTCTGATTGTGGTGAATGTGCAGGGGACTCCAGCGTTCTGTTCATCTCTCCTTGTTCGGGTGCAAATTGTTCCCCTGAGGAACAGCACAGAGACACAGACTTCTCCTCCATCTGATAACACTTACTGACCTTGCAGGGTTATTGCTGCGTTTGTGTGATTGATGCCTGAAAGGCTGTCAGAGCTCTTCAGATGAAAATCTCTCTGGAAAGTATTGGAAGGCATGCACATGCAAGTGCAGACACGTGAGAGAGACATGCAACGCACACAGGCTCTGCTTCCCTCCATGCTTGCAAACCTCCACCCAGACTTGCTGGTTCCGCTACTCATGCATTTCAAAAAGCAGCCAACACCACAGCTTAACTGATGTCTTTACAAGCACCCAACCCACTGCTCTGGTTGCCCAGGCTGAGCCCCACGGAGCTGCATTTTACTCACAAATCAGGCCAATGTGAAGCCAGACCAAAGCCCATGGCAGATACAGTCCAGCCCTACTCAGTTCTGGCGGGCTGGCACCAGTGACCTCCCCTGGCCCTTTGCATTGTTCTCTCTTCATTTCATCCTAGATGTCATTAACATGCTGTTTACCCCCTCTTTCAGCTCATTAATGAAGACACTAAAGAATATTGGACCTAACCCTGATCCCTGTGGCATGCCATTAGATAAACACCTCCTTGAAAAGTTCCCAGCAACCTCTTGTGTATGAAGGACTGTTGTCTTGGGATGTGCATAGCCATTAGAGCTAATGACCTCACCTGTCACAGTTCATTTGCAGTGAAACCCATGGGGAGAACCCACCAACTGCACCAACAGTTTTTAAAGAAAGAAAAAAAAAGAAAGCAGGAAGGAATGTCACACTGTCACAGGATGGCTCTGTGTTTAGTGGGCATGCTGGGGTTTTCTGTTTACAATGTTTTACCCAACTTTTTTTCGGTTTTACTTCCTGTCTTGAATTGATCTCGATGCTGTTAACTTTCCTCAATGTTCCCTTACCTTGTTGGCTGCATTTCAGAAATAGGTGGCATCAGTCAATCAAAGTGGACCAGTTTAAAATGTTGTAAGATACTTCCCTCAAGTGGAGGGAATAAAAATCACTCAACTGTGTGTCACAGGCTCTGAGTGTACCTCAGGTAGCTGGAAGATAGAGATGGACACCTACATGAGGTAGAATGTACCAACCTGCTGAAAGGTCTTAGGAGCATAGAAAAATTACCAGTGATACTGCAAAATAAACTTTCCCACTCTACAAATGTCAGGGCACACAAGCCACCCTTGGTATCAGATACCAAAGGGGCACATGCTCCAACAGCCTGTTGAGTCACTACATGGAAAACTAATGTATATCCATGACCAGGTTTGAATGCAAGCTGAGGCGAATGACAGGTGTTCCCACATGGTATTTCAGCAGAAATGGAAGAGGCTGCTCAGAAGCAGCTTGAGGGATGAAATACCTGAGTCCTGTAGAACAAGGCTTTCATGCCTACAGCAGAGCTGCAAGGGATAGACAAGAATGGAGAGAACCAGATATAGATTGCAGTGTGTTGGTAGAGCTGGTGTGGGTGGTATCTGTACTCACCTTGAGGGTGATGTTTGATCTCATGATCACTGTTTTCCTCAAAGCAGACAATGAAATATGAACAAAGAATTCCAATTTCACTGTAGTTTTAACTGTTACGGAGACAGCAGCTCAGCTCCAATCTCTTCCGTATACACTGAACAGGAGAACATTTCATCTCCTGCAAATGAAAAGAGATAAGAGGGGCTTAGCACAAGGCAGGATTTGTCTCTGTAGCTGTTTAGTCCAACAAAGGGACACACAAACCGTTCATTACTGAAAATGCCATCAAGGCAGATGCCTGCAATTACTTCTGTTAAATAATTTCTTTCATGAAGTGTAAAATATATAATTAATAAACTTGCCCCCTCATTTTAGTTAAGTTTCAATGCAAAGACCTTATTACTGAAATAAATCTTTCTAGCAGTGCATGTCAACAGAAGAGAGGAAGGTGCACGCCTCTCTGTGTGTGATAATTTCCTTATGGGAAACTGAATTATTGGGAGGAATAATCACCTCCCTTCATGGCTAAGACTGTAGAGACACCCCACTCTGAGACCAGGAAGCAGGCAAGAATTCGCCTTGGCTGGCAAAGATGACTTGATCTGAAAGCAGTCATCAGGCACATGCAAGCTCTTCTTTCACTGGCAAGTCTGGAGAAACAAAAAATAAATTTCATTTTTTGATTCACAGTCCTTTAAAGTTCATTCTGACTATAAAGCTGCTCAGAAAGACCTCGGTGGTTAGGCTGATTCTTTTATAAGCCACATGTTCATCCACCTCACAACACTGTGCTAGAACTGCTTGATTTGCTTTCCATGTACATCAGAACTGTTTTGATTTGGGGACATTTGGTGACGGCTGTTAAAACCACACTGATTAGAAAACCTTCAAAAATGTTGCTGAAATTTGACTCTGAGCATAAAATTCCCCTTAGATTTTGTCTCCACTTGTAATCATTACCTCAAGTCAGTTGATTGCCAGTTCAACCAGGGGTAATTAAAATATTTCCAAAGGCTGTTCTGGGCAACACTTTTTGCCTTGCTGCAGGCTACAAATGTTTGTGGTTCGCCTTAGGCTGATGTTCGTACCTGCCTGAGCTGGCATAGGCAGCAATGCATGCCACACGAGGAGGAACGCCTGCTCCATCACCACTCGCCCCGCCTGGGGAAGGTGGCAGAGGGACTGAGAGAGAGCAGTGGCAGAAGGAAAGAGCGTACAAGCACATGCTGGATAGACAGTGATACAGCTTATCGGTACAGAGAAGACATAAAGAAGCACACAGGAGGAGAAGAGAACTGTATGTATTTTACTGAAACCTTATGACTTCACTGCTTTTCAAGATGTCTGGATGACCCCCAGCAGACCCAACAGGCTGCAGAGACGCTCACCTGCAGATTGCCAGTTTCAGTGCAGAGCAGCTTAGCAGAGAAGAAGGGTTTTCAACTGGCATACAGAGCTTTTTTGCATTGTGATGAGCTCAGGGAGGGAGAGGGTGTCATTTCCTGGCCATCCACTACCAGTTTGTCACCCCGTTTTGCAGCTGTCAGCAGAATGAAAGGGAGGGCAAGGGCTCTGTGGGTCATGTGTGCTGGAAATATACAATCCGTGATGTGGAGCAGGTCCTATCTCAAAAAGCTATGTTAGATAACCTTACCCTGCTACTGCCCTGAATCTAAAGTAAAGGCATCTTTCTCCACATCATTTTAACTACCACTTAAGAATGCTAAAACAGCCAACCAATTTGATTACACAAAAATTTTAGAGTCAGCAAACTATCTAGTTAAATGATGTGAATAGAAATGTTACTTCAACAGCAACTGAAACCTTCTTAGGTTTCTTACCTTCTAAAGAAAATAACCCTATACCAAGGAGAAAAGAGAAGGGCTGAGGATACTGTCCTTGCAGAAGAAATCGTAAGAATATTTTAGCTATCACCCACAATGCGCCCTATATGCAGCTACGTAAGTAGCATGGGCTGCGAGCAAGTGTAGCAGTGAGTTTAGAATGGAAGCTCTGAAATCACATTATACAACTGTTTGCCCTGGTTTTGCTCTAGGGGAGAAGCTTGTACATCAGCCCATTTCCACCAGAGTGCCTCTCTACATAAACCTGCTGTACAAAAGTATAATTGTATTGTTCTGTACAAAAGCATAACGATACCTTACTGTGTGACACACACACTTCTACCCCTCAGTGGTAGAGAAGCCCTTTGTCCACGTGCCGACTGCTGACTACCAGGCGTTACTTCATTCCTCATGATCCCTGCTGGGTCAGACCAGGAACACTGGAGAGCAAAGATGGAAAAGTTAAGCAACTTAACTCTCTGGCTCTTGGGCTGCAGAAGGGGGAGGGAGCGAGGAGGCAAAGCATCTGGCTTCCCTGCTTCTCTAACAGCCTGGCGGGAAGGCTGCTGTCAATTCCACCTTCTGCCTTGTTGGAATAAAGCAGAAGTGACAAGAGGCCCTCCAGGCAGGCAGCCAGGAACCAGAAATTCAATTGAGCTACCTCCTGAAACTGGACTTTTTGGGAGACCCTTTCCCTGAAATTGTTTTGACTTTAAAAAAAAGTAAATTATTGCGGTTCGGTGCCAATTCATCAGCCCTGCTCTCCTGGTTCTCCTTTCCTCCAAGAAAGCATGATTTGCACAAAAGGATTTCCATTTTCTGGATTGCTCTACAACCAGCCTCACCTGTAATAAATACACAGACACATAAATATGCGCACACAGGCATGCACAGATACAAACATTGTTATTTATAGATACAGGCATTGCCATTGACAGATAAATACATGGGTGTGTTTCCTTGCTATATAACATGCAGAGAGGGAAGTGATATGGCAGCTGAATTTACTCTACATTCGCAGATTAGGAAACAGAGTGTGGGACATACGGTCTATCTCTAGGGCTTAGACCAACTGGTTATTGGCTGGTGCTGTTGTTCCTCTAACAAGCCCCTGGATATATCACTGTGGCTGTAGAGAAATGCAGCTGAAAGAGCCTTTCACTGTCAGCAGCAATCTGTCACTTCATGTATCTTACCCTGCCTCTTACAGCACAAAAGCGTCTGAGCTGCAAGTCGGTGTTAACAGAAAGGTCATTTTGCAGGTAGACTGTGGTATTTTTCTTTATTTCTGGGAATGTGTGGCCAGCTTGAGGCACCGTCTGGATGCTGCAGCACAAATTTCAGCTTCACATACGCCTAGCCTTAATTTAAACAATGGAGCATTTCCATTACAAACCCCATTTTTTCCCACGGATTTATACCTTAGCTATTTGGCTTTACTTTGGGGTGGACCTTCACTGAATACATTCACAGGCAGGAAGAAACTATTTTTCTTGTGCAACATCTAAACCCAGCTCAGCCTCTTTTGGTTGTAAGCTGGCGAAGGAAATTACGTATGCACACAAATACTCACAAGCACATACAAAAAGCTTACACAAACATATGCCTGCAGAGAGATCTGTTACCAAAAAAAAAAAAAAAAGACAAGCCAATGCAAATAAGCTCAATTTTTGGAGTGAATTAATTTGACTGACTTTATTATTCTAAATTATTAACAAGTATCAGCAACCTTAGAACGCAATAACCACACTAGGGCTTTCATCTAGGTTAACTGGAAACAGATAACTTATTCTGATATAAATGATATCAGTACAATATCTGTGACTATGATTCTGGAGGCAGAAACCTGACACACAAGGAGCCCCTCTCTTTGCAGCGGCGTGAGTTTAATAACTCCTGTGAGATTCTCCTCCCCTGAAATATTCCAGTGCCATGAATCACCCTCCGACAACACCAGAACCCCCCTATTTTCACGAATGCCAGCTGAAATCTGACCTCCACAGCACTTTAATCTGTTTATGACTTGGTCTGCCTTAGTAAGCCCTTTTTGGTTGGTTTTTTTTTTTTTAAACTCTTTATCGATTCTACATTGATGTAGTCCAATAAAGCACATTGACAGACGCAACTTATGTTGGCTAGTGCCTCTGGTTGCAGGAGAGCCCCCATGGCATATATGACAAGAGGTTAAGCACCTTGCAAGTAACATACAGGTTACCCAGTTATCCCATGCTTACCAGTTCCACTCGATCCATCTCCGTGACTGAGATTAGGAACAACCTCCTGTTTCTCCTGCTCACGAGCAGAAATAGGAGTGTTCCTCTCTACATATCACTTCCTAATGCTACATAGAAAAGTTGGGAAATGTGAGAAGGATTTTCCCAGTCTTAAAAGGAAAAAGCTGCAAGTGGCCACCAAAAGGAGGCAAACATATCCCCACTTCTGATGGCACAGAAACCAATCTTGTGGCATCAGAGTGGGCACTGGTACCAGCAGGGCTCGAGCACCTGGGAATGGTAAGATGCCCCTATTCACATCTGCTGCACAGGTGTGGAAACAGAAAACTGATCCAGTGCCACAACACTCTACAGCAGGCAGCTAAGAATACTATGGATGTATCCTATCAGCTGGAAATGTCGCTGACATCCTCACGATATGCTGTATTCCTTGTTCATTTCTTCTGTTTCACCCAGACCTTCCCCCTGGGACTGGGGAAACACTGACTAAGGACGTCAATCAGGGAAGGTGTTCAGTAAAAGCCACAGTGCTCAGTGAATCCTAAGTGCAACATAATAGTTTTCTTGCTGTTTGGTAAGAAGGCTCAGCAACAGGGCAGAGGAGGACAGCTGAGAGCTGCAGGGACTGGAAAACCGAACTCAGTTTAGCCGCAGAGCACTTTAATGTTCCTGTTGCATTTTTCATCTAAGTATGGCAAATCCTCCCACTAAGCAACAGCCCAGGTGGCCATAAATACTGAAACGCTAACTGCCTGAACGGCATGCAGGTATTAGAGAGGGCATGCAGATAGGCATAGCGGGAGAGCAGCTGAAAGCGAAGCAGAGTGTCCTCCCAGGGAGGCAATGCCACCTGCTCACAGCGCCGGGAGCTGGCCCTGCTGCCGGCTCTGGAGGCATTTGAGAGCTGCTGGATTCTCATTCATTCGAAGCTTCCTGCAGTTACAAGGCACTGGTAAGAGTTTCACTCTTCACCAGCTGGAGCCCCAAGGCAGGGACTCTCTCCAGAGGAGCTCAGGAGCTCCTCCTCAGGGAGGAAGATGAGGGTTAGTTCGGAGAGGTTGCAGCCACTGCTGCACATCAGGAGTGACACAGCAGAGACGGCCATCGGGCACCTCCTGTGCTAATGGGAGTCTTGTGTGGTGAAACTGCAGCTCATCACTTATCAAAGAGTATAAAAGAAAACATGGAAACATGGCCTTCAAATCTGCCTGGATGTGCTGCCTCTGCACTGGCAGGACACCACAGCTCAGCCTGGCTCCTTGCAAGGCTCCCAGGGAGCCCCTGCTGCAAAAAGCAGTGTGCCATGGGACACGCACATTTAACTGCCATCAGGCCATGGGCAGCCACCTTCAGGTTCTTAGATTTTAAAAAGAAGAGCTGAAAAGCCCCCTGTGCCCTCACAGAGAACCTTGCACAGCACCAGAAGGAGGAGGATTTCCTCCCCCATTCACTCCACACGAGCTCTATGGGTACGTGGCTCCGCAGAGGGATGATGGGCAGGTGGATGGGTGGCTGTAAGTATGGCAGACAGGTCGGAGCACAGGCAGGCAGCTTGCTCAGTGCTCTAGGAATGGGGGCTGCTGGAGTTGGGGAGCATTAGTGTACTGCAATAGTCCTGGGTGATACATGATGGACACAGGAGTCTGCACTGCCTCACATCTCGCAACAGTGAAGGCTCAACCTGTGACCCCCGCAGCACGTGCCTCACTCAGTATCTACCAGAGTTCCCATATGGCAGTTGCTGAGTGATCTGGACTACTGGGGCCTGTCAGGACAAACACACCAGGCTTCCTGGCATTTCACCCAGGAGTTATGAAGCTGTCATTTGCTCAGGCTGTCTTCGAACAGTGCCAGCACGCCTTGGTACACTGCCTGCTTTTCACCTGATTGTCATTTTTGGATGCTATTACCAAGAGGCATTTTTGGAGCTTCAGGACCTGCTGGGGAGAGCGAGGCCAAATTCCCAGCCTTTCTGCCTCCCCACTTCTCCCCTGCTTTCTCTTTTCTGGAAAGTTTTCCCATGCTAAGTATAGTTCCTAACAGGTGCATGACCAGAGGGGACTGTCAGGGACGCAGCTGTCCCTGCAGAGGCCTGGATCCATCTCCATCTGTCTCACTGGAGTTATCCATGCTGTCTAGCTGAGCTCTTCGGACATGGGATGGGGGAGCATCAGAGACGCAGACAGGGAGGAGATACACATACACACACACAGAGAGAGGGAGGATGATTATTCAAGGGAATGTCACAAACAAAGCCTCTGACATCAAACTAATGCATCCTTTGAGGCTTTAAAGAGCCCTTGCCACACACAGGCAGGCTGCCAGCTAACTCATCTCCCTTTCTTGCCATGCTAACAGCCTGACGCCAAGGTCAGGCTTTAAATGAAAGCTGACTGCTTTGTAATCCCCTGTGCCTCATTTGGGGATGCCACAAGACTGGTAAGAATCAGCAGCAGAAAATATTTGACCAGGTCCAACTCCAGTGCAATGAATGAAGTGTTTCCCTTGCCCAGCCAGCTGCCAGTCCTGGCTTTCACCCTCCCAGCCCCGCACCAAAGCCCCTCCAGCCTGGGGAACTAGGGCTGGGCATGCAGGTGATATGAAGAAAGCGACACAGGTAGCTGAGATCCCTGTAACGCACCTCAGAGGGTGCACGTGTACGAAGCAGTCACAGATCATTGACCTTCAGATGCACAATTGTGACAAGGTGTCCCAACTCAGAGCTGCGGGGGCCCAGTGCTGGGGTAACCTTCCTGGAGACCAGTTGTCTCATCACTGTGTAGAGGGTATACAAATATGAGAAACAGAGATAAGTGGCAACCCTGCTCACAAACGTAAGTGCTTCCTACCCCTAAAGCATCCCAGCATAAGTTCAGGTCAATATGACATGAGGAGATAATCCTTTTGCAACACACCACTGCTCCTTTCCACTGCATGTTGCAGCCGGACCAGCTGACCTGTTCTGCAGATCTGGGCCCTGGGATGTGTGCTGCGTTAACAAGCTGGCTTAGCTTAATAGAAGGGTGATGAAAACCATATGCAGGGAATAAGATGGTACCTTGACATCAGCACCACCATTGCTGAAAGAACTAAGAACGAGGTTTCGTCATTTGCAGTGTGCCACTGCAGGCTGCACTCCATGCGTCAGCCACAAAGTCCAAGGTCTGAACCCAGGGAACCCAGAGACCAACTAACTGCTAAAGGGCAGCATCTTAAGCTGCAGGAAACTGAGCTGCACCAGCCCTCAAAAGTCTGTCTGGGGCTCAGCAAAGTGGGGGGATGGTCTGGGTGAGACAGATGCATATAAATATTCGGCAGAGGGAAAATCTATTCCCCTTCTTTAATTCCCTTGTTAAAATAAAACCATGCTGCTGCTAGCAAGCTTCTGCACAGTCACACCCTCCCGAAGGAAGAACCATGATCCCAGGGTCTGGGGCGCTGCAGCCTGGGAGGGGACTACGCTCGCCTTCAGCTGCAGGGACAAGCTCTGCAGCCAGGCAGGTGCCACAAGGCAGTGCGCCCAAACGGCACTGCCACCCACACTGCCCACGTATCCCTTTCCTCCTAAGGGGCAGGGCTGAGTGCACACAACAGCGATGTTTGGGGCCTCTCTGCTCCCAACACCACGTTTTACCAAGGCACTACTCTAACACCTTCAGACGTGGACACCAACAGAAGTTTCATCGGTAGGAAGAGCGGGATCAAGTCCAGATTTACTAACACCAACACTGATTACAGGGATGGCATCACCTTAACCTTTTCCTTCAGCTGCCTTCCCTTCTTATGTCTCAATTCCTGTCTCCTCCTCCAGGTTTTCAAGGCTAGGTATGGATACTTTCCTTCACTCCTTTTACAACAACCCTTTTCAGAAAGAAGAGCTGACTGAAGCTCTTTGGGTCTCGAAAGACTATTCCATCACGTCGGTGCTGACGGGGCTGGGACTGCCAGACTGAGTTATCACAGGTCCTGCCCTCCCCTGCCGTTAATAGGTACTCACCAAGGGAGCATTGGTGCCGCCCAAGCAGAGAAGGTCAACCCCAAGCTGCAGAAGCCTCCCACAATTAGGAAAGAGGCATCAAAGGGAAGGAAAAAAAATATATCCGAGGCATCTGTCCTTTCTAGACATCTCTGGAAAGTCATAATCAAGCTCAGACAGCCCCAGGGAGGGAATGAGTTACACGGAGTCACGAACTTTCATGATCAGCTCACCTTGCATCAAGGAGACTCCAGCCAGGCATCATCTCCAGCCCTGAGCCCAGTGTCTCACAACACCCGTGTCACACCATCTGGCATCTCTTTCTGTCCCAGTTCAATGCCTCCCTGCCCAGCGGAGGGTCGCACTCCTGTCCTGTCAGCAGGACCTACGCGACTGTGCAAGTGGTGAATTTGATTCACAGTGAGCTGGGACTACACCTACTGAGGAAAGGAGGCACATCCCATCATTCAAGTGATAGTAAAAACACAGTAGGAGTTCTCACACACTAGCATCGCTCACTCCAATTCAGGAGTGCTGAGCTATTCAGGAAGGCTGCTGCTGTGGGAGGAATACCGTCAGGATGCAGAATCACTAGCTCTAAAGTGTATCTGCGCCCAGGAAAAAGGGACACCTCTTACCAGCTCTGGGTCAGTCCTGGGTGTCATGCAGCTGTTGGGCCAAGAAAATACGTGGCTAACACTTGTAACTCATTTTTCTACCACAGCCTGGTAGCCTAATGCCCAGAGTAAACCAAGACAGAAGCAATGCTCAGGGAAGTCATCTGCACTTGAGCAGCACAGCTGGAACATCTGCAGCATTATGCAATCCCCTGCCTGGCCAGACATGGTATTGTGAAAGGGTTTTTCCGCCCTTCCATGCCTCCACCCAGCTGAAGAAGAGCTGAAAACTGCAAGACAGTAGAGAAGTAAAATTCTCTTTGCTTTTAATCCCAGATTAAGCCTGCCTTGAGTGCCAGGGCTCCTGCCAGCACCCCAGCAACGAGCACCTTCACCCCCTGAGCACACTGGTGCCAAACAGGACGTGGTCACCAAACACAGGACCTGGGCTCTGCCCTGGGCCAGGGCCATCCAGCGCCACCAACCTAATGCCAGATCTAAGCCGCCTTGGTCAAACTTCGCACCTGTACTTCACGGTATGAACAACAATCCAGCAGCATGTGATACGCTCCACAGGATTAAAGTTGGTGAACTAAGAATCTATAAAGATATCATCCAGATGGGTATCAGCACTGGAAGCCCCAAACGGCCCTGAGCCCAGACTTTACTGTGATGCTTTCAGAAACAGGAGGGGTGTTCTTCAGTCCCCCACTCCTGGGGCCCTGCGTCTGCATGCAAAATTCCACTTTTGTTATTGCAAAAATGGCACTCCTGGCTCTCACAGCTGAAAAGTCTGAGAAGGTGGCTCAAGGATTAAAACCCTCCTCCCCAGACCTATGGTAAATAAAAGCCAGATTTGTAAACTATAACAATTTTAAGCCAATTTTGTGACCATCTCAGGCAGTTCTGGAGGTATGGGGCAGAATAAAGGAGGCTGAGCCATGAGAACTGGGATGGCTCCCTCTGATGTGCAGATTTCTGGAGGTAGAGAGGCACAGGAAACAAAAGCAGCCATTTGAGAGACATTTACAAATGGACTTTTGAGCCAAAATTTCCTCTCAGTCATGCCTGCACATCTCTGTAAACCTATCTGGCCTCTGCACTGTGGTTTGAGGACAATTTGACCTGGAATCTGAACAATACAGTTAAGCATTGGATCAGCAGAAAAATGATTGCAGACACTTATTATTGCTTGCTACTGGAGAGTTATTGTTACTACAGAACGTTTGTTTCCCTGAGCCACATTGTGTAAGTGTCGGTGCCTTTGCTAGATTTAATGGTCCAATTATCACGGGCTATGTCACCTCCTCCCCATTCTACATGATGAGACCTGCTCTCCTGCCTTCATTCCCCTCTCCTGTTTTGCTAGCAGGCAAACACACCTTTGCCGCTCCTTCATGGGTAGTCTTCTTTTTAATTTCTCCCATGCTCAGGGCTGGTGGGGGCTGGGGGAAGCCAGACAAGTAGAAGAGGCAGTCTCTGCACTGGGTATCTCATGCTAAAGATGGCCAGCTGGGAGTGGGTCTTCTTCCCTGGGTGAAAACCTAAGTTTTTACCTACTTGGTGAAAATCTAACCAGAAGTTCTCATTAGAGTTGAAGTCATGTCAAGCTCTCCTCCCAAACATTGCAGTAAGCCACTGTGCTGGTCTCCAGGTGCTCCAGCCTCTGTCATACACAGCCTGCTCGGCGCCCCAGCAGGCTTCACCCGGCATTAACAGCAAAAGTTTTGGCAGGGATGCCCAGGGAAAAAAGGACTGACAGGGCACTGCCAGACAAGGAAGTGCTTCCACCACCTGAAGTAGCTGTAAGGGGGTTACACCTGGCCATAGACCAACCAGTCTCCTATTAGCCCCACAATCCCTCTCTAAGGGATATCCTGCAAACCTTTAGTACACAGCTGCTTGTAGAGCAACACCTGGGCCAAAAACCAATATAGACACAGGAACGGTTGATGCCACTCCTCCCCACCATGGTCACTCTACAGCAGGGCCATGGGAGATTAAATATTAAATAAAGAGCACAAGAAGGGGCAGAGGCTGGCTGGGATGGTGGGGAAGGGGCTCTTCTGCTCTTCTAAGAGCAGCCTGCAGCGGGTCATCCAGGACCTATCCTGAACACCGTACCTGAGAACATCAGCTCCTTGCCAGGATATCGAAAGAGCCATATAACAAACAGCACTAGAGAGTTTCACAACAGGATCAGACATTTATGTGAATAAGAACCGCATCCACAGCGACACTAGCTCAAATGAAAATTATAACAGCTATTGATTCTCATGCTTCAGGGTATAAGCTGCCTGCCAGCTGGGGTCAGGGGGAAATCTCCCCCCATAGGGTAGTATTGCACAATTATGGGCATTATGGGGTTTTTATGCCTTCCTTTAAGGCATCCGGCCTTGGCTTCTGGTGGAGACAGGATACTGGGCTGGAAGGACTATCGGTCTGTTGAGCTCAAACAGTTTTTATGTCCTAATACAAAATTAATGGTTCTCTCAGTGAGACTCCACACAGCAAAGCTGCCTGCTCTGTGCATTGCAACTGGCAGAACAAAAGTGGGGCTGAAAACTCCTTTCTTCCCAATGCTCCTTGATGCAACACAACCCTCAGACCCTGCCCAGGCTCACTGACTCACACTAGCTACAGTCACGCCACACTCTCTGGGGATCAACGTGTTGGTGTCGGACCCTGACAGGCACAGCATGCTGCAGTCCTGAGCTCCTACGCTCAAGAGATCCCTCAGTCTTCTGCCTCCTATGCTAGGGATACCAGATCCACAAACCTCTGCAGCAGCAGGTATAATGCAGGTGGGTGGCAGGCACCTGTGTCCTTTAAACCAAGCCTTCCAACTGTACCACCTCTTCAAAGGCCTCTCTCACTGACGAAAGGGCTGTCTGTCAGATTAGGCAGGCAGTGGAAGCAGAAACAGCTGTCTTAAAAACTGCATTTCAGGATCCACATGGAGGTCCCTTCTGCTTGTATGAACACCTCATTCATCATTCAGATAGCCAGACAGAGCTACTCATCTTCATTTGACGACACCTTTTATCTACAAACACCTAGATTAAGACTCACAACCAGCCTGTGAACAGGTCAGGATCTTTTTACCAAGCCAAGGGCACACTTTCCTGGCTCACATGCAGCACGGGGCTGGAGACCGGAAGAACTGCTTGCTCGGATCATAACTTTTACAGCAGGACTTTTCTGAAAAGTCACTGTGCCCCCACTGACTCGAGCAAGCAGGTTTTGTTGAGCTGATTATTTTGGTGTTGAAGTGGAAGCCGAGTTCTGCAACTGCACTGTATGTGGTTGACTTGTGGCTTGCCCTAAGGGAGCCAACGGCACTACTGGGAATCCTCACCCAGGAGTCCTGACTCAGGCGTTCTGCAAAACCACAGGACCTGCTGTTTCTGTGCTCACCTTTGTGCTCCTGTATCTCTGCTGGGGCCAGCACAGTGCTGGAAATGGCAGGATCTGAACTGCTTTTGCAAAGGCATAAGGGGATCTTGCTGTCCCCACGTGCTCAGGCGTGCTCCCATCCCCTACATGGCAATGCATGCAGCCCTTTCCTACGTCCCCTGCCCACCTTGGCTCACCGGCTGGCCAGGTGAGAGCCAGCCTGCCAGGCAGGTCCCAGGCTCACCATGCCATCCGTGCCCTGCCAGCCTGCCCACACAGACTGGCTGGCCAGCCACCAAACTTGCTGCTCAAGTTAAATAACTTTGGTGGCTGCATGTGGTCCTTGGGGCTGCGGTCTGACACAGGACACCTCTACCCACTGGTCAGATTGGGCCGGAGACAGTCAATGTGCACAAGAACAACTGGAGGAGAGCTGGGATTGACAGGCATCCTCACCACAGACACTGGGTTGCCTTAAAGTATGGTATACACATCCCATTAAGTGAATAATTGCTCAATATTACCTTATGGGGGGAGCTTTCACCCTGAGCCCAGCTGGCAAGCAACTTATTTCACTGGGGAAAAAAAGACTAAAAAAAGAGGACCCAACTCTGAAACAGAGAATTTCTCTTGGTACTACTTAGACCTCAGTGACAAAATGACTGCACAGAACAATAAGTTAGAGATCCAGAGCCCCTGTGTCCATCCTGTGACTCTAAACACTGTGGCAGCCTCTGCTTTGTTCCACTCCAATCACAGCACTGTGCTAAACTCTTCCTTCACCCCCACTGGCTCCATCTATCTAGGGCAATAACGTCCTTATTCATACAGGGATGTTGACCAAATCATAAAAAAGATGTAATGACACTGTCTCAGCTGACACACTGATCGATGCTTTTCATGCAAAATTATGCTTTCTGTGACTAATAAATATTGATCTTTTTTGTTGCTGTGTAGCACTGCAATAAAAAGTGACTTAAGTATCTGCCAGCACAGAGCATCCTACATCGCTTTCCAGCTCCCAGCTCCCCTGCAGCCACCCTGCAGCGCCCCTTTGCATGTCTTACTGTGCTTACATCTGTCTGAGCCCGTCCCACCCTGATGCCAGAGCACCGTGTGTGACCCCAAGGAGAGCACAGCATCTCTGTGAACATCCACCTCCCTTTATTTTTCTGTCCTTTGAATGGTACTTATGTTACAGCAGTTCATAGGAAGAAGTAGAAATGAAATGGAACTGGAGTGAGTGCTGGTGAGGGGGAGCAGGGTCACATCCTGGGCACATTTAGGATAATAAACAAGAGAAACTGGGCCAAGTGCAGAGCAAATGGAAACATTTACAACTACTTGGCAGGGGAATCGTGTAAGTGCTAATGGGCATGGTCAGACTGCTTGAAACTCCTTAAATCAAAGCTATGGAGCTTGGTAGCAAGTGCCTGGTGACAAGCTTTGCTGGACACAAGGCATCCGTTCAGCCCTACTGAAAGGCCGGGGTCCATGTGGCAGCAGTCCTGCTCTATTTGCTCCTCTGCTGGAGAGGGCTCCAGGAGCACTCTGCATTTCACACCCCCATGGCTCCCTCACCTCCCTCTGCACCGCACTGAAGTACAAAGCAGCAGTGGCTCAGGCCTGCTTCCATACACAGAAGGGATCAGAGTGATGTGAGGATACCTCTTGGGTTGGGTTCCCAAGTTCTTACAGAGCTCTGGGACCCTGTTTTCTCCAGGTCTCACTCCACGGCCTCTTCTCCTTCCATTGCTCCCCACCACCCCCACGGGAAGAATAGCATGTCCGTGTCACCCAGGAGCCCAGAGAAAGGAGCTGCACTGGAAAACATGAAGTGTGAACTCAGATACAGGACTGCAAATAGATTGATAGTGACAGGCAGAGGCCTGGGTTCAGTCACTCCTGTCTGGCCATCACGCAATGATTGAAACTGTTCACTACGCATATTTTGGAAGTAGACTGCTTTTCTTTGCTGAAGGGACCAGAATTGTACCCATCGTGAGCAAAGGAATTAAATTGCAACAGTGAACCAGAAAGCAGGAAGAGCCAAAGGTCTCCAGCACTCTGTACAATCTCAGAAATTCCCATAGGCACTGCACACATATAGACACACGTACACGCTGACTGCAGCAGATGATCCTGCTCACCGCTCTGCTTTCTACCATTGATCTGCTATGATTCCCCTGCTCTGGGGCAGCTGCTGTAATGCATCCTGTCCCTTTTCTTTCTGAAGGCTGCTCAGTCAGACAGGGACCTGCCCTGCCTTTGGTGACCTGTGTCAGTGTCCGAATGGCATTCAAGAGTGACCCAGGACTTGGGATTGTGCCCCAGTCCCCATCCTTCAACACAAAACTTGCTTTCACCAGCAGCTTTAATGTGTCCTGTTTCTCCCTTCCCCATGCAGACAGCCAAGTGCTGAGAAGGCATTTAAGGCTAAAACCATACAAATTAAAAGACACTGCCTCCAGACTATGGAGCTTAAATTATGATGGCATCTCCCTCAGACTGTGCATGGGTTCACTGAAGAGCTCCCCAGTCCTGAGACCCTCCCCTTCCCCAGCCCCCTCCTGGGAAAATTGGAGAGGCAAAGGGCTGCTGTTCCAGCAGATTTGCAGAAGTGGGAGTTGAAGAATCAATGAAGCTCTGAAAGCCAGTGGGGAAAGTCATTCTGCACCTTCCTGACACCAGGAATAAATGATTCAGCGGGAAAGAAAAAAAAAATACAACAACCCTCAAATGAGGCTGGAATTACCCACTGGAGAGATATTTCATCTTGAGGAATTGTGTTTGCTGCAGCGTTCATCTCACTGAGCCACAGCATGGCTTTAATATCCAGCAAAAGGTCAAACCTAAATGGGACTTGTTACAGCTTGCTGGAGCCCCTGACGCCAGCCCGCGTGCACACACAGGATGAGCTCCCAGCCCCTCACATGGGGCAGCCTGGGAGTGGGAATTGAACCCGTCTGGGAACACTCCATGCACATAACAGCACCCAGGGTACTCGCAGGCCTTCCAGTGGCTCTACATTCAACAGCCCTTCCCACCCCACCAAGTATTATCACACCCAGTTTATTAACAGTCATCCTCCCTATTAAACAGACAGCACTTGCCATCTCACAAGCCTGCTCCCAACCCTACCTCTGTAATCTCTCATCATGCAAAAGTTGCAGGGTCAGGAGACAAAACCTGCAGGGCTTGGTGCACAGGCGCTGCTCTGGTCACAAGACATGCCCCCTCGCCAACGTCCCTGCAGCACAACGATTGGCAGAGTTAGCTCCCAGGGGCAAGGCAGACAGCATCGCTGGGACCGAGGTGCTCTCCCTGCCTGTGCTCTACAACCCGACAGTGGCATCACACAACTGGGGGCACTGCTTTGACACCAAGGCAGCATTTTTCAGCATTGCTCTTCAGCCTCACTTGGTCTTAGTCTGCAAACCTCTGCTAGCCCTCTCTGTGGTTCAAGGAGACCTTCTGCCACCGCAGCACTGCCTGCCTTGGGTACCCTGGCAGCAGGGCCTCCTCTGTGGTGGAAGGCGCCAGGATCCCCAGAGGCTCTGCCATCCTCTTTCTCCTGCTTCCTCTCTCTATCCATATGTAAAAAAGGAAAATGAACACTAGGAGTGTGGTTGGACACCCTTCCCCTTCCCACCAGTCTGTACAGGTGCTCTGGCGTGGCCTCTCTCACTCCCCCAGCAGAAGGAGCAATCAGCAGTGAGTCGGAGATATTGCCGAGCTCAGGCAGCATCACAGAGCTACCAACTGGCCACAGCAAACTCAGCTGCCCTCCCTTCCAAAAGGCGATCAGTATATCGGCTGAGACCACGCAGCGCCCAGGGAGGTAAAGGATGTGCCCAGAAGCCTGAAGAGCTGCGTGCAGGGCTTTACCGTGAGGCCTAAGCCTTGCTGCTAAGGGCACACTGCTGCTTCAGGGCCAAATCCAGCAGAGCGGGGCTTTCGCCTGCCAGAGGGAATGGCAGGAACACAAGACACAGTGGGAACCAGTCCCTCCGCTGAAGCAGAGGCCTGAAACACGGAGCGGAGCTGAGCTGGTCCTGCAGAAGAGTACCTCCCTCCCAGGGGCTCCCACACCCGGTTCATTCGGCCCACACCAAAACTGAGGAGTGCAGCCCAACAATAGCCTGCGCTCGCTGCCTTCGGAAGAGGGACTGGGTACAAGCAGAACAGTGTGTCTTGAGTGACAAGCTTGGGTGTCTTGAGCAGGGTGAATTTGGGGTGAATGTTAGGAGCTTCCAGATGTTTCCATTCAAGGGATGTGACTGAGCAAGGCACCTGTTTATTGTAAAGGGAGGTGGGATTTCAAGGTACTTGAGGGCTGCAAGGGGCAGCTGTCGGCTCCTCCTCCTTTGGAAACATCAGTGCTTGCAATACCTTTTCTGAGCAGAACCACAGATACTTTCTGCCAGTGCCCTGGTCCTGACCTGCTGCCCCGTCAGCGGGCTCTGCCCCTTGGCTCCTGTCGGTCCGTCCCTTCCCCTGCTCACCGCCCACACCGCCGATGCTGCCTGCTCTGAGGAACGCCAGCCCGCTCAGACTTCTTACTTAAGGAAGATGTTTTTATGAGGATCACACTGAACATTTGGGTCTGCTTGGGAGTATTTGAATCTTCAGTGTGTACAAGTCCAGAGTAGTCCTCAGGGGCTGTGGGAGCACTCTCCACACACCCATCTACTTCACGGCCTCCATGGCCATATTGTTCTTCCCACTTCTGCTTTTGTATTACTACTGTCTCCCTCCATCCACAGATCTTCCCAGCCTCTCCTCAGTAATTTGTACACTTCCTCCTTCCCTCGGATTCAGCCCTGCCCTCTGGGAGTCTGGCATACCCATCCTGACTGCAGCAGAGTTCCAGGAGTGAATCAGGCAGACAGGAGGTGGAGGGAAGTCAGAGATTCCCAGAGAGCTTCCTGCCTCCTCTTCACCATCACAAAGGTGAGAGTCCAAGAGAAGAAAGGAGTGAACTGAGCCCTTCCTATAACATCCACTGTCCTCCCAAGAGGGAATGACTGCAGGTCAGTGAGTTGAGCAGAGCAGGATTTTACCTAAAGCAGAGTTGAAAATCTGCTTGAGCTTTGGGGTTTATAGCAAAACTGGTCCCAAGCTACAGGCAAACTCCAAACCCTGCAATGAAACCAAAAGATTTGAGAACTAGCAACTCTCCTGATAGCCCTGTGCCTTCCAGCTTCCATCCCAGTCCTTCACCATGACCTGAAGCCCTCCTGCTTTCCTGTTAAGAACCATATTAAACTCTGCCAATGCACCTCCATCCTGCCCAGCAATTCCAGCTGCCCTTTCAGCCCTTTCTGATGAACAAGCTGCCATCCATGATGGGCAACATGCTGGTTTCTGTTCTGGTGTGGACAAATGTCCACTGGGGAATCACCTGAAACTACCACTCTCACTTTCACTTGTGACTTAAGCCAGATTTCACTATGTACAGAAAGATTAGATATTGCTAATGTTAACACAAGATAATTTTTTGTTCAAATATTTACAGTTAATGCTCACCAGAAAGTCAACAGGATTCTGCAGGACAACACTCAACTACGCACATCCCCCAAAGGAAAACAGGGGGTTTATGTGGTATTTAAAACATCCAGAGACATCCAAAATTCAGCCCTCCCGACTGTTCCTTGGCCAGGCTGGGTCCGTGCCACACATCCATGCCTCTGAGGGAAGCGGGAAGAACTCGTTGGCCTTTTCCTCCTAATAATGGTGAACATACGGACATGGTCAGAGTGGGTGACCAGACCCTCACACGGTCACGCTAACAGAGGTCGAGACCATCTCTGAATCGCAACCAGCAGCCACATACTTAGGAAGCCAGTGCTGTGGAAAATGGGGTCAGGTTGCTTCTCCCCATGTTTGGCTTTGTTGAGCTGTTTGTGTCTCCTGGATGCAAGACTTCCCTGGCAACGAACCAGAGGTGTCATTTGGAGATCTTGTCCTTTCAGTTCAGGATGTTTAAATTCAAGACTCAAACTTGTGGTTGGCAGGGAACAGGGGCAAACAAACAGCCAGCCAGATGATCTGCTGTCAGCTCCTGACAGCCCAGCCCAGGGCAGCCAGGCCAGCCTGCAGCAGCTACCCCTCCTGTCGGTGGGGAATGCTTGAGTACAGAGGTAGCGGCTTGAGGACCCATCAAAGATTTACACTGCCCAGGCTTTTAAGCACAACAGAAAATAATAAAAAAAAACAACAGACGGTAAGTGTACTGCAACATTCCGGCTTTGCTCCCTCCTCTGCCATTCCTAGGTGCTTCCTGACAGTTGCACTCTCCTGTTTGAGCACCCACCTCACAATTACATGGCAGAAGCAACATTTCACCAGCAGAAGGAAGCCCAGACTCAATCACTGCTGCACTAGACATCTGGGGGTTTGAGGAATCTCCCCCACTCACCCAGCACCTCCTGACTACTTCTAAAAATTTCCTTGCTGCTTCCCCTCCCCCTAGACCCTCTTTTTGGCATGTCAACCTTTATTTCAAGCTCCCCTCATCCCCTCCTGTGACTGTTCGTGCCTTTAGTGTGCACATCTGAGGTTTAATGGTTTTCTGGGAGTTAAGTACAGCTCAAGTTTGACAAAGCTTCTGTGGCAGATGCAGAAGCTCAGGTAGAAGCCGCCCTTTCCCTTCTCTGCTCCTTTACAAAGGTCAAGGGGAGGTGGAGGGAAGCTGACCTCCCACTGATGAGCGCAGGCTGAACCCCTGTGTCAGGAGCTCTGAAGGAAGAACAAACATCTTCAGATGTTACTCCCACTGGACGAAGGCTGAGTTGATTTAACAGCCTCCTTTCCCTGAGCGGACAATCAGCTTCCCCAGGGAGCCAATGACATTCTGAGACTTTTCAAACAGGCAGTGCTTTTCTGAAATGAAGCTCCTATCTTTGAAGATTTCTCATCTATCTCCCAGTGCCCTGGGCATCACATAAGCAAGCTTTCTGCTCACATACACCCTGTTCTCTCACACAACCACGTCCTGCAAAGGGCTCAGCAGCAGCTGCATCCCGTGCCAACTTTCCTCTGCTGCATGCAGAAACATTCCCATGCAGCTGCGGTGGGTGGGGGTGTGACCCTGGTGTGATCCCTAAATCCACCAGGCAATGCAGGAGTGTACACAACTTCCTCTTGCTTGTCACCATGCAAGCCGCAGACCTACAGCTGGCAGGTCAGTGTTCCCCCTGTGCTGCTGAATAAGGAAACGCTGAGGCGGGAATGCAGACAACATCCTAAACAAATCTGCTGTTTACAAAGTCCCCTGTAAACTGTTTACATTGCTGGGGACAAACCATGGAGGAACAGCAGCTGGAGCATGTTCTTCCCAGTGCTCCTGTGGGAGTGGAGCTGACACATGTCTGGAAAGGGTGCAAATGTACAAGAGAAAAGAAGAGGCAGCAAAATCCCAGCACCACCCACTCCCCCAGCCTGCCAGGACCTCCCTCAGCACTGCCTCCCTGAGCATGCTCCAAAGGAGATGGGCTGACCCTAGGGTGCAAAGCAGCATAGCCAAGTCAGCTGCAGCAGGGAGGGCCAACCTCAGGCTCCAGAGCAGTGCCTGGGGTGGTGAGCTGGCCAGGGGCTGCTGGGTGAGCTGACTCCCTCCTGCTAGAGGAAGCAGACCTGAAGGAGCCAGTCCTGAACCTCCCCTGCAGCCCCTTGGCTCTCTGATGCATGTGAAGTGTCTTGTGACTCTCATCCCATGAAGATGCAGTGTGTGGCTCACAGAGGCCAACCTCCTGCTACATTATATATGTGTATTAAGAGTGGTTAAAAATGGGGCCTCAGAAATACCAGCAAGAACATTTTGAAGTCCTGGCATAAAATAAAAGCCTCAGTGTGCCTCTAATCTGCCCTGCTTCCTGTCCATGGAAACCTCTTTGAAGCGCCTGTGCATGTGGCAATGCATCAGTACAGCCTAGCGAGCCCGGCTGAAACACCGGTGACCCCAGCCACCGCACCCCCAGGACAGCCGGGGCTGCTGATACACGGTGACTGCCCAAGCCAGCCTGGGGCCGAATGCAGGGCATGAAAGGCTTCGGTGGATGAAACAGCAGGGTCAAAAGTAAAACACACCCTTTATCAGCCCCCTTCACGCTCGCAGACCTGCTTACAGTAGAAAGGGTTCGTTATGTTACTTGAATGGCTGAGCAGGACAAGAGAAAATACAGCCTCCACTCAAGGAAGGTGATAAGTGCTCTGAGCTCAGAAATAGCATCAGAGAGGGGTACATGGGGGTGGGCAGCCAGCTGGAACAGCAAGGGCAGTGAAAACATACTCCCTACACATGATATGGCAACACTGACCCAGTAGTTGGAAAGGAATACAGGTACAACAATTTAAAAACAAGAAAGCGAGCAAACTCACCCATTTGGTGTTGAACGGCAGGCAGAGAGAGGGAAGGAAACTGTGCTGCTCCATCAGCAAGGGTAAGTGATGAGCATCCACATTTACTCTCAACAGTACCACCTGAGGTAGTCCCCTCTCAAGAGCCAGTCCTGCCTTCACTCTCCACCCGGTCAGTCTTCCAGGGCCCAGCTGTGTCCCTTTCCTGACCAGGGAGAGGATGGAGGGGTCTCCCAACAAAGCCAAACATCCCAGCCGGCAGGATGGTCAGAGGCATCTGGAGGACCTCTCAAAGACTGAACAAAAAGAAAAAAAAACCAAACAACAGAGGGGAAAAAAGCCCTAAACATTCTCAGGCCAACCCATAACAAAAGATTGTCAGGTTCCTTTGCTGAAGCAAAAAAAACCTCAAATCTGAAAACATTTTTCAGAGCCAACCACACAGACTGGCCAACCCAAAAGGAAATTCATTTGGTTTTGGTTTCAGAAGCTTTTGTGCAGTTAAAAAAATGTCAGCCAGCTAAATTTCCGAATGAAATGGCTCTTCAAAATGAAAAGTTCAGGAATTTTGATTTTAAAAAAGTCAGAAATGACTGCAGCTCTAATCCCATACAAGTGCTGGGTGCTTTTCCCTCCATGAAATGACTTGCTGAATTTGACCAGAATTTTGCAAATACTTTTGCTCAACTCTACATGGCTCAGTCCAGTGACAAAGCACCTTCAAATTCAAGTCCTTTCAGAGAAGCAGTGACCCACAGGGAAGCTCCCTAAGCCTTGAGAAACCCACTGTGGCAGCAGACAGGCACAGTTTGAAACAGGTGCTAGCAACTTTCAGCTTCCTTCTGGTGACCCAGCTTGCAGCAATGCCCAGTCGTGTCTCTCCTGCCAGTGCTCTCTCACCTCTGCACCCATTATTTCACTGTGAGATGGGCTGTAAAGCCAGTGGAGCTTCTGGGTTTGAGTGTTCAGGCTATGATTTATCATAAGTCTTTAAAAATTGGAAAGTGAAGCAATTGTCCTTTCCAAAAAGCATTTATGCTCCCCCCTTGCACCCATATGGGCTTGTTATGTTAAGGCTGCTCATAAAACCTGCTTGGACCAGCCTGACACTTAACCTTGGTTTCTGAAACGATGCTGAACACAGTTTGTCTTTGTCTGTGCTTGAGGCGAGGCTGTGTTAGCACCAGTTCTGCAGCTCTCACCGCTGACAACCATTGTCCAAAATGAGTCTTTCCTTCAGTATGCAGTGGGGCTCTAACGGATGTAAAACAGCCCCAACCACTCACGTTTGTTTGTGAAGACTTTCTAAAACGAACTCTAGATGCCAGCCCAAATGTCTCATGTATTTTCCACTTCAATTATAATTGTTGGTGCTGCAGATCTCTTCATACAATCAGCTGCAGGTCCTGCCCTAGAATCAGCTGCTTTTCAGAGCACAGGCAGGGGGGAGAGATTCCTTTATACAACATCTCTGGTGTGATCATCTTGCCCAAAAGATCCCACAGACAAAGGCAGAGAGACAGCAAATTCATCTACCACAAATTCACTTATGCCTGATGTGACAAGCTGATCAGAAAGCATGTGTGTCCTCCTCATGGCAAAGGTCTCTCTTAAGTCAGTTAAGCGTCTCTTCCCTTTCTCTTCACAGGGTTTTTATTACTACAAACCATTAAAACACTGCCAAGATGGCCATGAATTAAAACACACATTTTCTCAGCATGAAGCTCCAGTCCCATATGTTTGGCAATGCCCCAAAGTCATCCGCTGTAACGCTTTCGCAGACATCTACCTAGACCAGCCCCATACTCTCTCAGCATCCTCCCACGCCTTTGAGGTGCACTCCCATCCCTGCCTGTCAATCAAGAGGGCACCAACATAGAAATGCCTTGACAAGACCAGCAGGAGATTCCACACTAGGATGGCTGGGACACGGTCTGTCCCGCTGGTAGCTGTGGGGATGCTGCCCTAGGGGAAAAGGCTTCTAAGCACAGCTGAGAGGTGGCAGTGCCATAGGCCGCTGCCTCTTTATCTGGGTGGGAATCTGTGCCCTCTGCGGCTTGCCCAAGGTCAAGGAGGAGAAGGAGCCTGCCCTCCACCCCCTGCATCTCCTCACCAAGTGGGCTGTCTAGACAATCCTCCCCACCGGGCAGCTGGGGATGCCGAGGGTCCTTCCATGCATGGGAGTATTCAGGAATTCCTCTTGCAATTAATTCTACATCATCCCCAAAATAGCATTCCTGTGCAAAGGAGCTTAGAAAGCGGAGTGCCACAGAGCAGCAATTAAGGGGCAAAGACAGACTACAAAGGGAGGCATTGCAGGTCACACCT
The DNA here is from genome assembly GCF_023634085.1 of Falco cherrug. NCBI lineage: Eukaryota > Metazoa > Chordata > Aves > Falconiformes > Falconidae > Falco > Falco cherrug. Next base: position 1,232,408 of record NC_073703.1, on the reverse strand, counting down.
GCGCTGCATCAGAGCTGTGCTGGGAGAAAGCCCTTACCAAGCTCCAGAGGGAACAGCAGCTCCCAAGTCAAACCCAAGTAATAAGACAACCTTGTAGGGGGAAAGATTAATCATTATTGGCAGCCAAGAATGTGCAAGTCTAACAAAAGCCAAAGGTTTTTTTATTACAGTCCAACTGCAGCTGGGAAGACAACGTTAGCTAAGAATCGTTAAACCTATTGCAAGAATAAATTTTCTTTGAATCAAACCATAAAATGGGAGTAAAATCCTCTTAAGCCAGTGACAGCTCCTAATGGAACAGACATTATTATTTTTTTGCAAACCAAAAAAAAATTAATAAAATTGCTTTAGATTATTAAGTGAATAGATTAGGCTCCAAAATGGAAAATATTTACTCAAGCAAAACCTGCTTAATTTAATACCTGCCTCAATTAATTTTTAAGTTTGGGATTATAATTGAACAGAATAATGACATTTTCTGCCTGTACAAATAGGGATTTCTGAACCCTATTTGCCTAGAATTCAGGCAGGAGAAGAAGTACCTAGGAAAGCTTTACCTTTCTAACCCCCAGGTAACATCAGTGCTGCTGCACATGCCAGTAATGAGTTTGGCAACTTATGAAAGCCTGGAAGATAGAAGGTGATGCCAAGGTCCCTTCTCACAGCTGATCATTAAATTCCCTGAAACATCTGACCAGGAGGTCACTACCGATATTATAAAATATGAAAAATATTACAGAAAAAACTAAGTCATTTCCTTGGTGAATGTGGAGGCAGAACACCAAGTTAAATGCAAGATGAACTTGCGCTTCAGTTCTTCAGCATGCAGGGGATATCCGCTGGCAGGGTGGGCTTTGATCCATCTGCCAGACCTGGGATGGATGAAGAGAGTTCAACAGCTCCCTGCAAAGGTCTGTGAGTTTGCTCCTGAATAAAGACCTCAGCTGGACACCGGTTCCAAAGCTGAAGCACAGGCAATCACTCCTTTTACAGGCCAACGCAACTGGCTGGAGCTCTCAGTCTGAGAGCTGCTGACAGCAATTTTATGTAGTTACTGCTTTTAGGGCAAGCTCGGTGCACTGCTCCCTCAGTGCTTTCCCCTCTCTGCAAGGGAGTGGGAGAGGTGGGAAGTGAGGGGAACACCAAGCTCCAGCATTCACACTGGCTCTGTACAGCCAGGTAGGAAAATAAGCCTGAACAATCACTTCTCTGGGGCTGGCAGTGCAAGAAGAGAGCTGCATCCTGTGGTCAGGAAGCTTTCTGCACAGCTGGACACCTGCTCCTCTAAGCCCTCCACTCTTGAGAAGTGGATCATCTTCTAATTTTAATCTACAAGCCATTACGTCTGTTAGATCCAATTCCCCAGACCTCACGGCGGTTCTGCCCACTAGGAGCTTGGTGGGGTATGTAGTGGTCACAGACTACTCCTAAAGCAAATCTTGTATATTCTGAGAGAAAGAGCTTCCAAGTAAAAGCATGTAAACACACTTGTCCTTCACAAAGCTCGCCATGCTCTGCAGGTCAGGGTACATCGAACTTTTCTGAACAAGACATTGGACAATCTGTCTTCCTCAGCCTTCCTTGGCTGCTCTCCCTTCCCCCTCTTCAGAGGGTATCTTTAGATGCTCAGACCTTCCAGGCCTCTAAAAAGTTACCTGATCTAGACACAGGCTCTGCACAGTGGATTTGATCCCACTGAAAAGTCTGTCTCTACAGAAGTCATCCACTGCCCAAAGGCTGTAAATCACTGCTGTTGCACTGTCTTCCCCCTCACTTATCTTTTTTCTAAAAAAATCCCTCCCCAAAGCCAAACTAACATATGTACGAACGTACTGAAATGCTTGGTAACTGCTACACACAGCCACTTGCTAACCCCATCACTTGCACAATGCGTGGTTTTCCTACAGACGAGTGCTCCCAGAGCAGTTCCTCACCCCACTGGCATTGGTCAAAAGCAGGGCATGTGTCACCGGTAGGGTTTGCCCTGGGAAGAAGAACATGGCCCTTGGCTGGCAGCTGGCAACCAACTCTGATAACCTGCTCCTAGTTCCCCTGGTGTCAGAAGCACACACTGCACAATAAGAGCGCAGAAGAGAAAGATTTGATTAAAAAGCTTCCTTCCTGGAAGCAATTCTGATCCTGGCTTGACTAGCTCATACTCAGCCCTGACAGCGTATACTTCAGTGTACGTATAAAGTCTTTGGGGAGGAAGATGAAAAAGTATAAGGGTTTTATTAGACATAGACTTTGCCGGCATATCAGAGCTCTGTTGCTTGTGTTTTCAAGACAGGAACCTTATTAACAAGTGCCAGTGGGCGCAGCAGGCTCCTGCAGGCCCTCCACCAGCATTACTGGCGCAGGTCTGCTTGCATGTTGTGCAGAAGGGTCAGTGGGGACAAAAATGGGAGAGAGAGAAGTGGATTCAATACTTAAATCTTCCTTACTTTCAAGTGAAAATGTGGAAGGTCAGATGACAGCAACAGAGAAGGTGAGGAGAACTTTAGACCCAAACAGCACTTAAATCCAGGTAAGAAATAGGAAGTCTGCAGCAACAGGAGAATCAGAGAGTCCATCAGAAATAGCCGTTAATCACAAGTCAGGAGCAAGAAAGTCCGGAGCTAGTCAGGAAGCAACATGTCACTAGGATTATGGACAAATCTTACAAGGCAGCTGTAATTCTGAAGGCCTGAGGAGTCAAATTGTGATCAAAGAGCCATGCAGGCATAAGAGGAAACAGCATGGAAACCAGAATCCTTCTCCCACAGGCAAACAGAGGTGAATTACAGCACAGCAGACCCTTCCCAAACCACCCCCTAGGTCCCAAAAGCAATTGATAGAGGCCTGCACACATGATGCTGACTGACAAGCCTGCAAGATTGTCTGTGGGAAAGGAACGAGAGGGGTAATTTTATTGTCATGTACCACAGGGGGGTGTAAGTAAAATCACAGCATGAGAAAATGACAGTGTATCTGTCTTAGGTCATTTACATGCCCAGATAATCTGTGGGAGGAGAGCCAAAGTTGCTACATTTGACAGAGGCAACACAACAGCAATGTGCCTGGGAAACCGAAGCTTACACAGAAGATTTGCAAGCCCTAAAACCAATCTCATGTTCACTGCTCCCAGAAACCAAAATGACCAGACTTAATAATTTAGGCTTCCAAACGATTATGCTTTCCTTCCTCATTATAGGCTGTATAATGGTCTCATCTTGCTGAGCATGCTGCAAGAACGCTACAGAGGGACAGTCCCACGCTCAGAAGTGTACTACATCCCAAGGACATGCTTAGAGCCCACAAAGACACCGTACGCAGGTGAAGGAGTACTAACAGGCATAAAGGCAGATGCTGGGTAGCAGTTTCAGGCTTCAAGTACATGGCTGTTGGGAGGCAGTATAGCACAGTGGCTTTTATGAGGGACCTGGAAGAGCGAGAAAATGCTTTGTTAGTGTTTACAGGTTGCTCCTCCACTGCAGAGGGAGTAACGTGGGAGAATCATGCAGTGGCGTGTTAGAACTGGCATGGCTGGCAGACAGACAGGACTTAGTATCTCTGTAGTGGAAAGTTTTTATGAGATGGTTAGATGAGGCAGGGCCAGAAGAATAAGCTGTGTGTAGAAGACACACACACTTTACAGCTTACATGAGGGAGACAATTGCAGGAGTGGTGAGACACGCTCTGCAGGACCCTTTACCATTGCACAGAGGCTCCCAGTGAAAATCCCGATGACAAAGGCATGTGGTACTCTGTGCAGAACTGATAAGTGTGGCAGAAATCTGATTGCACAGAAACCCTGGGCATCCCAAGGGGATTTCAGCTGGGTACACGGGGAGGAAGAGTTGGATCTTAGAGATATTCTGCAGGAAGAACCAGCTAGTTTTCAGCAGGTCCCAGATACGGGCATTTAGAGAGAGGTAAAGTCAAGGAGGACCAAAGGGTTGAACAGATAGTAAGAAACAGACATCCAGAAAGGTAGCAGGGAAGAACAACCACAAGAAGATTTAAAACTCCACTTTGATTGTGCTGAGCTGAAGTCAGTAGGTGGGTGTCCACAAAGTGCTGGCAGAAAGACAGACTGCAAATTAATTTGAACAGTGCCGGACAGGCTAGGAGGAAAACGATTGTTCTGTGAGTCATCACCAGGAGATTATATATGCAAAATTTGTAAATAAGGTCAGCCAGAGAGGGAATGCAGAGGAGGGAAAGAGAAGGGCTGGGCGAATGGCTGAGGATGGAGCAGGTGAAGTAGCTGGCAGTACTTGAAGACTGTCAAGCAGGACAGGCACAGCCTTAGATACATCACTGTGGGGGCAACCCTGTCTCCTCTGCAAGCAGAGGAGAAAAAACATACCTCCACCAGCTGATCTGTTCCTTGGGGGCACATGTGTCATACCAGCTACTGATAAGAAAACTAGAAAGGGCTCGGGAAGCTGCTGGGTTCCAGTTCTCCGAAGGTGATTCTCTGCCTCGGTTTCCCTGGAGCTGCCTGCAAGTGCAGGCCAACACCTGGCTCTTGCGGCAGCAGAGACTTCACCTGAAGGGTTTCCCCACGGACAAGAGATATCTTCCAGCAGTTAGGGGCTGTCTTCTCATTTGAGTGTTTGGCAGCTATCTTGCAAGAAGGGGCAGTAAAGCCCCTCCAGAGACAGCTATAAGGTCACCACCAAACCCAAAGAGAGGGCAAAACACCTTGTTGGTAGCTGTAGACTGCAAAAGACAACAACACAGCTGTAGCTGGCCGAGAGTTGTGCTGGGAAACTGAACCTACCCAACATTAGTCAGCTGCTACCCAGGTGCTGGAAGAGACAGAGCTCATGTTTGTGATGTGCACAGGCAAGAGCAGTGGGATCCTGAAAGTCACAATTGACCCTAGATTACACAGCCAGCTGGCCAGATGCTGCATTTTGAAATTGCCTATTTACCTGAGAGCACTGGCTGGAAAGCATAAGGCAGCATGCAGAGAATGTCCACGTTAACTTGTCACTGGCAACGGCCTCTCATTTATCAGGAAGGGATTCAGGCAATTTACAGGGGATGTGGGGGTTTCACAGGTGTTAAGCAGTCACCCAGAAAGCTCAAGACAACAAAAAGATTCCGAAAAAAAGAGGATCCATTTCTAGCCACAGAGAGGCTCTTTGCAAGTCCAGCAGGCCCCAGGTAGTGATGGGAAAGGGGGGTTGGAAAGGGACCAGTGGGACAACAGTCACAAGAACAAAAGGGCTGTATTAAGAGGACCTATTCTGGCTCTTAAATCAGGTTTAAGCAACTTTGCTGCTGCCTAATCTGAGGATAATAATGAGTCGTACATTTGACAATCTGGAAATGCCTGGCCAGGTCAATGGAGAAGAGTGTGAGACACTTACTCCTTAAGTAACTGGTCTAGACATTATTCTGTTTCTGTCTGCGTGTGCATGACAAAGGCAAACAGCTTTTAGGTTCAAGGTACACAAACCCTGATGGAAGCAAGATATTACACAGTCTTGATTCATAAATGAACCATGCCAAAAGTGATGGTCTCCCCCCAAGCCTTGCAAGTCAGTAAATGCAAACTTCTCAGAAAGTGTCCCTTGCTGACTGACAGGTACAGGGTGAGCAGCATTAACATCTCTTTTTGGCACAAAACCCATAGACAAAGTTAAGTGAGCTAGTTCCAGTGGGTGAGTAGCAGAGGATATCTGAAAGCCAGGCTCCAAGAAATGCAGAATTACAGTCAGAACAAGTTGGCCTGGTCTCTCCAGACTGTCTGCTTACCTATCCAGCAATTCAGAGATTTTTTTACACAACTTAATTTACAAAGAGAATCGAGTCTGCAAAGTACAGTTTTGTCCAAATTTCTGTTACAAGACTTCATCAGATCACTCCAGACTCTGAGAGCACTGTCTCTGCACAGTAATAGCCATTATCCCCAAGCTTTATGTGTGTTTATGTTACCCTTCCATTTTCCCTTCAGATATGACAAGCAATTCTTAGAAAATATGTTATAAACTCTCATGCTCTGGAGTTCTGTCACCTTTGATTGTACTCATTTGAGCCCAAGGATGTAGTTTCAAAGTAAATCAATAAACAACACTTAAAAAGGTCCTACAGACACAAGCTGGGTGCAATACCACAGCCCTCCTTTCCCCCATTTACCTCTGCTTTGCTTCTCCAGCCTGGATCACTGTTTTAGACAGGATGAGTGCAAACCAACCAAATAAATGGGTGAAATCCAAACAGTAAAACACTTCCCAAAGCCCCCAGTGCTGCTTTATAGTATGGGAGTATGGGCTAGGGTCTGCCTTGCAGTTGGAAGGGCACCTCCAGTGTTCAGCAGTCCCTGTAGTCACCAAATCAGCATGACTGCTTGCCACCATGCTGATCTGGGCTGGTGTGAGGGTCTCTCACAGCACACCAAGAGGGATACGCTTCCTTGTCAGCCTGCTGTACCCATGGGTGGGCTGCAGCCAGAGTCTCCTGACTGCTACAGATGGTCCTGGAAACACCTGAGGCAAAATCTCATCGCCAGTGAGGGACTAGGATGGCAAATCTGGAAAGCCTGGATTCAGAAAGGGGCCAGAGATCTCCCACTCTTACTGAAGACATTTAGGGGCCCTCAGCCTTGCTATCACACAGAGGATAACACATCCAAGTAGAGCATATCTACAGATTTACTTGGGAACCCCAGGGGAATACATATATTCCCCCTTAATCCCTATTTACATTGCTTGTGGTTCCTCGTACTCTCCACAGTTCCAACAGCCATACAGCACAGGATCTGCTCCTTGGTAGCCTTCCAAGAAGCCAACAAGGTTGTACCTCCTCACGCAGCTCCTCCAAGCTGAATTGTAACAGACCCCATCAGCGCAGTATGGACTGCTGGCTAAACACTTCATCAAGGAACAGCTGAGAGGTGGGTTATTCATCATGTGGAGCTGTCCTGCTCTCCAGGATCAATGCGGCACACGGGGCGAGGGTAAACTCCTGGAGAAACCCCTGACAGAAAGCCTACTTGAATGCACTTGCAGAAGGATTTACAGAGCAAATTAACTCCACTGGTTGAATTATTTGGATTGGGGGTTTTTAATTTCAAAATCTCCAAAGGCTGTGACCCTGAGGCAGCAATGCCTCAGCTAGAGAGGAGGGCTGCTGCCTGCACACTATGGGAATACCCCCTTCACTCTGCCACCTAACAACTGTTGTGCTTTTTTTTAACCTAACTGCATTTCCAACTGAGATCTCCATTACCTGTTCCAGTGTGCTGTGTGGTATTGGCGTGTCTGTCTGGAGTTTCCTTGGGCTGACTCAAGACATCTGCTTGCTGTTCCCAGTTCTGCTGCTTTCTTTCACCGTAAAAGAAACAAATTATTCAGGCTGAAAGTGATCTCTCATTTTGGTTGTCTGCATGTTTTGGTCTCTGTTCAGTGCCTCTGTGCTCTGCTTCCAAATCCAGCATTGTCTGTGCAGAGCCTGATCAGGGGAATTTACACCTGCAAAACGTACAACCTGTATGCTCTTCACAAGCAGTGACACAGCCCAGCTCTGGCTGAGAGAGCTTTGCAAGAGCCTCCCACACAACATGCTGGCACAGTGAAGCTCCTCCTAGGGAGATGCAGGACAAGCAGGCCCCATGTCTCAAGCTGCCTTTGAGACTGCAGCACAGACGTTCAGCACAAATACTTTCAGTGAACAAGAGGCTCTAAGCAACATTTTATTGTGATTCAGAGAGAGATCCTACAGACTCTGCTTCCCTTTTTAGTGTGGTCTGTCCTCACTCCTCAGCACCTCTGTGCTGGCTCCCAGAGCTATTACTCCTTGCACATAAGATGGGATGCAGTGGTTGGTATCTCAGAAAAGCTTTGCAGTATCACAGCCTGGAAGGAAGGTTTCTCTGAGCTGAGTGACACAATTGCCAGAGGCCATACCCGTGACATTCCTGGTGTTCAGATCCTTCCCTGCATAGCACCAGGCAACTGAACAGCACACAACACTGCAGTGCCTCAGTCTCTCTACGCCTCCAGTGCAGGGTTCCCTGACCCTCATTCGGGCAAAAATCAAATTCAAAAAGGCCAAATTCTTCCCAGTTTCCATCCAAAGCAGCACCTTGTCCCCGCACACCCCTGCAGAGCAAGGGAAACCCATCACACCCTGCCCAGGTTTGCTGAGCCCAGTTATGCGGCCCCAGTGCCACACTTCCTGCCAGAGCCTGTTTTCCTGCTGTTCAGGGACCATCTTCTGCTCTGGGTGCCTACAGCACTGAGCACCTTTAGGGTGCTCAACCACAGGGTAATTAAGTAACACAAGTGATCACTCACATTATCTGCAACTTGAACAAAACTCTTATCAAGTCAGTGTTGCAGACACACTCATTCAGGGCACAGCTACAGTGCCTGGGGCTTGAGACCTTTGCACGCTCACTCTCTCTGGCTGTTAAGAGAGTCAGGTGGTGTCATTCCTAGAAGGTGAATAAATTATTATTGCAAATTACTCTGATGAAGTGGCTTTTATTAGAAAGCCAGACACAAAGGGAGCTTGCTGATTGGCTAACAGTGATGTCATACCCCGCACAGCACTCAAATGCAGAGATACGAATTTTCTCGTCTGTATTTTGTGTATAATTTTCATTTTCTACTGGCAATAAAGACTCACCAGCAGAGCCTTTCACCCCGTGAGTGTGGTGGGGGGTCTGTACTTCTCAAATGGCTGATGAAAGCAAAGCGGCCTTTGTTCCTCTGTCTTGCAATGAAGGCTAACAGTTTTCACCCACAAAGGCACTGTGTTTTATTGCTCTATTACAAACCCCACCACTCAATTTTCTTAGGTGGGTAGCAGAGAAATTGGCATTTTTTGGCTTGCATGTACCTACAATCATTCTGATCGCAGAGATTTTGCTGTTTACAAGCTGAAGCTTAAAGTGCAAATAAAGTAACAGCCTGGGTATCATTCTGATCCTCAGCAAAAGGCAAGATTGGGGTTTTGGAAACAGCCAGGCAGCAAAATCCAAATGAATTATTTATTTTGCAAGTTTCACATCTTGTTTTTTCCTCCCTGCAAAGCCACTATGAAATTCTCAGTGAGCTCTGTCAGCGAGGCAGACTCAGTGACCTCAGATAGAGCACACTGTGCACTGCCATTTCTCTTCCCTAACTGAATGTCCCATCAAACTTACAACATCTACCCAGCAAATGTTCCAGCCTTAATCATTTCTGGATGCAAACAGGCATGCTGGTACAGCTCAAATAGTAGAACCCTGTGTGGACAGCAAGCATGAAAGCACCACTTGCCTCACTGAACTGGAATGAACTTTCACATTCAAGCAGCTCTGCGGAGCATGCCTCTCCAGGCTGCGGTCAGCTCTGCAGCTCTCCCAGGCAACGCTGCTGCGGTTCTGGGCTCCAGCCCCTGCCGAATACGGACACGGGCGGAGTGGAAGGTTTTACGTACCTGCTGCTTCCTCCCTCCGTTATGTACCACTGCGGTGTAAATTTTGCCAGGAAGGCCAAGTGTAACATTTCCAGCACCAGGAACAAGCTCTTGCTTGTGCTGTACAAACACTGCGCTCTCCTCTAACACACACAGCACAAATCCTGAGCTGACCTACACAGCTTGCCTATTCCCTGTTGATTATGGCTCTAAAGTCATTTGTTCTACAAGGGTAGAAAACAAAACACATCTATAATTTGAATGATGTCCTGGAAACCCCAGACAGTTGCACTGATGAAACTGAACACTGTGGACTGCTGGAGAGCTCAAGCATAGTTAGATCTGTGTTTGCAGTCCTGGGGTCAAGACTCTCTGCAACATCATCAGCTCCACTTTATTCCAGGTGGCTTGAAGTTGGAAATCATTGTCTCTTATCACCCAAAGATTTGCTGAGCAGCCTGCCCTTTGCAGATAACAGCAGCTGCCCTCAGACTTCTAGGCGCTGGATCTGAGGCTTTTGAAGTCCTGAGGGTGAAGGTGCAGGAACAAGCATCCAGGAAAGAGAGAGCCTGACTCTGAATCAGAGTTAAAAAGGAATATGAAGGCAGAAATCCTAGGAGAGGATGCTGTCCGACTAAGACACATGGTCAGCCATCAGCAAAAAGGGTATGGGCTCTCAGGTTTAAGACATGGAACAGATTCAAGACACTTCTTTTAGATCTGACCTCCTTTCCTGTTTGAGGAAGCCAGTGAAGAGGAGACAGAGCCATGAATCTTGGATCCAGTGCCTGCTTTGCCGATGCCTGGCTTGGCCTAACCTCCGTCTTTGCTTTTACCACCCCACATGTAGAACAGAGGGTCATTAAAAGCATCAGAAGAATCTCAAGCAAAACAATTTTATTGTTTTTAAGAGCTTTGTTATAGCAGCTCTGGAGTTCTGACTTGGACCACCACAGACCAGAGGCAGGAAGCTCAGGAAAGCCTTTGGATATTGAATTCCTGTTCAGAACCATATCGCATTCCAAAATTGCGATGACTGGCCAAAAAAAGAAGCCTGCGTAGAACAAAACACACCCATGCAGACAGTGCAGACAACAAAATGATCACAGTGAGCCTAACTCTGCTTCTTCCCTTCCTCACACAGAGTAATAGTTTGCTCTCCTCTTTGATTTCAGCAGCATTATTTCCCCCCACGAAGCAGCCAGGCTCTGGAGAAGAACACAGTCCCACTTGCCTTACAACAGGAGTCCCTCTATCGCTTGGCTTTTTAATGAAGTTGGGGGTTGATGTATAAGCCAGTCCCTCCCTTTCACTTGAGGACACTATTTGAATCACGTCTGGATTATAATACCCAGTAAGCTGTTCTGGGGTGATATGAATCAAAGCCCTGAAAGTAGGATTCTGTTTAATTAATCGTGGCTGACAGATGAAGGTATTGATCGTAGATTGAGAGGTTCAGGATTGGCCCGGGGGATAATTATTGCAGGGCACACTGTGTTAGGGTGATATTTTTTAATTTCTAGCGATGTGGGAGGGAAGCAGGGAGGAAATAAGTGAATAATTGCAGCTAATTAGAACTTGTGTGTGCATCCCAAATTAATTTGTTTGAATAATCAACCAACAACAGTCTGATCCAAAAGAAAAAGGAAACAACTGCCCAGAGAGATCTAGAATGCTCCCATAAATTCTTCAGTGCCACATCTGGGACAAACGTTTTACAGAACCCAGGCCCTAAACCCAGAAGGGGAAATGGACAAGATTACTGAGTGAAAACACTTGCTTTTGCCCAAGATGTATGATAAATAGCAGAGACTAGGTGAAGCTGAAAGATGGCAGGGAGTGCAGGATAGCGGATGATGCTCTTGCCTTAACCTTCCTGCTACCCTGCAGCACGCTGCCTCCCACCAGCCACCGCCTTCACAGGTGGGACATCAAACCCGCCAACGGGGAGATACGGGGGGCCTGCAGGGGGATCAGGCATGCAACTGCTGTCGCTGCGGGGATAATAAAAGGTATCTAGGCTAGCAGGGAGGGCAGATGGAGGCAAAGCTGCAGCTAGCAATCTGTGTGCACACACCGACCAACCCACTGCTCCCTGTCCACAGGATCCCCATAATCTCCCAAGGCAGACCTGCTGTTTCAAACACTCTCATCACTAACACAGCAGGGGCAGCTAAGAAGAGAGAGTGAATGATCTAGCAGGGGGTTAATAAAAGGCCTGACGCAGAACAAAAAAGCCTGCCAGTCGCCATAAGATGTGCTCTCCACCCTTCCACTCCCCAGGAAATTAAAAACTGTAGCCTGTGGTGTACACCATTTTCTCAGCAGGACTGGACAGGGCAATGGGATGTGGAAGGCTAGGATGGGAAGGGGGAACTTGGGAGTCAAATGTTTGTCCCAGCCATTGTTTCTGATGCAATATATCAAGTGTTGTTATTCTAAAGAACCACATTACCTCTAAACCCGACAAGACCAAGCCACACTTCTGTGTGCTGTTGCTAGCAGCTCCTCTGGGAGAAAGTTCACTAGATCCGGCCAGGCCGCTCTGCCTGACACCACAGAAACCATGCTAGCACGTTTCCATGGAAATGGGAAGAGAACAAATGCCTGTGACATGATACACCTTTTCTGATGTAGATTTGGACCATTTCTAACATCCCTTCCTACTGACAACCTTCAGGACCAGGTATTTTGCAGGCACAACCAAAACAGAAGAAGGGGGGAAAAAAAATATCAGATTGCATTAAACAAAACCCACCATCCTTTCTGGTGAGCAGTAGCCGAACTTGAAAGCACATCAATCCGCCGAAAACATCCTTCAAGCAAAGAGGCCTCCACACTAAATGTGACCTGCAAATGTGCAGGCTCCTGGTTTCTCACAAGGGGATAGTGACGATCTGTTCCCTCCCCTCCTCGGGCTCTTTCACGTAAAGTTGCCAGCGCTGGTTTTCCCCCTCCAAAGGAACGACCCCTCTCCGCGCGGGGCTGAATCCCCGCTGCAGGTTTCCTGCCCGGCGCGGCGCACGGCTGCGGGCTCCCCGGCGGGGCCGGGCTGCGCAGTGCGGGGCCGGGCTGCGCAGTGCGGGGCCGCAGCGCCCCCTCCCGCGGGGCGCCGTCCCAGCCCGCCCGCTCCGCCACCGCCAGCGCCGCCGCCAGCACCGCCGGCACCGCAGCCCACACGCCCGCGTGGCTCTCGGGGTGCTGCCCTGTCCGCCCCCGGGTCCCAGCCTCTGCCAGGCACGCATCGCCCAGCGTGCCGAGCTGGCGCTCCACACGGGCTGATCCCGGCAGCACCCAAAGTAGCAGTAACTTCTACCCACTGTGGCCAAGGCCAGCAGCATTTTGGCAAGCAGAGGCAGAAATCTCTGCCCGCCTACACTTTCTATCAGTTGCTGGGAACTTCAGATAAAGACAAGCTCTGTTCACGGAGGCTTTGCTGGGGGCCTGAGTTTGGCATCCACCAGAGGAGCACGGAGTAAAGCAATTATCCCTCTCTTGGACACTGGTCCCTGCTCATCACCTAAGGTCTGAACTGCAACTCTCAGTGTGCCGAGCAGCCAGAATAACTCACCGGTCTGCTCTGGCACCATCATCGCAGAGAATTTATAAAGCCTCTCTCAGAGGCTGGACCCTGCCTGACACTGCCCCTGGGCCCTGCTCCAGCGTCTCAGTGCCCACACCGCAGCCCAGCCCACCCTGGGACCTTACCCCTCAACCCACCGGCACAGCAGCCTAACACACTTTAGGAGAAGAAATACAAGAGATCTTTTGCAAAACCAAAGGCAAAGCAATGACAAGTTTTGTCTCTGTAGGGAGTTTGCTTGGTTTGCTTGGGATTATTATCATTTTAAAGGACAAGTTACTGCTCCTAGTGCTGGGAGCCAAGGATATGAATAAAAGAGCTTCATGAATACAGATATGCTGCATAGACAGAATAAATAAAGCTCATCTACAGTTGTCATTTTACTTTCCAAGTGGGTGAAAACAAGGTGTCCCATCCCCAGGAGATCCAGAAAGGACTCCAGCCCCTTCATTAGACACAAAGAAGAGGCTGGACATTAAATACTGCCTGAGATGCCAGGCCTGGCTGAGTGCTCCCATGCTGTCAGGACAGCGATGTGTTGAAGGTAGCCTTCCTCCATAGGGAACACCATTCCCAAAAAGGAAAGGTTTTCTGGCTGCCATGAAAACACTTGAAAAGTGGAAACAGTTCTGCCCTTCCTCAGTGCAAGGGACTAAAGGAGGTGCCAGCATTAGAGCCAAAGCTGGCTACACCCACAGGACATTCAGCACCACACTATGGCTGCTGGAATAAAGTCAGCAAAAGAAATTACAGATGAAATAAAAGGGCGTTTTGATTGACCAGAACATTTCACTTGGCACAAAAGAAAATGAGAAGCCCAGAGGTCCCTATGCGCAAGAAGCAGCAGCACTGCACCATGTCCCAGCCCTGCTCTCCCCAGTGTGGGCACTCACAGCATCTGGCCAGATGTGCTGTCAGGCCCTACCCTGGCTCATGCACCAGCACCTGCCACTAAAAAATGTCTTTTTTGTCATATTCCTTCCTGTCACATTCATCTTTGACACCAAAAATAAACACCACATCTCTTACAACATGCTATATATTCTTACAGATCTGTGCTGTGGCACTCCGAGCACAGCCAAGCCACCCCCTGTGCCACCAGCCTTGTTTTGCACACCACCTGAACTCAGCTGGGTTGGCACCGAAGGGATTTTCTACAGGCTTGGGAAGATATATTCCTTCCTTCCCTGCTGTTGTGAAAACACTGGTGCGTGCTGCGTGGGAGGCTATATGTGGGTGAGTGCAAGCCAGTCTTGTGATGACAGGGGGTTGGCTTACGCGAGGTTGTAATGGGGCTGAGAGCCTGTTCCATGCTCTACGGCAGGCTGGTAGGCTACGCTCCTCCTACGTGCTCCTGAGCAAGCCCCAGGAGTCTGAGTATTTCACTGTCCTCCAAGTCTCATTCGTCTTACCTTGCAGTGAGTGTATGTATTCGTGGTTTCAGTGAAATATATAACTCTCCACTGCTAGGCTGTATGAGCAAGAATTTATCTGCTCAACAGATTCTGCCAGCTTCCAAGTGCATGATTTATCCACAAAAAAACAATCTAACTGACAGGATCTCCTGGTGGTAGTTCCAGGTGGCCTTTTGTGTGCCAGTGATAGGAGGTTTAGGGTTTAGGTTTCGGAAGAGCCAGTGGTTCTTCCACCACTGCTGGCTGTGGTAACATTTAAAGCATCAGCTTCAGGGCATACAGATACCAAACTCTTAAGTAAATTCCCCTTTTGGTGTTCTAGGTTGAGGAACAGGTCAAGTCCGTATTGCCTAAAGGAGACACGGGCAAGGTCCACATGCCCCTGCCTCTATCACTGAAGATACAGTCACGCACTGTGACACCAAACATACTGCCATGCTGCCACGCCCACCCGTGACAGTCCCAAAGACTGTCCTATATTCACTTTGTCTCCCACAGCTGTATTTAAGAGAGCAGTGATCATCCCAGCTGCCGGAGTGGCACTACCATGGCAATAACTTCAGGAGGGTGATGGTGATGCTGTCCTGACAGCTCTCCTGGCTGAACCATCACCAGTGCCCCCACCTACTCAGTCACTTTGGTCTGGATAGGCTCCAAAACTGCCTCTTCCACTGCCGCCCACAGCTCCCCTCCCGAGCACAGACTGGCTGTTATTCCATCCAAGTGAATCCCAGTAACATGAGGACACTTGCGGCACCAGCTTTTCAGATACTCAAGTTTACAGTTTATCCCTCCAGGGTGACATGAAAACACATGAAAAACAAAACACACAGAGTTAACAAAAGGAACCTTAAAAAGGTATTTTCTGCTTTAGGTAGCTGCAGAGATTAACAGATCTAGATTAACTAGGCTTAGGTCAGTTTTGTCTGAGATACACAGGTCCCTTTCCTTGCTTTGTCCTTCTGACTCTCCCCTTCTCAAAAACACCTCATCAGAGGTGCCATGCAACTCCCAGGTCAGTCTTTCCAGAGGGCTGCACTATCTTATTTGTTGAAGTATCTGTAGGCAGTAAGTGGGACTTCTCTGGTGCCCCTCAGTCTTGACAGAGTAGCAAATATTCGCAATTGTAAATCTGTCCTTCACTTCCACACATTCCTCCTACCTGCACCCAAAGTGGGCATACAGTTTGGCTGATGCTCTCTTTTTCTGCATTTCCTTTTACTCAGAATAAAGATCTCATTTTACTGTTGCCTTGCTGTATTTATGATCTGCAAGGCTGCTCAGGGTCCCAACTGTGTACACTTGTGTCCTTTCCTTGTCAGATAGATATAAGCCACAGCATGCCATTTCAGCAAAATAAGCCACAGGCATTTGGGGTGCACTAACAGTGGCATTTTACAACTGCTCCTTGGGGACTTGAGCTCCTTCTTCTTAGAAGACCTTCTGTCCCTGAAATACAGTTTGAACTTTTCATGAGATCACAACTGCTAAACATTCCTGTGCTATTTAGAGGTATTTTTGCTCTGTTGATAGTGGTGACATGAACAGAAAAGCCACTGCTTTCCTGCCACTACATTTACTGGCAGCAGATGACACCGTCACCACTCAGTATCACTGTACTAGTGCACTGAGGGGTAAGACCTGCTGTGAGCCAGGTGCATCATGTTGATGTAAATTCCTCCCTAACAGTTGTCTCTTTGGTAGGGCTAACTAAAGGTTTGCAGATACTTGAAAGGTTTGGAAGGAATCTGGATTTCACACATCCTATCGGTCTCAGAACTGGCTTATTATCAGTGGGTAGGCAGCACACACCTTGCTGGGGTCCAGTCAGTTCCCAGCCTCAGGAAGGCAGGTCTCTGCTGCAGGCTATTACAGCAAACTAGAATTTAATTTTAAATTTATTCCCCTAGCTCTTATTAGCAGACTAATGAGTTTGTGATTATGATCTGCTGCAGCTTCTGTCTTGAAGACGTCTCTGCACCTGGCTGCAGAATGTCATCGGGTAAAACACTGACTCCTGCACGTCCTATTAACATGGCCTGCTGCACTGCTGATATACTGGATAATCTGAATGGGAAATCCTTCCCTTGGGGTGAAGGGTGGCATCTCCCTCCTCATTTTACAAAAAAAGTCAAGGGGAAAATTCCTGAAGGCTGCTGCTGGCCTGAGAAATGAACCTAAATCCTTGCTCAGAGGGATTCAAGTTTCGCTCCTGTCCATAGCATCTGCCAAACAGGACATGCAGCACCAAGCAGCCCTGTGTGAAGCAGGGCAGAACCTAGTCCTGCCTCTCCCTTGGTCCTTACCTGTGACCCGTGAGCAGCACGGGGCTCACAACTGTTACTCACTGCCCCGCAAGGCAAAAGCTCTTATTTCAGTTGAAACATTGAAAGCTGATGAGAATCTGACAGTCCACGGTTAAGCCACACTAGAGTGCCAGCTGGGAAGTGGGTGGAAATGAATCTTTTGTCAAATAGTTAAACTCCACTTTCTCCAAATTAATTAATTCACAAAGAACATAGCCCTTCATGGATTTCAGAGTTGAAAACAAAACCAGTTGTGCCTCTCCCTACATTATCTGTCCATCATACCACAAAGAGCAGAGGAGCTCAGTCAGTTGTTACTCACATGATCAAATCACAGTGGAAAAAAGAAAAGCCCCTGCCTTGGCTTTCAATTTACCTGAGGTTCTGAACTGCCCCACGTCTATTTTTCTACAGTTACACCCAAACATTTGGTTCTGCCTTTTATTTGGAGCTGCTGTACAGGGCCATGACCCCAGCCTTCAGGGAGCAGCCAGCAGCCCCACCACACGCTCGCTTGCCTGGCAGTCAAGGCACAACCCAGTTCTATTTTCAGACTGAATTTACCTCAGTTTGTATTAAATGCCAGGTGTCTGTTTGATATCTCTGCCGCAGTGGCAACTCTCAGATCACAATTGGTTTCCCATGGACAAGATCCAAGGAGTGACGGATGGCTGGATGTGTGCCCAGCTGAAAGCTCAAGAGCCTAACAGTGAGAAGCATCTCCGCACCTGTGTCTCCAGCTGAACTTGACGGAGATAGTAATGTGCACCGCCACTGAAAACCCAGCTGTCCTCAGGTTCCTGCTCCTCATCTGGTAGCACAGCCTGTCAGGCTCATCTACTTTGATAATCTCCAAGTCTGGTCATCAGGTGCTTAGTCCATAACTGTGCCTTTCCCGGCTGAGCGCCCCGTGCAGCTGCCCAGACCTGTCTTTCTCACCTTCAACTGCCAGCTAAGTGCTAAATCAGTAGCAGTCTCCAAAGAGTTATCAGCTGCCTTCCTGTAAGGGAGCTCTGTTTGGGAAGAGTTTCCCCACACACCTCTCCTCCCTATTTGGCATCTCGGGACTTCAGTGCAAATAAAAGCCGTGCTTAGTAACACCTCTCCCCTTCAGACCAGGACATAAGACAGTCATGGCACATCAGATGACAGACCCACGGAGCCCATTATCTCACCTCTGACAGCAGGGAATAGCGTGGTGCCTGGGAAAGGCAGAGCAAGCCACCACTCACCGCTCACCGTCAAGACACAGAGGATTCACAGCCCTCTGTGGCACCGCTCTAGAGCACCTCCGCTCAAGGCTGAAGGGTTCCTGTTTATTCAACCTCCCCTTGCACAGAAGCTACTCCAGGTCAACAATCATCCTTATTGCTCTTCCCTGAACATTTTTAATACTATGTAGTTTTTGAGGTTGATGGGCAACCAAAATTGTCCCTGTAAGCCTGTGTTTGGCTAAAGTGAGTGTTCTGTCAAAGAGGGTTTAGCAGCTGACTGTCTCAGGAGCAAGTCACTGAAAAGTTTAAGTGTTTCCTTCAGGGATGAATGACCTCCTCTAGATAGCAAATGGAGCGGTCACTCACTGCTGAGGTCATCTGCTGCATGTGTGATGTTTCAGTAAGAGGCAAAAAGGGTAAGAAAAAAGTGACGTGGTGATCTGTCTTGGTCACTGCTGAGAAGGGAAATTTCACAGCAGTCACTTCTGAAATCCAGAAAGCAACAGAGGTAGAAAAAGATCAGTTTGCTTTCTTCTATACATTTGTAAAGATTAAGGAGAAAGAGTCTTTCTCAGTATGTCCACCACAGAGAGGCTTTTGGTGCCTTCTCTCTTCTCTTTAGCCCATTTGCCTACTGAACCTCATCTTCCAGAGTACTGGAATTGGCATTGTGGGCCACCAGTGCTATGGGCAGAAAAGCCACCTCTGCAAGAGGGACGCACTTTGCTCTAAGGCAGTGAGAAAAACAACGCAATCACCCAAATTAGCCTGAAGATACTGCAGGAAAGCATTCAATCCTGCAGCATTAATGAAGCATAATCTCTGAGCTCACAGAATGAAGATGGCATAGATTATATGCAGACTTTCTAAAGGAGCCTGATTGTCTCTAGAGCCTGATCTGGTTAGTCACCCATACGTCCACAAAGCAATTTCCCTGGGAATCTACCTGGTTTTCAGTTCAATCTTTCAATTAGCTGCCCCTCCTTGTCACACACATTGCCTAGCCCAGAGGCAATGCATCCTCACAAGATGTACAGGTGCCACAAAACTACAAACAAAAAAGGAATTTCATGCTCACAGAGCCTCAGCAATATCTATACACTCACTTAAGTAAAAACAGACCTCAAATAATATTTATAACAGGACAGATTGTGCTCTGCATTTCTATGATTTCCAGTGTTTTACAGTTTTGTTTCCAGAGCATAAGACATTTTCTTTGAAGTCCCATTCACACCCTTCCCCAAACAGTCAGTTTCACCACCACCATCCTTCTGCACCTCATCTTTGTTTTATAAAATATCTTCTGAGTGTTCTGACTGTGCATCACTTTTCTTGGCCATTTCTTTCTAAATAAGTTTCTACTTCTCTACTCATTTCTCTTTGTGGAAGAGGTTAGAGACCTCTTCTGCCAATCAAGACAAATCTGGTTCCATGTGCAGCCACAATTAATATCACTGGCTTCATTTTATACCAAACACTCCAGGTCTTATGCCTCCTGTCATTCACACAGGAGGAAAATACCAGGGACAACTTTGTCAAAGCAAAGGCTAAAATCTACAGGACACAGCTTTGCTAGGGACTGCTACTTAGGAGTTGTGTTGGTTAACACATGACATGGTGATGTATGTGAGTAGTTTACAACACAAGCTATGAAATACACAAATAGTTTTGGCAGTCTCACCAGTGACATTCTGAAACAACTGCCTCTCAGCAGACCAATACACAAATGTATTGCAAAATCTGATTCGAGGCTTCAGTTAGCATGTTAAATTATGCCTAGCTTACAATACTGCAAAAGGCACATCCCATCAGTCAGCAGATCAGCCATCCGTGAGAAAGCAGAACCGCACACCTGATCGCTACAGCTTTGAACTCCTGTTCTTTGAGTTGTAGCACAGTCTGCGCTCGCCTTACTGGAAGATGCTAAGGAAGAGACAGGCCTCAGGAGGGTGGAGCAAAGGTGGCCCCGGGGCTGTTCTGATTAAGCACTGCGTGGTGAGGGCCCACCCAGGGACACACTGTAAGGCAGGATCTACGAGGATCAGCGTGTAGTTGATGTAACCATCACCTTATGTTGTCCCCACCCAACGTAATTCTGCCACAGTTGCGTGCATGAGTGGAATGGCAAAATGGCAGGTGAGCCGGCGGGAGGGAACTGCTCCCCACAAAGACACATCCTGCACCCAGGGTCCAGACTGTGGCTATACCAGACACACATGCCACACACTGAATAAGAAACAGGGTGAGGGGAAAAAGCCATTTTCATACAACAAGGCTAGCAAGAGTGTATTCTTGCTGGTCAAACTGTGTGGCGCTCAGCCAGAGATTATGCCTTTTCCCTCCCTCACGCTGGCAGAAATCTGACCTAAGGCTATCCTGCCCCTCCTCAGGCCTCTGCGTACAGCGCTGCAAGCAGGCTGACCTCAAGGACAGCAAATCCATTGGCCTCTGTTCTAGTCTCTCCAGACCTCCCTAAATCTTCCATAGCCTTCTGCCACAGCAAGGGCTTCAAATACAGCATAAAGGGCTGCAAATCAAAAGCTTCTCAGAGATGCAGCTTCTAGGAGTTTTCTTGAACGGTAACAGAAATAAATGTCGCGCTTCCGACATGTAATTTTGCTGATGGGGTTGTACTATGCCAGTTTGTTAGTTTGAGGTATATGATGAGGTAGTGATGACGTTTTAGCAACACCCTTTGTATCACAGTAGTGAGGTCAGATTTGAAAGACACCAAACATTTCAAGGCACATTGACTACCAATGACACCGGCACTGCTGTTAATGCTGAAATTATGTTAATAGAAACTGTAACCTATATCATACAGAATCCAAAGTATCCATTATGAGATACAATCCACATAACACTTACCAATGAGTATGCAAATTGGATGAATTTAGGGGACTAAAGAGAATTTCGAGAATTATTCTTTAGTCCCCTAAATCCATCCAATTTGCATACTCATTGGTAAGTTCCTTAAAAAAAAGAACTTTTCAGAGTTCCTTTCCAAAGATAAGATTGGGCATCTGTCATTCATTTTCTATCTTGCCAAAGAAGTTGAGAATACAGGAAAGCACTTAAAGGATTGCTCTGGCCATATGCACTGCCTGTATAAGATATATACCCGTCCTTTCTTCTGGACAGTATACAATGCCACCTGTAATACATCTAATAACTCTCAGGTGACTGTCTACAGGGCCAAACTTGACAGAGAAACGCGTTTAGCTGGCCTGTTCTCCAGCTCACAGCACCTGAAAGTGTTGCAGTTGGTGCAGCTGTACTTGGAGTCTCACAGGGGCTAGAATGGAAATGCAGTCAAGACATCTTCATACCAGTTTTCTCCCTTACTGATGATACTTTCCTAATCTTTCTTCTTCCCCCAACATTTTTAGTTCTTGCACCTCTGTTGATTTGAACCAAAACCAAAGTGATTGTTCCTGAGCTCAAGCAGTCACTGCCACGAACTCTAATTGCTGAGGGAGTTCACCAGCACACAAGGTGGTTAACGCTTGCTCCAGTTCCTGTGTATTCTGCTGGAAGCCAGGCTGAGCAACACAGGGTGTGAGCAATCAGCACTGCAAAATCCAGCAATTTGGCTCAAATTGGAAGAAATGCATAATTTTGGATCTGGATGTTCCCAGCTCCAGCACTGGTGTCTCAGCCAAGATGGAAGCCATTCCACGCCCCGCTACCGAGTTCTCAAAAAAATGGAAGATGGTAAGGCCTACGAGCAAGGCAGATTTATAATCATGAGACAGGGCGGGATGGAAAAGAGGATCTCTGCACAGAAGCACTCACTTCTGCAACAGCAAATCTCTCTAATGTGGTGGTTCGGATTCTGCAGAATATCCAAACAACTGGCATCTGACAGCTTCATACTAGGCATTTCTTCCAAACTCTAATTCTGGGTACAGACTATGCTGATACTAATTAAGTAATTTAAACTGGAACTTGCATCTTTCCAGTGAGATTCTACTTTTGAAGCACCACACTACCAAGGAGTGTTTTGCAACTGCCAAGACATGAAAGCCTGTTTGTTATTAACACATCACTATATAATTAGGGGACTTAGCAGGGGGCTGGGTATTCACATGTTCTTTTTCCTCTGTTGCTGACAGTGCTAGATGAAAGTCTCTACGTATCCCGTTAGGTGACAAGTGAAAATGAGTTCTATGGCCAAAACTAAGCAATTTGGCACAATTTAGTTGAGAGCTGGCATTTTCTGCTCAAGAAGGGCCCAGAACTGGAACAGCATGAGGTGTTACAGATCAAGACTGAGATGCGCTGGCCAAGCTGCGCAGGTGTCTTATGGAGCCGAGCTGCAGTGGGTGCTGAAGTCCAGGACTGAGATATGTTGGCAGAGCTCGGATGGGGAATGTTGCCCAGATTCTGAGAACAACACAGAGACCGTATTTTAATTAGAGCTCCTCTGCTCATCTGCATGGCTCAGCACAAACTCTCATCTTCTGAATTTTCCAAGCCTTTATGCAAAAAGCCTACCTTTCACTTTTTCCTACTCCTCCCCCAATGAGGACACACCAGTAGTGACCACTCATGCCCATGTATTCCGCTGTTGGCTCTCATTAGATGTCACGGGTCAAGCAGCAGAAAGGTATGCACTAATTTCATACTGTCCATATATGGACTGATATATGGATCCCACTGTAAAGAGTTTCCAACAGGTCAAACAAGGCCTGTAATCAAAGACAGGAGGCTGTGGGATTTCAGGAAGAAGTCTGATAGCAGAGAAGGCATGATGACACACAGGTGACTGAGCTGGACACCCAAAACCTGAATAACTGACTGCATGAAGCCTGGGGAACACAGAGAGAAGCAGCAATACAATGGAAGTGTTGGATAGGCCAGGAGGTAACAGGACTGCAAGCATCTGCAAGGCAAATCCTGCCTGGAGTACTGCCTAATGTTTATTAGCTATAGCTAAAGATTCGATCCCAGGCATCACAGATACGCATGACCGATCCCAGCAACAATACAGGAATTCATAGTTTGCAAAAAACTCCTCCTCTTTCCGCATTGTGTACGGGCCTACAGCTTAAGCTGGCCAAAGTAGGTCACAGGGAATGAGTTCATTTGAATATGTAAATTCAACCTAACAAGGAGTAAAGACAACTGCTTCAAGCTTGTGAGTTCAGACTCAGAAAAATGGGTTTTCATAGCTCTTCTGGGAACTGGAAGCTTAGCTTTGGCTTTCACCCCTCCCTGCTGTTTCCTCCCCTTGCCCATCTTCATCACCTTTCCTCTTGCCTCTGACCTAATAAGCATGTAGCAACACCCCCCCCCCCCACCCCCCCATTTCTAGGAACCGAGCCCATGGTCAGAAAAGCGTACTCAGTAAGGTCATTAAAAAGCTCACACAGAAAGGTTTGTCAGCTCTGAGTGGTCACTGAGAGCATGTGCCACGTGTGCAACTCTCCATAGCTAATTTTCAAACAAGCAAGAAAACGCATCTTTCGTCTGTCTCCTGCAAAGTCTTTTTTCCCCCCTTTTTTCTTTTTTTCTTTGCTAAAGGGAACAAGTTCTGTTTCAAATAACTGGACTGATTAAAACCACTGTCCCTCTACCACCACCCCCAGTCACAAGCAGCTCATACCATGAAACAGTGTCAAGAAAAGGATTTCTTATGCAAAGGACTTCACATAACCAGGGAGAAGAAACAAAGGAAAAATGTTAACATTTTTATTTAACTCTTTTCTAAACCCATTAACTCTTACCTTTCTCTTCCTATGCTTTTAATGAAAGTATTCCTGTGAAAACTTTTTAAATCAGAGTCATATTTTTGAAATTACACACTGAACCAGAAGTAATCAGCTTGCTATTTCCATAATTAAACAGGTATTTAATTAATACCTTTTACTCAGCCTGAGTCAACTCCTATGAACACAATAGTCCTGCATCCCTCCCCGTTACCTCTAACTTAAATTTATGAGGCTTTGGGTGGCTCAAGGGAAGGAGATAAGAGGCTGAATTTCAGTTTAACCGCTGACAGTTTCACCTCTAAATGGCTTAAAACAAATGTCAGCCAAGAAATTGTTGTTTAGCTCTTTTAACTGAAGAGGTTCTCCAAGAGAACTTATTTTCTTTTTCTAAACCTTTTATTTTTTTGGGGGAGGTACAAAGACCATAAAACAAATCTTTTTGGTTACCTCTGTAGTCTCATTCAAGCCCACTGACAAAACCATTCATGGCAATTGAACACCAGCAGTTTACAGAGGCTAAGCAACGGTGTTTCCTCCTGAGCAGCTTAAATTTTGATGACGTGGAAACTGTACCTGTTCTGGGAGTAAAAAAAAGACAACTTTAGTCTTCAGGGCAACAACACAGAACACTGCATTAGCATCAGATGAAAAACTAATCACCCCAAAATGGAATCGCAGCTTAATTCCCCAAAGTGTTGCTGGATTAGATAGGTTACCTGATTGCAGCCTAACCCTCTGATGACACAGTACTAATAATGGGGTCCTCAAGCTGTGACAACCCTATGGGTTGTGGCTGCCTTATGGGCACGTCTAATTATGATGTTCTGTGACAAGGCTATAAATACACATGCTCCCACAGGTGAAGACCTGATTGTAGTGAGCAGCAAGGGGTTCTGGCAGGTATTTGCTCTGTCCTCACACAGCGTAGCACTGCCTGCTCAAGCTGGAGGGCTGTTTATAACTGTGAGAGCCTCACAGGCCTATACTCTGGGGAGTGTGAGAGTACAGAAGCAAGCAAGATTTCATTTCACATATAGATCAAACGTTAGCAGGAAAAGTGCCAAAGGGAAAAAAGAGTAAATTTGTTCAAATGAAAAAGCCTACTGACAAAACCCAAAGACCACCTGAGCAAAGGCAAAAGGGGATTACATATTAACACACCAAGTCTGGTGGGCTGAACATAGGCCTGAGAGGAGATGAAGATAATCACTCGTTTACAGGGCCTTAAGCAGGTAGTTATTTGAGGAGAAAGAACTCTGAAGGCTTTCTTAAAGAAAAGGGAAGGTGGCTAGGCTAGTTTGTTTTCAGGATTCAGTTCTTAAAGATCATTACATTATCATAACGCCTTAGGCTCATAAAACCAACCTGTGTCCCTGCACACCATCCGCTGCCAAGTGAAGAGGCTTTTTCTTGCTCTCTCCTTCAATCCCGAGAGGGAACCTGATGGGCAGCCAAATGACCCCTGAGGGCCAGTCGTGAATTCATGCTGTAGATGAGCTGTTGACTGAAAACCAATCCCTGCATCCTAACAAGAAAAAGAATAAACAACAAAATGCCTTCTGCTGTCCCATCTCCTTTACGGTTTGTTTTGTCAGTCAAAGGAGATGACAACCACTCACAACACAGAACTGAATAGGAAAATTATCAGCTGCCTCAGCCAACGCACCATGGCACACAGTTGTCAAACTCCTGCAAATTTTGTCACAAGTCTCAGAGCTAAAGTTTCTATGATTTCTAAGGACGCCCAGAAAAGCTCTCTTTCATTAAAAAGGAAAACCTCCCTTTTATCTTGCTACACCACCTCTCTGATGGGATGAAACAGACAACAAAGGGTGCTCTCTCCCACTGCTCCCAGCATAGCTACCTCAGGAGCACGGGCAAGAGATCTGACAGAGTTAACTCACCCCCACAGAACCGAGACCAGAAGCTGCACTACGGAGGAAGAAAGAATATGTGCTAGGGCCAGAGATTAGCTTCAGGTCGGTGACTGGTGTGCCGGACACCGGCTGTTTGGACAGAGGCCACCGGTGTGCCACAGGGCAGTGCCGGCGGACAGCGCATGGAGTGTAACGCACAGGCCCGAAGGCGGGGGGGGGAGGGAAGGGGCGCCGTGCGGCAGGTCCGGGGGGGCAGGCTGAAGGGGCAGCGGTGCAGAGACCCACACGATGCCCACAGGCTTCACCTCAGGCCGGCAGCAGGTCCCTGGCAGGCCCAGGCTGCCCGGCGCTCAGGCCCGGCCTGCCCCCAGCAGGCCCGTGAGGGCAGCGCTCCCGCCACCACCCGCCCTCGCGGCCGCCGCCATCTCCCCTCACGACCGCGCAGGCCGGCCGCGGGCTAGGGAGGCCGCTTGCCGGTGGCGGCGGGGGCGGAGCGCTGCGGGGGCGGCCCCGCCGATCGCGCCCCTCCTCAGACGTGGCGGGGGAGGAGGGGCCGGCCCGGCGCGGAGCCGAGCGGAGCGGCCGCGCTGCGATGTGGCAGAGGTCGGTGTGTGTGGGCCTACTGGCCCTGGCGCTGGGCTACCTGTGCCTCCTGGGCCCCGAGCTGCCCCCCTCAGCGCTGCGGCACCTCTCCGCCTCGCTGCTGGGGGGGCTGCGCCGCGCCCGCTCCCTGGAGGGCCGCATGGTGGCGGCCTGGCAGGCGGCTATCGTCCGCCCGGCGCGCGGCTGGGCGCGCGTCGCCGTCGGGTAGGTGCGGGCAGCGCGCGGAGGGGCGGGGCGGGGGAGGGCGGCCTCGTCTCTGTGTGTGCGTGTGCGTGTGCGCGCGCGCGCGTGCGTCTGTCTGTGTGTCTGTGTCTGTCTGTGTGTCTGCCTGTGTCTGTCTGTCTGTCTGTCTGTCTGTGCGCGCCCGCCCGCCCCACGCGGCGCACCCTTCCCGCGCTCCCGCCCCGCGCCTGAGGCGGCCTCCGCGCCCCGGGGCCGTGCCGGTGCCTCTCGCGGGCCCGCGCTGCCGCTCCCGCCCAGCTCCGCGGGGGGGGGCGGGGCTGCGGGCCCCGCCGGCCTGTGCAGCGCTATGGCGCGGAGCGTGGCGGGCGGGGGCGGGCACGGGGCAGAGGCGGCCCTCTGCCGTGCGCGCAGGGAGCCCGGCCCCTTTCGCCGTCAGACGGGCGGGAGTGCAGGGCACAGTCCGGGAGCATCGCCTTGATCTTAAACGCTGGGTGTAGGCCTGGCGTTACCCTTGCCGTTACGTATAGCGCCTGACTCGCTCGGTTCAGGACAGGCCGCGGCGGGACAGCCCGGCCGAGCGGAGCGGAGCGCGGGATACCCTGGTCGAGCGGCGGACTCGGCCTTCGGGCGCGGGAAGGGCCTGCCCCGCCGCGGTGGCTGTGGGGGCACCTGGGGCTGGCGCCGGCCTTGCTCTGGTGCTGCGGTCAGTGCAGACCTTCTGCCGTGAGGAGGTGGCAAAACAGGCTTCCCGGTGCCTCGCAGCCCCTCTTGGCAGAGCATCGCTGGGAAAGAGCCGGGTGCCCTCGGTGTGTTCTTCGCTTGCTTCTTCAGTTTAAAGCAGCCGGATTCCTACACGATACATACATGCACCGCAAACACGTGGGGCCTCGAAGTTCAGCCGCAGCCGCAGTTAGTTAGCAGCATATCCCTGCTGTTAGGGGAGTTTATTAGAAGCATGAAGTGTGTTAGCAGAGGAATGGCAGGGAGGGAGAAGGCAGTTGGAAGATGATTAGAGGTGTCTCACTTCAAAGACCTGCAGCTTGGTTTATGTCCCGTCACATCTTTAATGATTCATTAAAATATAAAATCACTGACCTTTTGCTGCAGTGAGTTGAGGGCTACAGTGCTGCTTGGGCTTATTATTTCTTTGGTTTTCTTTGCTGTGCGAGGGGATTGTTCTCTCGGTTTATGGGATGATGCGTGATGCAGGGGATTTCTGAGCAGGTTACCTCATGTACTGAAAAGCCTCAGGGTTTTTAATGTCCTTTATTTCGTGTGATGCAGCTTTCATTTGTTGTGGCCCAAATCATGCAGGAAAGGTCGCTGACAAGGAGGACCGCTAAATGGCTGTGCGTTTCACGCTGACATGTAAGCAGCCATTGGCATGCAGGTAGACCCAGAGTAAGTTAGAGACCGTGCAAAAGTTTTGTGGATCTTTGGATCCCTGTCAGGGAAGCGTGAGGCAGAGGAACAGAAATTGCACTTGGCAGCAGTTCCGGAATATGCTTTAGTGTTTGCTGATAACATCTCAGTAAATATTTGGTATGTATTGCTCTCTGTCTGAAACCAAGGACTAGAAACAAGGGCAAGTGTTCATAAACTTTCTTCCTGGGGGCCTGGTCCCAGCCCAGAAAGTTTCCTGCTCTCTATCTAGTCTGAATTAGACTAGATAGATTGTTTAAATTGATGCAGCTCGTAAGAAATGGGGACTAGAAGATTTGGACTGCAGGTTAGACTTTATGTAAAGTCTTGATCTGCTGAAATGGCTCTTAACACTTCCTAACTATTGCAGGACTTTTCTCCTGTTCCCACTATTTGAGAGAAGGTGGTGTGCTATTTCTGGAAATTTGGGGTGATCCTTTTGAAACTGCAGTTTTCAAATATTTCAATGGACAAATTGCTCTCTTGACTTCTTATCAACAGAACCAGCCCATGTGTGGGGTGTTTGTGCACGTGGTTTTCGTTATTGTTAGGAGTAGTTGGAAGTCAAGAGGCTGATCTAGTAGACTTAAATACTTTCAGTTTTTCAGTTTTGCTTTTAACCATTCTGAGTTGCAGGTACATTTCAAACCCAAAATACATATTTTTATAAAAGCTTCTTATTTTAAGAATTAAAAATTAAGAATGCTATTCTTATTGTAACTTTTTTTTTTTTTTTTGAGCAAGCCTAACGCAGCAAATGATGTACAACATGTACTGCAACATACATAACAACCTTTGGACCACACAGCTTACTCTTTCTTGTTTTAATTCAGCAGAACATTAGAAAACCTTCTCTCCTCTGCAGTGCTGGAACACAATAAAAGCATGTCAGAAGGAGAACACTTCAATAGAGAATTTCAGGAAATTCATATGCCTTTGTGGTTTTTTTCATTTGGTTGTTTTCCCCCTTAGCAAGAGGGCTTGCAAACAGCAAACATCACTGGCTGGGGAGTGATCTCTTTGTAGTCTCACAAGCGCCAGAAGGTACACGCGGTTTTCCCGGTATGTGTTTTCCTTCTCTCTTCCAGCGTCAATGCCTGTGTAGACGTGGTTCTGTCTGGTGTGAAGCTGTTAGAGGCGCTCGGTCTTGAACCTGGGGATGGAAAAAATCATGCCGTCCTGAACTCCAGACAGGACCTGAAAGAAGCATTTGCTTACTTCATGGAAAAAGGGGCAGCTGCCGAGCGCTTCTTCAGCAACACAGAGTCTTTCCATCACATTGCACGGACAGCCTCTGAGTACCCAGGTGCACAGGTATGGCTTCCACCTAATAAAAGCTTTGAGAAGCATGTTTCTTGTTTTCTGCGTCACCGGTGACTTTCATTCTCTCTCTGGTGAGAGGGCAAATTATTTAGGAAAGAAACTCATGGTATAGTTTGAGAGTGTTAATGACTTTCATAGAATCGTAGAACCATAGAATGGTTTTGGTTGGAAGGGACCTTAAAGATCATCTAGTTCCACCCCCTGCCTCTTCCTAGGCTGCAGGTGCACATTGCTGGGCCATGTTGACTTTCTTCACCAGCACCCCCAAACCCTTTTCCTCAGGGCTGCTCCCAATCCATTCTCTGCCCACCCTGTATCCGTGTTTGGGATTGTCCCGACCCACGTGCAGGACCTTGCACGTGGCCTTGTTGAGCCTCACGAGGTTCACACGGGCCCACCTCTTATGTTGTGAATAAATCTATTTTTATAGGGCTGTTACCTGAAGGCAAATATTTAGATTAGAAAAAGTCAGAGAACACTCAACATGTTGAAATCTCCCACAGAATTGTAAAATTGATTTGCTTTCAGCCCAAATAAGCTTTATTAATTTTCATAATGCTAGACCCTTTTCTAAATAGAAAAGTGAAATTCTTCAGCCTATACTGAGGACTAAGCATGTGTAAAGCTATCAGAGCAAGGGAATGCCCATACCTGCCTCTGTTTGTTTTACAGCTTTACGTAGGAGGAAATGCTGCTCTCATCGGTCAGAAGCTTGCAACAAATCCAGATCTGAAGGTAATACATTCAAAAATTTCGTGCTATTCACTTGTCTTTAATGAGGCTCACATTACTCCCCTGTAGATTTTGGGGATCTTGCAGTTATTTCTTAGGTAGTGGTGGACCATATGGCTGGGCTTGCAAGTTTGAAAGCATAGGTGTGGGTTTTTTTAATTGAATTATTATTTTTTTTAAATCAGTTGTCTAAGTGATGCTTAAATGCACTGAAATGGCGGCAAGGGATGTGGCAGGGAAACCTTGATTGGTTTTTCTTGTTTTTTAGATCCTCCTTTGTGGCCCAGTTGGTCCTAAACTCCATGAACTACTTGATGACAATGTGATTGTACCACCTGAATCCATGCAGGAAAGAGATGAATTCCATCTTATCTTGGAGTATCAAGCAGGTACCTTGCCAAAGGTTGAATGTTAGATGGGAACCCCAAACATCACTAAGATATTCCTGGCTGTAAAGTTGTGTTTTGAATCTTAATTCCAGAAGGACTGTGTAAATTACCAGTATTGTCAGCTGTCGCTGCAATAATCTGGTAATTCCCTGTGCTTCAGGGAGCTGCGGTAAGGGAACAGACATTTAAAAGTATTCTGAAACCTCTTCCCCTTGTAGTACAGTTACTGTAGATACTGCCTCATGCTGCTGCCTTGACATCCCATTGGTTCTGTATTCCTGTATTGCTATCACCTGTAGAAACCCAATGGACTTCTCATTTTGTTGCAACGCCTAAGCAGACCTGATGGGTGTAATTCTAAAGCTGTATGAACATTAAAATAGTCCAGTAATGTTCTCTGAAAACAGAAAGGTACCATTTAACCGAAGGCAGATGAAATTTAGGGTAACCCTAATGTAGTGGCTAAAACAAATCTGCATGTGTTTTCTTGCTGTTCTCAGCCCGAGTCATTTCACTGGTCCTGTCTCAAAATACAGCATCAGAAAGAGTTGCATTGGTGTGACAGGAGAGGGAGTATTTGGCAAGGAGGGAAGGCAATAATCACCTTAATTAAACTTCTTCAGCAAAACTAATGTGGAGCAGCACCCAAAGCATCCACTCTGATGGGCTCCTGGCTGAAACGAGGCTACTATAACTGACAAGTACTGTAACACTTGTAATAGCCAGTGGAAATTGTTCCTTGATCTTGAGTCCTCTTGCTTCTGGAAGCATCCTGATTAGAGGATACATTAGTATATGATGTCTCCTTTTCTCAGAATATATGTTCTCAGGTGAGAACTGCCCTCCTGATGCGACTCTGGGGATCTTTGTCCTAGACAGAACTTTGTCAGGAGACCTTTCTAAAGAGAAGGCAGCACTGATGGCTGTTGTTGCTGTTGTAGTGGCTTTTCCACAAATGCTGGTGATACTCTCCATAGTGTAACCAGTATACATTCTGGGAGAGACAAGTGAAGTATGCAGGCTGGTTCCAAGGTGGAGATTCTGCCTGTAATAGCCTCTCAAGAGCTTTCTGTTCAAGCTGCCCTTTATTTATTCCCTTACATTTCTTTCTGTCCAGTTATCGTAACTGGCATAAGGAACTGCCTGCTGCCTGAACAACGATGCCCGGACAGATGGGGAGAGCTGGCGGAGGGCTGGACAGTTGGACTGTGGCCTTTGTCATTTGTATCCTCTCTAGGCTGGCTGTCGTTACCCTGTTTTCTCATGGCTCAGTATCCCAGAGATGGAGCCTGTTTAATTTGTGATCCTACCCAGGAATAAAACAGTTTACACATACAGCACTGATGCACCTCTGTGCTGCAGATCATTTCTGTGAGCTGCGCAGTCAGGAACAGTAAAAGCCATGAGAGTTTTCAGGGTGTACCTTCAATTATAACGGGTGGTGGTTGCCAGAAGGGCAAGGTCTCCCCGCTCTTGGCATGTCCTGCACACTCCAAATGTTTAGCTTGAGCTGGCTGTGACACTCACCTAATTGCATGCTAAACTAACGTAACCGATTAAAACATCGCAAAGCTTGCAAAACCAACCAAACAGGTATTGAATTTTCCTTCTGATCAGACAAGTGTCTAAATGAGGCCCAGGGAGTGAATGAAGAGAATGAATGAGAAAAACAACAAGATTTCTCATATGGCTGGCAGTAGCTGTTAATTGAGCATAGCCACATTGTGAAATCGTGCCTTTGGATTCCAGCAGGATATCCCCAAACAAACTCCAGATACGTGGTTTGCTTTGCTTCTCTTCTGAGTTAACTCCTTCTCTTTGTTTCACCCCAGGTGAAGAGTGGGGACAAGTGAGAGCACCCAATGCCAATCGCTTCATCTTCTCCCATGACCTGTCAAATGGCGCCTTAAATATGCTGGAAGTGTTTGTGTCCAGCTTGGATGAATTTCAGCCAGATCTTGTTGTGCTTTCAGGACTTCACATGATGGAAGGGCAGAGCAAGGAGATGCGACAGAGACGACTTATGGAGGTAAGATACTTGAATACCAGTGTCTCCTTAATTTCCATTCCAACTTCATGGATGGAATGCTTCATGGGAAAGTATTGCGTGCTGAAAGAAGAACGTGAACTGTAGGAATAGCAAAAGTCTAAACCTCTAACACTGATGTTTCTTAGATTCGGTGGGTTGTCTAGGGGAAAAAAGGTAAGGTCTCGTTCTCTGGCTGGTGTGCATTGACACAGTTACTGGACCTTACCTAGTGGCTGAATTGCACTTTTTTTATCCCAGATACTAAGATGATTGAGGTTATAATCAAGACTTGCATTCTTTAAGCAGCATTTTTGTTAGATAATCCAAGAGCCAGCTTTCTCATCTGAGCCCAAAGGAGTTAGACCCAGTTCTCTTTGTATTTACAGATTGTTGCCTGTCTTGCAGCTGGGTGCCTTTCCTGATGCGATACACTAGGGCTTTTTTTCTTTTTTTCTTTTTTTTTTCTTTTTCTCTGTTCTAGGATCAGCTGTTCCACAGCTGCCTCAAATTTGTGAGGTTTCCGAATTAGTCCATTAGCAAAGTGCCAGCCTGGGTGCAGATTAGGGTTAGATACATTGTCCTGCTCGGGCATCCTGAAAACTAGAAGTGGTTTTTATTTCTTCCCCTTAGCAGATATCTCATTTGGAATTGTGTTTAAATCCATACACAGGAAGATTAAAATATGCATATCTCGGAGTCAAAATCCCTTTGTTTTTTCTGTTTCTTAATGAATATCTGGGTGTTTTATTTTCCTGTGCCCCTGTAGGCTGTGGCCTCCATCTCCGACATCCCTACTGACATTCCCATACACCTGGAGTTGGCCAGTATGACTGATCAAGATTTTATGAGCAACATTATGCATCAGGTAACAAAAATGAAAGGACATGCTCTTTTTATCAGTTTTCTTCAGTATCACAATGCACAGACTTGTATATGAATATAGAAATGAAAATTTTAAATTGGGGCTTTCCATTTGAAGATAAGTGGAGAACAAGGGCTTAATGTCTGCTGTTGCATTCTGAATGCTTCCGTTTCCTCTGCTGAGCTTACGAGAGTATCCCCCCTGTGCAGCAAAGGAGAACAGTAACGACTTGTGGCTTAGCAGAGGACAGATTTGTTTTCCTTAGCTCAGAGGGAGTTCTCCTTGTAGAAAGGTCTCTTTGGGAGGTTTAGGAGGTATCTTACAGTGCCCTTGGCCAATCATCAAATCATTTTCAGCAAGGAGTAAGGATTTTTTGCAGATCTGAGTTTGTTCAGGAACTATATGCAGTGAAAATGCCATGCAACATAGCAGGGCTCTGTTATAAAGATTTTTTTTGCAGCCATGGGAGGAAGGTGATCCAGGAGAATACTCAGAACTCCACAGATACAAGTAACTTTGGCTGGTTTAGATTTAGCAGGCTTGCGGATTTCTAGAAAAAACAGGATTTGAATTTGAGCTGAGTTTATACTTTAAAAAAGACCTTGATTTCTTTGTGGAATTTCTTTCCTGCAGATTCTGATGGTACCTTGTTTAGCTTGACACAGCTCTGATCTCAGTGTTATGAGTGCTTCATGTGGATTGGATGTTTTGTTACTCTTTACTGTCAAGTGCGTGTCTAGAAATTTTACAAAATGAGCATGCACCCTTGGTGTGAAGTGTTTTCTTGGCTAAGTAATTCTTGAAGACTTGCAGAATGAGGAAGCTCATGCAGTGACTTTGGCCTGCATCTCTCCAGGAAACAGGATTCTCCCTTCTGCTGACCACACTGGCGACAAAGCCAGTAACATGGTAGAATGAGGAAGGGTGAAGTCTGATCCTCTCTCTGAAGGAAAAACGGTTGTTTCTGTTAGCAGGTCTTTCCCCTGGTGAACTCCATTGGGCTGAACGAACAGGAGCTGCTGTTCCTCACACAGTCTGCCTCTGGTCCCCACGCCTCCCTCGCTTCCTGGAGTGGAGTTCCCGATGTGGGTGTAGTCAGCGACATCCTCTTCTGGATCCTGAAGGAGCACGGGAAGACCGCAGAGCGGGCCTCTGATCTCACGCGGATCCACTTCCACACCCTGGCTTATCATATCCTTGTCACAGTGGATGGGTACTGGGGCAACCAGGTTGCGGCTGTGGCTGCAGGAGCTAGAGCAGCAGGGACTCAGGCCTGCGCCACTGAAACCATCGATACCAGCAAAGTCTTTCTGAAAGCTCCTTTGGAGTTTGTGACCTCCCAGATAGAGGCACCTTCCAAAATCTCTTTGAATCCAGATGAGCCAGTGGTGCATTGGCACAGAGAAGGCATTTCGTTCCATTTCACTCCCGTTCTGGTGTGTAAAGATCCTGTCCGGACCGTGGGACTCGGGGATGCCATTTCAGCCGAAGGACTGCTATATTCAGAAGTATATCCTCAATAGAAAACTAAGACCCTCCTTTTTCTCCAATCCTGTGTGGTGTCTGAGGAACCATGGGATAGGATTTCAGCCAGTGGTGGTATAGGAACAGAATCAGGGTGTGGTGTGTTTTCTGGATATAACTGAAAAAGAGCCAAAGAATTAATTCCAGGTATACACTGTCAGATACATTCCAGTCACTTGGCAGTGGCTCGAACGCTTCACGTCTAGGTGCAGACATTTTGGTATTTAATGTGAAAACTGGCTTTTCCTTGTCTTAAGCATGCAGGGAGGGAAATTAATATCAAAATCCCTGTTTGGTGTTGGTTTGCCGTTTGTAACTCTAAATGGGTCTTGTCTGTTAGTGCCGGAAAGTGCGACAGCCAGGAAAATTTCCTGCATGTGGATCCCAGGGAGAGCACAGCAGTGCTTGGCCCTGTCTTGCCTCTGATAAACTAAAAATAAAAGGCGCTTGCATTATCTCCTCACAGCACATTGCTATGTGGCAAGAGCAAATCTTCCACTTTTTTGGTGTGATTATGGAATCTTTTACTGATGAAATTACCTCTCTGCCTCAGTGTCCCCAGCATTAGAGGGAGCCAGTCTCAAAATGTGATGCACACTGTACCTACTCCTTAAATGCATAGAGAAAACCCGACTCAAGGCTGCCTAAATTATTTTGGGTATCTGTTGTCTCTATGACTGAAGGTATTCAACTGAGCCCTAGCAGCCTGTGCTTAGTTTCTTGGGAAACTAGAAGTGAAGATAATCAGGGTTTATATTTGGGGAGACAGCTTTATTTCCTCGCCAGGTAAACCACAAAACGTTAACGTATCTGCTGTACACTAAATACCAAGAGTTCCAGCCAGGGGGGCTCGCAGCTGGTGTTCTTTGCTAACAGTGGGTGCTTATATCTGGTATTTTACAGAACAGTTGTTGAGTGCTGGAGACTAATTCTTGTGTTTGTTTATTTGAGAATGGTTGTGCAATTTTCTTCAGTTTCTCTGCCCTCCATTCAGAAGGGTTAATGTGTTAGGGAAGATCCCTCTGGAGGCTCAAAGGCTGAAATAGCATTTTCCAGGTAAGACTGGAGTGAGAAGAGCTTTTTTAGGGTGTGATGTTGGGGTTTTTTTTCTTCGACTCAGTCACTGATAGTTTGCTCTGGACAGCCTTTGAAATTAAAAAAGTAGAACCATGTGTCCTTGTGAAATAGTTTGCTTGTATTTTTTTCCTCTTCGTAGTCAAATGCTATGGATTGCACAGCACCAGCATTTTTTTTGTCTCTTTCCGGCATGTTTTGTCTCTGTCCGCTTCCAAGAATTTCAGGTGTATTTGCGTAGCTATCATACACAGTGGATGAAATGCAGTCGCTGTGTCTATGCAAGCCTGTGCTGTACCAGAATTTGTAGGAGGTTGCTTTAGGTCTGCCTTTGCATCTGAGTGTAGGGGCGGAGAGTTGGTATCACTTAGGGCAGAGTGATTCATTTCAGTAACGCTGTCATGTTGCTGTCAGTGATGTTCTCCTGTTGGAAAATGCCACTGTGAATGCTCCGTAAGGATAAAAATTGACAGCTGTTGTAACTCGTACTGACTTTGCACACAATGCTGTCTGTCAATGTATACTTAACTTCTGCTTTCCCTCTGAGCAAAGTCTTCTGTGTTGTGCCAGAAGAGAAATACAGCCATTGCTATGTTTTCCTACAGCTTTCCCATCCTGATCTTCTGTGGAGTCTCACCATTTTATCTTGGTGCGGGATCTTCTTAAGACTGGAAGTATTTCTATCTAGATTATTTTTTTATTATTATAATTGTTGATAAACTATAGCATGGGACTTCAAGTTCTGCTTTAGTCTTCCTACAGAAAAAATAAATAGAATATTCTTTCAGCTGTCTAAAAGGTCTGAGGCCATTAGCAAGGTTATTTTGCAATCTTTGAGCGTAGCCTTCTGGCACACCACCCCTAGGACCACCAAAGGCCATGCATCCTGCCAGCTGGAGAACTAATCCTTTGCTTACGCTAGGTCCCACTTCCTTGACAGTGGGCCAAGCTGTGTGGATTCTCAAGTTGGAAACAAAACAAAACTAAATACACACAAGCTGTCACTAGCAACAGTCCTGCTGCTGTATTTCACTTCTCTCTTCCAAAAACATTTGCAGGGATGTGAGAGGCTGATTAGACTGACATTGCCTTATGGCCATTTCGGATCACGTAACTGCACCAACAGACCTTGTCCAAGGGTAAGCTATGCTTGTAGTTAACAGGAGTGTTACAGGCCTAAATTACCTTTTTTCTTCCCTTTTTTTTTTTAAACTACTCTGAATAAATAACTGCTGTAAACAAGTATCAAAAAGGAGGTTTGCTTAGAATAATTCATCTGGGCCTAAAAGCTAAAATAATAATTTTATTTTATTATTATGATGATTATTATTACTATTACTATTCCTTCCTTCCTGCTGCTCCTGTTCTTTCCCACCAGGTAATATTTCTTCTTTGGCCTGTTGTTGGTGTGCTGCAAATTCCCGGCACCGTGAGTCACTTCTCAAATGGCAGTAGCTCGTGCTGGTTAGATTGCTGCTCTATCTATGTATCTGCTTTGATCAGGCATATAGAGCTCGCCTGGTCACCAAATTCACTTACCAAGGATAATTCTTAACAAGCGTGACCTGTTAATCAGATATGCTGTTGGTATCCCTGATAAGTTTGGAAACAATCTATATGATAATAAAACTGAATTGAATGGCAGGACCCAGCAGCCTGTTCTTCACTTCATGTTTCACATGCTGTGAACACGACGTGCTTCACTCCTCTCTGCCTTCCTGACTTAATTACAGTAAGGGCTGCAGAGTCTCTTGAAATCCT
Source organism: Falco cherrug (assembly GCF_023634085.1). Lineage (NCBI taxonomy): Eukaryota > Metazoa > Chordata > Aves > Falconiformes > Falconidae > Falco > Falco cherrug. Next base: position 1,194,998 of record NC_073703.1, on the reverse strand, counting down.
TCTGGACGTGTAGGCTGTCCCACACCTCTGCACAGCTACAGTAGCGACAGCAAAGAAAAACTGCTTGGTCTTCTAACAGACCGTGCTGAGCAACAGAAATGGAAATAGCTAGGCGGATTTTTTTGGTCTGTATAGAGGAAAAATACTGAAATGTCTATTGCTTGTGGGGTTTGGGGTTTGGTTGGTTTGGAGGTGTTTTTTTTGTAAAATACAAAAGTCCTTGGTAGGTGAGAGATTTCTAAACACATTTATCTAATAGATTATAAAAATCCTGATCTCTCATTACCATGAAGAAACAGAACTAAGTTGCAAAAATACCAAAGCTTCAAAACCAGGCTTGAAATGATCTCTGTGCTCCCCTGATTGTCTCTACAACTTGTGTTTGCTCTCATCTGTTACTCATACCTTGAAATCCACAGTGATGGATGACTCAAACCTCACCTGGCCTCATACCCTGAACAGAAGGGGTTCCACTGGAATTGTTTATTCTGACAGTTTGCTGAAGATGCAATAGATGAGCTCACCATCATGACACTAAGCTAGTGTCTCTCTAGGTGACAGAACTTGTGCACATTGATATTTGTACTTCTGTGTGCCTGTAGCCAGTGGAGCCACGTTGGGTTTAGTTTTCTGTCTTACCCTTGTTCAAAAACGAGCAATGCTTTGTCTCTTTTCTGTGTATGTTGCTTACTGGAGGTCAAGTGGCGGTTTATTTGAGATGCATGAACCACAGGAGGCTGGCAGGCTTTGAAAAGATATGCTGCTTCTCTGCTGTGCCCATGGCAATGTGCGATTGCTACCTGGCTACAGAAGAGCCTACCCCAAATCCAAAATTTTTTTTCCCCCTCTCCAGGGGAGTTTCACAGCATTGCTAAGGAATTACTTGATTTTCCTTTGGTTATCTGCTGTTGTGGCATGTGAGGTGCAGTTAAGTTTCCTCTTTTCTCATTAGTTTCTTTTTACAGAACTGGTGCTGAAATGGTCTGCCATAGCCTTTATGAATTGCCTCTAACAAAGACCTCATCAGCTGCTTTGAGCCATGTTAGATGTTGCTTTAGAGTCCAACTCCACTTCTCAGCTACTGGAATCCAGAGCTTGGATGGCAGCAGAGCACTAGGTCCATCTCCACAACCTCATGGAAAACTGTCAGCAGTGTGTATGTATTTGCTATCAGGTATCTTCTGCTCAAGTTTATTTTAAGACTAGTTAGCCTAAGGAAGGGGTTACTTTTTGTAGCCACCTCTGTAGTACGCCTCCCAATGACAATAACAGAAATAAAACCCCCAGATTTTTAAACTGTGATATCCACTGATGCTAATTGTGGTTGGCTTTTCTTTTTTATTCTGTAATGAGGTACTGAATTATCAAGAATCATGTGCCACAGGGTGACCTTTCCAGCTGTGTCCTGACAAAAAACTTAAAAAGTCAATAATGGGACAGTTTTTGCATGATTGGTACAAGGCAACTAACTCTTTCCAGTTACCCTAAAAGTTTTTTAACCCTCTGTGCTGTTGGGCTCCGTTTTGGAGCTTGCAGCTTAGGTGAGCGCTGATGCTGTTTTCAACGAGTGAGCAACTGAACTGTCTCCATGTTGATCAGCTGTGTTGGTATTTGGCACCGGCTGCTGATACACGTGCTTGGAGCAATCTGTTCTGAAGCAGTGCTGTCACGTACTTCTGTCACACAGTGTGCTGCATTGCTATTTCTGGTGTAAGGAAACTCATGAAGTTTTTGAGTACACTTGGAAGAAAAGTAGAAAAACAGGAAAATACTGTATTTATATTTTTATGGCTTTAGTTGGATTGTTCTTATGTCCTGTATTAAATCAGTATTTGAATGTGAATGTTTGTTTCAAGCCATATTAATAGTGCTTTTCTTTAGTGCAGTTAGGTGTTTGGTAAAAGCATACAGTTAAGTTTTAAACCTGTGACCACACCAAAGTAGTAGTCTTTTCTTTTGTTTTTAAAGTTGGAGTGATAAGGGGCAGAGGAAACCTAGTCGCAACGTGTTCTTCTGCATAGCATATCCCTTGTCCTGCTCTCATCACTTCTCCCTCCTTTCTGCTTCAGCAGTTCTGGGTCTGATTAAACTCATCAGTAAAACTTGATCTTGGAGCCAGAAATGATGGCTCTCCTGTCTATTCAGAGATGTCAGATGAAGTTCTCTTCCACAGCAGGTGGAGAACTTTCTTGCGTAACATCTCAGGTGGATCCTCAGCGCCATCCAGGCTGAATTCTCAGGGAGTTACTGATCCAGACTCTAGTGGGAGGATGTTCTCAGCAAAGGAAACAAATGCAAGTTGGAAATAGCATGCATGGCCATTACCTTCTGTGCCGGAAGCCTGGAAAGATGTCTGTTCCAAACAGCTCGCTGTTGCTTTGAAAACTGAGCCCAATATCAGCCTTTGCTGAGAAGATCTTACAGCAGCTGAAGAATGCAAATGCTGGCAGCTAAGGGGGAATGATCTTATTAAAATACAAGTGGGGGAAATACAAAAAAAAATACACGGAAAGCCTCCCCTGTGAATTTCTCAGGAAAGCTGCTTCTTGGCCAGGGCAGCCTGGGTAAAAGCGGGTTCAAATCTCACCTGTGTTTGTGCCGTTCAGTTTGAGAGTGATAAAGCTTTCCTTATGTCAGAACTGTGTGTGTTATATAAAACAGTCTTGGCAGATGAACTAGTTGTTACAATACGTGCTCTCTTTGCAGTGCGTTTGTGTCAAGCTTATTATCTTAGTAAAGTTTGGTTTTCTTCATTCAGCACTAAGGCTTATCTGTCTCTGTAGAAGACGCTTTGCCAACTGTAACCCACTTCCCAGCAGGGAAATCTAAATTTTTAACCTCTTATGCCAGAACAAGATGTTGAGGAGGACCCGCGGTCCACCTTGCTCAGTGCTGCCTGTCAGTGACCACAGCTGGGTGAACGAGATCACATACAGGAGCAGGGCAAGTGTAGGCCAATACTGCCTGTGTCATAACTCAGCATCTCAGGGACCTCAGAACCAGATTTGTCTGGGTTGCATACATGTTGCTGGATGGATAGCTCATTACTTTTGGCTGAAACAAAGTCTTAACTGCCCAGGCATTGCTGTTCCGAGCGTCTTCTAATTATTTTCCTGTGAGGATGTCAAGCTGCAGTCTACCTTGTGAGCTGTATGATTTAACCTGGTTAATGACAGACATTTTTTCAAAAAAGCAGGGGGCTGGGGGGAAGTCCTAAAGCACATGATTTCTGCTTCCTTAGAAACTAAGCTCTTAATTCTTTTCCATCTTAACATTTCAATTATGGGGGGAGGGGGGGGAAGAGAAGGTAAGAATTATGGCTGATGGCAGAAACAGGTTTAGGAATATAAGGTGTGATTTCCAGAATCCCTAACTGACTTGGTACAGTCCTGCTGAAGAATCCCTTGCTTAATTCCAGTTGAAAGAACAGTACAGCCTCATTCTCATCATTAGGTAGCACAAAAAAAGCTCTCCATAAAGATACTATGCATTTACTGTATGCAAATGCCATCGTCACAATACCCAGGAGGAGGAGAGGGGACAGGACAAGGAACTGCAGTTCTATTTATTATCCAACTGTAATTACATATTTAAAATGTTTCCTTAGACATGAAGCTTCCTTCTGCTCTGTTCAAATCCAGAAAGTAACAAGGTGCTAGAGCTCCTTTTCACAGAAGAATTGGTTCGCCATCTGCATAAGCTTTTCACCAAAATACATATTTATTTTAAATACCTTTACAGTACCTTCAAATGTGATACACCCTGTGCATAAACATGTAAGGTTTACCCTATAAAAGCATCCTAGCAGCCAAGAAGGTGTAACAAGTTGCACTGGTGGGACAGGGCCTGCTCCCATCTACTGAATACAGCAGATGAGTTTGATGCAGTCTTTTTTTTACAACAAGCAGAAGGCAGGGTAAAGCAGCTAGTAAAATCAAAACAGAGGGTCATAAGCAGACGGAGGGAAAATCTTCCTGTGTCAGCAATGCTGGTGCTCGCCTACCTGTAATCACGCTGTTCTCATCACTGTTCCTTGTACTGGAGCTTCCATGGCTTGAAAGCCCGTGTGGTTGCAGTAAGGCTGAAGGACTACAGCACTCAACTGTAATCTTGCACTAAAGTTTTGGGGGTGAGGTAAAGGGTTCCCATACGCAGCCTACCCTTGCTCTGCAATCTTAACTTCTTCGCAGGCACTCATTTATGCTGCAGTAACTTTCAGTGTAAAACCTTTAATGTGAATAAATTGCTGCAACCAATTTACACTGGTTCTTGTCTGGTTTCTTTCAGTTTGCCAGTGTTCCACAAAAGATCCTGTTTTCTTCAACTCCTAGCACGAGGGAAACCTTACAGGAGTGCTACCCTCAAGCTGTACCAATACAAAACCCATTAGTAAAGGACAGCTGGAAAAAAAAGCCACATTTGAGATAAGCAGGCAGTTTTAGCAATCAAAACAGAAAGGGTTCCTACTCTTTTGGTGTTCTCCAGGGAGCAGGATAGCACTTCAGTTCCTGGTTGTGGTCTAAAGATGCATTAATGTCATCCTGGTTAATGGCAGCTACCCACACAGCACAACTGAAGGCTGTTAATGTATCCAGAGCCTTGGTCATGCTGCTTCTACCTTGTTGCTACAGAGACGTTTCCATTACTAACTTTCTTCTGCTGGGCTTGTTAATTATGGAGTAATACAATGCAACGGTGCAGAACTAAACACAGGAGATAGATACATTTTAAAAAGCTGGGTGGCTTAACCAGCACACACAGAGAACCCTGAAGCTCCAGTTTTGTTGGGGAAGCGCTACACCTTCTGTTTGGAAAACTCAGGTCAAAAGTCTCACAGCCATGATGGCTTTGTGTACTTCTCAGCACAGAGGGGAAGATGAGAAAAACGACAGTTAACCCAGTTACTGTTTCTTTATATATGATGATCCCACCTTTAGGTCCCAAAAGCAGTTGTTTTGAGGGCCCGTATCAAGCTCTGGATAAATCCCAGAGACATCCCAGAGACAGCAAACTGATAGCAGCAGAGAAAAGGAGGGCTAAGATTTTGCTGTTCAAGGATAGAAACATTTTCATGTCTAGATACATGTCTAGTATCACATGGGCATTAAAATTCCTTGTTCTGCTCACCAGTGGGCTGCTTTGTTGCCTTCCAGCTCACATAAATGATTTCTCCTAAAATGCAGCTGTAAGGAGGGTACAACTAAATTATTCAGAGCATGGCTGCTGTCATACTAAAACAATTTAAATTTAGCTTTGAAGATGACCATATCGTCTTTTCCAAAAAGGCTTGCTCTTTTTTTCCCTGCAAACCAATCTTTCCCGCCATGCCGAGCAATACCAATTCTCAAGGCAGATCTCCAGCCACATGCACAGAGGTTCACTGCGCTCGTTCACCCCATTTCTCAGCAAACAGTGGACTTTTTTACTGCCACAGCCAGCCTGCTTCTAGAACAGCCAGCATCTTGTCTTACTGTGGGCCAGCTTTGCAATTTTCTTAGCTACCACACAGAAGTTTATGCTTTAAAATGGATTGGATTCAGGAAATACACAGGATGACCCTGGGATCAGAAGGTGAACAATCTTAACGAAGCCAGCTCCATCAGCTGGCCAACACACATGCTGTCAGCCCAGCACGGCAGGTCTGCTTCAGCCACCCATCCTCCACTGGTCTGTGTGCTAAACCAGCTCCCCTGGCCTGTGCAGCTCCCCTGCCTTTCATGGCTGCCACCACTAAGGAAAACATGAGCTTTAAAGTGCCTCTCATGCCCCGTGACCATGACATTGCCCTGGCCAGGAAAGCCAGCTCCCAGCTGCTTCAGCTTCCTTTTTTCTGCCCTCACAAAGCATTTACAAAGCCTTGTCCTTGTGAAACGGGGAGTGACAAGCCCCTGTTTCACAGTAAGCCAGGCTGCGCTGGTCCTGAGCCTGGCTTACTGCCTGCACTTGCCCTGGTGAGCTGCGCTGCCTTCATCCCCTCTCCCAGCGTAGTACCACTGACCTTACTACAGCCTGTGGAGGGTTTCCTCAGCCACTTACAAGTTCAGCTACTGGAAGGGGTTCTTTGAGGTGCAGGATGCTGAGTCACTGCTGCTGGCTTTTCTGAATGTACTGGAGGACTGCCACCCAGACACTGAAGACTGCCAGCTCCATGGAGAGATGGATCTCCATTCCTGTCTCTTGCAGCCAGCTGTGACCACACTAACAGCTACGCAGAAACCTCTTCTGATTGCTGCAAGGACTCCTTGTGACAAGGTAGAGACCACGTGCTAAAATCATTAACAGAAAACAGCTGCATTTAGACTAACTGACAGTGGGATGAAGCCACTGTGGGTCGGGGGAGAGGGCAAGTCCCTTTCCCCACAAGTCAGCAGGCAGCTCTGGAGATGCTCCTGCACCTGCCTGTCCTGAGTGAAGTCTGGCCTAGTCTGCTGCCTGCCGGCTCTTGCGCTTTTCTTTCTTCTGTTCCTCATCCCCTGTTGGTGCCGAGGTCTCCTCAGGGCTCATTTCTGAGCCTGGTTCTGGTTCCAGAGGCAGCGAGGGAGGCTTTGCAGGTGGAGGTGATGCTCCAGCATCTGGGGAGGGAACACCATTATTGTTACTATACGACTACCCATGTTTTGCCTATTCTTTTTGCCCTTCCAGGCAGCACAGATAGGCAGAACAATCAAAGCTTTTAATTACTCTCAGATTTCTTCTGTCTAGCATTAGCTTAACAATAGCATTCAGTTCTTTTGTGAGAGCCAGGGACCTTACAGTACCCCGAGTTCTGCCAAAGGGAGGCTAAGGTACAGTATCTTATTCAGCTGGCCTGCTTCGAGAAGTCAGTACAAACTTAGGAATTAACTCGTGCTTTAGAAAGGAAAACAGTTCCACTGAAGCCAGTTTATACTCAAGCTGGAGCCAAAACCACAGCATTGTTTTCAGTTCACAGTTTTAGCAAACTCAGGGATAATTTCCAGGTAGGTAAAGTAGCTATTATTGCATCAAAATAGGACACTTTCATGCTGAAGCTTGTAGGACAAGGCCTCAAGGACAAGAGTCCAAGTACTGATAGCCTGATGAATAGAGACTTGTTAGAACTCATAGGGCACAAGCCCTGGGAACAAAGGAACAAGCTAACTGCAGACCCCTGAGCCGTTACAGTTGAGGAGGCAACCAGACGGACAGAGAAACAAGTAGCCAGATAAGGGAACGGATGGCGCCGATATGTAATCAAGAAAGCCGCATAGAAAGAAACTCCCTAACCTTGGAATAGAAATTATTGCTATGTCAAGATAAACTAATAAGTTCCTATTGTTCTAACGGTGTGCCTTAAATATCAACCAATCAGTGTTTTTTACGCTCAAGATTTAACCAATCAGTGTGTAATATGTAGAAGGTAGAAACGTATATAATTGCAAGAAAATCACTAATAAATGGACATCTTGCTTGCATCAAGCTGCGTCCCGTCTCTTCATTCGCCGCAGAAGTTGTTTCTACACTTAAGATTTAGGCTGACAATGGATGTTATGAACCAGCTCCCTTCTCTGATATGGATAATAAAGTCCTTCGGGTAAGCCCTAAATTCCTGTTATGTTTTATTTTTCAGCTTTTCTGGCTAAGTCTTCCCTGCATGGAAACTTTATTCCATGCGTGAAAAATGGAGCAGGTCCTTAGGGGTGCCCATGAAGGAGGCCTGGATTACACAACCTCTCTCCTGGTTCAGCCCATGGGCAACACAACTAAGAGTAACAGAAAATCACGATGATGAACAACATCTCTAGCGCATTCCCCCAGAGAAGCCAAGGGGCGAGCAGAGGTTGGGCTGTGCATGGTGGCTCAGGAGATGCTCCTACCCAGCCCCAGCAAGAAGCAAGCACATACAAATAATTGGCGTAAGCCCTCTAAGGCTGATGCTATCTCCTGAGCAACTTTCAGTCCACTGGCCCGCACTAAAAGCTAATCCAGAAACATGTGCAAGGCAGGGACCTGGCTGGACAGCTTCAAAGTAATCCAGTTGCACTTATTTTTGTAACAGAAATGATACGATAAAGCGCTTCAGAGAGTTGTCCATCATTTCCCTTCTCTCCAGCAGCCTGTCTGTAAATGTCAGCTCCTGGCTTCTTCCAAAGGAAGACAAGATGTCCAGTTTCTGAAACCGCCCCTTTTCCAGAGCAAGGTCTCAACTGCACACTAATGGAGGCTTGCCGATTGTGGCTCAGGCAGGAAGGGAAACTACTGCCTTTCCACCCCCCTGCAAAAACACAATAGTATAATGCACCACAGAGAGCATCTTCCCTACACACTCCCTTAACTCAGAAATCTGGGAAAGTTATTACCAAACACTGACATCGCTACCGTGTAAGCAATCGATACATTCCTAAACACACATCGTAACTCTGTATGCCAGGGGTCCTCAAACTTTTTAACCAGGGGGCCAGCGCGGATGAAGTGGCAGGCAGTCATCTGCGGCTGCTTGGTTTCCCCCCAAACCCCCGGCGGGGGGGTCTGTAAATACTGGGGGCCAGATTGAGGACCCTGGGGGGCCATATCCAGCCCACCGGTCATAGTTTGAGGACCCCTGCTGTACGCAAAGAAAGGCACGTTTTGCTCCCCTGCCACAGCTGTACTTTAAAAAGAGAAGCAAAAGAGAATCACCTGGGGGAAGCTGCACAGATCTCCCATACCCTGCAGCTGAGGACATGGCTTGACCCAGCGCCTGGTTAGAGCCCAAAGGCTGCTGAGCGCCAGAGGATTTTCCTGACGGAGCAGCTCTCTGCTTGGATTTAGACTCCTTAGAAGGCTTAGTCCAGACAAGGCTCTCCCCCACCTGCAGGGCAGCTCCCATCTTCTGGGCAACCTCCACCATCTTCTCAAGAAGCAAAAAGAGAAGACCACTGTAAACAGGAACACTTCAGGCAACAATGAAGTCAACAACACCACCAAAAAAAAAAGTGAAAAAAAGGAGAGCTGTGCAGAGCTGGCTACTGCCTTGGTGCTCAAGGGAAACATCACCGCTAATTCATTCCGTTAATTAAGAGGGAATCTTGTCTTGCTGTGTATTGATTTAAGAACTGGGCTTCAAACAGCAGAAATGAAGCAAGCAGCTCTCAGCAGGCAACTGCTCTACTCAGAAAATCTTGTAAGCAGAACTTCTTCCTAATAATTGGAATCCAAAATAAAATTTCCCCCTTGTTTGTGCCAGTCTTAGCACAGCTACTTAGTTCCTGCTGACAGCTGTTAGGCACATACCTCTGGGTCAAAGTCAAGAATACTACTCTCCTTCACTGCATTGACCTTCTTCTCCATCTCCTGGTACTGGCAGAGGGCTCCCTTCTTGTCACCCTGGTTATACAGCAGAATTGCATAGTTCAGGTTGACGAGGGGGTTGCACCTGCAGCAAACACACAGGATGCATCACATTCACTGTGAGAACACTTATCCTGACTTGAATAACGCTAAAAGGTGCCTAAGCAGCAAAGCTGGAGACACCTTACTGTCTGGCACAGGCAAGCCATGGGGAACGCTGACCATGAAGCAGATGAGGGGCTGCACAGCCAGTCCCACACGCTTGGTGAGAAACCCAGTGCCTGGGCTCAGCAAAGTATCCCAATGTCAAGGACAATATAAACGACCCTGCTAGCTGCCTTACCCCCTCCAAGGGTCTTCTCTGCAACAGCCAATTCTTTGCACTTGGGGACCCTCTCAGGAGTGTCTTCAGGCAGTGCCTGGTCTGCCAGCCCCTTGCCCTGGGGCAGGTAGCGCAGTGCCAGGGCCTTCCATCACACTGTGAAAGCTGACCTCTGCTCTGGTTTATCTCAGGTTCTCACAGGTCTCCCAGTTTGTAGGGGAGCAGCTTGTCATTGGGCAGGGCAGTGGAACACACTCCTGCTTATTGACAGTCTTTTACAACTCAACATGCTACAGAACATGCTGTTTACACTTAATTTTCCTCACCTCTCCTCTCCCACTCACCCAGTAAAAGCATACATAACCATACGTACTGTTACACAGAAACTGTAGGCGACACCTATTAACGAAAGACTCAAAGAGGAGACCAGCACTGCAGATAATACTGTTATCCTGCACAGTCCTGCCTCCCTTCCTGATTCAGAACAGCACATCAAGATTTCAAAAAGGCAAAATTGCTCCATATATTCACATTTTCCACAGTATCCATTTTCTTCACTAGGATACACTAACCCAGAAATCAACTCTTCTTCTGGCATAGCCAGAAGTGGGAGCAAACTAAACTGGGGGGAAAGAGTGAGCTGCTGACTCCCTTGGTTCTGTAATTGATTAAGTGAAGCTGTCAGGGTGCTGATCCTTCCTTAATTGCCTGACAAGCCCCACTCAACAAACATTCTGACCATTCTTTAGCAGCCTGAATTTCACCCTTATTTTGGAAAAGCAAAATGCACGTGTAGTACCTGACAAAGGAATGAAATGCAAGAGGGTCACTAGCCCCAGCATGGGAGCTCATGCAGATGCTGGGCTCATCCAGGCTGCAGGATGAGACCTGGAAGAGCAGAGGTTGCATTTGGGCGGAACAGGGGACAAGCTGTCGAGGGGTGCTGTAGAAGGATGAAGCTGGGTTAATTATCATTGATAACATACAGCTGTGGGCTGGCTTCAGGTGCGGTGGGTTGGCTGATGTAGACAAGGTGCAGCTGTGGCTGGTTCTGTGAGGAGGCTGGGCAGCCAAGGAAGAGAGAGGAGGAAGAAGCAGAGAGAAGAGAGAGAATACATGCCCTGGAAGAGGAGGGACAAGAAGAAGGCAGCAGAGTAGCATTAAGAGTATGTTGGTATGTGATGGTAAAAGACCTTGTTGCAGCCGGCTACTTCGGAGAGTGCTGCGACAGGGTGCATGGAAGATTACTGTCTACCCACAGCCCCCTGCAGAGGAGCTGCATCCATGTGTCGCTGCACACAGGTCAGCGAGAGATGCTTTGTAGTTTGCTCAATAAATGTGAGCGAGGGACTGGTGCCCTCTCCTGGAGTGTAGCCGGGATAACTGGAGCCATCCAAGAACTCCAGTATCCGTGCCTGGGGGACCAAGGCAGAGAGACCATCCTCTGTGGAAAGAGCAGAAAGAAAGGCTTCTGCTAGCACTTTCAAGAAAAAGAAAGTTACCTGCAGGCCGTGACTATCCATCCTTGGTAAGTTACATGACAGCACTGCAAGGCAGATTATTAGAAGAAATCTGATAGCATTTATAACCATTGGTTTTCCTTTAACTGTAAAACTGGAACACTGATCCCACCACAAAAAAACCCACAACAACCCTCCTTGCTGTCTTTGCCAAAGCAAAGGAAGTAAGGTCTGAAAAAAAAAAAATAATCAAAACCCCACCTATTCACCTCCTCAAAAAGAAGCCAAAAAAGAAAATACAAAAAGCCAAACCCACACGACAAAACACTGAAGAGATCAGACAGATCTGGGAACAGACAGTTCTAAAATTAATTGAACCGTATGAAGCTAATTTGCCTTCAAGAGCAGAGAAGCAATATCACAGAAAAAAAAAATCAATATCTAAATAACCACTGAACAAAAATACAGCTATGAACTAGAACGAGTACTAAGAAGAAACACCTTTTTTTAATGATTTTTCCAAGATGCTTTCCATTCCAGACCCCAGCATGACACCCAGACCAAATGTCACAGTGCTGCTACAGAAGTATTTATGGCAATGGAAACAAACACGGCTATCTGCATCCCAGCCAAACAGTTCATAATATGCCAGCAAAGAAAGCCTGTGGGGATGTGGATTCAGCCTCACAGTAACTGTCTAAAATACACAGTATGTCAGCTGAACAAGCCTAACAAAGTCTGGATATTCCTCCCAGCAGTCCCTGGCAGTTGGCATTCGGTTTTGCTTTGATGAGGTTTTATTTTCCCCATAAGACTACATAGCTCTAGCATCACAGTAGTGCCAAATACTTAGGCAAAGTTGTAGAGCTGACTTTCTATTCCTTCTCTTTGACCAAAGCACACAAATTCATGACTAAGCAGTCTGAGCAATCTCCTGTACTGCCCTGCTAGGTATGGAAGGCTGATTAGGAAAGCCAGGCAAAGGAGTCTGGACTTGGTGATGTTGGAAGGAATGACCGATTGCAAAACACCCTCTTTAACCATAGTCTGCACAGGTGCAGCTCCTCTAAGGAGGCTGCACAGACCTACTGACATTTCAAACAGATGTAGAAGATTGAAACTTGCCTTGTAATTCTGTTGATGCGTAAGTATGAAGAACTTGAGTGCCAGATGTGTACTGGCTGTGCAGGGCTGATTCAAGAGCCCTGGCATGCACACAAGCCATGTAATTCCCAGGAAGCACTTGAGAGCATTTACAGCACCTCTTCGCGAAGAGAACTGCACTCCAGTGTCAAACACTATTTTTTGAAACCTGCTGCCCTTTATAATGGGCTTAGGAACTTCCATAATTCCTAAAATTAAGCCTAGCCAGCGCCGCTAGGTTAGAGAGGACAGAGGAAAAGGGACCAGCATCTTCTCATGCCACCTTGTAGTGGCCCCTGCAGACGAGCGAGTCCTGCACCAGCTCTGCCACCAGCTCACAGACCCCCAGGCGCAGGAGCACCCTGCCCGTTGTTCTAAATATGCAAATATTCACAGTAAACTGGCGAGAGAGACAAAACTATTACTAAATTTGAGACAAATTTGGGTTTCTGCCTGAAACGATGAAATACTGCAAGGCTCATCTTAACGTTTCTGAAACCAAAGGCTCTGATTTTAAGAGCTAGATTGCAAACAGGCATTGTCAACAAAACAGAGGAGAAAGGGCTACACTGCTGCCCCTCGATATGCCTTACACTAACTTCTTGCTCTCATTCTCCCAGTTAAAATCTTCTTTCTGCCCAACTCAGAACAGGCTTTACCCCAAGCATCTCATTGCTCTGCACACTGCTCAGACTTGGGGTTACAAAATACTCTGGGATGACTGGTTTTCTTCTATTGAATCTGCTCCACTGTATATAAATATTCACTGAAAGGAGGACTGGAATCCAAAGTCATCACCACTGACTCACTAGCTAAAAGCAAAATAAAAACCAGCTTTGGGTTGTTCTCAGACATTTCCATGTCATTTTTCAGAGCTGACTTGAAATTAAAAAAAAAACAAACCACAACAAAAAAACCAAAAAACCAAATGGTGACTTTAAAGCTGTCACTTGTGCAGCTGCAGGAATAAAAACATTTCCCTACTGCAAAGCGTTTAGGGTCAAAGTAGACTGAGGGACAAAGCATGCAAAGGAAACCAAGTGCAGGGAGGCAACGCAACACGATCAAACAACTGACAGATATGATTAAGACTTACTTGTCCAGTGCCACAGCTTGCTCATAGGAACGTTTTGCATTCTCAACGTCTTCCAGGTTTGTCAGAGCAACTGTACCAAAGCAAAATGTGCACACACAAGTTGATGCTTCTCAAGGACTTCATTTCTAGGGCAATACTGAATGTCGTTACATCGTAAAATAAATAGGTGCTAGCAGGGTTGTCTGGACTGCTGCCAGGCTTAACCCTACTAATGTCACTTTTGACAAATATTTATCTTACTTCACCCCAAAAATGTCCAGTGCTGGAAATCCACACCCACTCCTTAAGCAACCCAAACCCAAATTCCTACATGTAGAAAGTCTTTTCTAATATTTAACCTTGATCTGACTACAATTTAACCTTCCTATTCACCAGAGAGAGAACAGACTCTTTAGACTTTCTACCTGTCAGTGAACTACTGGGGAACAGCTTCTCAGTAGAGCCTTTATCCAGTATTTGTTTACTTCAGCCCAACCTTTCTGTCTCTCTAATGTCACACCCCCTAAGCTGGATGTCCACCGGAACTGGGTAACAGCGCGTTGCACACCTGCAAGGAGCATGTACAGCTCTCCCATCTTAGGCTGGAAGTTGATGGCCGCACTGAGGAAGTGGAAAGCAGATGCGTACTGCTGCATCGTCAGGTGGACTAAGCCCAGATTGTACAAAATCTTCCAGTCAAAGGGAGCCAAGTAGTTTGCCCTCTTCAGGCAACTGATAGCCTTCAAAAAAGGAATAAATGTGCTGTAACACTGCCCAGCCAGAGCAGACCTCCTGCCTCTGCCACAAGAAGAATCTTGCTCTTGCATGAAGTTAGCTACAGACGAAAAAAGAAAGGAACCCAGATGCTTACGGCTACATATTTCTTCTTCCCAAAGAAGCACATCCCAATGTTGTTCCACAGCGGAGGGCTTTCAGGCACGGTGCTGGCTACCACCCTGTATTTGGAGAGGGCAACATCAAAATCTCCATGGGCCTGCATCATGCTGCCAGCTGCCAAAGTAGCCTTTGAGAGAAGACAAGAGTGACCAACTGAGGAACTGTGCTTTTCCAAATACAGCAAGAAGACAACAGGACAAATTGAATAAACTAAAGCTATCTCAAGAGCAACCAGCTTTTTCAGGGGTTTTCTTCTAGAAGCTGCCAAAACCAGCAGTGGGGAGCAGATGGGGACTCAAGATAATCTCCCAGCACAAAGCAGAAGACATGGTAAAGAAGGGACTCGAGTCTGCTTCTTCCTGCACTATCTTGATCACAACTGTCTCAGAAATACTGCCACATGACAAGCACTTAGGGTATGTTCTGGGGTGTCAGTAGTATCTCCTAGGAGAGAAGATTTCTAGTCTAAATCTCTGAGAAGCTCAATGCACTAACAGACTTTTTTTACCAACAAGCACAGATAGAAAGAGTTCTGGTGCAAGTTTAGTGGAAAGTAACACATACTCAAGCAAGACACATGCAGCAAAGCTAGCCTAGTTTGCACTGACTGGTTGATACTGAAAATTAATGGAAATATGCATGGGGGAAAAAACCAAGTGATTGCAACGCACTGTAATTAAACCACACTAGTTAAGTCCTTTATAATATTTCACAGTGACAAATAAAATTTGTAAGTGTAAAGGTGTTTTCTCAACATTTTGCTCGCACTCATGTATCATTTGTCAACCTCACATTTCTGTACTCCACATCTTTAACATTGTACAGGAGGAAAAAAAGAGACAGAGAGAAATGAAGCAACATGCCTAAAAAGGGAAGCAGTTTCACAATCTGGAATGAAACCTAGATGCCAAGCTTGGCTTTCCAGACTGGAGCCAAGGAAAAGTCACATTTGTATACAACAACAGCTGGAACCACAGACAGGGTTATTAGCAGATGGGAGAATAATATCATACAATATCATTTGTATCTGTGCTCTGTGCCTAGGAGTCATAGGGACCCAGGCACAGCTCATGGGATTTTTGAAACAATATCTACAAGACTTTCCTTCCAAAGTAAATTCCACCTGGTTTTGGTGCAACTTCAGATTATAAACCGAAGGGATAAATTTAACATCCCATGTTCTGCCTCCTCCACTTTCCCTACCTCCACACACATCCAATTCATTACCCAGGGAAAGGTCCCAGAAATGTATACTGAAGAAAGCTTTCCGGGCATGATCCTTTACAGCCTCTTCAGGCTAAGACCCTGGATATAGATGGCAAAGCTCTGATACTGGAATTAGCTTTAAGATGTGTCTTATCATCATTCAGCTCCTCATGATACCTTGTAGTTGCCTGGGTCATAAGTAAGTGCGTTTCCAAGGTGTTCAAAAGCCTTCTGGTAATCCCCAAGCTAGGAAAAGAAGTAAATAAGCATCAGAAATTCAGGAATAAGGAAGGTTAAGAAGGAGAACACGTGCTTTTGGGGCACTAGAATTTCTAGTTCAGTTAAATATTCAGAAAAGCAAATTTTACAGTGCTTCCATTACACACACATGTTCTTGTTTTACAAAACAGAGTCTAAAAATTAATTTTGCTGGGCCGGATTCACTGTTCTGACCAAAACAAAGGTTTCCATATAGTTTGTGCTCTGATTTTTCCATACAGGAGTGAGCTCTGGGTTGATAGTCCTCTGCTCCTTCCTCTCTTCTAGAAGAGAGGCTACAGATTGCGGCTTTGCACACCCTTGATTCCCTGACCACAACTTCCTTACTCCCCAGGGCACTCTTTCCACATCAGAAAGTCTTCTCTTGTCTTCTAATTGACTGCAAGTGTTAGTGGGCGTGACTCTGTCCATATATATGCACATGACTGCTTAGAATCACTTAAATCCTACCGTTTTCAATTGAGTTATGCCAGAACTGTACCAGTCCAAACAGAGTAAAAATCTGGATACTGGTGTCCTTTTTTGGTCACAAAAATTGATAAGAAGCCCATCCATCCCTCCAGCAATTATACTGATGCATCAGAGTCCAGACCTTCTGCAATTAATAGCAAGTGGGAAAGCTGTAGATGCATCTTTTAAACTCCTGAAGGTGAGTATGTATCCAGAGCCATGATTAACTGAACAAATGAACCACATCGCAGAGACCTGGGGGCTAAATTCACAGGGCAAATGTTATACTCACACTACTTCTATCTTACAGATCCCCCTTCCCATATCATATTCCCTTCTAAATCCACACATAGCCACTTAAGACATCCAAGGCTCCTATTAATTTTCCCTATCTCTAGAGCAAGGCAATTTTTTTCAAGACCTACATTTTATACTTGAGCATCTAAAGGATTAGGGAAATGCTTAAAGATCTTTCCAAATCAGCACTTGGTGCAAGTTTTCTAGCCCATCAATCCCTTTGGGCACTACTGTCTGTTCTTCTTTGCTTGTTCACTCTCTGGGAAGCTTACTTTTGGAAAAATCAGACAGTGCTTCCCATACATTTTACAGACCCAAGTGATGAGGTGCCTTTGTTATTTAAATCAAGTCAGATTTTCTTCTATGGTGCATTAACACTAACAATTTCATGGCTGCTTTTATAGGAGAATAACTTGCTAGACCCCTGCTCCAGAAACAAGGTAATGAGTAGACACGTTTTGTTACACTTGGAGGACTTCTAACAGAATTAGGGCAGTTGCCAAACAGAATTCCTGCCCTGGCTCAGGTCCAGGAAATCAACTTGCTTTTAGCACCAAAAGGAAAAAAAAAGATACAGAAAAGCAAACTCTGTCCTGTTAAATGCAGTCTTTAGAGAAATGTGTGCAAGTCACGGAAAGGTGGATAGAAATTGACGCTACAAAAAAATAAACTTGGTCATTTTGAAAATAATTAGGTTCACATAATGGCTAACAGTCTTTAGTACCTGCAAGTAAAGTAACCCCAGTGTTGTAAGGAGGTCTGTGTTTTCTGGAGAAAACCTGTAATACAAAAGCCAGAGAGCTGTGTTGCTTCTTAGCCCTTCTAGAACAATGTATAAACAGAACACAGAATTCTGAAGCTACATTATACTAGTATCACTCCAGGAAATTAACTGCTATTATTAAACACAAATACTAGATCAACCATCACCACGGACACTTCCTTTGAACAATATTACACCTAAGCTTTCAAGATGTCTTCTAGATATAAATGGGAAGTCAACACAGCTCTGAAATAGATCCGGATGCATAATAAGATAATGTGGTTTTGTTAAGCTTCAAAGCGAGTCTGCATCAGTGACCTGGAAATACAAAATGGGATTTTCCATCATCTCCCATAAACCACCCTGTAAATCCATTCCAAGCCTCTCGGGCCATGTAGGACAGGCAATCCTCAGCATTTCTGATGTATCCTACACACACTCATCGTAAGACTTTTAATTCACCCTATAAAAAGATTATAAAACCTGGTTTTGCAGACCAGCTGTGAGCTGCTCACCACAGCTTTGTGCTACACTGCAGCCCACAGGCCAGAGTGCTCAGACAGTATCCCTGGCCATACACACCGCTCCATTCAGCACAGACAAGCTTGAAAAAATATGTCCCAAGGTCTTTCAATCACTGTATGCAACTCCCAGTCCCTCACTGCTAGTATGAGCTTCACACAGCAATATTGTGAATCCTTCTAAAAGCATCTCCATTTCCAGTAGCTTTTGAAGACATAAATAGGATGAAAACAACAACAAAAAAGAAAAAGCAGGAAGGGACACACTGTTTGTGGTCTCACTCAACAGAAGTAAGTTTTCAATTCCTTGCGCAATTCCTTGCTATCAAGATTTAAGAAATCTAATACGCACACTCACATTGGCACCTTTAAACCTCGACCACAACAAAACTGCTTGTGCCTGACGGTATATAAACACAGAGCAACGGCAGACTACCCTGCAGCTGGTAACAGCAGGCAAAATGTAACAGGCAGATGAGAACAACAACAAAAAAACAGGAGTGAGGAAGAAGGGAGGGCAGGGGAGCACCAAGATAACATACATAAACCTGGTAAAATGCTTAGCAAGGATTATTTACGTAATAAACATTCTAGATTAGTCCAAATGTCTACCCAACCCAATATACTGTTAGACAGCAGCCAAAAGCAGACGTGTAAGGAAACAGTATGTGGAAAAAGCCAGTACAAAATGTAGATCCTCCAGTGGCTTCCGACATGCTCCTGCTTTTCTTTACTGTTTGTCTCCATTACAAAACTACATTTTAAAAGCATTGGTAAATCAGATGCTCAGGAATGCCCTGAAAGATGATAAATCGGTTCTGAGAAACAGTGATGGGGTGGGAGAAATTCACTGTGCACCAATCCATCGCCATCTCTAGTCTGCCTACTCACACGCTTTCACACACAAATCACTCCAAGTGAAAACAGTGTGTGAAACCCAGCAACTCATTTTTGACAGACCATCAGGGTTAGAGAGACACCCGGGGTTAGATCTTTTGGTTAGATAAACCTTTGGGATTTATGAAGTCAGTTTTGGATTGGTTTGCTCCCAGGCATCTGTGTCCATTTGTTTTTCCACTTTTTTTTTGGCAGACCTTCAAACAGCTACCTTCTTGCCTGACACATTGTCAGCAGGAGGAGGACTACAGCTGAGAGCAGAGACAGCTGAAGAGCTTGAAAGTGCCAGCTTTGCACAGAGACACTATAATTACCATTAGCTTTTTAATCATGTCCTCAATTCAGATCTGGGACACCAATCAAATGTCTCCTGGCATAGGATGGGACATGGGCAGGGAGAAAAAGGATATATTCTTACTCTACAGCTTTCTTATAGACTTCAATGGCTTTATCCGTCTCCCCCTCCAATAGGTGAATTTTCCCCAGCATCATGTAAGTCAGATCGTGTCTGTTGAGCTCCAAGGCATTGTTTAGCTGGTCTTGTGCCTAAACACACAACCACAGAAAATTAAAAAAAAAAAAAAAAAAAAAAAGTGATTACAGAGACCTCAGTGAAGCAATAGCCCAAAGGAATCCCCAGCAGCTGGCGAAAAAGAACAGCTAACACCCCCTGCGCTGGGAGAACCCTGCTAGCAAAACCCAGCCCAGCTAACTGTTGAAACAAGTTCTGCATCAGGAGCCATGTACTTTTAGGGACAGAAAAAGGCAGCGTGCTGTGCTTCAAACCAAGCCAAGAGGCAACGACCTCCCAAGGAGGAGAGCAGTATGGGCCTGTTTCTGTATTTTAGTTGATTTGGTTTGAGGGAAGCTCCAGATTTGTTAGGTTAACAGGTACACTGCAGTTTATTCTTCACTAAAATGCTTATTCCAGCAATGAGAATGGATTGCCAAGTAAACAAGAGGAGTGAATCAGCTCTCATCAGGCACACACCAATCCCCTCCAACAAGAGACGCTTTGAAGCATGTGTTCCTTTTACCTCCTCAGGCCTAGCCAGCAGGACAGCAAAGTACACTTGCTGTCTCTGAAAACATGATATATTAGAAAAAGAATTGCTGACACGGTAATTCTGCAACATGGGATATTTGTTACCAGCATCTACTGAAGAGACAGTCATCCCCGAAGGCTTCATTGTATTTTAGATGTCCTCACCGAAGTATTGCTGCCCAGCATGACCAGTACCTCTCAGACAAGGAAGGTGTGAGTGCCGACAACAAAATTCCAAGTATGACCCTATACTCCAGAGCTTCCCGCTTTACAGCAATGCCTCAAACAAAGAACGCAGCAGGGGTTTGCTGCCAGGGCCACAGTTCGGTACCAGAAAGAGCAGCATGGAGCAGTGGGCCAAACTGGGAACAAAGGGTTACTAAATGCTGGTTTTTCCCTTACAAAGTAATCCCACAGGATCAGAGACAGCTCAGTGCTCACCACAAGCACCTTGAGGGGTGTTAAGTGAGAAGCTGGGAATGGTGTCCTCAGACCTGGAAACAAATCTCCGTTTCAAGCTTCCAATAACTTCTTTATTAGCTACCAAGCTAATAAAGTTAGTGCTGCCCACACTACTATGCTCTTTTGTGGCTTTTCCCCCAGGCTTGGTGCAAAAGGAGCTTCAGACACAGGAACAATTCCTTTCCACCAAGGGAAAAGCAACCCCATAATTCTTCTCTCTGAATCCTGCCAGACCCAAGGGGCACGCAGTTTCCTTCACAAACTTTCTGCACAAGGTGCAGCAGTTTGAGCTGTATGCTGGGGCAGTGGTCTGGGTCTTTACCATCATACTGCTCTTTCTTAAAGAAGATGAAACTGGCATGCTTTATGGATTGCTACTCCTCACAAAACCAGCAGTCTTTACGGTTTGGGCTTTAAAAGGCTCAGTAACAGCTCAACAAGCAGCTCTTGTTGGAGCACAGTTGGTTTGAGGCAGCTCTTTGAGGTTGCTCAAACATTCCCTCTCAAACCAGAAACACTCCGAAAAATCCTAGTTCAGAAAAAGCCTCCTGACCTGCAACAAGGCTAACTTCCATTTCACTCTTATCCAACTTGCAGCTGACTCAAAGTAATTCAACATGCAAATGAAAACAGAGACAGCTCACAAAGTTTTGCTCCCACAAACAAATGCTGAAGAAAAAAACTTCCTTGATACCTATCACTGCAAATGATCAACTTCAAACTACCAAAGAAAGTGAAATTTCTGGGAGTGCTGCTTCCTCTTTGTCAGGTAGATAAGAAGAGCATTTGCATTACCTTGTTGAAGTGTTTCAGGTACATGTAGCACACACCCAGGTTGTGTCTGATCTCCTGTATGAAAAAAAAAGCAAACCACAAACAAAACCAAATCAGCATGAGGTATGAAATACATACTACGTAATCTGCCAGCGATAACAGTCATCACTGACCCAGATGGGGAGACCTCTGTGCCTGCCCACACCCTTCTGGCTTTGTAGATCAAGTAAACCTTTAAATTCAAGTTACTTCCTACAGAGCTTAAATGTGATTGTACACAAAAGACTACAGGCCACCGAGACAAAAATCACAGAAATGACAATGGTCTCTTCAGAGAACCAGGAGCAAAGACCAGTTTCTTCACTGAGACGTGACTCAGTTCCCAGGGAGATCTCTGACGCTAGATAAGCTGCCCTTATGGGTGGCTCTCAATCCACCTGTACAGTCATTAGAATATGAACAATGCTGCACCCAGCTGGACAAAGTTTGAAGATGTGCCTGATTTCCCATAACAGAAGTTGAGTACCAGAAGGGCTGATAACCCTCTGGCATCTTAAACAATTTTGCAAGAGAGCAGGAAGATCACCTAGGGATCCTAAACACTCTGGTGACACTGTAAGGAACAATCATGCCTCTAATCCATCACCAATAGTTTAAGAGACAGGCTACTTGTCACCTTCCCCACCCTGACACATCCTGGAGAGCCAAAAAGCAAGGTCCACTAGTTCCTCATTTCTATTCTAGTAAGCATTTCACTACTTCATCAGTTTAGACAGCCTTGACCTTTAAAAGGAAACTCTTATTTCCCCATTAACCCTCTTAGAATGATATTCTTCTCCACACAGTCTCTCCAACTGTGTAGAACAGTAATGAATCAGTAACTTCTGGTTACTTGCAGAATGAGACAGCACAAGGAAAGAGGACAGGCTAGCTCTAGTTCCAGCGCTGAGCCAGGTATGGGAAACAACTAATCAAAATATCCACTGAAGCCTGCCTGCTGTGGTTATAAATAAGGTTATAGGCATGCCAAGCACATACTGCAAGTAACTTGGTTAGCTAAAGGAATGCAGACTTGAAAGAAGACCCACAATACAAAAGGTTTCTGAATTGTCTGGCACAGGATAAGTTGAATAATACCAAACATATCCTTGTATCAAGCTAAATCAGCGAGTGCCTGATGTCTTAGGGAATGAGATCACATGTAGCAAGCCTGTCTTAGAAGTACCACTTCCGTAGGCCGAAGTCACCTGCAGAAGGCTGCCCACAACTATCTGCAAGCTAAGTCCTCTCTCTTCTCACCCACTGTCAAACATTTCCATTTGCAATGCTTTTCCTTCACTTTTTGTCTTCCTATATAGAAGAGCCAATGTAAATATCACTCCTGTAGCTATCAGCCCACGTTTTGCCAAAACAGGTAATACCTGGTAGGTAGCAAGTAACCCTCTCACCTAGTTTGAGGGTAGTGTATCTCAGTGGTGTTTTGCATTACAGAAAGTTTCCCAATTACTCCAGAAACTTTTAACAATAACTGAGGGTTTCCAAATGGGGAGCTGCTTCCCATACTTTCCTTAATGTGTGTATGTGTGTGTGTGTGTGTATGTACGGCTGTGTTACTACTGACGCTTTGCAAAGCTCAAACACGTTGCTCAATTCTCTGTGCCCCAAGACAAGGTGTGGGATTTTGCTGGCAGAAATGATGCCTTGCTCCTGCGATCCAAACCAAACGCTGCAGAGGCTCATCTGTGCTTGGGAGCCTGTGCTAAAAGACAATGCCTCTCAGCCCTGCAGCTCCTCGTCTGCTCAGACTGCAGGCAGCATGAGCTCACCTCTGCTTGGAACAAGTCTGCAGCTGTCTTCATAAAACTGTAGAAATATCTGCATTCTACAATAATCTGCATTCAATGAAACACTTACCCAGTCCTTTTCATCGAGTTTAGCTGCTTCGTTGTACACTTCAATGGCTGCCTTGTGCTTCCCCAAAAGAAACCTACGAAAGCATTTGAATTACTATTTTTTCTTGCTCTGAAACCCTGCTGTGCAACCACTAACACCTTTGCCAGTGAGAAATGATGCTATTTGCTAGTTCTCCAGAGACCTGCGTGAGAAGCCCTGAGAAGTTTACAATCTCAGCAATATTACAATTTGAGCACTGCTCCCTTTCAGGGCCAAGGTCATCAATCCTGCGAGATGCTGAGGCTCTCTCTGACATTACTGGAGACGCAAGGAGTGAATTCACAGGCTCTGCAGTCTGCCTTTGTCTCAAAGGAAAAAGACAGGTGATCTAACAGGACATTCAGAGACAGAAAGGTGTCTGTAGGGCAAATTTACACAGCTCAGGTCAGCAGCCTTAGCTCTGGACCTAGAAATCAGTGTGTTACCTCTTGCTTAAAGCACAAAGAAAAAGAAAATACAATAGCAGCCAGGCAGATAACACAGATTTTGCTTTTCAGGGTAGCCCACGCTTCTGGAAGCCAATTCTAATGTTGATAAGAAGGAAGCATGTTTGGAATTAAGCAGCCTGGGATTTCACTTGATGTCTGGGAGAAAAACAAAACATGGAAGGTCCTGGGTGGCACATCAAAAAGAAACAATAAAACACCACTCACAGAGATCGTGCCACCTGCTTGAGGTTGTCAACGCTCCGAGGGTTCAGAATGGAACATGTCTGAAAAAGTTCAAGAGATTCTTGAATTTTCCCCTCCAAGCGAAATATCAAAGCTGTAAGACAACATATACGAGGCAAATTAGTCCATTTCTGCAGGAAAAATGTGCCCCTCTGACAGTAGGGAAAGAAGAGGGAGTACAGATATCTTATAACAACACTTGTTTGGTCTTTCCCCCTCCTGCAGCAACCTCGGGCAGAAGTTGTGTCTGAGGACAGAATGACAACACATGTAAAGGACTCATGCATGCCTGGAAAAATTTCTGGGTTTCAGAATAAAGGCAGCTCTAAACCCTAGCCAACTGCTCGTTAAGATGCAGTCTGGATTTCTCCCCCTCCTAGCTTCTACAAGCTGCAGTATGCCCTTGGCCAACAAATCTCAGCTGTGCCTCAGCACAGAGCTTTGAATTGCAATGCCAAGTGTTGAGGCACATTTTTTAGGGGACAGAGGACAGGAAGAGGAATACCATCCTTAAAGCAAACAGACAACGATCACCTGAGGCAGGTAGCTCTAAAAGAAAACATGCATCTGTAATACAGTCAAACACACAACCCAAGCACACAGCAACACACCAACAGTCCATAGCCCAAGGAGGAATCAATGACAAACTCATTGATATGGAGAACACAGAAAATCTAATATGCCCATCTTATGTGAAAGCCCTAAACGTCAAGCAAGCAGAAAAAAAAAAGCCAAATGTTTTTTACATATGTGTTTTATGTTTCCATCACCTGTTCCCCTTATTGTTCACTATATCTCAAATCAGAAGTAACTTGCTTTAGGAAAATTAAAACTTTCTGCCACACACCTTGAACATAGACTGCATATTCGCACAGCCCTTGAGACTCCTGGAGCTGCTCTTTGATGACAGCCTGGAATGACAAAGTGCAGCAAGTACAGATCAAACACAGTCTCCCTCACTGAAAAGCCCATTAGCTGGTTCACCATTACCCCATTACTAAACTGCAGCATGGCAGCTTTCAGAAGACTATAAACCCTTCAAATACTTCAATAAAGGCAATCTTTATGAAAGAAAATTTATTTCTGACTGACCAAATACCTTCTGCAACCTTGACTTGGAGAATTTTTCATATGTGTTACACATAGCTGTGCTGTATCTGTGTTATTGCAAAATGCCCTAAAATAACTTTAACTTAAACACCATGCAACGTGTTGATGGACACAGTTCTTCCTCATGTGATGGCAACAGTGGTGTCACACAGGACATGAGAACTACAAATTCATTTAATGAGAATTTGTGCTTGGAAAAGTAAGTATTAATACAGAATTTGTAGCTAGTTGCTGCAATATACTATATTAAAATGCTATTGTAAACGTCCATCATTTTAACAAAGCTAGTAACAGGGATTTGGTTTCAGTTACAGAAACCACAACCTTATGTGTAACAAAGGGACTGGGCTGTGGCTGGGACAGCTACAAAAGTGCAAGCTCGTCACTGTGTGTGAAGAGCATTGTGCCAGGAATACTGTAGCCCTTTTAGTATTTCTCTGTTCATTCCTATTACCAAAGATAATTAGATATTACCTGGGGAAAGTGCCACAAGGAATCTCTGAAAGCATCCTCTGCTGATAAGGGTATCTACTCTAGGCCATTTGTGAAGAAATAAATTGAATTGGAGCAACTGCAGCTGAGTCAATGAAAGCCAAATGAACAAATGAGAAGTATATGGGAAAAGGAAGGGGGAAAAAAACTGATGAAAATGTAAATTCTTGCTGCCTGCATTCATGTAGCTGATACTTTGGGGCACGGGTACAGTTCAGCTATATTCCACAGTCACACATGACCTGAAATTACACAGCTGGTCAAAGAGTGACCTTGGGGAGGATGAGCACTCTGGCTACAAACCAAGAGCATCATTTCTGCTCTGAGACTCCTCTTGCTCAGAATTGGAAGAGACAAAGGAGGGAAAGGAAAATTTCTGGGCTGGCAATAACCTGGTGCTCATCTGGCACTCCTGCCAAGTGTATAAACAGTATCAGCATCCCCTGCCTCTGAGATGTATGTAAGTGAAGGACCTGAAAACAAGGAGGAAAACTGAATCTCAAATACAGCACATAGAAGGAAAGCAGAGTGAAGGCAAGGAGAATTATTGTTGAGAATCCTCACTCCCCCCAAAAAAACCTAAAGAGAGGAAAGAAAAAGAAGAATAAATCTAGGCTGCTCTTCCCCTCATCTGTTATCTCCTAATATATCTATATTATAGTCTTTACCAAGTACATTATTATAGGACATTCAACTTGGACATAACCAAGCATCTCCTGAATACAGATATTTTATATTGCTCCATCTACATAAAACCAGTTTCTCAGAGCAAGAGAGGGCAATAGAGAGCTATCTTTTAGAGAGATCTGATTAATTCTATAAACCCTAAAAAATCCCATAGCAAAAGGCCTTGAGCTGAGAAATATGACCTGTAATCCCAGCTTTTCCTCCCAAGTTTATTTAACTCGCTGACATACTGGAGACCAACCAGCATGAGATTTTAAAAGCATCTGGTAATTTTAAATATTCCTTCCCTTCCTCACACAAAACAGAAGCAGAAGATTTCTCTTGTGAAAAATGGTAGGGGGCAGGGCTGGAATTGATGCTGCAACTAGAAAACAGTTTGTTTTGCATGCAAAGAGTGAGAGCTGAGTGATGATCGCTACCTAGCAGGGCCTGTCCCTCCTCTCCCCCCACTCCTCTCTGCCTGTGTGATTGCAGGGGATGCTTCAGCTGCAGGCTCTGGGGGATGTTTGCCTTGCATCTTGCTGGGTAGAAGGAGAGCTGAATCACACAGCCAGCATTATTAATCTCTTGCTGTAACGAGCAGCAGAATTTCTCAAAAGCTTGGCGACACCAAAATAGACACAGGTGTGGCACTGTAAGGGTTAAAAACAATTTAATGCCTTCACTTCGGGGAGCTAACATTGGTAAACAGCTTTTTCTTGGCCTTTTACATACATGAAAAATATGGGAGCTTTTAAAATTGCATTAGAGAGGAAGCATTTCAAAGCACTAAGTGGGAAAGAGGGTCTAGCAAGATTCAGACCAAAATTAATAGCATCACAGGTCACTTGTTTCTTAGCTGAGTCTTAAAAGAAAATTAATGGACTTTAGCAGATGCCCAAACTATACTGAAATCAAGGAGTTAACAGCAATTTAAGCCATCGGGGATACTGTCAATACCTCTTTTGATTTTGAAGGTATTAGCCTCAAATAGCATGTTTGGGAATGTCTGTGCTTATCATGCATAAGGGCAAGCACCCAGGGCACCCAGGTTAGATCCATGAGCCCACCAGCGGGCAGCTCAGCCCACCTAAGAGCTGGATCACCTTTTGGACGCGCCTACCACTCCTCAGCAACTGAGGAAGCATCCTGGCATGCTGAGGTTCCTATCTTCCTTGGGACAAATCCAGGCCTCTGAGCACACAGCCATCACATCTGGGTGAAAGAACGGAAGATCATTCAACCTGCTATGGTCTGCTGCCAAACTCTTCCAACTTCACTGCAAAAACCCTTCTCCGTGAGCTCTGAGGAAAGGCTTTGCTGCCTTTTACTTTGACAGCTACCGCAAAGCTGGCCTGCCAAGCAAGAGAGTATTAGCTGTCTTCTCTTGACTTTTTTCCCCATATTTTGCTTGCTTCCACGACTGATGAAGATGTGGAGAAGTCAATATTGCCATTATATCATGCACTTGTTTATTTTCTCTGTTTTCCTGAGCCGTACATCTTTTCTGCACTCTGTGATTCTACACCACATCACCGAAACAGTAAACGTATGCCATCAGAGATCAGAAAAATGTAGTCAGATCAACAGAAAAGGGAAACAATTTTCTATTTAGATCGCTAGTCCAACTTTTGTTTGTATCTACTTAAACCAAGATCTGAGAGGAAATCACTCTGCTGATGATACAACCCTGCGGCTCTGTTAATTAACTGCTAAATTAATTTCCTCCAGCCTGCCACTTCCCTAAGCATCCCCAGGAGTTCTCCAGCAGAGAAAGACAAGTCCTGACCAACCCTGGTGTTTCAAATCTTCTTTGCACATGACAGAAACAGAAAGGCAACTCTTACTCCCCTCCTCCCACCCACTGGCACCTCATCTTCAATAGCTCGTGTTCAGTTTATCAGAAAACACAGTGTTTAATTATAGATTTGCCATTTCCTTAGTATACTTACTGTTACAATCCGAAACAAACAACCACTTCCAAGCTACCCACCAAACCCAGGAGAAATAAAAGGGTGCGATATATCATGTGCAAAATGAAATAATTTTGATCAAAGGTAACCAAGATGATTTTTTTTAGACTGGTAGTAATGTTTTACTGAGTTGAAGTGTTTTTTCATAGCATCTCTGTAGTACCATTGAGAGACAGGCACTATGGAACTGCGTTATTATCGGTTTGGAAGAGCCTATCCATCACTTGGAACAAGAGAGGTTTGCACTTCTTTCCATTTTTCCACTCCCAAAGACATACTGAGCTCACAGATTGCTCCAGAGAATTGTACATATGGATCCTGAAGGTAGCCAAGGATTTAAGAACATTAAAGTTATTTTACTTCTATTTTCTATTGGTCCCCTTATTCCGAAAGAAGGTGGTTTGAAAACTGGGATGAAACCATCATTTCATAACGTCCATAAAATACTTCCCAGTGCAAAGTCCCAAAATCAGCTCTTACCTTACATTCATCATAGTCTCTGCGAACATACAGCAGGTAGATCAGCCAGTTTTTCCTCTCTACGATGGGTAACTCTGGTGCTGTAAATTTAAAATATTAACAGAACAAAGGAAATCAGACGGATCAGCAGAGAACCTGGGCTCAGCACGAGAGCACAATGCAACTAATTCAAGAACTGCAATTGCATCAGGTGGTGCAATTAATCACTTGCCTTGAAGCCTGAAGTGTGGACATAAAAGCAGTGTCCGGTTTTATTTTAGTTCTCAAACTGATGGATAAAATGCATTGTTCAAGACAGACACTAAATAAGACCTCTTAGCAGAAAACTACCACCTCAAAAGACTTGAGGCATCAACTTATTCTCGTGCAGTTACTGGAGCAAACAGCTCCAAACACCAACTACGTGCGTATTTTAATTAAATGCTAATGCTGCCTTGGTAGAATTGGTTCTTCCAAATGTGCAAGAAGCAGCTTGGAGGAAATGAGTTGGATTCACATTTAAGAACTAGGGCAGAAGAATCAAAGGTCTTTAAAATAAACTTCTGGGAGTGAATGAGAAGGAAATGGGTGATACACACAAAAGGAGATTTTGGAGATGTTGCAGGTCTGAAGGTGCAAATTAATTTAAAGAGGTCAAGCTTAGTTCTTTGAAACTGTGAAGGAACTATGAAACATCACAGGTCTGAGACACTGTGAAGCTACTGGCAGAAAATCATATTTGATGCAGTGGAGGAGAAAGACTTGTGCTCCAGCATTTCAATCATAAGGAGCTTGCAGCAGTAATTATGGCAAATCACGAATGGATGTTGCTTAGTGATATTCATGTTGGGTTTAAAAGTTTAACACACTGCTGTGCATTTCATTAAGGCTTGAAATGTATTGCTTGTTACTTGTTTCTACAGTTCAGATGCGGATAGCTGAGAGGTAACCATAGCAACTGGCAAAAAAAGCTGTATGTTTGCAAGTCAATATTATGACAGAAATGCAGAAGCAAAGCAAGGCGAGGACTGTCGCAGCAGCCGGGGCAGTAGTGAGGGTGATACAGCACCAGGCCACCTTCTCCCAGCCCCATGGAGCATGGCTCCGAGCCACACCACCAACAGAGATGCAGGCTCAGCTTCCAGCAACCCAGAGCAGAAGGTACTTGAAGTGGTCTGCAGTCCCCTCCGCCAGCTGGCGGCCCGGGTCACGGTCAGACCTAAGAAAGAAGAAACTCTGCAGCTGGAAGGACTGATTCAGGCCAGGAGAGGTTATTGGTGTGAAGCGTTATTTTCTTTTAGAAACACTGTGCTTTAATCATGCGAGGACTGCACCTGCGGCTAGTAGCAAACACATCTCACCACCATATCAGCCTCTCCCTCACAATTCACACCAAGACCAGTATCACTGAGAGCATTTAAAAACAACCAGAATTTCTTCAGCTATTGAAGTTAGGAAAAAATTTTGTAAAGCCATTCTGGTTTTATTGTTGGGTTTTTTCCTGAAATTCCAGAATATCCAGTCAGATTTATACTAGACATGAGATTTAAGCATGCACACCAGCAATTTAAGGTCAAATACCTTACAAAGAAGGTTCACCTACCCTAAAAGCAAATAGAAAAATCACAGTCCAAACAAAAAAGTAATCCAAACTAAGTTTACAGAAATGCACAGATCAGGGATCCAAATGGTCTCAAATTCCGCTCTGCTGTATAATAACTGGATCTTTGTAAGAAAGGCATCTCAGTATGTGTGTTCCCAGATCAGATTAATTGATTTCTGATGACTTTATGTATTTTCCATTCATCCTTCTTACAGTGAAACCATGAAGGAAAGAGTTAAGAGGCTGCCTAAATAGCTACAAATTGTTTGAAAAAAACACTTTTTCATAAACAGTGTGGAGGGCTGCTGTTCTGAAGCCCATTGAGGGGTTACCTGATTCATGAACAGATTTGTAATGACTTCCTTGTGTAAGTTATTATGGGTGCCAGAGTTTGACAGAACTTTCTTTTCTAAGAAATACAGCACTGGGGGATGCCAGAAATGCACTGCAGAAAGCAGCTGGACTCACATGCTCTTCCTGCACAGTGTCTCCTGGTGCCACTATCCATACAAAATACCAAGCCAGACACCTCTGATACACCTGGGCACTTTTGTCAGTATGCATTTAAGAGCACACATTGCAAACTCTGTTGAACAATAAAGATTTCAGTTACAGTCAAAACTAAAGTGTACTCTGCCATTTTGTGCCTACTAATACAGCTTAAAATTACATCCTGCATCATTATACACAATAAAAACCATCTTAAATAGGGATTAATCAAAAGACCCTCCAGACGTACCCCACCTGATATCCAACCATCTGTAGTGCGCGCCTTAGTGGGTGGTTAAAAAGAAACAGACAGCACTATTAAATGTTAATATATACAAAAAAGCTAGCCGGCTGGGGTGTTTTGCCAGCTGAGATGGGAAAGACTATATTAAGTTAGACTCTACACAAATGTTTTGGGCTAAACTAAGAGGCCAGTACATCAGCAAACGGATGGAAGATCAGTTGTTTAATTCCTGAAGACAAGAGCTTTTTCATACTTTTAAGACCAGAGGGACATTATACTCCACTCCCACACTACAGAAACGCCTGCTGAGAACAGGGTTGGGAGGGAAAAAATGCTGAACATCAGAGTGAGTGCTGAGAAGAGTATCAAGTTGCAAAAGAAAAAGGTAAAATAGACACCACCTGCCTTCTGGGTCCAAGACTGTAAAAACGCAGAGGATTACCTAAAAGAGCCAGGCTAGAGAGAAAACAGAGAAATCAAAAACACACCGTGAGACACAGAAGTGAATGGGATTCACATCTGCAGAAATAAAACAGTTTTGCTTCCCCCAGTGATACACTAAGCTAAGGATAACTATGTGGAATTGGGAAAACACATGGAGCTTTTATGCTCCTAAAACTCATTTGGAAATACCAACAAATGTGACTGAAGGGACATTAGTCTCCTTTTTTCTTTTCTTCTTCCCAAAGACAAGCACGTTGAAAAAAGGTAAAGAATTCTGATGTCTTTCAAAAAATATGCCTAGATTAATTCATAGATACAAGTGAATCTTACATCTGAATACAAAAGAAACACAAAGTTTCACAGAAGAAAGTCAATGCATTCCCTGAGTCTATTCCAGAAAGTAAATGTGAACAGTTTGACCCCTTCTCTGAAGAAATCAAACATTAACACCATGAACTGAACTGGGTGTGGATCCCACAGGGGACTGAGAATAGAGGAAGGACATAGAAATTGTGAGAAGATTAATAAATTTGACACAGGAACAGGTCTGATCCCCAAAAAGGGCTGTGGGAAGTAAAGGATTATTGCCAGGCTCTATATTCAAATGCAGAAAACAGTAATGCCAATTATTTATATACCTCTGCAGACCCACAACCATCTTAATCTGCATTTCTGTTTTTCCATGAAAGCAGTGATACACCTACTTCTGGTGCATTTATCTCCCTGAGGTTTGACCCCCCCACCCTGCTGATAAGGGCTGTCCTGATGAAAAGGGTCACTGCATTTTTCTGAAGAAAAGGGAAATATAAATCCACAGCTATTTGGGACTCTAGCTCCAGAGAAAGGGCACAAAACATTCTGGGCCTTTCTGAAAGGTTGTGAGTCAATCATTGCTGGTCCTAATATCCAAAGTAATACTTAAAAAAATTGCCACACACAGCTGATGTGTGTCGCTCAGCTCTTGCTGCATCAGCCTGAACAGTGATGTATGGCTGGATTCAGCCACAGCGGCTGCTACGAGGGGCAAAAGAACAGAAAGCAGCACTGGCAGCACGCCTCAGTCTTCTCAAGTACAAGAATGACTGGGAACAGTGGAGACTCCATATGGCATATAATGGTTTGCAATCTCACACTAATTAGAGCTGGGAACACATACTGCCGCAACTGGTCTCTCAGAAGGTTTCTGCATAAGGAAAGGCCACTGAATTTGGCCTCGCCAGGGGGAGCTGGGCACATCCATCAAGTTCCTCAAGCTGTCTACATTGCTACTTTCTGCCTTCTTCAATATATGGACCTTCAGAAGTTTCTCATATGTAACTGCTGCAGATCATATGAAGACATGCTTTTCTTTGTCACCTTTCACAGAGCCCTCGCAAATAATCTGGGCGCTGCAGGGATGCTAGGAGTACAGGTTAGAAAACAGTACTTTATACCATTCTAGCAGAGAAAAAAAATACAAAAAATCAATCTGCTCAAGGGCCAGTCCAAGAAAACACAATTATCCAGAAACTTGGTATCTACAGAGAAAAGAGTTAATAACTTGCATAATTATCTTTTGGCCTCTCTTTTCTGTGATTACAAAAGTCTACTCTCATTAAGCAACTGTGACAGGGAGCTAGGCACCAAATATATGATTAAATACCTCATCCAAGAGACATGCCAGTTTCTTTGAAGTGTGTTTTGATTGAATTGAAAAGGGAATCCTTCTGATTCCCCACTTTCTTGGTGGCCAGTGATTGATTGCACAACCCACTTCCAGCAATGTGATTTTTCTTTCTGACAATGCTCCTTTAAGGAAGCCACTGGAGCGGAAACCTCAACAGAATCAGAGTAAAATCATCAGGTTTGTATCTGTACTGCACTATCATCACTCTTCACTTTATTCAGCCTCTTAAAGATTTTCTCAAAGGACTGGAAAAAAAACCAGAGCTATTCCCTTTTCTGTAAACCTCCCTAGGAAATTATTTTGTACCTGCATCTTCATATTGTGTAATTATAGCTTAGATATAAACTATCAAACAGTGGGTTTTACATTTAATAAAAGGGTTTTGAAATTGCTGCAAAGAGAGAGGAGGGGAAAAAAGCCCCAGAAGGCTCCTATCAGATTTCACAGGGGGAAATGATTGCTAAAGCACCAGCCGTATTCTTCAAGAAATTGCCAGGTGCAAAGAGACCACTTTTGTTGTGGGCACAGCCAAAGTAAAGTGGATTTCAACATAACTGCACAACTGTAGCCATCATGCAGCCTTTCACCTTGTTTTCTTCAGCATGCAAACTGTCAGCTGCCTGGAAAACTCTAGCACCTTTCCTGTGAAAAGCACAGATCTGCTATGGCTCTCTGAGAAGGAGCTCAAGAACACATTTTAGTCTCATCAGAAAACAACAACCAAACAACCAACCAAACCAAACCAAACCAAACCAAACAAAACAAAAAAAAAACAGAACAAAACCCCCTCCAACAGATCAGAACGCAGCCCTTCATCCACTCTGGCTTATAAGAAAGAGTCTGAGTCCCAGTTCACTCCCCATCCCTCCAGCTTTGCAACCCAACCTGCAGCAAACTGAGGAAGAGCAGCAAGAAGAGCCTGAAAGAAAAGCAGAGAAGCAAAAGACTCAAGAAAACACAAAGAACAACCTGTGACCAGACCAAAATCCATAATACTCTAAACCACATATAACATACAGCACAGGGAGAGGACAGAAAATGTTCAGAAAAGTAATTAAATGAAAGTACTTTTAATTTATTTCATTCTGCAGTAGCCTCACAAGCCATAGTCTGGATCCACTGTGGTGGGTACCACGTACATGACTAAGATTATCTAAAAGGCCTAATTTGGATCCTGACTCAACTGTCCATCTCCAAATTCTAATTTAAAATCGCATGTTGTAAAACAGCATTCAAGCACATGGGTATTTTCAAAATTAACAAACACAGAGGCAAGGACTCAAGTCTCTGTCATACCATTTTGCTATTAAGAGAGCTGCACCAAAGAAGAATTGGTGAAGTGCACACCGCTCTGAAGAAATCAAAGCAGGAAGCTTTGCTGCGCCGAAGCCACAAGGGAGCAAGGTTATCATCTCCCATCATCAGGCAAGGCTTGCTCTAACGCACAGAAGCAGAATTGATCTTTTCAATTTGTGATCCATTTTCCATTTTAAAGTAATTCCGGTCATCGGCTTAACAGCTAGCGCACAACAGCCTAAAGACAATTCACTTGCCACTGCAGGAGAGCGTCCAAATCTGAGAGGCAACTCATGGAAGTCTTTCAGGACTAACATCCACCCCACCCCTCAATTCCCCACACTCAGCCTCCTGGACACATTTCCTGACATTGCCAGGTTAAAATTACTCCCACTTGCAAAGCTTGGGTAAGGTTTACTGTCAGGCATAGCTGTGGTTACCCTCCAAAATGAAGCTTGGTGCTTTCACAGCCATGTTAAATAAACACTAATAGGGAGGGAAAAGCAAGGATGAAACCAGCTGTGCACATCTCCTTTTTGCCTTGAGCTTCACAAGCTGCCAGTGCGAGGAATTACGCTACTGTTTGTAAAATCAGTGACAGAGAAGTAATGACTATCATCTAAACAAAAAGAATATCAAAATAGTAAGGCACAAGCTGCTACAAAACAACGTACCACTGCCAGTGAATTGCACTTTCCAAAATAAAAGTATGAACAACAGAAAGTATTTCTAAGCTCTAATATCAAGGGGTTTAGATTTAAAAAGAACAGACTGCCTTGATATCAGAGCAGCATCCTACAAATTCCTCGCTAGGTTGATGCACAGACAAATTTAACAAGAAAACCTCTTTCTTACTCAGACACTCAAAGACTTTTATTGAGACTATAGCAATAGGAAATAGATTATAGCTTTGAAAGAGAACTAGTAGAGGAACATTGGTCTTCGTATGCCCAGATCCACCCTTGGAGTTTGAAAATGGAGGCATAATGTATTCAAAATTCAGTAATGATGAAGAATAACTCCAAAAACCACCACCCAGAGGAGGATGTGTATGCTGTATTTCACTTATCATGTGAGAATACAGGTGTTTGTGTACACAAATACCTGTAAAATGGATATAAAACAAGAAAAAAAGGAAAGAACCTTCTGCTGTAGCCATTCTCCCTGTTTAATCCCCTTCCCCTGTTTTCTCTTTTGCAAATTGCTGCTGGAACACCTTTAAATCAAACAATAAACCCGTATGGTTCCTCTTTATTTACAGTCAGCTGGGGTTAATAAAACTCATCATACACAACTCCGGTGCTGGCAAGAAAGCCATAATTCATAGCTGTGATCTTACTATTGTGTATTAATAGCTTCACAATACGCAGAGAAAACTGGAAGGAGGCTGAAAAACAGCAGCAGGTTTAAACAAAAAAGCAACATTTCTGACTCTACACCTCCCCCTGCAGGAACATCAGCCAAAGCTGTATGGGAGAGCAGAGAACTGGATCTTAAAGCCCATTTATACACTAGGGCGACGAAAAAAAAGGGACATTTTCCGTTGTTAGTTTACACTGCATAAATCTTAAAGAGTTTCTAGCTCAGAGTTCAGTGGTTTTTCTGATTAAAGACATTCAAAGTTCTGAGTTACCCCAAATAAAAATATTTTTATTTAGAGGGCAAATATCTATACTGGTTACTCAGTATAAATGTCTTTAGTATGTGCTGCTTAAGTTTAACCGTAAGGCAAAGCAGGACAATCTGTAAATAGATAGACACTTGTGATGTCCCTGGACCTCCCAACACCACAGCGAGGTTCCCAGCGGCAGAACCACTCTGGTCACTGGGAAATCTCCGTTAGCAGCACCAGGCTGGTGAGGTACCACTCTGCAGTCCTGACGACATTCAATGAGAGAGGGGGAATTACACACATTAGTACATTAGCCTCATCATTCCTATATAAAATTTGATTCGAGCTTAATATTACTTGATTCAAGTCTAAAATCTGAATCAAACAAATAACATTGGGGTGCAATTTAGTAACAAATGAGTACTTTAGAAAGGGATTTGAAAAAGTATGATCTTATTTGCTTAAAAAAAATCAAATCTGAAAGTCTGTTTCCTCTGCAAGAGCTAATTTTGACCATCAGTGCTTGCTGCTGAGATACACGCTCTGAACAGAAGAAAAACAAGGATCTGAAAGAGCTTTTGCTATTTTTGCTTTTAAACGCATGCTAATCTAGAAAAAAATAGGCTGATTCGCGCAACAGTTCTCAAGTCCCTGAGGATGCAGACACTACGCTTGGAGACACTCAAGGATCCAGCCCCCAGCATAGCACCCCAACTGTTATCTTCTCCGTTTAAACAATTTTTTTCCTGCTTGATGTCTTATGCTCTTGTAGGCAAGAAGGAGACGGAGCTCCCTCCACGTGTCTGTTTGCCAATGCTGCTCCTAAATAAGGGGATGCAGACTGCACCATCCCAGAGGGCTTCTGAATTACATGGCTCATAAATAGCACGGGAGGTCTGTGGTATTAACTGGTGACTACTTACTGTCTCCTCCCACAGCAAAGCAGGGATGGAAGACATTTCCCCTGCAAATGAAGCAACACTGGCTGCAGGCATTCCCAAAATAACCTGTGTAACCAGCTTCTCGTTAATTCCAGTATCAGGAGCACAGTAGTTTTGGGATTTCCAGTTTAATCCTTCCTTTGGCTTAAATTCTTATGCTTAGTCTTTTTCTGTCTCACAAACGTGAGGTATTTTATACAGAAATTGAAACTAAAATCATTATAAGGCATTTGTAAAGAAAAGCTTTCCTCTTCAAAAGCAAAATAAAATTCTAACAGGGAGAGGGCCACAATCCAGCCCCAACAGTCTTTGAAACTTCCCACTACCCGGGAGTAACACCTAGAACCTGCCGTCGTTTTATACACTGCCAAAGAAGAATATTACATTAGAAGCATATTATATTAGAAGAATATATGTATGTATATATATAAAATACAGAAGCTGGTCTTGCAAACAGTTCAGCACTCCCTACTACAAACCCTATGTTTTGAATGCACAAACTTCTTCCAGACTTCTTGTCTCAGGATGAAGTCTTCCAGGTCAGATGTCTGTTCCAGGATGAATATTTTGCCTGTGCAGCCTTCACTCTTCCCTGCTGCACAAAAGTCTTCAGGATAAAATCTTTAATTACACAAGCATATCTACAATTACAGGAACACACCAGTGTTTTCACCAGGTGCCCTGCCTCCTTCTAATGATGATCAATATAAAAATGAATCAAGGTCAGACAGTGAATGAAGTTGTTGAGAAATATGAATAAAACAGTGACTGAATCTCAGGGCTTGTGCAGTGCCTGTTATGGAGCTTAAAATGTCTGTGGCAAAGGGGACATACTCTGGAAGGAGTGAGTGAACAGACTCTTTGTTAAGATGCAGTAAAGCTGCTCAAGAGACAAGAAACCTCACTTCGATTTCTATTATAAAGCTAGAAAAATCAAGTAACCAGGCTCCCTGAAGGCAACCGCTGCATGTCCATCCATCGTTTTTGGCTGTACAGCTTGAAAGACACAACAGCCAGTATCTCCCAGCCAGTGCTCACTCAAGCAAGCAGGATGGGCAGCTGCCGTGCTCCAACCATGGAAGTGTTGCAGTATACATGCTCAGTAACTCCGAAAAAGCAAGGTCCTGAGCACTGCAGAACCCAAAATGTCTTCCTGACAAGCAAGCACTGCCCTCTTAAGAGACTTCGGTGTATAATGGACAGTTTGACTACAACACAGAAGAACCTTGCAGCATCCGGGAATTTATCTATGGGATTTTATAGCTGAAGATAAACATGACAACTGGATATACACTGAATAATCGAGATACCTTTTCTTTAAAAAGCCCTCAGTGAGCTGTTCCTTTTCCAGTGAGTCCCGTCATTCCTGTGCCACAGATGATGATGTTGGAGAGTTGGGCTAAAGCCAACCTGTAATTACATCACTAAAGACTCAAAGGCTTGAATTCAAGTTGCACAGACAACATTAATTCTGACATTCTTGAGTAGGATGCACCTCCTTTCACTTAAGTGTCTGAAAATTAAGACATCTTAAGTTATTTGCCTTGGGCCATCATTAAGGTAAAGGAGAGGAATACGTATCCTTGGGGAGTGATTCACTCCATCCTGAGGTAGTGGCTGGGAAAGGTCAGAGAAATGGCATCAGATGAGCTTTCCACTGAGTAAATCCGGAGCACAGGTGATCTGCTGAGATTTGTTCTATGTCAGAGATACGTCAATTCAGAAAGATGAATCCCATCCTTCCTGAATTTGTTACTTACTATTTTTATAAAATTATTTTTGAATTCACAGTAGGAGATGCCATTTTATCTGTAAGCAGAATGCCAAGAGACAAACGTGAAGCTGACTGCTTTAAAACAAAAAAGAAGTTTGCCTAGCATCAAGGACTTTCAAAGGAACTTCAAAAAAATAAATTTACCGATTTAAATGTGATCCTAAAGTAATACGTTACAATTGTACAGTTAGATCCTCTAACACTGAGCTATTGTACTTCACCCTCCTCCTGATTCTCATCCAATGTAATATATATCTTAATTATCAAATTATCAAAGATTATGCTCATTTTCTACAAGAGGTGGCACTTTTATGCACGTTTCATTGCCTAATTAAGTTTGCAACAGGCTTAAGAAGCAGATACAGATTTTCCTCTTTACAGAGAGGAAATGAAGTTGACAGCTGCCAAAATACGTAAAACTAGAACTGAAACTATGAATCTTCTGATGTAAAAGCACTAAAAATTTTACAGTGATACCAGTCTTGACAGAAAAACACACCTGCTATGCTGTCTGCAAAGGATTCGCTGTTCCTATAATCACAGACACTAATATACACACACAAGAGGGCAGAGCTGTGCTAGCATGTTCAAACTTAAATATTATCAGTTCTTTGTGGTGCACGGATTACTGGGCTGTTATTCTGGGAAGAAGAGGATGAACAGAAGTATATTACACAACTGAATTACCAAAAAACGATTTTTTTTATCTCACCACTCAAAATTAACAGCTGTATCAGATCCTGAACAAAACACGCACAGCACTAAACCCACCTATCGCAGACACATGAAAATACCAAATTCTCTTGTACAAAACAATGACATAATTACCAGCTAATCTATGTTATTTAGAAACCATTTTCTTCCTGCAAGGTTGTAGGTTCAAATGGGCCAACAGACCTTGGCTTGCATATGGCCAAATGGAAACAAACTGGCATGTACAGATACAGGAACTGCATTTGCTCCCCCACAATCACTAACTTTTCCACTAACATCTTTTCTTTTTGACACACTCAGAAGTATTAATTAATTTAACTCAAGGGGGTTGTTTTTATCTGGATTTCTCAGGCAGCTTCACTCTCACAAGTTCAAAGGCAGCTTTGAAGCTGGCTCAAAGAATGGATTTATATTGATTTAAGAAAACGTATCAGGAATTCAGAAATGATCAGCTCTGCAAGTGCACAGAATTGACTCTTTGGGGCACTAAAAGGTTCCTGCTCTTCAGAGTGTTTAAGCCATTAAAATACTTACAGGATCCCTTGGAAAATCTGCAGGAGCAGGAGGGATCCCCACTGGTTTATCTGTGTGAGCAGGAGCTGCCCGGAGAGAGAGTGAGATGCATTTGCACAGGACAGATCATCAAAAGCCACTTATCTACTTCAGCATAATCTGAAAGTTATTTATTATCTAAGTCACATTTTGAAATTGCTTATCATCATGAGCACTTCCTAACCAAAGTCAATACCAGATAAAGCCAGCTTTACTGCCCATTAAATCAGCACGTGCAATTATTTTTTATTAGAACCCACTGACTACACCCTTGGCTTCAAGGATGAGCACCCACATGAAAAGGACAGCACTACCAGTATTTGAGCTAAATACTGACATGGGATTTAGCTGAACAAGAATAACACACACTACTTGAGAATATTTCAAAATGCAATTAAACAAAAGAAACTACCCTGGTAAGATGTAAAACACCATGTTGTCATCATCTATCCAAAATCCAGGTTTCTGTGTGGTAAAAGTGTGGTAACTTTGAGCCACAAAGAACACCCTCAGTACCGCGGAGTTTAAGAACAGGATACAATCGCAGCTCTAAAACACACATTTACATTATGCACTTCCCTATTTCTATTATTTAATTTCTCTGCAATAGCCAAATCTAATCAAACATTTCTATTACTTACAAAGGGACCGAGCACTTGTGTGTTTATTGCTGATAAACCTACTTCATCAGCTGTTTTAATCTTGGGTCAGTAATTCACTTGTCTCTGAAATGGAGAATGCAATAAAAGCAGAGAGAACTTAATTTCCTCCTTTTCAATGACTCACAATGGCCTTACAAGACATTTTTGCTAGTTATGCTCATATTTATAGAAGACAGAAGTGGAACTTACCTGAAAAAAAATAAGATGAAGACTCACAAGCCTTGAAACGTCCAGACACCTGGTTTACTTTGCGGAAGTGCTCTATGCGAAGCATTGAGCGTGTTAAAATGCACATGTTAAAATGTTAAAACAGGCAGGCTTGGCCACTGGGTATGTTAAAATTTCTCCCTATAAAGTTTCTCCCGTATGTCTTGCCTGCAACCTTCAGTACTGTCTTTCGCAGCACTCAAACAGGTCAAGTAGCGCATTGCAATATATCCATTTATACAGTATTTTTCACTTCACATCTCCAAATGTTTTGTTAACTGAAAGCCTGCAGCATCCAAAAACTGTCATCAAATATTAGACCAACCTTATGGTTGATAAATGGAACAAAACAAAAGTCAAAGAAAGTGCTTTGCCAAAGGTCACAGTTAATCCAAGGCAGAATTCCTTGCGTCAAACTCTAGAAAAAACATACGTACAAAGCATCCAAAAAAGATCCCAATGCCCAGGACTAGGGAGAACACTTAATCCCTGCCAGTACTTTTACAATTCACAAGGAAAAGATTTTTGCTTTGAAAATTATCTACCTGACCCTTCCTTTGGTAAACAGAGGTGTTTGCTAACAATTTCAGAATTCTCCTTCCTCAGTCTAATGGATTTCTAGCCCAAGTTCTTCCCTATGACTCAAGTGAAATCTACTTTATTTTGCCTCAATGCATTTATTACAGTATATACATATTTAGAATTCTACCCTGTTATTAAAAAGCCATCACTGTACCTCAGAAAATCTGACATCAATATTTGTGTGAAATCCAAATGCATTTAAAATTGTTCCATTAACCTCTGAACTGTTATTAGACTAACACGAGCCCAGAATTTCCTTTCTAAGAATTTTTTACACAATAAAGGGAAATAAATTCCAGTTATATTCCATAAAAATAAAAAAAGAACGTTTCTCTGCTACAGTATTATCATGTACAAAATTACTTGATTTACCTGTATGGCAAAAGGGAAGTCGAAAGATGGGAGGCAGCCTATCTCAATTCAAAACCAGTAAAGCATTTAGGAAAATATCTGATTAATTTAAAATGCAACAGGGAGATTAAAACTCCATCTCAGCAGGCTGGTATTAAGTCTACACTGCTTCAAGGAACAGAGCTCCCTTTATTCTACCACCAATTGCTTGGGGACAAAATATCAACACAGCAAGAGTTATGGATCTTGTTGAAGCAACAAAGAGAATTGATTTTCAAAGCAGCTCTCCCCACAGGGGGTAAAGGACGAAATAATGAATGGTTTTAGCTACTAAGGTGTCAACTGCTGAGTAATGATTGTCACCAAGTGCAGCTACAAGATACTCTGAGGGGTTTGCTCTGCACCGATCCCTTTAATTTAGATTGCTAGATGTAGAGACTTCTAGCCCGATCGCTGCGTACAACGCTTTTCCCCATCACCACCACATCTGCTCCAGACCCCTTATACGCTTGTTGAATGCTCGTCGTCTTCCTTTTGGGCTGACTGGCCTGCAAGACAGACACTCTTAAATCCCAACCTTCTGGGCTTTCACAACCTAAAAGCCACATGATGGATGAGCCCTGATAGCAGCTAATTCAAGAGCAAATTCTGCCTCTTAACTTGAAGTTATTGTTTAAGAGCCATAAAATCAGGTTGCTAAATGCTGGTTCTAGGTTTCCATTTTTTCTTGTCTCACAGACAGGATCAAAGGAGCATCCACGGGAGGAAAGCAACGCAACAGTGAGGGGAAGCCATTCGACTCTCAGGTTGCACAGTTCAACAGTATCCAACATATTCTCATCTGCATCACAGGTCTGACTGAAAACAGTCTTCTAGTGTTCCTTCTGGTTAAGCAATGAAACTCACATGTATTTTGTGATTCAAATGATTTTTTGCAAATTTGAGATCACATTCTCA
This sequence comes from Falco cherrug, assembly GCF_023634085.1. Lineage (NCBI taxonomy): Eukaryota > Metazoa > Chordata > Aves > Falconiformes > Falconidae > Falco > Falco cherrug. Next base: position 1,152,701 of record NC_073703.1, on the reverse strand, counting down.
GAAACAGAAGTTTAATACCTTACTCCTCCCCAGTACAAACACAGGCAAGCTGTTACAATCTGAATTCAGGCACTGCAACGATTAAAGTTAGGGCTTCAGCAACGACTTGGTCACACTCTACTACATTTGGGCACAGCAACATTGTTTAGTTACTGCAATACATGCTTTATTCGGGCACAGATTTTATCCGCACCAAATGGCTCACAGGAGACCATATTACACCACATGGTCTCTGTATTTCTCAGACCTGCTTACATTAATGTTGGTTTCAGTATCTCTCTTGCATCCTACTTGAAAATACAATGCAAATATAAAAATGCAAATTACAGCAACAGAAAGTTACCATTCAGTGTTTAAAAATGTCAGTTTAAAATCAGCGCTCTTCTATTCAGACAGAATTGCTGTAGATTTGCCTGGATACTTAAAGTTCATCATAATTCTCCTCAGCCAATCTGAGTAGGATGAAATACTTCATTAAGATGTTCTATGAAAACCCTATTTTAAAAAAAACCACAACCCTGTCATGGGAAAAAGATGCTATTCTTTCCTGCCAAACTCCACAAAAGCATATACAACATCACCTTCTTTCTCTCCCCTCCTCTCTTATGTACCCCCAGCATCACACCCACACACAAAGGATGCTGTTATATCACTCCCTATTACAAATCTTTATGCTGCCCTCATTTCCTAGAGATTAACGATCAGGCAGCTCAAATCAGCTTTTGCCCACTGCACTTAAGGGAACACAGTCAAATATTAAATGGCAAAGCACAAAGGCTTCCAAGGCATTTTATTTCAGAACAACCCAAGGTGTGCCAGGTACTGGAGATGCCTCAGTTTACCTTAAGAAACAGAAACCAGAATTGCAAGTGTCAAAGGCTAAATTATTTTTTTTCTTAACCATAGTTAATAGGGTCATATCCGTATAAAAAGGAGATCCAGAGCCACGAATAACTGGATTTCATTTACTACTTTCTCCCCTCTGGCATGCAGCTGCGCACACACCAATGCCAAATGAAGGAGATGGAGGGAACATTGGCTGGTGATGGAGACAGACCACTTCTTTTGCACAGCCTTTGCCCAGCCTCCAACCTGCACCCTTAAAACCTGAAGGAGCATTGGTGGCCCTTTTTAAAGACGCGTCCAGCTCTGTTTCAGGGCTGTTAGTGCAAAATGCTGAGTACAGCAGCCACAAACAAGCAGCCCTTTATCAACAGCAGGCAAGATCTGGAGAAGCAGTCCCATTAAGAAAGTTGCAACTGCCACAGTTGATTCTCCCAAACAATCAATATTAAAATACACACACTTAAAAGCAGGAAGGCACTTGTCGGACAGTTTAACAAGCAAGCCGACAGAGGCACAACGGCTTCTATCCAGCACGCCTCCACAGCTTGTTTGAAAGACTGATATCCCCATCTTTCTTTTTTCAGCCATTCCATCTGCTCGTGAATTATGCAGAGTTGATTTAATAGACCTCAGCCTGCCAGGACAGAGCACTGGAGTGATAGTCCATCTCTTGAAAAACACCATCAGCCTGATCCCTCTACAGATATTTTATTTAGAGAACTGCAAGTATACACTGTCCTGTAAAACCAGATAGAAGACACAGCCTCCCAACCCACATGGTCAGCGCAAATATCATAGGTAGGACTTGCACAATGAGGCAGAACAAGGTGGGGGTTACTGAGGATGAGGAAACCAGAGCCATAATCTTTATAGAACAGGATGGAGACAAACCATCTCGCTAAGGAGTGGATCGGTGCCTCTGCAGAAGCCATGCTAATTGGTTCAAAGTAACAGCAATTCTTGCTCTAAAAGAGTTGACAGCCAAGATAAAAGTAAATTTTGGTTTTATTTTAACTTGCATGCAGGCCTGAAGCAGTAGCAATCTTTTCCTCTCAGCTCTAAGCACCATATATAAGAGGCTTGGGCTTGTGCCAGCCAACAGCTGTAGGTCTACTGAAACTTCAAGCGCTGTCTCCAGAACAGCCACATTCTGCTCATGTGCTGGAACTCTGCTACCAGGAATTGGAACTGCATGATGTTAGCCTGACCTCCCCAAAACAAAAGCAAAGTGGCTTTTCCAGCCTCCCAGCGTCTATGTGCAAAACGAAGAACTTAATTTTTAGGCAGAAACTATGACAGTACCCAGCTGCCAAACAAGCTCCTTTTTAATGCCAGCATTATCACCAAGGCAGTCTCCATCACAAAGAATTTAGAAATACGAAGATTTCCTCCTGAAGTGCGCTCTGACAGGCACATCACACAATCAGAGTAGAAAACGGCCAAAGTACAGTGCTCCCTAACTGTGCTTCCCTGAAATAGAAGGTAAGGGAAAAGGAGGACTGCTTCTGACTGAAATATACTGTAAGTATATTGGGGTTCTAGCAAAGCTGTAGAGTTCACGCTTAATTATAACCTGAATTGAACAGGCTCTCTGGGCAACTTAAGAAAGAAAAATCCACAAAAACAACCCCAAAACTCACCTTAGGTAGGCGCAAAAGTCTCTACACGGAGCAGACCTGTACTAGGAATGTGAGCACAGCTTAATGCCACAGAGAAGGAAATGCTCATTGCATGTGCCGGGAGAAGTTACGTTGAAAGAGTGAGGGAAGAGGGAAAAGGAGAGGCTGCAGCATCAAATTGTGCTGCAGGCTTTACTGGACCCCTTACAAAACATGAGGTTTTAGTCAAACGTTTTGAATTGATAACTACAAATGTTCCTGTTCCAGTTAAGATTCAACAAAGATTTCAAAACTACAGCTTGGGCTGAGTTAATTAATTCTCACTTTTAGTACAAAAAAAAACCCAAAACAAACAAGCAATAATTAAAACCAGCTACAACCTGACTGGTTTGATCTCACTTGCACAAGATAAATGAATATCAAACTCATTAGCAGCTCAACAAGTATATACGCAATACAGGCTGTAGGGTACTGTCAGCCAGCAACAGCACCGAGCTAGTGATCATACAGACCCCAGAAAAAAGTACTTGTACTCAGCAGCTTACAGTCCAGATAGTCTCGTCTTTTCCCAGTGGACATTAATTTCTTACTAGACAGCTGCACACGTTATAAAAGAAATCTTAAAATCAACATGCCCAAGAAACACAATCAAATCTTCAAACCTTTTTTAGGATGGGGTCTTGGAGGTTCTGTAGCTGCTGGCATTGAAGAAACCTGAAAAGACAGAGAAGAGGAGTATTAAATACACCAGGCAAGGTTTCTTGAAGATCTATTCTAGAAAATAATTGGAAAGGACAACTGGCAAATCCCAAAATGGTGTAAAAATAGCATCACTGCTGCTAGACAAACTCTGCCCTGCCAAGTGCTGCTCTTCCCTAACCATAGCTAGGCAGAGGTTTCTGTTTGCCATGTAGATTAAACAAACCTGCTCTTTTCAGAGTACATTCCTGTTCCATAGGTTCACTGCTATTTATTAGGGTTCCACAAAGAAATCATTACCTTGTAAATAACCAAAACTCAAACACTTAAAATGCTAATTAGAGATCACACCACAAAATTTATTACAAAACATTTTTTTATAAAACATTTATAAAGTTATTTAGAACAAAGTCATTCCTGGGGAACCATCAGAGTCTGCAGGCACGTGAGTACATCGATGTCCCATCGCACAGCAGGCAACCTCAACCTGCAAATATTGCCCGGAGCTCACGGACAAGCAAGTACACAGTCTGTGGAAAATAAATGCATTTTATACGTTTTTCTTACTTTGCATATAAAATCAAACCCTCACGGAAGAGAAACATGATTACACAGGGAAGCATTTTTATTTTTTACTTCCAGTTTCTTGGGGAAGAGGCATTCCACACTCCTCTTCCCCAGACACCACCAGGGTTTTACAGAACTGTGTCGCCTCCCCTCTCCTTAACAAACTACTTTTTAAAGTGGAGATTCGCTCTACACTTGTTCCTTGTAATCTTTTTGGAACGTTTTCTGGTTCTGCTCTTCTTTTATTGGAGATGGGGAGGATCAGATATCCCGAGTACAGTATCCAAGACATGAGTACAGTATCCAAGACATGGAAATAACCAAGATTTATAAAAGAAAAGCTTTTACCAGCTTTGTTTCTTAATAATTTCTAACATTTTACTCAGTATTGTGAAAAGTTTATTACTAGCTATCGTAAAAAGCTTAGATGGTATTTTCACAGAATTACCAAACTCCAAGCACTTGCTCCTAAGCAGGAACCACACAAAGCCCCCAATAATTATTTTTTTTTATCATTTACAACTTTTTTTTCAATCTGTACACACCATTCCAATTCTAAGCCCTATCACCCAGCACTGCCATGACTCTCCTGCAGTTTCTGCCATGACTCTCCTGCAGTTTCTCTTACTTCCCCTCACCCGACCACCTGCCCAGCTGCCCTTCTCCGGACCATTTCTGGACACACCAAGCAGGCCCCTGCAGCGCTTCACTAATGACCCCCCTCCGGCACACAAAAAATGAGTACTTGTTCCTTCTTTCTGCTCCTCACCTTTTAATCAGGTACTTATCCATGACAAGGGTTTCTTTTTACCTTATTCGAAGACCATTTATTTTCCTTAAGAGCATTTGGCATGGCATCCTAGGCTGATAAGCAAGCACATACTTAACCAATACTGCACATATAATGCCTCTAAGTTGCTAAGAGTTATAATATGTCACGATGAATCTGCATAAAAGTCGCTTGGTGTTACTTAGATATGTTTACTGTTAAAGCATGTTTGCTGATTACTTATAATCAATGTTTTGCAGTGGAGATATGGCCTGAAGGTTGAATATAATCAATAGTATGTGTGTTTTTAGATAAAAAAAATGTAACATGTATAAATAGGTCTGAAAAATGTTAAAACGGCACGCGCGATATTGGTGGAACTACCCCCCCCCGTTCCGCCCAGCGCTGAATAAACATACCTACTTTACAATCTAATCATTGTAAAGTCTGTTTTCCGCATGTCAGCAGTAGGAAATGAGCGAGGGGCTCACAGCCCGCCGGGCAGGGGAACCAGGGCAAGCCTGGGGGGCACCGAACCGCGGGGGAACGTGGGGGGGGGAGGGGCGCTGAGGGAGGCTTGCGTGTCACTGACCACCCCAACACAAGTCAGCACCACGCTCCATCTCTGTTTTCAATACCAAGCGTACAAAGGTTAAACACTCGCTCTTAAAAGCCCCTCCCGCCGCCGCCCCCGCCTCCCCTCGCCCCCCAAGCCCCCCCGGCCCCCCCTAAGCCGCCCTAACCGCCGGGGGCCGGGCAGGCACCGGCGGCCCCTCACGGCGGCGGCCCCTCACCGCTGCGGCCTGCGGCTCCGCCATGGCGAAGAAGCGCGCCGTTACCACGGTTACCAACCGACACCCCCCCCCCCCCCAGCACTTCCGGGACAACCACAGAGCGGCGCGGTGCACGACGGGAAGGCGGCGGGAAGACCCGGGGCATCCGCCGCCGCGTTCGCCACGGAAACACCGGCGTGACTAATGCAGTAATGGAGCAGAAGTTTATTAGGGAGGGTTTGCACGGCTCCCCCGCGGCCTGAGGCGGCCCGGCGGCGCAGGGAGCTGCTCCCCCGCTCCCGGGGGCTGGCGGCCGTGCTGGCACCGGGGGCAGCTCCTATGGGAGCGCCTGGAGACCAGGGGCGAGGAACGCGGGCAGGTAGCCCCAGCCGTGCCCGCCAGCAGCGCAGGGCCCGCGGGCACCCCAGGCCGGGCCTGCCCGCACCTGGGCCCGGCCCGCAGCCGGTACTGGCCCCGGGGCGCGGTGACCCCCCGCGATAGGCGGGCTCCGCTGGCCCAGCCCACCGCGCCCCACACGGACCCACGGCTTCCACCAGCGCTTAAATACACGGATAGGGAACTTCTGTGAGCCCAGGAGGAAGGGCAAGTAGCCGCTGCCCGCAGACAGAGACCGGCAAGAGGCAGCGCCGCTCGCCTCCATCCCGCCCCGGCACAGTGCCCACAGGCTCCCGTGTGATTGCCGGCGGCAAACAGGGCACCGCGGGTAGAACCGGAGGGGAAAGCAGGTAGAGAGAGACCAGGCTATGTCGGTGGAAGTGCCACATCAGTGAGGGAGCTCAAGTGACCCGACTGCCAACTGGAAATGGCATTTTGTATTACAGACCTGCCTACAATCTGCCTCTTAATTCACCGGTCAGCAAATTTATTCCCCCCTCGAAGCTGGCAGATCAGAAGAAAGGTTTGAGGACACTAGCCTGGCAAAAAATACCACAGAAGGAATTCCTATACAGGAGTAAATTTAATAAAACCACCACCAATTGTTTACTTTAACATAGCTTGTTACAGAAATCATAAAAATGGACTCAGTAGCTAACTTATTAGTTCTTTCCCCTTTTAACTGAAAAATACCCTGTTGATTTCAGCTTCTACTGCACTAGATGGAGTGTTAAATATTTGCCAGGACAGTATGCCCAGTAATTGAGCCCAAAACAAACACAAAGACAATTCCATCATCTTTCCTTTTCAATGTTATGACTCATTATAATGTAAGTGAAACTTAAACAGCAAGGAACGGTCCATTTGACAGATGAAGGAGAGCAGGGGAGAGAAGAGAGGAGATCCACAGCCGTAATCTTTCCACAGGTCTGAGAAGTGGTGCAAAATACCCCTCCTGTTCCTGCCTCAGAACTAGAAGTAAAACTCTAAATACACACACACCTCCTCTGGGTTCAGAGCACGTGTCCTGCGTGCATGGATGGGAACAGCAGAGTTGGATTTCGGCAGCTATCAGTCTGGGGTAGGAAAAAAAAAAAACAAAACAAAAAAACCCAACACACCAAAAAAAAAAAAAAAAGCAAAGCATCCTGAATCACAGTGTGCATCAGTCACCAACACAATGCACACAGGGTTACCGAGCGTCATGAGCTGCGCACAAGGGGACGGGTCCGTTGCCAGCAATGGATACACACACAAAACCATGGAGGCTGTGGACATAAAGGAACTGCAGGAAGAGGAGAAACCCAAATTCTCTGGTAAAAGCCTTCCAAAAAAAAAAAAAAACCAAAAAAAACAAAACACCAAAGAAAAAAACCCACCATGTTCACTACACCAGCACACGCTTCCCCCACCCCATCCCAGGGAAAAACAAAACAAAACAAGATAATCAAACTGAAAGAAAATGCACAGCAAATAGACATAATCTTGAAGATTTTTAAAGAATAAATATTTTTTGTAATTAAACATTATGCAAACACGTGCCACGCTTGCTCTTTGTCCATGCATATGCGCTATATACAACTTTGAAAAATACTGTGTTGTCCTCTTTTTGTTTTAAAAGTCATATACAAAGGTGTTTTTTTTTCCTTGCTGTGTAACCCCCCTCCTCCCCTCCCCAAGAATAATCTTTACAATGAGCCAATCAACATTCATCTGTGTACTTGGGTGGCAGAGAGGAAAAGGGGGGCAGGAGAGCCATCCCCCCCTTACCAAAGTACATCAAAATGGCTGGTTTGGACATGAAAAGCAGTGTCAAGAAACTGGTTTAAATTCCATCTGTACTACACACAGGAAAATAAAGATAGAAAAGAAAAAGGAGTCGGCTTGGAGAATGAAGCTACGTTACAAGTTAAAGTTGGAGGGTTTTTTTTTTTTTTAGTGCGTCTGTCACACTCTTATTGGCCGCCTAGAATACTGTTGTACAATGGTTTATCTACCTTTTTTTATTACAATATAATTTACTTAAATTTTCTGTTAACAAAACAGAATCCCGGTACTACAGACCAGCGGTGTAACAGGCGTAGCGCCTTGTGTGTGTTTTATTTGAATCGCATGAGCACTCTAGATGGTAAAGGTTTCAGAGTTCGTTTTATGCGGGGCCAGTCTCAGTCCTCAATGTACTCCCACAGGTCCTTCTCGTAGCCTTCATGCACATGCTGCAACAAAACCCTTCGTCGACTCTCGCAGTATCTGCAGCGAAGAGGAATGGCACAGAGAAGGCAGGTTAGACACCATGGCCCACTCCCAGCATTGTGTAATGCAAACCTACATTAAGCCCCACTTCCAAAAGAAGAGATCCCCTGAGAAGGGACTTAGTATTTGTAGCCCATTAACAGCGCTAATTAAGACTTCAACTACTCCAGTCACTCAGCACCAGGTCTGTGGCTGAAAAAAAACCCAAAAAAAAACCCCAAAAAACCCAAAAAAACCAAACACCATGCAAATTTAAGTTTCCCATGCAAAAGTATCCCCAAAGCCCCTACAGCTAGGAAATACTGAACAAGGAAGCAGCAGTGGCCACAACATGCAGAAGCCAGAGCATAGGTTAGCAGTGACACCCAAAATGGGACAAAGCTCTCCTCAAACAAGGGCTGGTGCCTATGAGTCATATCAGGACAACAAAAAGCCAGGAGCTGGCTGGGCAGAACCTCTGGAAGGAGCACTGACCCACTTCTATTCCCCTCCAGAATCCCAGTGGAGATGGAAGCAGTCAAGCTGGCTACAAAAAGGGTTACTGGTCCGGCTTGGAGTGCAAGTTTTACCTCACCGTGACTCCTGAGTCTCAGAGGGGCACTAAGCCTGGCAGGATCTTCCTACCTATGCTCACTTAAACAGACAAAGCTGCAAATCTAACTGATCCCAGGGTTAGGTACAGTCCTACCAGGATCAATGATACTGAGGAAAAGTGCTATCATAAGAACATATCAAAAGATGCCATGTTCATTTTGGGTGCATCAGCCAAATAAAAAGATAAAAAGCAGAGAAGCACTTCAAGTATTCAGGTTCCCAGAGCAAATTATAAGCAAGCAGCAGGCATTCTGCACTAAAGCCCTTCCAGTGGTGATGCTGAAGTCTACATCATCTTTAGGCATGCAGGGGACAAAAAAAAAAAAAAAAAAAAAAAAATCTTAGTAGCAGCTCCCACAGCCCCAGGCACAGCTGTGTCCATGGTTCGGCAGTGCTCAGCCCCAAGTGATGTGCTGTAATGTGAGAAACTGGCACCCAGGAGCCAACCACCAAGTTACCAGTTCCTGCTGGGAATTGTGTGGTACAGTTTCTGGGCACACGCACCAGTCAGGAGAGCATCCGAGGGGCTCCAGCAGCTGGGAACCCGGCTTGTTCAGTAGTGGCTGAGTATCTCTCTGCTCACTAAAGCGAGGTGCACAGGAGGAGTCTCCCAGCAGGTGCCCCTAGCAGAAAGCTATCCTTGATTGCAACACATGCTAACAGGTAGGCAGAAATTCCTCATCTTAACCTGCAGCCCTTGTAAGATACTGAATGGTAGCAGCATCAGACCAACAGACTTATCTGAATAAAACTCTTCTGGCTCTTCTCATTGCTATCAGCTGTTGCAACAGAAATCATCATACACAAAGTCCCATTGATTTTCTGAAGCACGTGAAAGCAAACATGCATAGCTTCTGCTTTCCCAACTTCAGTTATTTTGCTGCTGGTGGTGGGGGTTTAATCCTGTTTTCCAGAAATGTCTTTGCAAGCTAAGAGATTGAAACACCTGAAACCAAATTAGCTAGGAAGTCAGTTCATGCAATTTCCCAGAGCTCTTTAAACCCACCTCAGTAACATCTTTGGTCCTGGTCTTGCATCAGTACACTGTAACACCAGCACACAAAGAGCACCGTGCAGGACATAATTAAGACATGACTGAACTAGTTAATTAGGGACCTGCACGGGCTTGACAGATGCATACTTTCTTCCCAGAAACATGAAGGCAGGTTTGGGATACTATGTTCTCAGGCAATTCAGGCTATATTAGGTTTTAATTTCTTCTGGATAGCTGTTACCATCCCTAGAAGAGCATCCAGTTTCAAAGGACTTAAGTGAACAAGCAGCTTGACCCAAGATACCCTTCAAGGCTACCATTAAGTAAGTTGGCAAGTTACAAAATGCCTCAAAAGCAAAGGTCTGGTTAAGTCTTGTCCAGCTCCAGCCATGCTACCAGACCAGCAGAATGGGCCACAGGCCCCCCAGAACTAAACAGCTAACTCCACTCCCCAAAGTCCCTTAGTCAATACAGCTCACCCTACTTTGCTTTTTTTCTTTTCCCCTAAGCTAGGCATAACAAATTCAGTGACTTTGGCAAAATGCCTCAAAAATGCAAGCCATAATCCTGTGACTCATCTGCATCTACAGCTTTGTATTTTTCCACTGTGCAGAAGTGATTCCCCTGGGACTGTGAAAACCATTAGCATTTGTGTCACCTGGACCCTGGTTCTTCTGCTCTCCTCTCTAGCTGGGCAGGTTGCTCTCTCCCTCTTCTTTAAAGACAGCCTTTCTACACCCACTTTTTGCACAAAAGGGCCCAACAGAAAAATAAAAACACCCAATTGCTCTTTTACAGCAATGCATCCTAGGCCAACGGTGTCAGCTTGGAACAACAAAGTTACTCCTTGTTCCTTGGCCCTCACTATGCAGGTCCCATCTCGGGCCTGGCCATTCCCACATGCTCCTTCTCTGCTGAACAGCAGGTGTATGAAAAGCCATTGCTTTTAGTCACAAGATTTTTCCATTATGGGACTGAATCTTCTAGCTACTGCTCAGCAGAACAGATGCAAGGCACAGCTGGGAGCCTCTCCCTGCAGGCTGTCACCTTCCCCAAGGGCTGGTCCCGGCAGAGGCACAAAACCACACAGCCAGCATCCGCACAAGGGCTTCACCACTGGTGATTTCAGGAGCTGCTGTGGGACACTGCTGCTCTGTTCTCAGATGCCCAGGGACCAACTGATGATCATAATGCATAGCAGAAGGCCAACAGCAAACAGCTTCCCAGGGACATGACTGGTGAAAAACCATACCTTGGCAAGTACACATGCCACCACCTGTCACAGGATAGCAATACAGGTACTCAGGCAGCTGTGAGATAGAGAATTATTAAAAAACAAACCTGTACTTGTCCTGTACTTTCTGCTTTATGTCTTGCAGCGAATCTTGGGATATATCTCGCTCAAGGTACCCAGAAAGCACCTCTGTGGCATTCTCTAAGTCTGCTTGGTTATTCTGCAAAGACAAAAAGAAAAAGAGTATTTTGGGGGTGGGGGGGAGGAAAGAAAGAGATTTTTTAACTCAATCCAACTGAAATCAGTCCTGAAATAAAAAGCAGGATTATACATGCACTGTATAACACTCTAGTAACCTGCTCTGAGCATCGAGACTGAAAAAGCTAAAATTTCTTCATTTGATCAGGAGAGAATTTGCATATCTACCAACAAGTCTTCTGTCTTCCTTGATCTGCAACATCCTGGCAAACCTAAAAAAAACCTTTTCCTTCCTAATGGTATAGTGCAGTACAAGGCTATTAATCTCCTGTTCTGTCCCTTCTCTATTTATTTTTATCAGCATTGGCAAAGTCTGTGTTGACCCCGGTACACACACAGCAGCATCGGAGCACAGCTTTTGCTATTGCTCAGTCATTCTGTGCACCCCTTGCTGAGCACACAGTGCAGAAGCATCCTGCTTAGGTTCTGCACAAAGACCAACAAAGGACTATTCTAAACTATAAAGAGTCAATACAGCTTCACTTCTGAAGCAGATTAGGCCTCCACCTTTAGACCGTGAAAGGGCAACTGTAATGGTAGTGCCCTTGGAAAAAGCCAACACCAGGGAAAGTCAAAATGCCAGATTTAAGCTTTAAGGCCTTCTTTGCCAGTTCAGGACAGAACCTCACTCTCTTGTTTCAGGTGGCAGCATCTTGTACTCTACTTTCTCCTCGAGCAGACGATGCTATATGATGCCCAGCAGGGCCACTGACTTTTGTCCAACAGAATATTAAGCCAGACTCACTTTGGTAAAGCTGGGGACAAGAGTTTCTCCAAGCATTAAATCTCTATTTCGCTTAGCTTTATAACCTGAACTCCTGACAACCATGTTTTTTTCTCCTACCTCAAAGATAATGGACTGATTATTCTTTTTGAGGTAGAAGGCAAAGACGTAAGTGTACATGAGTGTGGCACGACACTGGCAGAGGACGTCGACTGCTTTCTTCAGGAACTGCACCTCGATCCATGACATGTTGTGCTGCTGCATCTCCTCCATTTTCTGCTTCACCTGAGCATACAGCTTGTGCTCAAAGCGCAGGCTCTGCATGTGGTTCATATAGCGGTTGCAGTAGAACAGGTACCTCTGCAGGGCTGCTCTGGATCTCTGTGTTAATTCCCATTAGGGAAAAAGAAAACAAATAGTTAAAACAAAGTAATGGCTGCAAGAGAAGTAAACCCCTCACAAGGCTCTTCCTAACCCTGAGAACAAGCTTCCTTTCCAAAGGCGTTTCCTTTCCCCTCACACTGGCCAGACTTAGATGGTGCTGCTTTGTGTGGCACTATTAACCCTGACATAGTGTGGAGATGAAGCCAGACCCATAGCAGCTCACCCTCATGCGGGGGACTTCCTAGCACTGCTGTGACATCCTCACTCCCAGCCCTGAAAGTAAATAGAATCACATTGCTAAAGCCTAATCAGTTTTGAATTTCAGCCTCACAGTTCAAGCTACAAGACTTAAATGCTTCCAGTGTCATAACAGACAGTGAGAAGCAGATTTTCTTTTCTATTATTTTGGCTAATAAGGAATTCCAATTAAACAATTATTGTGCTTGTATTAAGAGGGCACCCTTAGGTTGCCTAGGCCATATTGATTATAGAGCAGAGCAAAGACGCCATGTGCTAAGTAGTACAAGAGAACCAAGATACTCAATGCATAGCCATCAATCTTATTTACTTCTCACTGACAGATCAGCTAGGGAAAAAAAAAGACAACAGCATGAGCATGGCTAACTTCTACGTTGTGGATGTACACTATCAGCCAAAGTCATCCTTATCTGCAGGAGGAGGGGCTGCAGGAAATACTTTGGTTCTTGGCTATAACAGTACTTTGACAGAGATGCAGAAAATGGATTTCTGTAAGCTGTGGCACACAACATGCAATCCCTCCCCACTAAAAAGGGGTTTGGCTCTATCCATATTCACTGAACAGTTTAATGTAGCTGCAACTTCACCCACTATTTCTTCTATGTCAAGCCTCTGAATGTAGTTATTGGAATGACAGCAGTCTATTTATATTCAAAACATCTGCTGTGTTTAAACACCTCAGGATTCACATTAAGAGCTTTGCAGTAAAGAGCATTTTATGAAGGATGTGAGGACTGTCATCTCAGACCCATGGCACTATGATGACTCCATGTTAAGAGCTGCTATAAAACAGGCAAGGCAGCGTGACAGATAACTGAGTTAACATGTTCTTTAAATTGGGTTAAGGTGGCTTTGAACAGGTGAGTTTTTTTCTTCCCTAGCAGGAAGCAAGAGTCCAGAGTTGCAGGGGAACTTCACTGTCTTTTGGATTCATGCCCAAATCCAGGAAATTCTTCAGAGCCAGTTTATAGGTTTACAGAAAGCATGCCACAGGGCTGGTGATCTCACTTATCACCAAAGGTTATGGACTCACCTCCTGTGCATCCCTTGCTGCCTTTGCATCATCCTCATTGTAGCGATTACAGTTGTACCTGTAACAGGGACACAAGATTCCACAGATTTCAGTCCAAATCAATACCGTTTGCATCACAGCTTCCTCATCTTCCAGGAAGGCACGCTCCTGAACTCACCAGGCAGATCCGTGTGGCTCCCAAGGGCCCAGACACACCCAGCAGAACTCTGCTTTGCAGTTCTGGTTCCGACAGACCATGTGGTTGCAGCCCCCGTCCTTCTCAATGGTGACATGGCATTTTGGGCATTCCTGTTCACAGGACAGAGAGCACCGTTAGCAGTGAAAGAACAGAATCCAGTCTTATGAAGTCAGAAGGGCTCCCATGGCAGTAAGAGGTAGCACGTCAAGTGAAATGCATGATTTACTACTTCCCTTTGATCATCGAGATCCATTTTGGAGTCAGGCCTTAAAATATTCCCGAACTCCAAGCAGCTAGACAGCAAAAAACCCTAAGGAGTAACACATTTTTATCTATGCTGCTATTACAGTGGTACACTGGCTAGGTAATTTCATGACCTCCTCCAAAATCACAGCAGTAGTGATGGTCTGTAACATCCATGGGGAAGGCATCTGGCTTTCCCCACCATCAAGTGTTTGGTCCACTGCAGCACTCAAACTGAAAAAGCCTAACAGTAAGCTGATATCATGCTGTTATCAAACCAAGACACCTGCAATTGTAAAATGTCATCCAAAAAGTATCTGAAAACATGCAGCAAGAATCTAGCGTGCTTCAAAGAAGTTTCTGTCAACTAAAAAGACACTTCTCCTCCTGGGGCATTTCCACATTTCCCATCAGATCCCTTTTTTCCCCTTCATGTGACACCTCACAAAAGCCCACATGGGGCTTCCCTTTCAGGTGTGAGGCCTTTGACAAATACAAGGATATCAGAGCAGCACTGCACAGGGAAATCTTTGGGGAATAGGCTGGTTTTTTATAACACTAATATCATTCTCATACATCAGCAGCATATGACATCTTCCTAAAACGATATTCAACTCATGTAGAGTATAAAAGATTTATTTCTGTTGTATGACAATGAGTACACAAAGCCGAGGCTGCAAGAATATACTAAGCTGCCTCTACAAGCAAAGGAAGCCAGCCCAACTCTCTTCTGCCACTTGCTCCTGTCCCTGTGGCACTTCTCTTGTGCCAGGACACAAGGCGGCTGCACAAGAGCTCGGCCAAGGAACACAGCAGGTTAAAATCAACCAGCAAGTACAGAGGAACAAAACCCCCAAAATAAACCCAAACACATTTTAGCTGGGATGAGTTCCTTGGTCCAGCTTATTACACAACCACAGCAGCATTTACGAACATTTTGCAGAAGCCAGATTTATCTACAAGGCAGTAACAAAGATATCCAAACAAGTAATCCACACTCACATAAAATTCACTGCAGCTTTTGCGTCAGGAGCAGATAAAAACCCCTCCCCAGTTACGAGCACCTCTTTACTGTTGGCTAACCAGAACCACCACTTCCTACTCTGGCATTCAGATAAATTCTCAATAAAGGAAGAACCCAACATGTTCAATCAGTCTATAACTGCTACTTTTATATAGGACACAATCCAACACATTCTTGTACGCCCACTCCAAGTGCCCCAACTACTACTCCACTTTCACACGAGTTTGCCTATTTGTATTGTAAGAGACAAGAGAATTTGTACACCAAGAAGTACTCTGAAGATAGCTCAGGAGGTGCAAAGGACCAGTGTGGTCTCCAGATGTCAGACATGGCCCTTCCCACTGCAGGGAGGGAGGTCTGCAGTAAAGTAAAGCAGGTTACAAAGGAAGAGAGGCAAGGGGGAAATCATAAGGGACTGCAACTTCTCTTGGCCAATATAAGAGAGTACTTTCAGCTAGTTTTGCTTCCTGGTGATTGCAACTTTGCAGACCTGAGCACTGATGAAAAATAAGGCTTATTACAGCAGCTTGCCCTTACTTTGTGGTTATCCTTGCTTTGAGCCGGGGCGCCAAACAAGATGACATTCCTTTCCAACCTAAATCATTTCATGATTCTGATCTCCCGAGCAATGGCAGGGCACCCCACTTGAGTGCTGCCATTATTTCTTCCTCTTGGAAGTGCTGCTTTGGTCCTACTGCCTGATCCTGAAGGGGAAGGGTTAAGGACTGGGCAGAAACAGGCAACATCCCACACAACCAGCAAGGTTTTCCTGAGCCATTCCTTTGAAAGGAGAAGCTATTACAGCACTTGTTTGGAGAGCACTGACCTCCTGTTCAGCCAAGAGGGACAGCATTCCTATCCCATCAACAGGTCACAACCAGGGCTTCGCCTGAGTAAAAGGACAAAGCTCTGTTTCTAGCCAGAAGACCAGGTTTGTCATGTAAATAGAAAGACTCCCCCGATTTGGGGAACTACTCCAGCAGTTAGATGAGTGTGTCTTTCCAGTCACACCTCTCATCCCATCCTTGTGCTCTGTTAGTACACTGCAGGCTAGCTGGCTGCTTTTTTTGTTTTGGTTCAAGTTTTTGGGGGCTGGTTATTACTCAGATGGGCTCAACCAGCAAGCAAGCCCCTAAGGAGATTTTTTCACATCTCCTTTCCTCCACATCACCTGTGTTTGTCCTACAGACAGAGTAAATGAAGCACGGTAGCTCCCTTGCTGTCCCTCTGCGGGGAAACAGCATCAAGATGTCCTCTTGGGCTGTCCATAGGATGGATACTCAGCCAGGTAAGCTTTTTCCCAATTAGTCAATCAATGCAGTTCTATGAACTTCAGAGTAAAAAAAAAAAAAGAAAAACCCACATCTCTCCTTTCAGCACCATACCCAGCACAGTATCTATTTTCCTTTTCCAGGCAGCCCTCCATCCTATTGCAATCCTGCACCAACACATCAGGACCCAAATTCAGGTTTACCCCATCAATATCCTTCACAACTGTGAAGATCCCAGATCTATTTGCCCATCAGCCAGGGTGCACTTTGCTAATATGTACAAAGAGTGGCACTGCACCCCTGTCACATCATGACACAGCTCCCTGTCACTCAAACGCTGACCCTGGGGCACACAGCAATGAATGTTTTTTCAAGAGAAGATGGTGGTCACAGAGCTGTGCAATTTCTTCCAAACATCTCATCTGTGGAGACGCTGACACCTGCATGCCACAGTGGAAGACACTGCTAATCCAAACAGCTGCAGCAATCACTCCTGCTTAAGAAAATCCCACAACTGAAAGAGAGAAACAGTTTCCAGATGACCTGTCAAGCTGGAGAGGCACAGTGGAGCATGTCCACACCACAAGGATGTGGGGCCATCCTCATCTGCAACCAGGCTCAATTAGAAGCACTGAAATTCTGCTCTCCTGTCTTTGAGGAGGAGACCAAGCTCTTAAGTGTCTCAATACCACACAATACTTAGGGCTTCTGGCCCTGTGATGCAAACTGGAACAAAAAGGCCCTAATTACAACCCTTTTATTACAGGGAATGCCATCCTTTTCAAGCCTTATATACCTATAAAAGCAAAGCACAAAAGACAGATTATATAGTAAGCTGCACAGATCCATGAAGTTACATATTAGTGTAGAAGGTGAATATTATTAAAAATTAAGGAAAAGTCGTAAGAACATACTAAAGAAATGCTGAATACCAGCAGAAAGAAAAAAAGCAGCAACTACTCAAGCCACCAACGCAATGAGTGGGTGAGATTTATAGATTAAAGAGGACAGGGAAGATCTTATTGAGAATTACAGCTATGCAACAACATAATAGCCAGCAAATCAAATTACTAAACCAGTAGATTATTCTGCACGTTATCTGTCATGCCACAATGCAGAAGTGACCTCGTTAACACTGTTCCACTCTGAACAATTTGGTGTTGTGCTTAAATGCTGTACTTCAAAACAAAAGCCTAGGCAACCTGGCAAAGGAGAACAATCCCTATTTTGTCCTAAAAGGTTGCATGTACATAGAACACCATAAACCTCTGCTGCTGTTATATGAATGGGAAGCTAAATGGAAACATATTTCATATTTCAGGGTGGGTGAAAGATTAGTACTCTCCAGAATTCCTGGAGGCAACTGGTGTACAACAGCCTCCCAACTACATTCACAGTGAGGTCCTCACCTACAACCCATGTGATTAAAAAAAAAAAAAGAATCCTCAAACACCACGGGGATTTTTTAATGCATTTCAAAGTCAAAAAATGCTGAACTTAACCATGGTTAGCACAAAATAATGCACCATGACAACACCTATAGTTATTGAGTAAAGCAGGATATTTTAAACACTTGTTCATCTGAGAGGAAAAGATGGCACTCTGACATCTTAGGAAAGATGCTGTTCACAACTCTGGCACGAAACTGCGCTAGTGAGAAAAGAAAGAGCAAAGTTTGATGCTAGTACCCGGGGAGGATCTAGCGGGCTGCCAGAATTTCCACACATTAGAACAAATGTAGGACTTCCAGAACGTACAAAGGGAGCAAATGTTCAGACGTTAAAAAGTGACCTGAAAAGGAGCAGAACTGGTTTTGTGCCATTTTATCTCACTTAAGAGGAGAAGAATGACAATGGCTTTTTAGGAGGAAGAAAATCTACTGGCTTTATACATCAGACATTCAAGCCCTGTCTAGCCCAAAAGATAATAAGATGGTAACACACCAGAAGCTAAAAGCAGTAAGGAAGGGGCATTTTTAGTATCAGATGAACAACTTTCATTAACACCAGTTTAACTTAAAAAAAAAAAAACCACCCCAAAACACACCAAAATGAAACAAACAAAACAACAAAAAAAAAAACAGCCAAAAAAAACCCCTAAACAGTGCCTTGGGTGAAGACCTGCACTATTAGCATCTTTGTTCTTCTTCCGTTAGCATCCCAAGATGCAGAAAGATTAACATCACTGAAACTCAGGTCTGAAAGAGGTTTCCCATCCTCCTTTTAGGCTTCTTTCAAACAGTCTTGATACACCTTAAGAGCCTAAAATAATTGCAGAAATCCAAGTTTTCTGTATTTCTTACTCCTTTGAATGTCCACTTAATAGAAGCAATGGATCTATGTGGGTTTTTTACAACCAAAGCCACACAAACCAGATACCTGAAACCTGCCTTAGTTCAAGAAAGGAACTACTTGAGAAGCAAGTTTGTACAACAAGCTGAAAAAGAAACGTACAAAACCTTGGACTACTCAACCCTTTTCTGCCAGACGGCTGAGAATTAAAGGCTTGATAAAGAACTTGTATTGGCTTATCTCAAATCTAAATTAATTTAGTTAAGCTGAACTCATACATGAAAAGTAGCTTATTTTAAGCAAGAGGCCATCTACTCCAGCAGTCATCTGCAACGGCTGTATCTTTTGTATAAGCAGAAGAATTTAATGCAGATCTAACTGCAAATGAATGAATGTAAAATAAATTAAGAAGTTATATAGCAACCACAGAATTCACTACTCAAGTCTTCTCATTTTTCATTCAGACCATTCTACATAATTCATTAAAAAAAAAAGCATCACATCAGTTTGCGAACAGAAACCAATTCAGCTCTGTTTCACTTTTCTATTCTCTCGTACAGCAATTGCCTAATTTTCTTTTCCTATTCTGTCTCCCAGGGCAAGCTGGAAGAAACTTATCTCATTCCTGTTGCAAAGAACTGCCCAGATTTCAAGCCCGTATTTCAGGAGGACTGGTATTTTTCTCTTATAGCTTCATCTTGGCAAGTTGGGAAGTTTTCCTCCCTGAATGGAGACCACATGGGACACAACTGCAACTCAGCATCATGCTTGGAGGGCTCAAGAAAGCACTTTTCAAAAGCTAGAAACGGCAATGGAGACCACAGTAGCAACTGAATTACCTGCAGAGTTTTTCCCACTGAAAAAGGGGATTTTTGCATCTGATGGTACCTGATCCGATTCCCTTCTAGGTTCTTCAAAATGAAGAAATTCAACACAGAATTTGGGCTCTGACTTGCAGTCACTGAAGCAAACAGCTGTGAAGGCACAAGACATCCCTCGCCAAACACGACTGCCCTGTTTTCCTGCTAGAAATAGTACAGAGACAGAGTAAGGACAGACATATGTGCACTCCAACCTGTGCCATTCCTATCCCAGCGTATCGCTACAGCCTCATGCTACGGCAGGAAAGGATTTTACTTGGTTCCTCTCTGAACAACAACAGGACTGTGTCAGTCAGACGGGCACTTGGGTTTCTCTGTGCCTGTGGCCAAGGGCCAGAGCAGGCAATTCAGGAAAGAAGAGGTGGTGGCTGGCAGCCCCACGGCTCTGGGCTGATCCGGTTCTCCGGAAGCTGCAAAGCTCTGACTGCACATGTTCCAGCAGCCAGCATGCTCATGCTTCATGATTACGGCACTGTGAGATTACTGCCTTCCACATCTTGCTGCCCACAAGAAGGCAGAGATCATTATGAGGGGTGGGTTATGTTTCCTGCCAACTTTCCCCTCAATTGAATCCAGCATCAGTTCGGAGAGAGAAGAATTGTGATATTGTTCTTCAGTTAATTCAATTGATATGGATACCATAAGACTCCAGGACAGTTGGCTTGCTCAGATGTCTGCTGTGATTACTCTGATGTTATTTTTTGTCCTGTTGCTGCGGGACAGCCTGGGCTCCAAAGTACTTTCTTGCTGTAGAAGTGTCTTGTATGGTACCAGAGGAAGTAGCTCAGACAGTGATGTTAAGGACAACAGCTCTTCTGCTGCTGACACAAGACTAACAGATAAGCTGGGCTGGTGCCAGCACAGCTTGGCCATACTCATTTCCCCTCTTCACTGTCCTCTGGATGGGTGTCTAGACACACACAAGAATCTTCTTACTTTGGCCATTCAATACTGTTTCTGACAGTTTAAGCTATGCTTTATAAACTAGTCCAACCACTAGCATGTCTCCTATCTGACAGTCTAGATCCTGGTTAAAAAACAAAAAGGAAGACCATCTTGACAATAATTCTATGCTAAAGTCTTTTGGCAAGCAAGCTGCAGAAACTGTTGTCTCTTTTTCAGACAGGGAGATAAGTAGCTTCCTATTGCCAGTAGCCAGCATTAATGACACATTATTCATGTTTGGTCTACATGACACAGATGTACACTATTTCAGCCTTTTTAAGGGACACAGAATCCAGTAAGAGAAAGCTTAACAATTGAACCTAACAAAACCCAACAAGGAGAGCTTAGATCCTGGTCTTCAGCAGCACATGCCAAGGTAGGAGTAGGTAGGAGATGGGGAGATCTAAGGCCATGACCAAGACCATACTCCTGAGGGGCAGTAGCAGCTCCTCATCTGGCTCCCAAGGGCTCTGTCACAGGCAAAATAGGGCTGTGACTATTCTGACATCTCAAGTGTTTCATACCCAAGGCTAGAAAGTGCTTTGCATGTGTTACACTCAGCCCTTTCCAAGTTATTCACTTACTCTTCTTCAGGTTTAACACAAGCAATACCCAAAGACCAAGCAAACGTTGAACAAATCGGGTTCAGTTCTTGAGCCACAATGTGTCTCTGAACACCCACCTCAGAAAAAGCCAAGTTCACTTTATTGAGCATTGTTCAGCCTCCAAGCAGGGACCACACAAGTCTCAGCCCACAAAACAGAAAGAAGTAGCCGAGGCTGCACAATTTCAGCCTGATTTTAACTGCATGTTTCAGCCTGAAGGGTGTTTCTGCTTTCACCATAATGCAACATTCCAGTTCAGTGAAAAACACGCAGCCAGCCCCAGAAAGAAGCAGCCGCTGCTGCAAACAATACCATTAACCAGTTACACAACAGAGCTAAGAAAACAAAGCAGCCGTTTCCTCACACCCTCCCCACCTTCTTCCACCCTCCTGGCTCAGCAGTCATGAGACCCAGGCCTGCTCCTACCACTGCCCCCTCTATGGCATCTGCTGCTTTCCCCACCACCACCACCACCTTTGTTTTAAATCGTCCCAAAACCAAACAAATGCTGAAGTTTCAGGCAAAGTTGGGCTAGCTAGAATGAAGACTTTTACATAATAAAATCTTAACAGCTGTTCTGCCAGTCTCTATCTGGAATCTTGCCCAGCGGAAATGAACAACTCCTCAAGAGGCCAACCCAGGGGATTTAAAGGCAGATGAAAATTATCACAGCCAAATCAAGCCACAGGTGGTGCTAACATGTTTCACACCCTTGGAGTGAGGCACAGATTTGCTTTAGGGAAGCCACCACTGCCAGACAGGAGTCCAAAGACTTAAAACTTGAGCTTCCTTTGAGTCTCCAATTAACTCTTTCTTAGAAGAGCAAACTCCACTTAACCTGAAGAACTTCACCTGACTTGAGGCAGTAACACCTACTTGCTCTTCAAACAAGAGTACTTCAGTGTACTGTGGATTTTAAGGCTTGCTCTTAAATAGTGACATGCAACAACAAAAAAATAATCCTAGTACAGAAGAATTAGGTTGTCTGTTCTTTTCATATGGTAAGTCTACATAAAATATGAGAAAAACCCTCACCTTTGTGTTAGCTGCAATCCAATTAGAAGTTTCACTGTCATCATCACACTTCTTAATCCATTTCTTTAACCACTGTTAGAAAAATGAAGAAATAGTTTTATTTAAATAGGGGAACTGTAAATGTTCCCAAGACAGCTGCTTACATTAAGGTAAGGTACACACAACCACATGGGAATATGGGGGGGCTGGTGCTGGAAAGCAGCCACACACAGCAACTAATTTAGTTGCAGACATTTCCTGCAGCACTGTCCTGATCCAG
This sequence comes from Falco cherrug, assembly GCF_023634085.1. NCBI lineage: Eukaryota > Metazoa > Chordata > Aves > Falconiformes > Falconidae > Falco > Falco cherrug. The sequence continues at coordinate 1,130,568 of NC_073703.1, read as the reverse complement.
CAAGAACATCACTCAGCCCAAACACTTCAGCAACAAGTTTGCAGTCCTTAGGTTCAATCAACACAAACTTTGCATGAGACTCTGAAATAATGACACTGTACACAGTGATCTGCCAGAACTGCAGTCAGAGCCTCTGTGATGCCTAGATTTACATCTAGCCAAGTTTCTCCTGAGGCTTGCAATGCTCACCTTGTGCTTCTTTTTCATTTGGGTGTGGGGTTTTTGTGGTGTTGGAGGGAGTGTGGTGTGGGGTGTGTTGGGTTGTTTTTTTTAAAACCTTACTGAGTTTATCAAATGAATGCAAGTTACAAAAACAAAAAGGCTGCTTGCACCTGTTACAATAATAAGCTGACCACATCTAGCCTGGAAAGATTAGCTAAACCTTCAGTAACATCTTCCTCTCCTCTCCCCAGGAAAGTTTTTTCTTGCATTTGTCACTAGGAACACAGACTGCTCTGTCCCCAAGGCATGAAACATGGCTGTCCGTGAGCTCTGCAAAGCCACACGATCCCAGGCTTGATTACAGCTTTCAACAGCTCCATGAAGAGTTCTAGAGTTCACAGCATGACAGCAGGTCCTAGGACTGGATTAATTTCTTCAACAAAACAAATCACAAGCCTGCTGGAGCCACTGAACACCTACAGAAATGCCTAGTACAGGAATGCTTGTTGTCAAGTGAAGCATTCCCTCCTGAAGCACCTTCGTTGTTCTTCAGAGGGTCACGGCTGTAACAGCCACCTCCTGCAGATGTTTCCCCATCTGGCTGAGGCACTGTTCCTTCACAAGGTCCAACTCTGAGGCATCTAGTATGGCAGTAAAGGCATCCAGTATGATTTCACTGATTCTTCTCAAGCTATGGTCTAAGCAGGTGAACGACTATGCTTCTTGATGTGAACCGCTGCAAAGCTTGTGCTTTCTACATCTTGCACATAAATTCACTTTAAACTGGAAACAGTTATGCATTTAGAAAAGAACTTTGACATGCTCACCTTGCATTTAACAGGATCATGCCAGTTTTCACCACAATTAAAGCTGTAAGTGAAAGCAAGGGGAAAATAAGCAAATAGGGCAGATGACTGTAATTTTATTTAAGTAGGTTAACACCGTGGAAGTTGTCTTTCTGGACTGTTCTGCTGAAAGACCAAAGCTAGTCCTAAGGAAACACTATACATGTCAACTTCCCCTCCCCAACCCTCAAATCCCTCAACAGCTATTTCAGAGCAGTATGCATCTCAACACATTTTGATTCTATAGTGCCTGAAATCAAGGACCTTACTCAATCTGAAACCACTCAGCTGAAGGCCACCTCTCAGCAAAAGCTGGATCTGCCTGTAGGTCAAAGGAAGCCCAAGACACAGAACAACAACCACACAGTGATGGGCTCTGCAACCCAGCTGGACCTAATCCTGGCTCACCATTTGTAGCCCACCCCATGCTTCTCCCACCATCTAAACCACAACTGAATATAAAGACTTACTACCTTGAAAGTGTATTAATACGTATTCTGTAAGTCTTTTACTTGATTTTCTTACCAAAACTGACGTCCACATTTGCAGCGAACAGGTTTAGCATCAGGATATTGGACTTTAACAACATGGTGGCAATCTGGGGCGGGACACCATTTTAACAGTCGATTACACTATGAAATAAAGCAAAAAAAAACCATAATGGAGAAAGGATGCTGCACAAGGACACTACCTGCCTTTCATCCCTTTTTCATCCTTTCAACCATGACCTTCAGTCACACTCCTTCCTGTCCTACCAGTCCTCTGCAATAAGAGTGCTTTCTCTTCAATCCAAGCATTCACTTTCTACTGAAAGCAAGCAGGAATACAAGTCAACTCTTCAGCATCAAATGGCCCCTTATGAAAGATGAGGAGCATAAAGACTTTTGCTGACCTCATAGCTCATCCAGAGAAAATACTTGAAGAACATGAAGCTATGAGGCTTTCCATTGAAAAAAAGCATGTCAGGTTTTTTGCAACTCCCATCTGTTTCACTGCTGCAACAGCCTTTCTGAAACTGCTCAAACCATGGGCACTAGCTTTTTACAAGCACTGCTTTCTAACAACGCTTGAACACCATCTCATCACCTGTTCTTGCTGTACTGCAGCCAGATATGAATCTGCATGGCTTTTGTTAGTCTTTCAGTCTGCAGCGTGCTTAGCTCCACTGTTGTATTAAAAAAAAAAAAAAACAAAACCAAAAAACACACAACACAAAAAACACCCTCCAAAGCACTGCACACATCACTTCAAACAAGGAGTGAAAGCTTGATCCCAGTAACAACTTACATACTAGGCTCTACAGTAAATCCGAACACATACAACAGGGAAATTGGGCTGGGGACAGAAACTATCTTACAAAGCACCTTTTTCCAAGTTTATTTTGATTTTGAGGTTGCAAAGCTACTAATATTTCGCTAACAGCAAATTTGCAGCTTTGCTTCAAATGCCAAATGTTTAAGACGTGCTAGTGTTTACAACAATGTTTCCAAGTCTAAGGTATCTCAGGTAACGTTTCAAGAACTATAAATATTAAGAGCTCCTCAGAAGCTATATATTGAACAGCACTTGCATTCTCTTTATCTACAGCTGCTTGCTGTATCTCTAGATCTTTTGTCCTGCAGATTTTTTTTTAGTATTTTTCTACAGCTATATCTGTAACTAAAAGTGCTATAAAATAACCCCTGTAAAGCCTCTACCTTGTAGTCACACCCTGTTAGAGACTATGCAACAAAAACTGCTATACAGTTACAAACCAGCTTCAATTCTCCGGTTTGGTACATATGTGAGACACAATTTAGAAGCCACTAAAAATTTCAAATAAAAAACTCACCTCTACAAAACTATTGGTTATTAAATGCTGGTACTTTAATTTAACCTTGGAATCTGTTATCAGACGCCTGTGAAAAGGGAAGAAACAGAAAAAACAAGAAAAGTTACGGTGGTAGTAAACTTTTTCCCCATACGTAGCTAGTAAGTTAGGACAGACAGATGGCTTTGATTCCTCTTCCTATACTTATATGTACTTTTCTGTACTTACCTGTTCTCTGTGTTTTAGATCATTTATTATATTATTATGGAAACTACAAATATCATATTTAACTTCTAATACCAGCTTAAGAATCACACAGAAAGCTCATGCAGTTCAAAAGAACTGAACCTCTTGGTGTGGGAGTTTTTACTTAAAAACACTTTCCTGAAGTGCCCAAGAAACTGAATTACTTCATTAGTACATCTACATTAAACAAGCACACTCTGTGGCAAATCCCTTTAAAAAGCTCCAGAACAATTGTTGTGCAGTTAATAAATTTGGTAGGCCTAACATTACCTGGGTTTCAGTGGAATGCTACAGCTTCAGTTTAAAAGTTAATGTTGTTTTAATCTATTTACCATAAAAAACAAAGTTGATTTAAAATCAACACCACAGAGGTTTACACAACATTAACTTTAAATTAAGTCAGTCAGCTGAGAAGCAGGAGAGCAGAAGAAAACTAGACAGATAGGAATCCTTTAAAGGCATGGTGACCACTTTTCTCCTAAACACACAGACCCAGCTGACATGTGCAGACTGTCCAGCCTAGACACATTCAAAATAATTCAATTATGTATTGCTGAGCACTTATATTGTCTTTCAGTTACGACTAAAGTGTCTTCTGCATATATATATGTGTATATATATAAAGCTGGACTAACACACAGTTTGGGGTATTTGTTTTAAATCATACTGTGGAATACAGCTTTACACAGGCCACATCACATAAGTATTGAAACTAACAGATTACCCATTTCAGGGTGCAGCCAAAATCAAGTGTACTCCTGGATGTTATCATGCCACATTCATTAACAGCAGCGCATGTGACGATGCAATGTTGCATAAATCTTAGCCCTTGGCAGTCTGGGGAGCTCCTCACCAAACAACGTGCTGGTTATTACATAAACATAGCACATGGCAGCCAAATTCCCAGTGCTAAAATAAAACAAATCAGCTGACAAAGCATCTCATCAGGCCCATGTCCATGGCAAGCCTGCAATTTTGGAGTGAAACTTACTGAAGAATGAAAACACAATTTGAAGTTATGACATGAATTATACATTTCACTTTCTTACTCCATACCTAGGCTTCTAGACAAAATAAATTTTTAAAGTGACATATATTATATTATAGGTATTTAAGCGGAACTGGAATTCAAATGATTATAGCGAACCAAAACACGTAGAGTACACCACTGATTTTGCTCTTCAAACTGCCTATGATCACTCCATGTTAGGAACCTCGCCTGCTCTGGGTTCAACACCACTTTCACAGCAACACTCAGGTCAAGAACTTCAAGAACTCTGCTGTGAAAACCTTTCAAACAAACAATAAACAAAACTAGACAAATTAAGAGATTAAACTCACTCCCAGTGCCCATACCCCATTTTCAGGGTACGCTCCTCTGGAAGCTATAAAAAACCACCTTGCTGAAGAAGCCAGGTTGGAAAAAACAAACTGCTTGCAAAAAAACCTTAACCACTGATCTCTTCTGGCAGCTCAGTTCAGAACAGCAATCTCAAAAATTCATCCAAAGATGGCAGCAATCCTCAATGAGACTGTAAGTTTTATACTTTTTTTCCATTTTGACAATGAATCTCCTCAAAGACCCCAGTCAGTGGAGTATATTATGTGAGAGGTCAAACACCTTCCCATAGGAATTACTTCAAGACCTTACTACATTCTGACATGGTACAGCAGCAGTGGTATTCGCAATATGCAAAGGAAGATTTAAAAAAAAAAAAAAAAAAATTGAGGCAGGACTCCATGACTTCAACACAGGAACCCAAAATCCATCCATTCCTACCAAGTGGGTTGATTTTCAGAGGTTACTACCAGACTGCTTCCACCCATGAGCAGCAGCCATTAGACATGGCAGTAATAAAGGCAGCCTGCCTTGCATATTAATGAAATCAACAACTTTGCATGTAGGTTAAAGCAATTACCAGCAGCATTAGCGAGGCTGAACAAGGGATAGAAACAGATTACCTTCAGCCAGTTGAAAGGTCTTGAAAGAACTGAAAGGGACCCTCTCTTCAACCTTCTTATTTAAGCTCAACAGTAACAAAGAAAATAGACAATAGGCTAGCTAAAAACTCACAAATCCAGGGAAGTCATCTGAATTGCTACGTTTGGACTTGTAGGGAGATAATTCAACTTGAAGATGTACTGGCTTGCTGAGGGTAAGTACTGAGAAGGGAGAAAGTTAATAACTGCCCGTCTTTATCTACTTTGATTTTCTGATAAACTGATGCCTCTATACATTGCACATTAGTCTCAGGTTCCTATAGCTTGGAAATCTAGAGTTAGAGACTTTGTAAAAAGGAAACTACCTAAAAAGAGAATAATTAAGGACATGGGAGGAGGTACAGATTCCAGTTGGGATTACTTAACATTTTTATTCATGCCATTTAGTAAGATTGCTAGAGTTTTCCATCTTTGCTTTTAAAGGAAAGCATTAGGCTTCTGCAAAAAAATGCACCTCCCTCCCCTAGACATTCAAGGTATCCCCTGCAAAATATGGGAAAGGTGGATATTTACCTCCACAAAACATTTATAGTTTTACTTAGACAAAGGGGACTTCTTTTCTTTACCACCTGGATGTCATTTTACTATCACAAGACCCAGGTATCTCTGCCATTTCTAGGCAAGGGAATCAATCCCACAGCACATCATACAAGTCAGAAGCTGCACAGATTCACCCCAGTGTCATGGTTTTCTGTGCTATAAAAGTCATGAAGTGAAATGTAACGATAGTCAGACCTACTACTAATATCAAGCAATAGCAACAGAAGCCAGTGCTGCTTTCCTTCCATCCTTTCCTTGCTACTTCTACTGCACAACCTCGTAACAATTTCAGTTAGTCTACTTTACAGGCAGCTTATTCAAACTGTTGCAATCAAGAAAACACTCATGAAATTTCCTGCTGAGAGTGCAGACCACAAGTTGAGTTCAGATTCCAGTAATAAAATAAAAAAAAGAAACCACACAAACTCAATCAAGGCTTCCACCCACTGAACTCTACAAACCGCCCCTCAACAGGGCAGGAAAACGCTTCAGCTAGTTCCACTTCTATCCAGCCTACACTCCATAACTAACATAGAGCCACTAATGCAGAAGGATATGGGAAATCGCTAGTCAAAGCAATCGATACAAAAACCAGCAAACTGGTATCAATGAGTGAGTCAGACTTCAGGAAGGAAGGAAGGTAACAGAATAAAAACTCCTATTCAGACACTTTTTAGCATGAAGAATTAAAATGGAGTTAATCAAGGTTCAGAATTATGAAGGACATTACTCATGCAGTAACATTGCCCAATACAAAAGAGAAGGAAACTCATCGCTCCACCATGTACGAGCAGTCATCCTACAACTGGACAACTTAATAAACAAAGTGACACAGGCTGACATACCAGCTTAATCAAATCTTATGTTTGAGGGTCAACTGCTTTCTATCAGAGGGCATACAACACACCCTCCATCACACTGTACAGAGGACTTCCTCTGACTCACGTATTAACTATAGCTATAGGACTTGGTGAACCAGTGGGTTGACCTAGGTAGGAAGTCCTAAATTCCTGCGTAAATCAAAGGAAACAAAATACACAAAGCAGTTAAACAGGGTTTGGAAAGACTGCCTAGCTTTTATTCTGCTGTCATGCTGACCAAACTGGTCAAGGAGTCTTTCCTTCAAGTACTGTGGCATAGGTTTTCCAAAGCTAAACAGGAAGCTGAGACATGCTAGTATCAAAACAGACAGTTCAAGACCAACATCTCTGCTGCCTTATAGCCTCTGTGCAGTTTTTTTTTATATAAGCCAGTACATTCGAATAACAAATAAGTAACAACAGAAAAAGAGAGGAAAACCAAGCAGCAGCAAATAGTCATACTCACATAACTGTATTGTCATCAACTAAGATATCACAGCCATGAGCAGGGCATGAAATGGTCTGAAAAAAACCAAAAAGGTTGTGAAAAGAACAGTGTTTATCCTGGTTTTGCATCACAAAGAATTCCAAGGCAACAGACTCACCTACAATCCACAGCAAAAATAGTACATTGGCTCTATCATCAAGTCCCAGATGTGCTACTGTGCACAGCACAATTCCTCCCACCCAGAGCAAAGACACCTGCACAAGTGCCATGTAGTTCCCTCCAGCTTCACCCACAGCAGACTGCAGCTCCCAAAGCTTTAGGGCTTGGGGTTTTTTTTGTTGTTCTTCTGGGGTTTGGTTGTTTGCTGGTTCTTCTTTTTTAAACTTTAGTGGGGAAGAATTCTCCCCTCTCTTTCCCCTTCCTCTCCAATACACAACATTTCCAGAAGTCAGTCATGAGGTAGCAGAGTTGACATTTTACCTGTCCCATGCCTTCCTCCATTATTTTGGTAGTTAAATATTCACTCCAGCACTGCATACAAAACTTGTGTCCACACTCTAGGCCAGTAAAGTACTGCAAGGACAAAAAAGACATTGGATCATTTTATCATGTGGATACACTCAAATCATTTTGCCCTTCTTGATGCTGTGCAGTTTATCACATCTCATCCCTCACACCAAACTTGAGACACTCTTTATTTTGCATCACCACCACTACAGAACATTGCCAATGCAGCTGCAGTCATGCTTTCAAAGCCAGACTTTAATCCCCAACCCTAGCAGCAAGGAAAGGTGTGGCTGACGTTTCCATCCTGCTTGCCTATTTAAATTGGTCCTTGTTTTAGGGGTATATACAGAGCATAGTATGGCTCTCCTCTGTTTTACTCTTGCAAATGAGTAAAATACATGCACCATTGCCACACAGGTCACAGTTACAAGATTATATGGAGTCGTCTTTTTTCCTATTTTTTTTTCCACTTGGCTTGATATCACATGTGGGTGCTGCCCAGAAGTCCCAGAATATGCACACCAGCTATGCACAGCCACTAATTTAGTTCCCTCTTGTGTAGGAAACTAAGTGATCAGCGAGCAGTCTGCCTAACTGGTGAGCACTAAACAACAGAAATAGAATGGTGTGACGCTTTTAATGCGCATGCATAAAGTTTGCCAACTTGCTTGATAAACTTCCCCCTGCAATCCAGATGCTCATCAGATGAAGACACTAAAGATTCTAATTGGCAGGTAAAAATCACGAAACAAAATTCAAATAATGATTAGCTGTTGCAGACAGCAAGAAGGACAACTTCACCTGTGTATGTTACCATCTGCACAGAGTATGTCAGGATATCATCTGGCATTAAATGATTACACAAGCAGTGGAGAGCAAACACTGCTAAGGAAAGACTGAAATAAAGTTACTTTTCTCAGGTCATCTTGAAGGTACTTTATATCCAGCGCCAGGAGCAAGGACAGACTGTATTTGAAACACTTCAGTCATACCACTATGCAGGTTAGTATTTGATGGCTTAGCTTTCCAAACCATCTTATTCTCAGACAGTACGATAAAACAAGAGCTCCACCTTGAGACATCATCAACTTGTATGAAACTCCACAAGTGAAAGAAACCTGTACCCTCTGCAGAGCAGCCAGAACAGCAGCAGGATGCTGGTAATTAAGAAAAAGAGAGTCCATTTTAAGAAAGTGACCTTCTCCCTAAACTGCCTCCTTGACCATTACAGACTCAAGATTATAGCCACCACATTGCCCATTTTGTTCATCCAACACCGATACGTTATGTTGGTTACACTCATCTTTCAATGCTACAGCACTTGGATTGCGCAGGGAAGGAGCTTGTTAGCACCTTCTTCCCACAGCCTCATAATTTTGTGATTCACACTCATCTGGCACTCCTGCCATCACTGAACACACAGGTTTGAACCCGAGGCTTGGAAACATGCTGTGAGGCTGCAGCCAGCAGATTCGACTCTGCCTGCCATGCCTACAGCCTGCCAGAGAGCACTTACCAGAAGCAACAAGGCAGTTAAATCTGACCCGACCAGTCAGCAAGGAGAGAAGCGAGCTGAGCATCTGACTTCATGCCCAGTAAAAACAGAGATACCCACCCAAACCTTTGCTTTCTTTGAAACAAAAAAATAAATAGTGTCAGCCCATGGTTCAAGGAGAGAAGAGGCCAACAGCTACAGAGGTGCCAGGTACACCAACTCCAAGACTGAAAAAAAGAAAAACCTTCAAATTTCTGAACCATTACTGAGCCAGCTAACAAGGTATCTGATGCTCCACAGATGCTGCTGTGACCAAGTGACACCCCCTGGAGATGCAGGGTTGTGGTAGAAAAGCCCCAACATCTGTAACTTTTGGGACACCAACAGCATACAACCATCCCGAAGACAGTACTGACTTTTCCCAGAATGATGGCTTCACCACATGTGATGGGAAGCAAGCACAGACAAGGGGGATCATCCCTTAATCAACCTAAACACTCCTGCAGCAAACACACACAAGGAAGCGCTACAGAACATAGGTAAGCACACATCTTCGTTTAAGACTTGTTTCAGTTACTGCAGGCAGCGAAAAGGTTTGCTAAATGCCCACATAGAAGGGAGCCACCACTTCCTCCCAGGCTGGAAAGAATTCAGAGTATCTTTCAACTAATTTCTTTACTTTGAGGGAGTTCCCAATTATTTTTGGCTAAGCAGACAGCAGATGTCAAGGGAGCAAGCAAAAAGGCTGACATAAAACCATTAAGTGCATCGGGTAACAGCAACTTCTGAAACAGCATGTTATCACAGGGGGTGGCTCTACTTTCACCCTATCTATATACTCATCACCTACCTTCCTTACAAAGCCAAATGCTAGCAGCAGCATGCTGCCATTCGATACCTGTCCCTGCTTGCTCTTCTGGTAGCATCAAACTGATCGAAGAAGGGATCAGCTGCTCCAAGGTGTTTACCATGACAGCCTCACACAGGCTTTCTTTACTTCAGTAACGATGATGACAGCACCAATAGACAAAGTCATGGTAAAATTTCTTAACAGGCATAACTCAAAACTCCCAGCTTTACACAGGCTGAAAGGGGCTCTCAAAAATATGGCTTTGGGGTGTTCGGGACAGGGGAAGCTGACCATTGCACAGGATTTAAAAGCTGAGATTTCTGGCTAGGTATTGAACATAGCTTATCCTTGAATTTGTAATTCACATTGACCAAAACTGCTTCAAAATATATTTCAAACCAGATGGCTTACGGACACCTTAGACAGAAACACTACAGTCTTTTACAGAATAATAAATACTAGTTTTCCTACGTGCTCCATCTTTTACATATGGCAAAGAAACAGAGGTTGCCTCTTGACTTACTCAACACCAAGACACTCCTGCTCACCTGCAACATCTACCTGCTCCATCAGCCAAGAAACTGCTCTTCTAATAACTGAGCTGCTACTATTTTTTATGTGGTATTTGAACCACAAAACCAAGAAGTTAGTGTGCTTTGTGCAGTTCTTTCCAGTAGCTAGAAAAACTGCCTCCCAGGCAGAACACATACCCCTAGCCAGAGGAAAGGCATATTGTTCCCACCTAGCACAGCCACTACATTAAAAAGGGGAGAATAATATATCAGGAACATGAAAACTAAATTAGAAGTTTCCAAGAGGACCTATTCTAGAGATGGACGTTAAGATGCCGAAGATGTGTCCTCCCATTTCTACCCCTAAGTCCTCCTGTTTTCATAAAAATGCTGCATAGCCTAAAATCAAAATTATTTCCTTACTACCTATGTGGAAAGTCTGCCATTATTAATCAACAGGATTTCAGCATAAGTTAAGAGGGTCAAACAAATTTCTCAAGCTTGTCTTTGTTTTTCAAAGCACCTCTTTATACAATGCAAGTAACAATTCTTAACACCTGTTCTCTAAAAAGGAAGTCAGCACACACAAGGCTTAAAAGGAGATGCACAAAGTCTTGTGGTTACTGGCTCAAGAGCAATATGATCTTAACACTGAACATCTCAGTGGCCTGAAAGTGGGCTTTGCTCTGCTCTACCTGCTCCAGAGCAAGGAAAAGGCTTGCAGGTCAGGCTACAGCAGCAAGGGTACTTTATTCAAGGCTACTAATAAATCCCAAAGCTCATAATGGTTTCCATTCTTAAAGAAAGCAAGCTCATAAAACACACCCAGAGCAAGAGTGGAAGCCTTATGTAAGGGCTGCTTTGCTCTCCGAAGGTCAGGCAGACATTATGGTGTTTTGGAGGGTCAGGATAGTTCCACCAGGAACAGTAGGTTCCAATAAAGGAAGAATTCCTCACGTATGTCAGCACCCTGCCTTTTGGCAAAGCCACAAATTCTCATATTCGAATTTTTCCACTAATCTTGTTTTTTTCCAGGATCTCCCATCATTACGTCCTGCCCCTGCAAAGTCACAGCGAGCTGCTTGCCTGTACAAAACACAGTAGAAGGTAGAAGCCTGGACATCCGATTAGCATATGGGGAAGTCCGGTATTTGTCAACAGCTACAAATAAAGTAGCACCATCACCAATCTTACCACAAACCAAAAGGCCGATTTAGAGCCCCAGCAAGCACTTCTACCCTAACCTTTTCTGATAAAGAAGGTATTGCACAAACATCATAAAGGTCGAAAGACATCCATATTGGTTGTGTTTCCCGAACAGCACTTCGTTTTACTCCTACTCCTATTCCGTTTTATTCTAGGCTTTCTAGCTAGACCATTTTGTATCATTATTTATTACTTTCATAAGCTGCTTCCTGTCTTGTTGTTCTGTTTAAGCAAATCCCTTTGCCCATTGTGCTTTTCACATTTTTTTTTCTTTCACATATCATTTATTTGTATGTCTTAATTGGTATCTGACCTTTGCAAAAATCGCTTGGTCTACTGCTTGCTTTTTTTCTGAAGAACTTTACTACAGTGCTACCCAGATCCCAGCATCCTCAAAGGTTTTTGCATAAGGGATAATAATTTTATTTGAAATACAATCCTGTTTCAGGTAATCTAATATTGTTTGAGGTTTATTAAAAAAAAAATTTGTCAAACCACACAGTAAGAATTAAAGAGAATGCATAAAGCACTACAAAATTCTGTGCCCCCTCCATATTACTTGGATCACTGCAGCAGACAAGACATAAGGTTTATTGCATTAAGGAACAATCCAGAACACTGTTTTTTAATGCATATACTACAGACTAGAAGATTCAATTAAAAAAGTGACATATCAGTTTCATTTCAAAGGCTTTTTTTAAAACACTGTTGGAGAAGTCCTCCCAGACTTCTGCCCAAAATGCTGTTTCAGATAGAAAAGTTTGGGGGATTACTGGTCAGATACCATCTTGGGTGCCAGGTACTCACCGAGTTTGGGTAGTTCAGATAGCAGATCTGACAAGGCATATCCTGGGCTGATGACCTTGTGTTCATCTGGCGCGTTCGAGACTTTTTACTTGGATTAATTACATGACACTCTGCAAAGAGCTTCTCCAAGTTGCCATCAAAGTACCTGCAGAACACAAGAGAAGAAGAATTTAAACTACCTTTCCTGTAAGTAATTTTTCAAATTCTATTTGGAAGTTAAATGTACAAAATTTGTCTTCATATTTCAAAAAAACACCTGCTACTTTTAACAAACTCTTCACTAACTTAACACAACACAACCCTGACCACAGACATATAAGACAACTACATTTCAGAGATTCTGGATTGAATTTCACACTCCTGAAAATTCAAGCACCTTCAATTCTTCAGCTGCATTTCAAGTAATTCATGGTTCTCCACAGTGATTACTTTGCATTAAAACTCCAGGACAGGAAACTAGAACAAGGATGTCCTATTTCACAGTCCAGGTATCAGGACACCTTTCTAAGTTCAACTCTCCTTTCAGCTTAAGCCTTACATTTTTTCCTAGTATTCTAATCACCAAAACATTAAAGAGGAGGCACGAAGCAGCAATCAGTTACACTTTGTGATCCAGCAGGTCCCTAGTTCCTGTACTTTATGTTTTCCTCCATGTACTCACTCTACAGAGTAAGTGTGCCCCAAAGAGGTTCTGACTTCAATTTTGGTACTTCCTTCTCTGATCTAAGGAGAAATGCGTCAGCAGTCAGACACTTGGTTCAGCTGATAGAGCACTTCTTCATGGTCACCTGTCTCCAGTTAAGGCAACTGCAGGACTGCCTTTCACACACTTCAGTCATCTCCAGAGTTCAGCAACAACTGCTGCTCGGTCTGGACTCTGACCTCCAGTGAGACTAGTCTTCAATTTCACACTGAACACCCTGCCCACATCCAAAGCTTGCACAGTCCATCTCTTGGGCCTAAATCTTAGCCATTTAAGTCCTTTTGTCTCCAGTCAACCTGGGATATTTTAACAACCTCCTAAGAATATACAATTCCAAGTTTACAGTGCTTCCAAAGATAAGTATCTCGGAATCTAGGTATCAAGGCACATAAACTCATCACAAACCAACCAAACAAACAACAAAAAAAATCTGCTGTCCACAGTAGATAGAAGAGAACCAAGACCTTCTGCTGAGATAAGAAGATAGTAGCTGTATCTCAGAAATGTGGGACTAGACCTAGTACACAGTATCTAACCAAAACACCTCTGGCTAGATCATCTTATCCTGCAGTACTCCAAAAAGCGACAAATCTTTAGCAGCTCTCTTACAGCATTACCTACCAACAAAACTTGACTTAAAAATTATTCATTTCACAGCTGGTTCATATGTTCTTGATGCACTTCACATACTTTAGATCTTAATTTTCAGGACACTGAATTTTGAAGGTAGTGGTGAATTCTGGCATTGCAGCACACGTGAAGCTTTGCCACTGTTCTTCAATGTTACCTCAGGGATTTAACTCAACCAAGTTATTTTGTTTGCCTTCAGGATTACTTAATATCTAGAAATTTTATCAAGCAAATTCAGTGCAGTCCCATTATAGGCAGTATTTTTTTATTCAAGTCATGGATAAATACTAACGCCACAAAACATTTCCAGCCTTCAAACTGTTCTTACATGGCGTACTATCAGTGTAGGCCATCCCCCATTGAAAAAGAGCAAAGTCGGGTGTGATGTTTGCAAAGAAAATAGTTTTGAAGTCAAATGCTATGATGCAACTTTAATACTGGCATTCGTGGTCAGCTAAATGCTTATGGAAATAGCGGAGACACTTGTAATGGTGGGCTGTCTTTTAAGGGTGCATATCCACATCAGGAACCTGGCTTTACCACTTGTACCAGGCACTTCTATTTTTATGAAGTCTGCAAAAGCTACTCTTCTGAGCCATGACACCTACTGCCCTACACCAAGACAGGAAGTCGCCAACAACTACTTTTCACCTGGAATTACCTATCCCTTCTAAATACCAATGGGTAACTAATTCAGAACCACCACACCCTTTCCAGGCTTTCAGTTGTTTCCCAATAGCAGGTAGAAAACAAGTGACCTGACATTGCGTGTTTCTTAGGGCTAAAGGCTAGCGGTAAAGTTAACTCTAGTAAGATGCACAGATTGGAGTCTTTAGCCAGTTCAAACATTTCCAAAGTACCGACACAGTTCAAAGTATGCACATGCTTGCATTTTGGTACAACAGCCACAGCCCATATAAAATCATTTCCATATCAAATGCCTGGTCCCTCCCTACTCTTACACAGGCAGTAAGACACTCAGCCAGCGCCACACAGATGATGGAAATAATGTTAAGTCTAAGATAACAAATCTGCACTCTTAAGTCTTACAATATTCACTCTGCTCTTTGGGATCATGATCATCACTTGTAAGCCTCCCCAGTGTTGAGGAGAAATGGGGTACTGCATATGTTTTAATGCATTTGCTTTCTCTGCTGCACCAGGGTGTGCTAAGCAAGTAATTTCTACATATCTCTCTCGGACTCAAAATCATGCTGTCACTGGACAATAAGAACTCCAGAAAACACAGAAAAAAACCTGGATCTCCCTGAAAACACACAGTTCCAATAGATGCTCCAACACCTCCCTAACTGCTCCACCACTCCTTATGCAAACACACCAAGCGCCTACTCAGGAGACTGTTCCAGTTCCTTCAACGGTTAGGAACAAACCTTAATTCCAATTACCATGCCTTTTTTCCCCTTGTTCAAGCATTAACACACACCATCCATTTAAGCAGATCTCCCTTCTCCTTTCCCATGTTCTTCCGTCAAAGGATTCACAGACATCAGCTTCTCACATGATATTTCTCCACTGTCCAGCAAATTTCCTCAACCACCAGTTTCTATTTCCATTCATTCTCCTTGAACTCAAGGAGACCAAAACAAATGCAATTCCAGTGAAGATTTTACCACAATCTCATACAATTTCACCTATGTTTCTCCTGCAGATCTCTCACTTAATGCATCCCAAACAATGTCTACCTTTCTCCAGAAGTCCTTCATGGTAGCATCTTCATTTTAATCTCTTACTAGAAACTCCATATTGGTTTCCACCTCTGTTCTAATGAGACCTATCGTAAAACTTTGTACCGCTTTTGTTGCTAGGATCCTCTCAGCTGTCTGGGGGTTTTGCCTATATGACGTCTGGATCCTTCTCTGAACCAAATGCCTCCAAACAGATTTGTGCCAAGTCATTCATTAACACTAACCAACATTCATCCCAAAGTTAACCAATAAGAGACTTACCAAAGGTTCCATCTAGCCTGCCACTTCCCTTTTGAGCAAAGTAATTCCATACACACCATACTAATAGCTGAACTCGATGTGTGCCCTGTATTTTATATAGTACAGTTGCATGCTATCATCACTGCTGTGAAGTGTGGGATAAAAATCCCTTAATTCCCTTCTCACTTCCTTCACAACTCCAGGGGTTTTGATTTTTCCTTAAGTTGTCACCATTGCTTTTAGGTAGCTCAGTCCTTATTTTCATCTTAGGGAGGAGTGCAGCACCTTTATCAGCTTTTTTTAATCCTCTGCCCTCTTCTCCCTTTGCAATGCAGTCATTCAGTAATTCTAGCACTTCTGATACTTGAGAAATACTACAGTCTATTCAACCAACATTATTAGGCTCTTTGCTCAACATAGCTGAATTCAATAACTGGTTCTAATAGTTTTTCAAAATTCATTCTCTTCATCGTAAAGTTGTTTCCTCTGCTATTTTAAAATAGACACACCAGGAAATCATTTTCAAGTTCTACTATGATTTCTTCACTGCTTACCAACACCAAATCCGTAAATAGTATCAAGTCTTTTTGACAAAGGGATCAAGCTGTCAGCTTCTTTATTTCCTCAAAATTTCCGCCTGCTGTTGATAACTGCCTCATCACAATTCTCTAGACATAATCTAATCCTATCCAAGGGAGGATCCAAGACAAATACCCAAAACCCCTTTTCACTGGAGGGGGGGGGGGGGGGGGGGGGGGGGGAAGGTGGCTTCTGGTACATACTTTGGGATACTCAGTCTCTCAGATACAAAGAGCATTTGTGAATATCAAGAGAGTCACTGTACTCACAGTAAAAGATATCTTCACAGCAAAATGCCTGCCATACGCAATTTTTCACCTGTTCGGCCTCTGGTGAACAGTGTTAAGTACTTACTTGCCCAAAGGAAAGCAGCCAGCCAGGTACCTACAGTGAAGAGTCAGACCCTGAGTGCAAGGGGAAGAGGCAATCTGGGCCAGCAGCCAAGCCACCAGGGCTCCTGGCACCTGTCCTCTGCTCAGTGGGAACAGAGACTTGCAGCCACCAAAATAAGCACCTAACAAGGGACTGCAATACTTCTGTCTGTACCTCCAAGAATTAAATTGGGCCTTCAGTTACATGCTGAAATATTTTTCTTTTTTTAAAAAGTGACCAGGGGAAGGTACATAAAGCAGTAGAGCTGCATTTTAGTCTCTTCACCATGAGGACATTCATCCCCAAAACTCCCCTCAGGAGGGACAGATGCTATCAGCCCTAATAAAATTATAAGGTAATCGAGATAAAGTTAGAAGCTAAAGCACTTCCTTTACTTATTTCTGAGGTTACCTGGTGTATCTGCACCTGCTAGTCTCCTGCCTCTATTAATCAAGCTTGTGAGACAGAGGAAAACAGTATTTAACATCTTTATTCTCCAAAACACATGCAATACATCAGAATCTGTACTCAAGTACTTCCCACACTACCCACTCCCATACTACAAACAAATCCACCCCAAAACACCTATTTTGCTTTCAGACACAGTCAAATTAGTGCTTCACCAATGGGATAGCCACAATTGAAGAACTGCCCTATTGCTTCATTGTAAGTGGAATAAATACCTGTAACATATCTGCCATGCAATTACTTCATGACAAAGCTGGCACAGACAATAATAACCTGTTTATTAAAAACATGCATAACAATACAAAAAAGCAACGAAGAGGTTTTCATGTTTTAAAACACAGAAATTTTCATCTCACAAGGTCAGACCTCACCACACTCAACACTTATCAAGAAAAAAGAAGCCACTTGATTTATCTGCTTTACTACAGGCAAAGTTTGATAAGGCTGCCTGTCAGGTCATGCTGACTCACGATGAACTAGGGTAAAACAGACACTGGCTAGGTACCGAAAATACATGCTATTAAGCAACTAAGTTCAAGCTCTGACTTGGTGTGAAATTAGGCACCAAAAATTGCACCCAAACATTACATCTTAGCAAGCATTAAACCCACCCAGACTGCAGGCAACAACAGGAATTTCCTGGGAAGTCTTCCTAATGGTTATTAAGAGTAAAAGAGACCAAATTTATACCAGTTCAACCTAAAGTAAGAGTACACCAAGGAAAAAGAAAAAAAAAAAAAACACACACAACACAACACCCAACATTTAAGCCTCCAACAGTGTTACAGAACATGGGTTCACTTGGCATCAAAGAAGACTGCGTGTAAGCACTTTTACTTGGCACCTGCCCTGGCTCCCCAGTATGAGCAGATGCTCCAACCCCGGGGTCAAGCTCTGCCCGGGTTTAGCCCACACTGCAATGGGTGCACATCCACAGGCAAGCCAGCACATAAATTCAGCTATTAGTAAGCCAGAGGTTCCCAGACACAAGACTTCTTTTGGGTCAGACACTGAAGACTCAGCGAACGGACAGTGTTACTTTTTCAAGTAAAATATAAGGTTTGGGGGTTTTCCCCTTTAAATTAGTGTTTAACTTTATTTTTTTTTTTTGTCCAATTAGAACATGCCTTTCTACCTCACCACAAACGCTTCACAGTTTCTCAGCTCATTTACACTAGCACAATGCTGCTCTAAGTTTTGCTGGACACACACAAAGCCAAGCAAGTCTCAAAAGTGATTGCTGTTTTGAAAGAATAATCAAGTCTAAATTTGGGCTTACTGATCTTGTCATGTTTGTCTAAGCAAGAGCCACCTCTATTTTAGCAAAACAATGTGAGGTACAGCTAGCTCATGGCATTACTTCCAGCTCCATCGCTATCAAACTGATTGGTTTTCATCCTGGCTGCTGAAGTAATCACCTGCCTCTCACCCTTGCCTTCACCTATCACTTGCAGCAATGACAAAATCTTCCAACACTAAGAGCCAGCTCTCAGCCTCTTCCCTAGCCTCCTGCTCCTGCCTTAACACCGCTGAGCATCAGCAGAGTGCTGCAAAAGGCTTCATGGAAGCTATTTGGTGAAGTAGTGACAGAAAGCAGCACCAGCTACTTGAGAGAAAAAGGTTTTAAATGTTTTTCTAATACAACAGGACATTATTCAGCAGCGAAATCGTGAAATATGTCTGCATAAGCAAGGATCACACATTACTCACAGGAGTAATCCTATAGAATTAAGATAAGTATTTTAATGAATATGTACCAAGAGTACATGTTTACCTGTGGACTTTGTAAATATTTATGTTTACTTAAAGTGTTTGGTTGGAAACTGTAATAGCCTTAACAATACCACCTCACACAGAAGCAGCTGACACCCTCCTTCAAAAAAACCCACGGACCAATTTTATTTTTTTTTTTAAAAAATTATTTACGGCAGCCTTAAACAAGCTTTCAGTGAGAAGGGAAACAAACCTATTGAATAAAGGGATGACATTTCAGTACACTTACACAGAGGTATCTCAAAGTGAGATGGAGGTAGCCAAGGAGACTGAACTTTAGCCTGACCAAAAGAACCAGCACAAGAAGCTCAAAGAAGTGAACACAAGTTACAGAGAAGGAACTAAATCAGAATGCTTAACAGTTGTCATCAGACTTAAATAGCCTCAATGTAACTATATTTGTTACACAACGCTTCCGTACTTCCAACATTAAGTAAAAGAGGTCAATCTCAGGAAAATAAAGCAAAGTCTAAAAAGCTTTGAAAAAAAAAAAAACTTCAGAAGGAAAAAAAAAAATCTAGGCCAAACAAAACTAAAGAGATACCTGAGCACCATCACTAGCTGAAAACGTTACATAAAGGGGGTTAAAGGTGTCCTAAATCCATTAGCCCAGAACAGCAGAAATATTTAAACTCCAAACCCATCTACTAGCAGACTGGAAATCTGTTCTCTTCCAGACTTGCACCGTGCATGACAGAATACCAAGCTACACTGACTCAGCCCATAGCACAGCACAAAGCGCCTACAGGCTGTTAAGCAGTACTTAACAATTCAACAGTACTACCAACAATTCTGTTTTACCAGCTAGAAAGCATCCTATCTTCTCATACCCTGATCATCAGGCAAAGGAAACAGTAATTGAAAGCCAAACAATCCTACCAGGCACCAGAGTCCTCCTGCCCTCACCCCCACCCACTCATTTATGTCTCCTAACACTTCTTAAGACCAGCAAAAGCTGTAACAACCAGTAAGTCCCTGTACTGCCTTCTGATCCAGACTACTCTCCTAATACTCCACTTCAACAGAATTCTCCAGTTCCCTCACATTCTTTTCAATAGCAACAATGCACTGGAAAAAAAAAACCAAAAAGTGCATTACCACTTCAGCTGGACTTCGCTTCCTCTGTATAATAATGAACTATAAAAAGTACCTTTACCAGCTACACTCCCCAAAAGCTAGAAATCAAAGATCATAAATACCCATAAAATGCTCTGCTCTGAGAGGGAGGCAAAATTCAGATCCCAATTGACACACTCACTAAAGAAAACCTAGAGCTGCAAAGATGAAGGCAAGGCAGATGCACTTTACCAGTACCCTTATTCAGTCAAGAACAGTGTATTCTCGGCAAAACTAACAAATAAACATCAGGAATACACATGCTAGCACTGTATGCAAGACCAACTAAACCCAAATCCAAAACAGTTGCCACACAACAGGAACCTGTTCCTGCTTGCTTGCTTTCAGAGCCTGTGAAAATGCTTCACCTGTATGTGTTCCAGCTGGAAGGCACTGCTTTGTCCAATGGGCAACTATCTTCCAAAACTTCTCCGAAGTCTAATGCCTAATAGGTATTAATATTAAAACAAGGACTCACTCTTAGCCAATAAAGGCTACAGAAAGGGGAACATTTAGAGCTTGCAGAGAAGATTCTCCTGGCACATACTGTGCATTCATCCACTCTCACGTTAATCTGATAATAAACATTTCTTGCAGCTCTAAAGCAAAACGTGGCATGCTAAGATGGCTGCTTACCTCTCCATCAGCTTCTCTTTATCCCAGTTGAAATGGCTAAGCAGTATTCGAGTGATAGTCGCTGGATTCTAGAAGAAAGAAAAAAAGAATAATAAATAATTGATTAACTGCTTGACCATGCTGGTCTACTATTATGAAAGCATCAAGTAGAGTTTTGAATACATACTGATAAACTGTGCAGACAATCAACTACCATATACTGGAAAGTGGTTTGACCTGAGAGATAGAAAAATTAAAATAAAGGAAAAGACCTATATAAAATGAGACCAAGATGAACACTTAGGAAACAGGTTAGTTACTGCTACCGCAGATGCTTAAGTGCCAACATCTCCATGTAAACAATATAAACCGACCCCCACCCCCCAAAAAAAGGCAAGAAGGGCTAAATGCCATCCATCCTACCATTTCTGCCACAACCTCCACACCATTTGCAGAACAAGAATATTCCATGTTTGTCCTAGCCCCAGCCACCAAAACCCTTGGGCTGAAGACTCTCCCATTAAGTAAATGGCTGCCAATGTAAGATGACTGTCTTTTTGAAGTCCCCAGGTGTTCCTGAAGCACCCGGAGATCCAGAAAATACTATGCAACTATATAACTAAGGAAAGAAATACACCCTAGAAAGGTCAGAAATAGGATCAAAAGCTGATTTTCACCTGTGTACAAGTTTTTCTTCCAACTAAATCTGTATCATCAGCCAAGGATTGGGTTATACGAGCAGAAAAGCATAACAAAACATATAGCTTCTGTTACACCCGAGAACCATGGTTTAGCTCTCCAAATTCAGACACTCTGGGCTCAGTTTTAGAACCATTTACATGCAGAGGCAACAGTGAGCACTGAGAGCAGCTACATGTGCTTTGCCATTTGACACCAAAATGGAAGTTTGCCTTAGGGCAAATTTTTAGTGGACACTCTGAAGCTGTTGAAAAGTAGGACATAAACTAGCAATGTGATTTTCTGAGCCTGCAAGCTACAGCTACAACTTGAAGATGCCAAAAGCCAATGCTGCCACCCAAAGCAGTGATCCCACCCCATCCTTACCCTCAGCTGCACGCTTGCATGTCCTGCGCTCACCAGTCCATGCTAGTACAGCCATCTTATATTGCAATACTGCAAGTAACTGGCTTCAAAATGGATCTTTTTCTTTTCCTTCAAGTTGTTTTCTAACCAAATCAGCTCCCCAATTTATTTGATTGCCTGACCATACAAACAGCTGCATTAGCACATGGGAGAGGACAGAAAGGGAAAGCAGAACAGCATCTTTGAGCAAGTGACACCAACAAAACATTCACTGAAATAAAATTCACCGAAAAAAAAGTCCTAGGATCAAAATGTAAGCACAAAGAACTAGTCTTGTGGTTTATAGTATAAAAAGTGACACACCTCTCTTTCTGCAGCATGTTCTTATTCTTATTAATGCCAGCACACCTGTTTCAGGTGAAATTAAGAATTTCTTCCAGCTTAAAAAGCCCATGTGAACAAAAGCAGCTTTAGAAAGGTTAGACCAGATCCCTCATCCAGTCCATGTGGAGCCCTATAAACAGCTGGGACAGCAAATCTGCTACACAATACGGGGCAGGAAAACCAGAAACTGGTATTGCCAAACACACTACATTGTGAAAACGTGGCCACTGTCCATCTTTGAACAATTCTCTTAGGTGATATGGATCCATGCTCTTAACTGTAATAACACAATGAGGTGCCTGACTGACAACCACATGCGACTGGCCATTACAAACCAGCGAGGCAGCACCCCGACCTTCAGCACACTAGTAAGAGTCAGCGTAACAGCACTGCAGCCACCTGCTACCGAGGCAACCCCATTTTTGGGCAGATTTATCCATTTCCTTGTGTTGAAAGCAGTGATGGTGCAGCTTCAGGACAAGCTGGACTAACTCACTGCTCTGATGAGTTATTTTCCCCTCTTAGTAGGCTCTCAGCCAAAGTAGCAAGCTGATACACCTCGCAGTGCAAAAGCAATGCAGATACACCCCGGTATGCACCCTGAAGCAAGGGTCGACAGAGAGGCTCTTCAGGCAACAAGAAAGTCTTTGCAAGGAGCTACATCCTGAACTTCTGCCCTGGCAGTGAGGCCAACAAGTGCCCTGCCCAGTCAACACTGTTCAAGGTGCTACAGCAATGCAGCAATCACACTAAACCAGCATGGAACCCCATTTAAAGTTAAACAAAAAAAAAAAAATCTGGAAAAGCTTTCTGATAGCATCAATCCCTGATCCAGCCCAGCACACAGTGGCACAGAGCCCATGCCAGCACTGCAGACAGAAGGGAACAAGCAGTTGAAATATTTCAATTCAGTCCTGCCACCAAGAAGCTGTATGGGAATTTAAGGGTCTCTGTCATCAAAAGGCTACTTCAGCTCCAGGGAGGAGGACTTCAGCCTCTTTCAGAGCTTTAGTTTTTGATCTTTCTAGGTTACTTTATATTTGGGTCTCCACAACACCTTTTTCTGTCATACTACACTGTATTATGCAGCAGTATCTAAAGGAGCTCTTAACAGCTCACAAACATGCTTCCTAAGAGCAAACTAATCAAAGATGAAAATATAATTTAGTAACTGACCTTATTTCTATATTATCTTGGTTATGATACCAGCTCCTATAGTCTGTACAACTTTTATTTTAAAAATATTTCCATGGTCTAGGACAAGACTTGCCTCAAACCAGGGAATCTCCTGCTAAATATATCAGGCAGGCAGCACATACAGGTTTCTCTGTGTAATCCCTTCAGCACTGTCACATCTACAAAGCACATTACTTGAGCCCCTCACCCCTGCCATGCTCTAGTTACAAACAAGTTTCAGATAGTAAAGCATGCAGCTCTTCTCAAACATAAGGATTCTTCACTCAGCCCAGAGATCTGCCAGATGTAGAAAGAGTATTTCTTAATTTCTCAAGCAACAACATTAAAAGAGTTTTAAATTAGCCTGAAGTCTTGTCCTACCTTCTGCCACAGCAACCCACTTGGCCACTGTATTAAGGCTTCTGGGAATACCTATTAATCACTTAATAGGCTAAGAGACAAACGAGGTAGTGGTCTCTGGCTGACTTTTCTTTTTACAGATGACAGACAGGTTCCCCCTGCACTGAGGGGTAAGTTATTATGCCATATTAATAAGGAACTAGAGTGGTCTGTGGTGATTATCAAGTGCGACAGGGCAAATCCAGCAAATACTGCTGTCACCAAAGGACACACACTGTCAAGAAGAACAAGAGTCTTGTTTCATTTCTGGCTTCTCCATTTTCCCAATAGAATGGCACTGAAGCTTTCCAAAACAAGTTTCCCTAGACTAGACCCCTTAAGTATCCAAACATCACAAAAAGAAAGCTGTTTTGCCACCACAATGGCAGCATACGAAACAGCACGTTATTTAGGATTATACCCCACAGACCACCACTGTTGGCTCTGCGTATTATAACACAAATATGGTATGAAAGGATAGCTTTTACTGGCTTGTTGGACTTTAGCTTCCTCTAGCTACAGCATTATTGGTTCAACATGTTAATTTAAAAAAAAAAAAAAGAAAAAAAAAAACCACCAGCAGCATGACAAGCTCCTACCAAAAATAGCTGGGCTGCCTGCTTTCTCCATTTGCCACATCTAAGATCTAGTATTTAAAACTTAAGTAGCTGTTTCACTGATGCAGAAGGCAAGGATTAAAACAACCATGCCTAGTTCACATGCAGCATGGACAGCAATACAACCTAAGCAGGCATTACACAGGGAGGACTGAAGACGGAGGGAGGCAGCACTAAGAGGCTTGGTTTGCATGTGAACCACAGTTAAATACAAATGAAAAAACCTCTGGCATTAAGGATTGTTCTAATTTAAGGCAAGGCACACCAACAAGGCACCAGGTAACAGCTGCTCTACATTAATTGCTTGCATGCACACACCTCAATTACTTGGGAGCAGCTTTGGAGTATATCACAGCATCTATCACAATGAAAGGTTAGCTGCTGCAGAGCAGCTATGTCCTGTAACTCGGTGATATGGGGATAAACCAAAATGATTTGATGTTTCAACCCCTATTTTGACAGTAGTTCTGCTACAGCATTGTCAACCCTGCCACTGCTGTACAAGCCCTTAGCAATCACTTTGGACACTCTGTGAAAATTAACAGAATATTTAAATACCACTAGATTACACAGCACTGATATATTAGTTTCTGTTCTGAAACTGGATGGGCTTCTCATTTGGCACACAGGATTATCATCTACAACTCTTACACCAGAAAGATTAGTTACAAACAGGCTACGATGCTGCTCAGACAGGATTACTACTTAGGCTCGAAGCTGCAGCAGGGAGAAGCATGCTTTTGCAAAGGGTATTCTGTTTACAAAGAAAATTTTTAATAAGTAAAGCAGCCAGAAACAGACTGCAAGCAAGGGAAAAGCAAACACATTCAAACGCTCTGTTTTGCTCCAAATGTGGTTCAATGAAAGGTCAAACAGCAGTTCTAATTTACAACAGCCATCTATTAAATTTTACATGTTGAAGCCAAGGAAGATTGCAGCAAGCCTGCTAATACCCAGATAGGAATGAAACCCGAGGAAAGCAGCCATTTTGTTGAAATTCTCAGGGCACTTTAAGAGACTCGTTGTCTCAACTATCTCACTAACAAAACATTCGTAAAAAGCTCTGCCCAGAGAGAAACAGCCAGTCCTTCAGCAGTGATTTATTTTTTTATTACTCTAACAAAGCAGCCAAGTCCCAAACGTGCTTCAGACTGATCCAACTTGACCACTGCTTTTCACTGGAGGTATTTATATTTACTATTGTGACCTGTATTGCCATGCTCAGGCACACCAATGCAAGCAGAAGATACATGGATGGGAAACCCTGCAAAGGTCTGGAATTCTCCACAGAAGCATTATCAATTGAAATAAAACTCCTTAATAGAATTTACTTGAACTGGAAGCTTGGTCACTAATACCTGAGTTGAATTCCTTTTGCTGTCAAAATAAGAAAGTATGAATTGGAAGAAGGAACGTGGATGCACTTAAATGTATACATGAATCATAAATGAAAGATTACTAGGACATCAGCTTAAATCAGAAATTCCAAGAAACCTAGTTTGCTGAATGACAGTTCACAGTACTTGATCCATTCATGTTTTCATCCATCAAGACTGAGCTATGCGGTTAATTCTTGCAGTTATTACAGAAAAAAAAACATATTTTAGAGCTCAGCTGCTCATCATATGCTGGGAGTAAGTGCCTGTTTCAATTTCAGCATTCACTGCGGATGAAAACCATCTAAGAACAGCTCAGGCTCAGTTCTCCAGCAAAGTCCTTTCCTACCCTCCTTGAAACGTGGTATTGATAAATTCTTCATTCTGTTTCTTCCCATTTCATGGCTGGTTTTATTGTCTAAATATGGCAGCTTTTCCATTTCAATGGTTTTCATCCCAGCTACAGCATCTATAACAGTAGCAGAGGCATTTTTCAGACTTGGTACAGCAATACAAGTTTGACACCACTTCCAGTTTGGTTTTCTACACAATTGCTTTTGCACTCATGAATTTAAGTAGACACTCCAGAAACATTGGCTTTGCCCAAGCCTCAGACATCTGTACAAGGTTTAAACCTCAGTAACACCCACATCTATATTCCACAGGTATGTAAGTGGCACAAGACCCTATTTAAATTTCCCAGCAGAAGGAAACCGACTGGTTTCACATCAGTTGACAGCAAAGAATAAGAGTTTTGCTTGGTGGTGACATATCACACATGCTGGTGGAGGAGCAAAGGGCCATCAAAAGAACAGCTCAGAAGCTAACACCTGTCTGAAACCAAGCTGCACAAACATTTGCTCCAGTAAAGTAGCATCTAGGGATAGCATGTCACACCACCACTGTAAATATTTGATCAAAAACCCAGCCTTTGCCAAAAGTAGAGCACCAAGTGGAAATTCCAGCTACTCTCTGAGCATATGCAGGATCAAACCTCCAAAGCTTGTCACCATGCACACCGTGCCACAGAAGGAAGCATTCATAAAATAATGAGCACGTCACATTATATGTTAGCAGGTTGATTAAGAGTAACATTTCCATGAAGTTTAAAAGATTTTTTGATAAATTAAAAAATACTTTTTGCTTGCCTCAGCTGTAGCTCTCATTGATGGTCTAGAGACCAGCACCGCCAGATGTGCTGCATGTTTTTCCCCACAGCTCTCCAGATGGCTCCAGGTCATGGAGGTGATGTGCAGGCAGGCATGCCCTAAACCTCAAGACCAAGGCAAATGGGCAATACTGAAGTGCATTATGTGCCACCACCAAACAGGAGCAGAAATCCCCCATAATTCTTCAATTACTTCAAAACCCAACAGCTTTGTACACCAACACTCCTTTCTGAAGGACAACAGCTCCTTCCCCACAGCACAGAACAAGGGTAACCAACACAACAGACCAGGCACCATACAGGTGCTTCCTTTGTCAGGTAATAACAAAGTGGACACAAATTCAAAATTCTGCAATAACTAGGTCTACTCCATTTTAACACTACTGCTCTCCACTTACATCCCTCCCAGCCCCATACAGGTAACCTTAGACATAAACACACGGAGTACAAAGTGTTTTAAATAAGCTTTTAGCTGAATCACATTACACTAAGACTGTAATCTTAAGGTTTGCATTGTTTTGCAAATGCACTAAGCAACCTTCATTTGTGAAGATCCAGTCACATCTGTCCTTTCAGGAAACAGTTATATGAAATCTTACAGCACAAAACCTGATTCCTAGCAGTTTAATAAAATTCCCAGGAACTGAACGCAGAAGACTAAATCTAAGTGTTGAGTACTTCCAGGATGTGATCTCCTAAAGCGGGTATCTTCAAACTTGCTAATTTTTAAACACCACCAACAAAGCACTCTTGAGAAGCTGCTGGAAAACTTTCATGTAATCTAATATTCCCTGACGCAATTACAGGCAGAAGAGGGCTGTTGTGAGAAGATGAGGACAGCAGCTAAATGGATCAGTCTGCCACCACCAATCCATACTCTCCTCCTCTGCCATCCCCTTGAGGCCTGGGAGAGAATCATACCATGGTACATTTCTGCCATCAGCCATCTCATGGTTTATGAGCCGTTCCCACACATACAGGTGGATATAAAATACTGCTCATCTTCCACACACCTGTTATAAAAAACAACAAAATCAGGACTGTTCAGTCTCTGTGCACCCACTGAGGATATCATCTTCACATCCTACAGCCCCACTGAAGCCACACTAAGTGACTCTAATTACTCATCTCTGAATCACTCAATTTACCTGTTAGGACTGTTAATGGCATTTCCAAGCAACTCAGCATGAAGCCAGGGCACTTCCCTGTGATGCTGCCAGTCACTGCTGTCAACTGCTGTCCTTTGGCTGGCATTTACCACTTCACTGTGACTTCCAATTAACACATACATAGGCTTCAGCTTCCATGTTGATCATCTCCGTAGCTTCCTACATCTTTCTTCATCCCACTAACTTCCCTTCACACATCATCTCAATTTTGAAGATTAAGTTTCACAGAATTACTTCCATTACTACCATTACGTGATGGCACCAAATGGCAGCTTGATATTATGATCTCTGTTTGCAGTAACCTATCTGCACCTTACTGATTGTTTCTAGCTCTGAGGAACATAAAAGTAACTGCGGAGAAAACACTATTACTTCAGTTAATTGGTTCAAGAGACAGAAATGAAGCAGTCAGCTGCTTTAAGTTTTCTCTAAACCTTTTGGAAAGTTTTCAGGTTAATGATTAGGAGCTGCAACAAAGATCTATTGTCTAACAAAGCTTTTAAAATCAGAGAAAACCCCAACACTAAAGCAACAACTCCAGGATGAATTAGCAAATGTGGAAATGCAAAAACTGAATTCACACTGTAATGCTTCTAAACAAAAGAAGATCAGATAGATTTGCCATGCTTCTCAAGTATGCTGGGTAGCACAGGCTCTCAGACAACTACAAAAGCTCCACCACTAACTGAACACAAATTTACAACTGTATACGTGATACAATCAGGGAAGGTATTTTCCAATATTTCAGCTACAGTTGTTTCCACAGCAGGACATCTATGGTTTGATGACAGGATACGTTAACCCGAATTTTATACATATAATCTAAAGAATATTTTGGCTTCTACTTCCTTTTGCTGCAGTTCTGGAGTACAAAGTCAACCCTTTAAAGAGCAAAGACCCACAGGTACAGAGGCCCTGGAATTCGAGCAAGTTATGCCACTGTACACTCCTTGAGAACTATGGAACAAAAGGTCTTCAAACGTACTCACTTTCACAAACCATTATTTGCTTTCAATTATTTTAGGTTAATGAGTACTACTGTTTTACTTTCCCCAAAGGCAGAATCACACAAAGTACCTCCCTCCTCCTGGTGTCTCCCACCACAAGAAATCCCAGCATACAAGCAAAAGCTCAGCAAATCAGCCTAAGCCACACAAACCAGTTGCTGCTGAGCGACTATAGCTGACTTACTCTGAGAGAACCAGAGTGGGAGCACATGGGTGCCAGCATACATTTCAGAATGGGTTTATTCAACCCATTGCCTCCCACTCATGAATTTGCAAAGATCTGCCTTAAAAAGAGTAGGAGAAGGTGACGGCATCATTTCCATATAATTCTTCCAGTTTACTATTTCAGTGGTTCCTTAATAACTTCTATTGCAGAGGAAGAAAACAGCACACAGCACTGCAGCTAGGCTGAGGACAAGGCAGTATGAAAAGCCCCGAAAGAGTTCTCACTACCCTGAATGCAAAAAGCCTGCAAGTTCATCCAGGTAGAGTCCAGGTCCCTGGTAATCACCAATTTCCCCCTCACACCAAACCTGTAGTCAACATCCAGTGCCTCACAGTGCTGCTTCTGATAGGATGAGAAGTCAATGAAAGCAGTAACAGACCTCCTGACCCAACCACAAATAACACGTGAAGTCAGTCGCTTTCCCTGTTCATCCATGTAACAATACTTGCACAAGCAGTGTCCACAAAGCTATTTCCGTCCTCTTCCCTCTTAACATTATACACCACTGCTCTTCCAGATTCCCAGGCTCTGTTTCTCCCCTTGTATCATACATGACCCCAACTTTATGAAAGTTCTCACCACACCACACCATTTTGACCCACCAGGTAGTTACTGTACTGTTTCTATACATCTACCACAAACAGATCCAGCTCCATCAAACAAGATCTGTTGGTTTTCTCCAGATCACAATGCTTCTTTCTGCCCTTGAGGATGCTTATTTGATACTTTCAGTCCTGCATGGTTTCTCAGACCAACAGTCTCTAGAAAACGAGAAGACACACTGGTACAGTTTCAGTTCTTGTGACAAACCAATATGAAAATGCACTAATGCTGGGCCTGAAGGAAACACACAGTGTTCGTTCAAGAGGAATGCAAAAGTCCATTTTGCCACAGAAAGAAATGACGCTGAATGAAGGCAGGAGTTTAAGTGACTGGGCAATACGTACCAAAATATCTTGGATTAGCCCAAGAGCACAGGTTGGTCAGAACCAGGTAAGAAATCTCTTCCTTTGAACAAGATTTTAGACACACCAAGGAAGACTCCAGAAACCCAGAATGGCTTAGCTATGCACCAACTCTATTTTTGCCTATGATATAAAGTAACAGCTACTTGGATTATTATTTTACTTCAAAATATGGCTGCAACAAGGCAGGGCAGTAAAGCACACTCTTCAGAGCCTGCTCCAAAGAAGCTGCATCCCATCACCACCAGACTAAGCAGCAGCTCAGAAAGTATTTATTTCAGCAGCAACACAAGCTCATGCAACCGCAGGCTCCTGAGCCTGCCGTTGACCACCCAGCGATGGAAGTATGACTGCTTGCACAGCTACAAGCAAACCAGACAAACTGACTTGGGTTAAGAGGGTTGCTAGTTTATTTTAACCCAGAGCAGGATCACTGTGTGGCCAGACAGCTGAGCTGACACAAATCAGACAACAGGGACTTGCTTCCAAGAAATCTGTGAAAGTAGCCTGCTGAGAGCCATGTGTCAGGCACAAAGTTGGGTCTTACCTGTATCAACAGACTCCCTAAATCTTCCTGTCCCAAAGACTTTACAGCAGATCAGGGCATAACTTGATGCAAGTTAGAGCCAGAGAACCCGCTTTTCTCCTTCATTATCCCACCAGCAACTTTAGCTTACATCTCAAAAAACATAATCCAGAAACACTGTTTCTCATCTTGAACAAAAACACAACAGTTAGACATCTTTCTTCCAAAAGCTTTCTCCGTTTGCAAGACAAATCTTGGGGGAAATGGCTGCTCAAGAGTGCAGTCCAACTGCCAAGAGCAGGACCTAGCCCTGTCTATTATCGTCGTTACAGTTTGAGGGCCATATTCAGCTGGGCTACCAAACGTAAGATTTTAACAGTAAACTGTGGGAATATCACCAATCTCTAGAGATGTGTCCTCAATGTAGCAACATCATGATCCTGGAAAGACAGAAATATGCTTTTTTTTTTTCTTTTTTTTTTTTTTTAAAGTCTACTAGTCAACACTGGAAAGACTAGAAGTGGCGTATGTCAGGTCAGCTACCCATCAAGCTGATAAAAAGAAAACAACCCAAAGCACTGCATTTGGGTTTTGGGGGAATGCTGTCTTCCATTACTCTGTTTCTGCATGAACTATCTATTTCTAGGACAGTACAGGTCTGCCAATGTGAGCTACAGAAACTGTCCCATTCGCAGGCAGAAACAGACAGTAAAGGAACAAAGCTGCAAGAGGAACTGTAAAATTGCTTTTCCCTTTAAATAATTTTGTAGAAGTCCTAAAATGCCTCCAAAAAAAGCCTTCCCTTCTTTTTACTCACTTCAAGATGTATCGGTGCATTAATTTCACTCTTTCACCATAGTCAGCAGCGTACATTACCAGATTCTAGTCCAGAGCCAGAGTCACTCATAGAGCTATACCCATTTCACAGACCTGATGTATCTGTAGGAAACTGGCACTGTTCCTCCACATCAGGTAGCAAAACTGCTGCCTCTGCTATCTCCAGTTTCCAACAGTTCACACAACATAAACAACAGGCCATCTCAACCCTGGCCAGTGAACGACTTACTGATCAGCAATACCTAGGACTTCTGCCCTCAGGATAACAGAACTTCACTTTTGCTGCTTTAAGCACATTCAAAAGCATCACATGGTCAAAAGGCACCAGACAGGCAGTGTTCAGAAGATGCTATTAGCAGATCAGCGTAGGTATCCGAAGTTGTACTTCACCTTTGTTAGGGACCTGTACCGCACAAATCCTGCAGCCACACAAATAGGCTTTGAGAATTTACTTTTTTTGATGGCACTTTTACAGACAGTATCTTAGAGCACAATATACAACAGCATACTGCGTGTCCTTTTCAAAAAGGCCAAACCATTGCTCTGTTACTGGACTTGTTATCATGCTTCATTCATGAAGATCTGCCGTAACAGAACAGTATCTGACCAAAAAAATGTCTATTCCACTTTAAAAAGCCCCACACCTGCAAAGTCCTTCCTAGGAGAGTATCCTATAAGTTTTTCATGATATCAAAAAACTGTTCCTAAGATGACTTGAAGAAATAATGACTTTATTTGTAAATACTAGTATGCCATGTAAGTGTGTAGAAGAAACCTGGCAAACTCTGAGATAATGAGAACATTTTCCTGACACTGAACATCACTGCAATACTAGGAAGGGTAAATTCCCAATAATGTCTGTTCTTTTTTCCGTAGAAAATTTCCATCACAGGCCAGTCTGTAGGCTCAAACATGTGCCAAGAAAACTCCTCATTGATTTTCTGTGTGAAGTTTTATAAGTTATCTGCAAAGGTCTCAAATTGTCCTTTTGCTGGTCTCAAAGGTCCCTCCAGATGACGACTAAAGAAAGGGTGTGCTCTCTTTAGACAGTGTGCAAGCAGAGGATCAGACCCCAAGGATGTTCAGCATAAACACGTCCCCCAAGTGCTGTTAAAGTCTCAAGTTGTTCAGTGATCTGTCTCCCACCTGCTTTTGTACTGGGCACTGGTGGAGAACATCTATTCTATTACAGTATGCTCCAACAAAAAGACAGATGAGCTGTTTATCATAGAAGAAAGATACAATCCAGCCAAATTGTACATCACCTCAAGACAACTGCCGTTGAGTCAATTCCTCAAAATCACTTGTTTCCAGGATAAGCCCCGACTGTGAACAGCACTTTACCCCAAAGTGCACTGCCAGCACAAACACATGGTTCTTCTCACCCAGCAGTTACTGCGGTGCTTGATTATACAGCGTTTTCCTCTTCTGACAAGAATGAGAGCAAGAGGACAGGCTACCTCATGCAGCAGAAGTCAGAGCTCTGACATGCAGGTACTTGGGAAGAAATACTCACTACGCAAAAAAAAAAAAAAAAATAAATCTTAAAATAACATGCCTGTGCAGCCTGTGTCCTGAATTCTGACTTCAACTTCTAAACATTGCAATTAACATTTTCCAACAAATACACAGACAGGAAGAAGAAAATGGTAAGGTACGGTAACTTCTTCCATGAATACAGTGAGGTAGCATCCACAAAAAAATCATTGTTAAAGATGAATATGACAACAAAACAAAAGCCATTCCAATTAAAAACTCTCATGGCAATGTCCAAGTTAACTCAAATGTATTTTGATACTTGGTCACTCATAGCATGCAACTGTTAACCCCTTCAGAGACAATGTGACTGATGAGACAGGCTTAGCTGAAGAATTTTTAGCCAGCAGCACTCTATGAGAGCATTAGAGAATTTTTATGTTGAAAAAGAATAGTCCTTAACATTCTTACATTTCACCTTTCTCCTCCAGGCCCCATTTTGGTGAGCACCCAAGCACTAGGTGTTTCTCTTCAGCTCTCTGTCCCTTACTGCTTCTGATTGTGTCCCTTCCTCAAAGCAGCATCCACTTTTACAAACCATTCCCTCCCTCTCCAGCACGCTTCACTTGGAACAGAGGAAATTTTACCCACTCACTGAAGCATCAACACACTCTCTACAGTACTTTAGGAAATAAAAAAAACACCTCCCTTGGGCTGTCTTCATCCCCCCCCATCACTGCACAAAGACCCTAAACTCGTTTACTGTCACATATGCCTGGCTAAAAGAAGCAGTTGGGTGCACCACACTGTACCTCAGTAGTCACTCACCATTCAGCATAGATTTAACAAGTATCCCCATTTAGCAATCTAGCTCCGTATCTGGATCCCAGTTCTTACCGCCACCTTCTCATTTTCCAACAGCAGATCCTGCCCTGTATCATCTCTGCATCATTCAGCAGAAATACGGATGTCTTGCCAAATTGCAATGCAATACAAAACAGGAAGAGCTTAACCCTCTGAAGTATTTTCTGGTAAAGTATGTTCTGTACACACAGTGCCACCTTGACTAATGGGCAGTAAATCTACCCCAGCGATGCCTATATCTCAGTCTACAACTCTCAAGCAAGGGAAAAAAAAAAAAATCAGCCATCTTAACACTCAAACTACATAGGCCTGGAAATAATTGCCAATGCAGCAGTGTCTTGCGGATGTAATCTTTGGCAACATCTTTACCTTGGCAAAAGCTCCAAGGCAGGTGTGGTTATAGCTTATATCACTTCCCTGCACAAAAGCAGCTATACCTGCAAAAGCACTTTTTTCTGCTGGCAGAATCTGTATCTGCACTAAGAAAATCTGCCAGCATCCTCTTCCCAACAAGCCTCTTCTAGCTCAGACCATTTTTTAACTATGACTTTGCAGTTCATTTACCACACTCTGCTCATTTAGCCCGTCTTAGTTTTATAGCCAACAAAACAGAGCCCTGGCAACACTATTTTATAAGCTGGTATTTCCGCTACAAGAAGTAATTTTGACTGTTTACACCCCAATTTTTTTCCTGAGGGCTCTGCAGAAGCCACCTTTGAAGAAAGGAAATTCTGGAGGCACAAAGAGTTTAGCAATTCTCTTGTTTGTTCTCATTCCCATCCTTTAACAAGATATACCTAAAATTGTAACTGCAGTCTCTAATTGCTGCAGGTACTTTTAACCAACCACCTGAGCTCTCTTGAGTTAAGAGAAAATACTCTGTTGGGATTCAGTACAGAAATAGCAAAACACAAGTCATACAGCAGTGAGGGAGAATAGGAAACCTGCAACTTTTTCACCATTTTCTCATTTAAGGGCTTTGAAGACTTGCCTCTACACAAACCTGCACTCATTTAATCAGAGGTATTTCTAAAGCAGTTTATTTAAACCAGCAAGAACATGCAGGCCCTCCAAAGTAGGAAGCAAACCTGCATGTGCAATTTTGTATTTGATGGACGGTGCCACTAGCTGACAAGAATATCACTTGTTCCTTTCCTGTTAAAGTATTACTACCCATCATCAGACACTTGGCTTCTGCAAGAGAAAAAAACCCACCCAGTCAGTCCTGCTTTAACACCAATGTGAAGGCTAGCAATACAAATAATTACACTAATGACTGGTGGATAATTAAGTACACTGGACCAGCACCCAGCCTCTTCCAAATCACAGCACTGTCTGCCTGCAGATAGCCTGGCAAGCAATAGCAGGACACCAGTCAGGGGAATTATGCTGTGGTACACGAGAATGCCTCCATCCATCCAAATGATCACAAAGTCTCCAAGCCCCCTCCCTCCAGATAGTCTCAGTATCAGCCATCCCAGGCATCCTTACAGACAACTCCAAGCCTTCACTCTCTGTTCCCCTCCTAGAAGCTATAACCCCAGCTAAACAATAAGCATCACATCGGAAGGTAGTTCACAAACAGTAATGACCCAAAGTAGATGACAGATTCAGAAATTAAGAAAGCCATCCAAGAAGCAAGCATTTTACCAGTTTCTCAAGGATAATACCAGTTTCTGCACAATCTCTGAACAAATTTCTAGTACCTTGTTACAGAATCCCCAGCTGAAAGCAAAGTATCTTACATTTCTAAATCGCAATAGTCCAAGACCTGTGTCATGTTACACCTCATCTTTGCTGTCACACAGAACTACACTTGCATTTACTATCAACTGCCATCATCCAACAAAAACATATAGCAGAGTACATTTGCAAGTATTAATTTCAGCACTTTTAACAATACTAATAAAGAAGTTTCAAACACATTTTACCAAGTAAAATAAAGACGATTGTTATTACAGAACATGCGAGTGTACATACAAAATATGTATAAATCAAAGACCACCACTTCAGTTTGCTCAGACAGTAGTAATTGTGACAACTGAAAGGCTAACTATCAAAACGAATGTGTTGGACATATTTGTTCATCATATCTTCATAATACTTAGAAATTGTTACTTTATTTTCCTGTATGCATACTACGCGGGATTTTACCCCAAAGATCTTCCACTTCACACAAAACTAAACTTCATATTAACAGCATCTATTGGGATCACTTATTCAGGTGAAGAGGAATACAGAATGAGAACCTGCATTCTTCACTTCAAGGCAAGGACTTACTAGAGCCCGTCAGAGCTCCAAGAAGAGAAATGAAGCTGCTAACCATGTGTTGGGAGTGTTTTTCTTCCCATCCTTTTAGTAACAAGTTGCTGTTCAGTCTAATTTTAATATATATTTATCAGCAAAGCTCTGTCACTCTGAACACCTGCTCTGGTGTCTAACCTCATCAGGCCTTGAGAGGTTTCTCATCTCGTTATCCCCTCAAGACATGACTCTCCCACACACTCTCCCTTCTTCCCAGAAGGGGTCCTTACCTCCTCTTCTTTCCAGACACCATCTCCTTCCATCTCCCTATTTCTCAGATCCCAGAGTTTGACTGCAATGTAGATTATCAGGAGTCCACTTCTTAGTAAGTTATTCTCCTTCAGGAAAGTTCATTGCAGGGGAGACTGTTTACTCCTGCGAATTCTCATGTTTTCCCCTAATTCCTCTCCGCCAGACAAAAGAATGCTGGTTGCGTTTGTATTCTGCTACACAAGAACACACCAATCCAAAAGTTATCAGCTGCAGAGGAGAATCAAAGTTTTGAAAAACAATCTGGAATGCTCTCAAAAGTTAAATACGCATTTATAATTATACATGCACCCAAAACAGGGCACAGGTTGTCTTCAGGTGTAGATTTTGCTGACAGTACAGAGTTGAGTAATTCAACTACCATCACTTCTGGTAAGTGGAGCAAAGCAACTGCTTGCAGGGTCAAACAGTGGGCTGACTGATGATAGGAGAGAGTAGGCACATGTAATCAGAAAGTTCAATGATCCTGTTCAGTATTTGACCCTCCAAACAGCTGTACCCATGCAGTAAGGGAATGGGTACTGCCTAAGCTAAGAGCAACATGCATGTCACCATACCACTATTTCAGGCTGCAGGTGCACACATGTATACACCCCTGCGTCTCAAAAAGCACAGCTTGGGATGAGCATCAGATACCCAAAGAAACTCAAAGCACCAGAACAGCTTGAGTTTGCTGGTGTTTCAAGACAAGCAGCAATGGGAATCACCAACAACAGCCCATACTGCCTTAGCCCAGAAGACAAAAGAAAAACCTAAAAGGAAGTTACCCAGAGTGAACTCTTCACTATGCAGCTAACTATTTCACCAGCTTGCACACACACATCAAACTGGCACAGGAACAGCAAAAATCACATATGTCCCAACACAATTTTTATATAATGAGGTTGTTCAAATAGCAAAACTTTCCAGAGCCACAGAGGAAGTAGCCGGTAAAGTAAACAGGTCAAACGCACTTTGCCAGGGTAGCATGCTCACATAGCTTACTCAGTGCACTCCCTCAAAGGTTGGCCTAGCTTACTAATACCAGGCAGGAAACAGAAGCCTTCAGAACCACTTAAAATTTTCATTTATCTTGGAAGAAGGTCTCTTCATGCTTCCTCCTTAATAGGAATAGTCAGATATAAAGTTTAAAAAATATACAGTCCTTCTACTAACACCTAGAGTAGTCAAGGGGTTTTGCCAGTTGACTGTTTTCAGGTGCAATTATACCAATTCTTCTGGTTCTACAGGACTTTAACTGTGCCCAAGCAGAACGCTTCTGAGCAGGAACTCCTACTCAATCCCACCTATCTGCTGGAAAACAGAGTTTAGAGTCTCTATGCCTTATCTGGTGAAATAACACACAAAACATTACCCCATGAAGCAAAGATAATTTTTCTGAAAGATTGTAAAGGCAAAAAGCAAATATTCAAGCTTTTCATTTCCAACATTGGGGATTATTTCCCTCCAGCTCCCAAATCCCCCAAATCACAAAGCAATCAAAGTGTGAGCTTTTATTAATTAACGTGCACCCTCCACACACAAAAAGGCATGTTCATAGTGTTACAGAACATGAAGGGTGCCTCAGACTAGGAAGTCATACAAAGAACCTTGTAGGTTGTAGGAAAAACCTTTCCTCTGTCACACCTTTACATTTCAGCCACAAGTACTTTCCCACAAGACCTAATTTTGAAGCAGACAGCCAAGACCAGATCCTTGCACTGCTCATCCCTGGAAATGAGAGGTGCTCTGGGATGTAAAAGTTCTCAGGAAGATGCAAAAACAAGAATGCTTTAGAAATGGTTGTGAGGAAGGAACTTAACATGCCAGCATGAATAAACAGGCATCAGCTAGAAACCCTCAGTAGCTCAAGAGAAGACCAAGAAGCCAAGTTTTAGGCAGTACATCAGCTACCACCCAGTTACTCCTAGATTATGACCAAGAACCACCTGCTCATAGGGCTCAAAATTATTCCGCTGTCCCTAGCAGCAGTATTTTGTTCCTCTCCCCAGCATATCCACAGAGGACTACAACCTTTTGCCGTCACACAGACATGCCAGAGCCTGGCAATAAGGACAGGCATACACCATAACATGGTCACGGAGAAGTACTGCTTGGCACTTAAGCTGTCTGGGCTCCACGCTTCTCCAAAGGAGGACACCAAAGGGGTACATGTGTCCCTTTCAAAGCCAATTCTTTCAGACTTCTTGCCTTCTTTACCAGGCAGGTGCCCCACCACCTCTCAAGCACTGCCCAACACAGCTAGCAAGACCATTGGCAATGCCAAAATTCACAGTTACCAAGCCACCTGTACAAGGCAAGCCAAAATGTTCAGAAGCAGACAGCTAAGTTACAATAGGAAGACGTCTTTTTTTTTTTTTTAAAGTATTCAAATGGCTTATTAGCCTCTTCCTTGTTGCAAGGGACTTAGACACCACTGAAAGTTAGCTACGTAAGACCTTGGATCTGAAAAGATTCCTGACATTTGACAGAAGTTTTCAGTACCTAAAACCAGGCGAGACTAGATGCAGATAGTGTTTGAACCACTGTATGAATGTAACACTCAAATACAACTAACCACAGTGAACTACTCTGAATACCAAAAATAATTACTTAGCATTGCTACACCATGTAAACAAGGGACCTCTTTTGAAAGACTGCCTGTAGTTATACAGACATTTTGAGTTCTAAAAAGGCACCAACTCATGAAGTACAAACACTACCAAACTACGTTACATGTGAAACTCAGCTACTGAGGAAGCCTCGGGTAGCAAAGTTTTCAAAGCATTCATTCCAACAGTATTTCCATCACAGCTCAAGATTAAAAGCTGAGAACAAGCTAGGGAATCAAATACAGGCCAGACAAACTCAAGGTTTTCAACATTCCCAACAGCAAACATCTGGAACGGTGAAGATATTTAAATACTATCATAATTTCCATTATCAAATTAAAAAAAAAATTTCTGCAGCTCACAGAGAGAATTGGTCACTTCCTCATCACGCTGGAGCCTCCTGCACCAGTATCCTTACACAAGCTTGCCAGCCCTCTCTCAAACATGCAGGCATCTGTATTCTGGGCTGCACTCAAATGCACCATTTGACATTACTGAGTAGCTACAAACCTTCCACGTGTGTTTTACAATAAACAAGGCTGCAATTTTCTTGCAATTCCTGAAGCTACTGAATGACTTCATTAAATTCAGCAGCATTACATGCTTGTATACACAAAAAAGACTCCAAACATTCTTTATGGCTGCCAGTAACACAGCACAGCCAGTCACAAGAGAAAATACCACTTGCAATATTTTTAGATCCTTCTAACTACAAAAGTAATAGAAGACTGGAATCATGACCCTGAACAGGTAAGTTACAGGTCAAACTACATGGAGAGTTCACAGTTATGTCCCCTGGAAAGTCACAGCTCTTGTGAAAAATTCTGGATTCTCTTCCCAGTTACCAGCCAATAAAAATGGACTTTTCTAAGCAAAGCAATGACCAGCTACATTCTCCAGAAAGAAAAGGCTCTTATAAATTATTTCTGTATGAAAGCCCTGACTCACTACTGTAACACAAGCACAGCCTGGAGATCAGCAAGCACTTCCTTGAACTGCTCTATTACATCTGACACCAAACAGCAGAATCACATTCTTGTTTATCTCGTTCATGGAGTAAAGGGGAAGAGAGATTATCTGCAAAATAGAAAATTGAGCACAATTCAACAGGTACAGCACCTCCTCAAGTGGCACAGGGAACTACTTTTAATTTATGAGTTAACGGCATCACTTCAAACAGATGTTGAAGTCTTCCAGGTCTCGGTTTAATCACAGAAAGCAGAGACTGTCAAACTGAAGTTCTGTGCGCCATGCTCCTAAATTTAACATTGCTTGGCAAACTGCACTAAGCAAAAAATGTGAAATATTTTTTGAATAGACAGAGGACTGCCCTACAATTCCATATAACACCACAGGAACATAAAGAGCATCCAAGGTTTGGGTGTTATTTCCCATTATGAACTTTAACTCACGCAAGGCTAAAACTAAGGACTCAGAGCTAAGTATAAAAGCATAAGCTATAGTTTCATTTTTAATAATGCT
Source organism: Falco cherrug (assembly GCF_023634085.1). Classification (NCBI taxonomy): domain Eukaryota; kingdom Metazoa; phylum Chordata; class Aves; order Falconiformes; family Falconidae; genus Falco; species Falco cherrug. The sequence continues at coordinate 1,090,196 of NC_073703.1, read as the reverse complement.
TTAACACTCAAATAGCCATTGTTTCACATAAAGGACTGTAAATGCTGCAGTTTCAATTATGACTTCTCCGTAGCACAACAGTTTCCAATTTATAGCATAAATAACAACTCTATTTTGCATGGCAAGTATGGACTGACCTACTAAAATTAAACCCACAGGGAACAGCTTAACTGTATTTACTATTTGTTTCTTGCCTTTAGAAATAAGTGTTTAAAAGTAGCTAAAAAACAAACGAGTGTTCTCAGTTTCACTTTGAAAACATCCCCAATACAGGCCAGTCTCCACCTGCATCCACCTGGCCCCTGAGAGAAGGCTGCCTTGTTGTGATTTTTGAAAAATTACATTGAGACAAAAGAAACCAGAGTCAAATGTTTTCACTCATGGCCAGCCATGAGATTTGCATTTGGCCTAACAAACAGAAATCTAAAGCACTAAGCAAATGGGTCATTTAAGTACAAAGTTTAAATTACTCTGGAAACTTAACAGATAAGCCTTTTCCACCTGGTAATGCTGAAATTTAAAATAATCCTAAAAAAAATTCTATTCTATTTGGAATTACATGTCTCAGAACCAGGGAACAGATACCATGTCATTTCCAAAAGCTTTGCAGCACTTACACCAGATTTCAGGAATGCTTTGTCACAATGAAGTTTACTCCATTCCTTGCAAATATTAAATGCATTCCTACTATAATGAAACACCTTATAAATGCCACATGACAGAAACACGAGTTTCACAAAGCATTTCTTTCCAGCATCATAACATTTACGGCCCCAACAAGAATTTTTTTAACAAATAACTAACCACACAATAAGTCAGAAGCTTGCAAATTCACCTTGCACTAGAAAAGCAAGCAGACCCAAATGCAAGAAGCATCAGCCTGAAGTGCTTCCACCCACAGACTCCTACCTAATGCTTGTCAAGCAGCTTGAAGTACTCCAAGTTTTCAAGATGTCATCTATAACATTAAATACAGGTTTAAGCACGACCCTGTATGACAGCACCAGTTCCTGTTGCTCACTGGCAAGTCATTCCTATTTTGGACAATACATTTGGAACATACTGCCCATAACACTGAATTACACCAGCATCAGGATAATTCCTTAAGTTATGGCTGGAAATCAGTATGTTTTGTCCCAGCAAGTAAAGCCACTGTTTAATAAGACCCCTTTTGCCAAGTAACAATGGGTTTGCGCTTGCCATAACAGAGCTCTATTTAACAACAGGGCTGCAGCATTCTGGGGGTATCTGCACTGCCTCAACTCTGCCAGCATCCAAAAAAAAGCTGTTCCACAACAAATCTAACAAACATGGCTTTGTAACTTCAGAATGGCCTGGGGTTTCGGCTTATTTTAATGGCAAAGCTTTTATCCAGTAAGGACCTGACCTTACTTCCAAGGAACTCATCCAGCTTCATCATGTAAATAAGAAACCAGTATTTGTTACAAACACTCTGATGTTACACATCACCTGTTCTGCTCTGAAGAACCTTACATGAAAGCCTACAGTAAAAAGCATTTTTGAGCTAATTAACTTTTGTTGAATCCAGTGCTGCCGCTGCCTTCCAGAGAAAGCTGAGGTTTGAAGCTCACCATGTTCACATGGCACAACACCCAGCCACTTCCAAGAGCCTGCACCCTGCCATAGGATGGGGGGGGGGGGGGGGGGCTCAGCTCCCTTTTCTGCACTTTGTTTTAAACATCAGCAACCTCAGAGCTTCATCCCAGTATTTTCAACACCTCATCATTACTAAGTCCAGAAAGAATGAATATTGTCAGTGACATCACAATGCTGTCACTGGAATGCTCCAGAAAAAGGTGACCAAATGGGAAACAAATACAACTCAGAAATACTGAAATCACACAAGATTACAACAAAGCAAGAACAGTGGCCCAAGCAAGACTACTGAGAGACAGATCATCATGTGCTCTATTCAGAGCAGAAATAAACATGCTATTCTAAACATTTTTCAAGTTTATTTTCAGGAAATCTAAAGCAAAGATGGAAATAGCAATCCGATATAAAAAAAAGACATTAACAGTGGCAGAAATTATGTGGACAAAAGTTTAGAGGAAGAATATGGGGAAGACATTCAACTGTGTGAAAAGGCCTTTGAGAGGTGAAAGCCTTTTGTTCAACACAGCCTCTCCATCTAGGTTTTTACAGTTGTTCACTAACTTATTCTGCCAGTGGCTGGAAAACCACCTGTTTACTTTGACAACTAAAATTCAAAATAACTTGTCAAATTACTCCCTACTCCACATAATCATCGTGGTAGATAATGGAAGTGATACTCTGATTTGAGGTGAGATTTTAAAGTCTCAGCCAATTGACAGCATGAGGTTAAGGGGTTTATGCACGCCCCAACTTTTTGCGTTCAGAGAGGAAAGGGAATTCTTGTTGTGCGAGACAGATTCAAATGAGATTATAAGCATAAATGCAGATACTATGCAAAAATCATCATTAAACACCTGAAATCCCACATATGCTCAGACAAGAAAGAACAAACAAAATATTCTGCATATTCAAGTCATTCTGAAATCCACCTAGTTCACTGCAAGTTCAGTGGTCTTAGAAGGCCAGGCGACAAAAAAGGCAACAACTTGCACCGAGCAGCAGTCTTCAGGAGCCCATTACACACTACAGTGTGAATTACAAGCTCCTTACCCAGCAGGTTTACCACAAGTTAACCACTACTTCTGCAAAGTCTTCATCAGATCAAATCCCTGTCCTGAGAAGTTCATGGTTTTATTCTACAACTTGTATTTGGAAGCAGCTAAATGGACAGGAGAATAAATTTAATTTAGTCCCTTCTACTAGTAGTACTATCAGGTAATAAACTATTCAAATGCAGTGTTTTAATATGGACAATGGCCATTTAATACAGAGTTATACTTGCCATGGCTCAGATACCCCCTTGCAGATACTTCATGGCTACCTGGATGCATTTTCCTTTCGCTGCAGCTGCAAAGATGATCAACTGAAAAACCAAGTCCCATTTATACCTTACTCCTGATCAGAAGAAATCAGTACCTTAACTTCTTAGAGGGCACAAAGACCTACAGCTGAATTTTTCAGGTATGGGGCAACTCACTTGAACAAGTAAGCTCTCAAGCACTACAAAATGTAACTGCAACCATCATCAGTTGATACAGAGACCCTGATGTAGATACAGCGACCAAAGCCATCCAGTACTCTACTGGAACAAGTGAATCACAACACTGCAACCAAGGATCTGCAGCAGGATCCTGAGCCAATGTGACTCCAGAAAAGGTTGACTGAACCAGAGAAGCAGCAACAGCAATCCTGCTTGGGTGCCAAAAGCAAGGAAATAAAAACAGAGCCCTGGAAGCTTTCACCACCAGCAACAGAAGCTAGGATAGGCAAATACTGAAGCATCAACTGAATTTGGTTCACTTGCCTCTGAACAGACTAGAAATCCAATGGCAGTAAGCTGGCATTTAAAAGCCATTCAGAGCAACTGAATGATTTTCTATCCTCTTCTGATACATTCCAGGGCTTAAGCTGATTTTAGGTCCTGATTTTACCCAGGACATTCTAAACAAACTGGTTTTCTCTGCTCTGTTAAACCAGGAATAACTACTGCAAACCTAACTCAAATAACTAAAGCATAAGCAGCAGCCACAGTGGTTCTGTGCAGGTGACTTGCAAGGCTTCTGCAGAGCCCAGCACAGCCAAGTCCATCGTAGGGTCAGGCTTCCCACTGCCACCCTGAGTACAGGGACAGGAGAAGGTCTCTTGACCTATACTCACTTCTCTCCACTAGTTCTGCAGCTCAGAGGTCAAGCACACAAGTCATATAGGTCAAGGGAAGTATGGAGGGGGCAGGGGGGAATGACACGACCCTGCAGACCAGAAACTAGGACCTCGTCCAAGAAACTGGTTGACAAAGAACATCTAGGTGAGCTCACCATGCCAGTCAGGTCTGGAAAATGCATGCAACAGGAACACTCACTACTTCTTGCTGGCAGAAACTCTTCCACCACTTTGCTTATGCAAATGTTAGAATCTGTTCAATACAATCAGTATGGGTCATGATTTTTGCAGTCTTAGTCTCAGAATAAAAACTTCTAAGTTACCAATTGTTCACGTATCTACCTGCCATTTGTTTCCCTCCCTATATTAGGATCAATAACTGGTAGCAGAGAAACACCCATACTTAACCATGAGATCTTAACTGCCTCCTTTTTTTCAGCTTTACATGTACAGTACTATTATCAAAGTTACAAACTTTGACTTAACAAATGCCATTTACTAGTTTAGCATGCAAATACTTTTACAGTTGTTTGCATCCAGCCCCATACAAACTACGGTGGATTTACAGCACATAAAGCAACATTTTTAAGCTGCTATTATAGCCACTGTAGAGCACAGAATAGCTGGGCAAAAGCATTCACTGAAGCATCTCTTATTTAAACAGATTTACCAACACTGGAAATACATACAACTAGCAAAACAGCTTCTTTCTAGGCACTGTATCCTTCAATATTTAATATCCATAGATTTCACTTTCTCACACTATTCCTGTTTGCCTACTGGAAAAGGAGAAGCCTTTTCTATTTAACTAGCTCTAACCCTGAATAACCAAGTAAACGGGAACAAAAGAAAACCCACGCACTCTGGTCACCTGCTGAAAAAGTGAACGGCATCAGAAACTTTATGGTGAGCTGGAGCAAAACCTTGCCATAAACATTTGGAAAAGGGATGCCAGATAGCTTCAGTGGTTTGAATTTTTTTCCAAAAGCTGAAGAGCCAACAGATAAGACTTAGACATTTTCATCGGGAGACAGTAAGTGTTATTTTTTAACTCAGTTTCAATTTTAAGGCAGCGTGCTTAGAAACTGGGGGTAAAAAAGCTACCATTTTGAAGTGGTTACTCGTATCACTCCGGGTCTACGCTGGAAATAAACGCAAAGTTCAACCCCATGAGCTGGAGCGCGTTTGTATGTGGCAAGGGGGGAAGGGAAGAGAGAGGGCAACAAAACCAGAGCTGTGCCTGGCTGCCTCTCCTCAAATTCCAGAGCTTGCCATCGACTCACCGGCTTATCGGAGGAACCGTTGGGGCTAAACCGCCCCCCAACCAGCATGAAGACAGAGAAAGGCAAAAACACAGATCACAGCCCACCGACTGGAAGCCACACAAAGAAAGAGGAGCCCTTTTAAAGCCAAGGGCCTCCTTCCCGACGCTTCCACGGCAGGAAGCAAGCTCCTGGCCTGCCCCGGCGGGCCCCCCCGGGGGAAGGGGGTGCCGAGGAGCCCTCCCCCAGGGGGTACCGAGGAGCTCCCCTCTCCAGGGGAGGGGGGCCGAGGAGCTCCCGCGCAGACTGCGAGGGATGAGGGCCGCGAGGGGGCCGGGCCCGGCGCGCCTCCGGCGAGGCCCGTTGGCGGTGCGGTGCGGGCCGGCCCGCCTCCCCCCGCTCCCGGTAGTCTCCCCCCCGGCCCCGCTCCCGGTCCCTCTCCCGGGGGTCGCACCTGGATGACCTCGTTGACCTCGCGGATGCACTCCACCATGTGCTGCAGGATCTGCTCGGCGGTCAGCACCTCGTAGCGATAATCCTCCTCCTGCTCAGGGCCGCCGCCGGGGCCCGGCCCGCCGCCCAGGCCGCCGCCGCCGCCGCCGCCGCCAGGGCCCAGCCCTCCCGTCTCACTGCCTAACAACCCGTCGCGCTCTCCGCCGACGCGCAGCCCGGGCTCCACCAGCTCCACCTCGCCCAGGTCCAGGTTATCGTCGGGCTCGTCCTCATCATCATCCTCCTCGTCCTCCTCCGCGCCGCTGTCCTCACTGCACTCCTCGTCCTCGTCGAACTCGTAGTTGTAACCCTCGTCCGAGTCCATGGTGAGGCGCAGAAGAAACGGCGGCGGCTCCCGCGCGCCCCCCCCACCCCGCCGGCCTGGTGGAGCCCGCCGCCGCCCCCCTGCCTCCGGCGCTGGCCCCGGCCCCGCCGCGCCTCAGCCGCCGCCAACAAAGGGACGCGGCCGACCCGCTCCGTCACCGCGCGCCGCGCAACGCACGGCACGTCACGCCGCGCCGCGTGACGCACTCGCGCCGCGCCTGCGCAGCACCGCCATCTCCCCTTCGGCACGCCGGCGGCCATCTTGAGTGCGCGCCACACACCCCCTGCGCGCACCTCGCCTCGCCCCGCCCTCCCCGTCGGCGCCATCTTGAGTGCGGCGCGGGGCCATCTTGGGTACGGCGCCATCCTGAGTGCGGCGCGGGGAGCGGGGCGGCGGTTTACCGGCTTCCCCCGATACCGACCCGCGTCTGGGCACCGCGAGGTGGCGCGGGCCGGTGGTGGAGGTGAGGGCGCGGAGCCCTCCTGAGGCGCCCTGTCAGCCGAGCACGGAGGGTAGGCCCTCAGTGCCACCATTGCATAGAGTGGTGTCATACCTGCGGGGAGCAGCTTTTGAGGGAAATGTGAGGGAAAATAGGTTGTTCTGCCTCAAAATGAGAATAGAATTGCACTGAGACCCTCCAGGCTGGAGTTCATGTGAAACCATGGGATAAACGTGTGCCTGCCATCCCTAGAAGGGACCCTGACTGCACTGGGTGCATCTCTGAACTCCAGCCTGGCCTTCTGCTCAGCAGTGATAATAATACCCAGTTTTTCACAGTGGTGCCAGGTTTCAGTCCCTTTCTTCTCCATTAATTTGGCATTTTGCACAAGGGTCTTCATTACTGAACCGGGGACAGACCTTTTTCCCTCCTACAGACAACTGGGGCTGAGCCTGGCATCAGCGAGCGCCCTGGACAGCTCAGGGACATAGGGCCAGTGCTGGGGCATCTTGCTTGGACACCGAGCCACCAGCAAAGGGCAGGGCGGACATCAGGGTGCTGTAGGGGTTGAGCACTCTTTGCCTCAGCCTTCCCTGCCATTGCAGCGGCACAGCCAGAGCAGCTCTGCTTCCAGCATCAGCCGTGCTCAGCCTGGTACAGGGAAGGCGACCCAGGCTTATTGTTTGCAGCCATTTGGGGAGTGCGAGAGACTCTGGTTGACTTGGAAACAAGGCTGCAGCCTGGCTGAGAGAACAGCCAGCTGCTACCAACCCCTCTGCTGCCATTCACTGGGGGTGCCCCAGGAGGGCTCCGGGGCCACCTCCTCCAGGGGCACTAATCCTCCACTTCCCCATGCCCTGGGGAATCATTTCTTCCCCGCGGTGAAGTGGTGCCATCTACTCTGTCCAGATGAATATGGCCACATGCTTGGAGGGCAGGGGACACTCAGCCTAGCAGTATGCCGTGTGGGTGTGACAAGTTTAGTCAGCTCTTTGTGGCAGGAGTCATTGTGGTGTTCTGTGTTTGTGCAGCACCTGGCACAGCAGGATCCTGCTTCCTGCTCCTGTTTCAATACAAATACCTTGAGAAACAGGCAGAAAATTAGAAGCCACCTCCAAAAGGATGTTTATTTTCTTCTGGGGCACAGCAAGAGTAATGATGGCCAAATCTACAGGGGTTTAAGCTCAGGGTGACACAGAAAGGTGCACGTGGGGATCCAGGCAGATTGTCTAATGTCCTCAGTAGATGACTAGAAACTTCACTGGGTACCAGTCTGCATCTTCAGGCACACAAGCAGCTCCAAAAATCAGCTCAGGGTGTTTCATAGCACAACAGCCACTTCCAGCCAGCTCGCTACAGTTGTGACTGTGCACTGGCCTCCCCAAACTGTTCTTGGGTCGAACTGTCCCCACCACTCAGCCCAGGAAAGCCTGTGGTCCCCAGGCTGTGCTCTGCCTGGGTCAGGAGCAGCGCAGAGGGGTGTGGACCAGGCACACAAGTTGCCTCGTGCCAAGCTACCTAGTAAATAAAGCCAGTTCCCTAATTACCCTACTTATTTGGAATAGCAAAGACCTGGGCATTACTTATCCTGCCCTACATAAATATAAATAGCCTCAGCTTTGTTCAGCTCCGGTCTTATCAGCTGGACCTTTGCTAGGCTGGCCCTGCCGCACACGTCAAGCCTCGGGGAAGCTCAGTTGGTCACCCCAGGCCCTCATCCTACACTTCATCCCCAAGGGGAACTCTGTCACCCCCCGGGCCGCTGTCCTGCCCTGATGGTGATGTGCCCAGCCCCTCGCCAACACATGAGCAGGCGTGAGCAGACGCGGGGCAGCTCATTGGCACCCCAAGGAGCCAAGAAAGGCATTGACCACAGCGGGGCTTTGCCTTATCGGAGCTTTGCAGCTTCCCACAGCCTGTCCTTGGACACAAAAGCGGGTCCAGCCCTGTGCCGAGGCGAGCTCCCCCGGGACGGGTCAGCAGGGTGCTTGGCGAGCCCCTTTCCCCGCCGGCCCCGAGCTGGCCGGGGCGGTGCCGTGCCACGGGCAGGGACCGGCCGCCCCCGGCACCCCGCCGCCCCCTCCTGGCCTCTGCCGGGGCTGCAGAGCTCCCGGCCCGGAGCCTGGGCGCGGAGCCCCGCCGGACGAGCCGCGGGGACCCAACCGCAAGGCAGCGCCTCGCACCGCCCGTCAGAGCCCCTGGGAAGAGCCCTGCTTCAGCAGCACAGAGCGCGGCCATTGCCAAACATGTTTAAACCTCCTTGGGCACCCGCCTGTTGCCCTTTTTCTTTATAATCCCAGTAATAAACACTTGCAAACAGTGATGGGATCTTCCCTATGCCATCCCACAGGCGTGGGAAAACAGTTCCCCTCCTGCAGTCCCGGCCTTATCTTTTCTTGCAGTGAGCCTGGGATCTGCACTTTGCTGCCAGTTACTCCTCACTTAAAACACACATATTTCTCAAAAATACTCTTTGGTATGAAATTTTAGCTCTGCCGTTTGCAAAAGTCTTCCTTTCATTACAAAGTTTCTGATCCAATGGCCACATACGGAGTCTTGGGCACTGACCAGCTCCTGGTAGATGGTTGGCAAAAGGTACCTGAGAAAAGCAGGGCTGCTGCCTTTGGTTCATCTCAAGGGGATCTGTGCTGCCTCTGGGGATTTTCCAGCTACTGAGGAAAGCTGAGGACTGTTCTTCTACCCACTCTGAAAAATTATTTAGATCTCTGTAGGCACCTGGTGCCTTTTTCATTTTATTCTTGCAAGAGCTTAATTACCCAAGTGGTTCTAGTAACTGTTAATGCTGAAGCTGACAAGAATAAAATATTACACTGCAATCACCTTGCTCCATGAAATTAAGCACATGCTTACAGGATTTACGGGAGCAGGGCCTCTGTGCACAAGGAGTTTGTCACTGCACCTCCACAGGCTCTGTCTGATTCCAGCTCAGCTCCACAGCCGTGACTGAGAGCAGCCAGGGACAGCAGCCACAAATACTCAGCCTCCGCAAGAACTCACAGCATCTCTCTGTGACAAACCCCATTTTGCAACACCAAAATTCTGTGCAAGTGCTGGTGTCCCACATCACAACCGCCCCAGTCTCCTGCCCTGGGAGGTTCACCCACAGATTCAGGGTGAACCTCCCATCTCACCCAGCCTCTCTCTTGCTCCCACTGTTCCTTGAGCCAGGCAGGAACTTCGGAAAAAGCCTTTCTCCTCCATCACTGGAGACACACAGAGTTCCCACGTTGGAGGAAAGGAAATCCAGATTTCTCGATGCCTTGGGCTTGATTGTGGGTGGCTGCACACCCATTAACAACCTCAACCACGACCGTGGGCTGAGATGCCCCTCGGATCACCACTGTTTGTTCAGCCACCCCAAAGCTGTGCAAACTGGAGATAATCCAGAGGAAAAAAAGGCTCTGCAAATAATACCAATAGTGCAAATACCACCAGGCTGAGCTCAAGTTAGGAATTCAAATCCTTCAGACTGATTAACACATCTCACCTCAAGCTTTTTGCCTTAAACTCCGCCTCCAAGTTCATAATTGTTGAAATATTTCTCCTCGCTGAGACCCGTTCATGCCTGCTAGCTCCAAATCTCCCAGGCCTCACTCTCTTTACATGCGCTCTCCCATCTGAAGAGGTCCCTTCTGTTCAGCTCCATCTGTGCTGAGAAATTCATTTTCCACGTGCATCTGCTAAACTGTTTGATGGCAGCATCTAGCGTGATAAACAGTGGTCAAGGTGGAAATGTAGAGATATGAAAACGAGTCATCCTGTGCTTTGAAAAGCACCAGGATACATGCTTGTGGCTCTGAAAGCAGCCTGCTTCAGCCCCCAAAAGCATGGATGTTCGTCATGGGCTGAGCTGTTAGAGAAGGATCTGGCTGGTGAAAATACCCTGGGTGTGAATTTAGGGTCATCTCTTTTTTAGGATCTTCTTTGTGCACGTGCCAAAGCTCCACCAATCATCCCTCCTGGCTCCTGCTGGGTGTTTAAATGCAAGCACCCTTCTGCTTGATGAAATGGGTGCGAGTACCTCGGCCTCCAGCTCACAGTCCACAACATTTAGGCTCAGAGGGATGCTGCCTCTCTGCCATCACCCCCTCAGGGACAGGTATTCTCTGGCAGAGGGGGGAGAGGCTGAGAAACTCACCTGTCCTCCTGCAACATTCAGTTTGGTTTTGGTAGAAAACCCCAACTCAGGACACAGCACAGCAAGGTTGGTGGCCTGCCGCTGCTGCTTGGAGTGCCCACGTCCACAGCAAACTTCAGGGGAGTTACTCTGAGAAAAGCAGTATCACTCTAAAGGCGGAAATATGTCCTTGCCACCCGACCTCCAATGGTGCATATGCTCCATCCACACAGAGCAGCTATGAGCTGGAACAGCAGATACAGCAGCATCAACTCATGTAGATGGCTTGCTCCCTGCGTGCACCTGCCTGACGCCACACAGAACAGCATCATCCCCGAAATACAGAGATGTGCAACAGAAGGGTCCACACCTGCAAAGACCCAGCACATGCCAACACTTACTCCCCTGGACCACCACTACCAAGTAGGGTCACTTCAACACTGCATGGCTGCAACCCTCGTGGTTGCAGTCCAAATACTGCAATTATTTTACCAATTACAAAAGGGGAGGTAAACAAGCAAACGGAGAGAGTAAGTTTGCCCAGAAAGCCTCTGAGATGTCAAAAATCAAGTCGGAGGTCTACAGGCAGTTGCAGGCATTTCCAGAAGACAACCTGTGTTTTCCAAAGCCCTCTTCCAGTCACACCACCAGCAGGTCCCTTGGCCTGGGACCTGGCTTCCTTCAAGAGCAAGTGTATTTAGACAGTGTTTGGCTCAAAGAGCCAAGCAAACAGAAAACTCAAGCTCTGTGAAGGTTTTCATGAATGGCTTCCCCCATTCTCCTTTCACCAGCTCATATGCTTCTCACCAGCGGAGGAATCTGTATGTGAAACACCCTCCTGATTAAATGCAGAAGCAGTCAAAGTTACATGGAATTAGGCAGCATAATAAATGGGTTTATACCTTAAAAAAATACTGTGGAAGAAGGAACCGCACTGACAGGCCAAAAGCCACCTTCGTGCCCTGAAGGTGAACAAACCAGAAAGACCCAAGTGTGACACCAGCCTGATTTTGTAACAATTTATATCAGAAAAAGAAATTTGGATTTTCTACCAAATTCCTTATTGGTAGTAAGCAGGTAATCCAGCAGAGTCCTGGTGCAGCACAGTTTTCTGCAGAGTCCCCCAGCAACTCAGCTTCCAGCTTTTGCAGTCAAAGAGATGAGAAAAGGAGTTTGCAGGCACCTTCACAACAGGTCTTACCTGGCTGCAGCAGCATGACGTTCTCAGCCCTTTGCTTAGCCCCATGCACTGAAATTAAAGTACCTCCGAGCTGATACATCCCTGCTGTGGTGCTGGTGACACATTAGGGCAAGCAGCAGTGCAGCGGGGGAGGACAGGTAAGCTCTGAACCTTGTGACTCCGTATTTACTCCTGCTTGTTCCTTACTAAGCTAGCCTAAAGAGGCCAACCCTCCCAGGTGGATATATTACCCTGGAGATGTGCTCTGAGATTGCAAGCTGGTCTATTGAAGACCTACTGAAAAAGCAACTTCTGGCTATTGCTGCTCCATGCCTGCTGCAGGACAGCATGTAAACCAGTTTCTTTTAGCCAAGCTCCGGAGTTAAACACATGCTTAAGCAATTTTCTTACATAAAGATGCATTCCTGAATCAGACTGTTAGTCTAGATTAATGCTGGCCAGCTACAGATGAACTTCTCTGAGTCATCCGCCGGAGACATCAGGTCCCCTAAAATAGCAACAACAGAATCCATAGAAAGGCTTGAATATTTCGACTGAAAGCTATGATCACAATGCTTTACATAAGCACAGCAAACACACCACCCTCCCCAGACTGAAATAAGGATTTGCTTCAGGCCAGGGCACTTTCACATTTTGGTCTCACACACTGAGAAGCACAGCTGACATCGCCTGATGCAACACAGCAACAAACTTTTTTTTTTTCTCCTTCCCCTACAATTTTAATATAGAAAAACTACTTGAGGAAAAGTCCAAAGATACTGGAATCAATCAGTGCTGTCAGAAAAGTGGTGGCAACAGCCAGTGCTTCAGAGGTTTGTACAGAGAAAGGCAACAAACCCCACTCAAGATTGCAGAGGCTTTGTGTAGACTGGCAGCAGCCTTGAAACAAATGAAAGAAAACTTGAACACAAAGAACAACAGAGGCCATTTTCCCAGAGGTCTGATGCAGGCTGGAATATAGGTGTTCTCCTCTGTATCTCTTCATGCTGTGTGATGTGGACAGAGACAGACCAACATCCTGGAGCAATGGTACTGGAATTGGAAGAATCATGAGGAAGCAGCCTAGTAGGTGTCATTGTACTGATTTGGGGTCCTGCTACTTTTGCATAGGAAAAACAACAGATGGGTGAGGATTGTCAGGAGCCTGAGGGCACTAACAGGCTATAATTGCCCCAATCAGCCTCACTTAGGAATTCCACCCATTGCTCCAGGAGCTTCATTTAAGCTGAGGTTTAGGCAACTTTTTTTTTTTTTTTTCCTGGGCTCTCCTATAGGGGTGTCTGTTCCTAGACTTCCCCAGACTGATCTTGGAGTTATCTTGATGCTTTGCTTTTGCTGGGTGGTACCTGGGCTGTTGATGGGCTGTATTACTGCTGTCACCAGGCTCTGCTCACTTGGCTGTAGGGCTGTACCCAGGCAGTAAGGCTGTTGCCTGACCCATGTTGGGCCCATCCTTGGTTTCTGGCTCATTTTCCCTTAGGCAGATCGGTGGCTTTTGCTGTCCTACAGGGTTATGGAAGAAGAATGCAGTGCTGGGTAGGTGTTAAGCTCATAGCAACACCATCTGGCTCTCTTTGACCCTGTTCCTGATGGAGCCCAGCTCCCTTATCTATAGGTAACTCTTAATCCTTTCCCTGCCTTTCCCCACTTGAGTTCCCCCATGAATTTTCACCAATCTCATGAAATTCCTACAATCCCATTTAGACCCAAGCCTAACTGTGATACTCTCCTTCTGCCTAGCATCCCCACAATTTCTCCACCTCCATGACATCGCAAAATCTTCACTGGTACCTCACAGATTCCTTCAGCCCTGGTGAGCACCTCCCTCCACCCCTCTCCAGTCCCACTGAAATGCCCTCGTGTCCTCCTAGGTCTTGTCTTTTCACCATCAGTTCCCCAGCTTTGCACTGGTGCTTTTGTAACCTTTGACAGCAAGTTCCTTGAGGGCTTTTCTGCAAATGCTTTTATCCTGTTGACCCTGGTTCTCTCTGTGCTGCTCACATGAGGGACAATCCCTTAAATTCCACACCAGACCTATTCACGTTTGTGTCCTGCTCACGCAAAGTGGTTTTTCATCTTGTGCTAGTGTGATGGGGCATCTCCCTCATCATGCTTTCTCCCAGAGCATTTGTTTAATTTCCTGCTCATTCCCTGTGCCTGTGGCTTGTCTCCCAGAGCTCCTGATAGCTTGGAGGTTTCTGGCAGCTTCACTGCTTGCTCAGGAGGGCTGGGACAACTTTTTTTAATAATTTACTGGCGTTAGTTCTTGTGCAGGAGCTGGTAGCATTGTGCTGGCAATTAGATGCTTAAAACCTGGGCTTAAGGGTCCTTATTTGACTTTGAGATTGCTGAGGAATGCAGAGCTGGGAAGAAAGAGGCAAAATAAAGAGTTTATCTGAAGTTGAGGGTTTCCTTGTAAAAGCCAAACCCTACGTGGAAAGCATCTCTGCAACACTGTGAGGCTCCACCGAGGGATAAAGGTCTTTTTTGTACAACCCAACCAATATTGGACCTGCCACCCATATAATATCCCTGGAAACCTGTGCAACAGCTGATCTACATACAGCATTATTCATAAAAATGCATGCTATTGACAAAAGATGCCGAAACCCAAGGTGGACCCAAAGCGTGTGGACATTCAGTCACATGGCTGGAGAGGGGCGCAGGTAAAACGGCGTTTTAAACTGTTAATCTGCTCCTCAAAGGCCACGCCAGGCTGCTGGGACTCCCCAGGGCATCCTCGGGGGGCTGGTGGCGTGGCGGAGGGACTCTTAAATTTTGATGGCTGAGGAAGATATGACCCCCCACGGGCAATCCGAGGGTTTAGTGGATTTATGTAAAAACGAAGAGGCACTTGCCTAAGTAAAGGCACACCCAGCGGCTTGGGGGTGCGGGCGGGGGGCTGGGGGACGCCGCCGCATGGGGGGGTGCAAGGGCGTTTGTGGCTCGACCGGAGCGGCCGGCGGGCAGCCCCGGGGGAGGCGGACAGCCCCGGGGGAGGCGGACAGCCCCGGGGGAGGCGGACAGCCCCGGGGGAGGCGGACAGCCCCGGGGGAGGCGGACAGCCCCGGGGGAGGCGGACAGCCCCGGGGGAGGCGGACAGCCCCGGGGGAGGCGGACAGCCCCGGGGGAGGCGGACAGCCCCGGGGGAGGCGGACAGCCCCGGGGGAGGCGGACAGCCCCGGGGGAGGCGGTCCCGGCAGCCCGGCCCTAGCCCGGCCCTGGCCCGGCCCGGCCCCGCGGGGCCGAGCTGCCATTTCGCGGGCGTCCCTCCCGCGGCGGGCGGCGCCGCCCCCTCCCTCCAGCTGCGGGGCGCGACATGGCGGCGGGGCGGGCGCTGCCGCTGCTCCTGCTGCTGCTGGAGCCGGTGGCCGCCGTGTGGCCGCAACCCCAGGCCGAGCGGACCCCGGCGGGTGGCGGCCGCTGCCTGCTGCCTCCCCGCCGCTTCCGCTTCGCCTACGCCGCCGGCTCCGCCGTGGGGCCGGGCTGCGCCGTGCTGGAGGCGGCCTTCCAGCGGTACTGGGCGCTGCTCTTCGCCGCCGCCCGCCCGACCGGTGAGGCGGGGCGGGGGCTGGCGGGGCGGGGGGCTCCGCGGTCTCCCCGCGCGGGGGCGCTGCCGGGGCGGTGGAGCCGCTGGGCCGCGGCCTCACTGTGAAAGCCCAGCCCCAGAGCCGGCCTCGTTTGTTGTGGGGCCGAGCGCGGCCTGCGGGGCCAGCAGCCTTCGCGGGGGGCGCTGCGGCCTGGGGCGCGGCGGGGCCGCCAGCCGGGGCGGCGCGGTGGCCCTGGGGCCGTGCCCTGGCACACGCGGGGGAAAGTAAAATCCAGCCCTGGCTCGCACAGTGAGCGCACTACTTGTCTTGCCTTTGTTTCAAGGAGCTGGGCTCTTGCTGTCAAGAGTTTGCGCTTTCTGTCTCATTTTTTATCTCTTCCAGACCGCATTTCAGCTCCCCAGTGCTTCCTTTTACTACTTGTCTTGCCACTGCAGGGAGAGCTGCGGCCGGCGTTGCAATCGCTCCGGCTTCACCGTTTTCCACAAGTCTTGGCTCTTCCCTTTTCTAGCAGGTCTTGGTGTCCAGTGTGAAGCTTTACCTTGAGACTCTTGTTGCTTCATACATGTTTCTTCCGAGTACACATTTGTGCCATGGCGTCTCTGCCAAAGCTGAGCTGCTAAGCATCCAGGGGAGCATGGCTTTTCTGGCAGAGAGGCGGTAGCTCTTGGATTCATCCTGAAATTGTTGGGTAAGAAGAGGAAAGGCAAAAGCCTTGAGAGCCTGGGCATGATTTGGGCCAGGTTGTAAATGTTTCTTGTGCTCAGACTTCTTCATGATGGCACCCTTTGCATGTTTGGGATGAAATGCAGGAGATTCCCTGGCTGCGTTCGCAGGGGCAGGCACAGGCTGGGGAGCCAGCACGCATGAATGCTCAGTGCCTGCGTGGGTCTGCAGCAGCCTGAAGCACTATATCTGGGGAATGTGAAATGCTTCATTCATCAAAAAGAGCTAGTAACTCTGCTTCTGAGTGTTTTAAATGTCAGTGTGAACTCAGTCGCCGCTGATCAAAGCAGGGAAGGGTGGTGGCGTTGGAAGCCACTCTGTTTCATCTTGAGCACATTGTGCTTTGAGAAAGGCAAGTTTGAAATACTGAGAACAGTTTGGCTTGTTTTATTTCTCCAACTCTTACAAGTAGCAATATAAATAAATCTTGATTTGGGAGATGAGAAGACTCCTCTTGTTTCTCTTGCTGCTAGGAACTGAAGTTGAAACAGCTGGTATAATTATTCACATTTTCATGTTCTCAGATGGGAAATTTTGACCATCAAATCACTTGGAACAACTTTGTATGATCACAAGTTTGAACTCATACTCCTTGCTTTCCATACACCTGCTTTATGACGCTCAAACTGCATGATTAAGGCTTTTTTTTTCCCCTCTTTGCCTGCCTTTTTTTATTTTCACATGGGTGATTAGTAAGAACAGGCAATGGAAACCCTGGATGGAAGGAAATAGTTTCTATTAATAGAGAAAATAAATAGCAGAAACCATTTTCTGTTTCAGAAAGCTGCTCTGTCACTTTAACAAGTAAACAAGATTATGTCCAAACTGCATTCATCCTGGACTTCAAGTGTGAAAGCAGACTTAAGTTGGGAGGGATACATGGGGGTCTTTGGTCAAGCCCCTGATCAAA
Source organism: Falco cherrug (assembly GCF_023634085.1). Classification (NCBI taxonomy): domain Eukaryota; kingdom Metazoa; phylum Chordata; class Aves; order Falconiformes; family Falconidae; genus Falco; species Falco cherrug. The sequence continues at coordinate 1,073,378 of NC_073703.1, read as the reverse complement.
ATGGGGTCAAACCTGGAGCTGGAGCCAACTTTGCAGTTGGGTCAAGCTTCTCAGGGCTGTGTCCAGCTGAAATTGTGATATTGCCAGGGATAGAGAACTGAGCCCTTGCTGAAGTGTTTGACCACCCTTAAGGTGAAGGACTTTTTTCCTTATCTCTAATAGGGATTTCCCTTGCTGCTTTCCCCTTGTCTCTTGTCCTTAAGCTGGGCAGCTGTGAAACGAGTCTGGGACCCTGTGTGGAACTCAAGCCATGATATTCCATCCCTGATGTCCTACTGCTGCTAAGCTGCTGCTATGATTGTGTTAACATCCTTACCTTCGGGTCCATGACCGTAATTAACTTGACACGTGCCTTCACAGTGCTCTCTGGAACCATGAGCTTCAGCCTTTGTGGTTGATGGGTCACTGATCCCTGCTGGGCCCATCTGCATTGCCTTCTAGGTGTGATAGTGGTGGTGCCTGCCTGCTCCTTGGCCAAAGAGGACATGTTTGGGTTTGGCAATGTTTCCCTGTGTGGGTTTAAATGCGGTGCATGGTAGTGGGACCAGTTCTGTCAAGGCTTCTCAACAGAATATTTTCCGTGTCTTCAGGCTTGAGAGTGGCTGCCCTGGTGAGCTGCTGTCTTGCCAAGCAGAGGGAGCAGGTCTTGCTGTGCTGGCGTGCCAGCTCACACATCTGCGAGGTTGCCTTGGCTACCAGCTCGTCTGTAACGGAGAGGAAAGCTCAAAACAGAGGGCTATCTTCAAGCCGTTTCTCTTCTCTCCACAGAGGTTTCGCCATTCCTTCATGGAGAAATCTGGGGGCTCTGGCTCCTTTGAGCTTTGGAGTGTGGGCTCTCTGCACTTCACTCAAACACTAGCAGTGCCATGGTCTGCTTGGTGCCCGGCTTCTGACCGGGCTCACTTAAAGTCAAACTTTTTATCTTCTGGTGCCCAGATTAAGCATTGGCTGTTCTTGGGAATACTGGTGGGGGTGTAGGCATGGACCTTGGCTGTGATTAGCAGGGCCCCACCCCACTAACCCATGCTCCTCCTGGCCAGAGACTGATGTGAATAAACCCATGCATCTCAGCAAAGGCTCGACACCTCTCTTTGGAGTTGAATGACTCCAATGAGAGCTCAGGCCTCTGCATCCTTGGAAGTGCTCCTTCATATAGGGAGGCCTGGCCAGAGCTCCTGCTTGGGGTCTGCACATGACTGGCTTTATTTTTCCAGCCATTGTGCTGGGGACCTGCTCTGCAGAAGGTAAAGTTGGTCAGGAGCCTTTCAGTGCTGGGAAGACCTTTTGGTGGCCTCAACTCAGCCTAGCTCTGTAGTATGCTTGGATTTATTCTCCACCTTTTTTTACAGGGTTTCTTTGCTCTTTCTAAGAAGTATGGGTAGAGTAGCAGAGCTCTTGGGTTCATGCTTTTTCCCCGGTGCTGGGAGAGTTTGGAAACATGAAGCTTTTCACCCTACCCCAGAGAATATTTGAGTAGTCCTGTCTGTTGCTTAGAGCAGGGGCTGGTGTCCAGGAAGCCTTGGGGGCTGCTGCTGGACCATACTCTGATGTCTCTCCTCTTTTGTATGCTCCTTTAAGCTTTCACTGCGAAGCCTTCCCTGGTAGACCTCTGTGCTGAAGGTTGGGATCAGCTCATGTGCTTCTGGTTGCCTGTGTTTAAAGAAGCCCCTGCTGAACACCCCTGTGCCAGCTCAGGGGTGAGGGAGGGGGTGCCCATTTCTGCCACGTGTTTTTAAAGAGTCCGCATACCCCTGCACCTCCATTGCCAGCTGGGTTGGGAGGATGGCAGTGGACTGGAATCAGGGGAAAGAGCCAGGATGGCGTTGATGTCCGTGGTCTGTGTCCTTTGCAGAGAAGGAGCTGCCCTGGGGGATACCGTGTACTCAGCTTCTTGTCTTTGTTGCCACACCGGGCTGCAATGGGTTTCCCAGCCTGGACTCCAAGGAGAGCTGTGAGTATTGAGGTTGGGAGCAGGGGGCAGTGACTGGAGTGGGAGTGCAGCTGTTTCTGTGCCTGTCACTTGGAAATAGCATTGTGCATCACATACCCCCAATTTTAGGAAAGCAGAAATTCTTGCTATTACTGAGAAGCTGGGGTAGGAAGGGAGTGACTTACCTGAGAATGCTGATAAAGCAGTGGAAGAGGTTTAAAACAGAAAGAAACCCAAAAGTTGGTTCTCTGGGATCCCAGGGTGCAGTCCTATATCAAAGCCTCAGCCTGGTGCTGCTGCAACCCCATAGCTGGGGCTATCATGGCCCATAGCAGAGTGTGATGGAGTGTGGAACTTAATGCCAGTGCTGGCCCCTCTGATGCTGTGTTTCAGATAAGCTGTCTGTCTCAGAAGGGTCCTTGCTGCTTTCTGCGGATGCTGTCTGGGGAGCTCTCAGAGGTGAGGTGGGCTTTCTGTGGGGCATTCCTGCTCTCCCTGCCTCAAGCCTATAGGGATGTCTCTCTGCGCCTCTTTCTATAGACTTATTTGTTAATTGAGCTCTGTTCCTTTGAGGGAATCTGTGCTGAGAAAGTGACTGTGTGTGGTTTTCTTGCAGGCCTGGAAACGTTCAGCCAGCTTGTTGGGAGAGATGAGAATGGCACGGTGAGTCCTGGCCTCATCTCCTGGGGGCAGTCAGCTCTCCATAATGCTCCTGTCTCCATGGGGACAGGCTGAGGATTGCCAGGGATGCTCAGGATGAGGGGGGTACCTGCAGCGCAGCACAGCCTTGCCAAGGGCCAAGTAGAAATTCACGAATCCAGCCAGATCCCTGCCTTCTGAGCAGGTAAAGCATTGCAGCAGTTTCTAGCTAGCTTGTGCTCTGGGCAGTGGGGGTACCCCTCCTTGTTCCGCCAGCCCTGCAGACAAAGGTGAGGCCGTTTGTCTCCTGCTAATGGCTGTGTTGTCCGAAGCCCTCCTTACTTCCTCCTCCTGTTCTCTACATGCAGTACTACATCAACAAAACAGAAATCGTGGACTTTCCCCGCTTCCGTCACCGGGGACTGTTGCTGGACACCTCTCGTCACTACCTACCCCTGAGAGCCATCCTGGAAACTCTGGTAGGGGGCCTGTGCTGGGAGACTAAGTGGTGTAGTTGGATGTCCCTTCCTCTGAGACAGCTGAGGGCTCCTTGAGTAGCCTGGAGGGCTTTTTGGGTTTTTTGTGTTGCTCCTTTCCACAGATCCTAGGAGCTGTCTGATGCATAGGCCACTGCATCTACATTTCATTGAGGAAGAGCTTGTTAAATCTAGGCTTTTTGAATAAAAACAGAATGCTTGTCCCTAGATGAAGCAGCAGGCTGGGGTGGGATGACAGCATAACCTCAATTCTTAATTTACAGATGTGCATCATGGAAAAATGCTTCTGTGCTGTAGGTCCTTCCCAGTGCACATGGCTGTGTTTGCACTCAGTGTAAGTTGCATCTGCCTTGTTTAGGTGATTTCTCAGCTCCCTTTGTAAATAGGATAAGGAAGAAAACCCTGAGGTAGCTTGGATTCCTGCAATCCAGATTACTTCCCGAGGCTGGCTTGTTTCTGAGGCAAGGAAAACCACTGACTTTTTCCCAGCCACATTAGACAAAGGTTGCTGGTGTTTCTGTGTTCATCCTAGGCAGAATTAGACTTCCAGGTCTCCACCATTGGCTCAGTTATAGGGAGAAGAAGGATTTTATTGTGAGCAGAAGTACTGTTGTCCCTTTGCAGCTTGCTGTGGTGCTGGAAAGTTTGAAGAGAGGTGTCTCTTGAATCCTGGGGAGCATTTAGGGACTCTGCCTAGTCCTTTTAGAGAACAGAGACCTTCTCTCCTTTCTGTGGCAAGCTGGGTGACCTTTCAGAAGGGACGGGCATGTTCATCTTTGTTCCTGTTCCTTCCCAGGATGTCATGGCATACAACAAGTTCAACGTGTTTCACTGGCACATTGTGGACGACCCGTCATTCCCCTATGAGAGTATGACCTTCCCAGAGCTCAGCAAGCAGGTAACCCACCCTGATCACCATGTAGCACCCAGCCCAGGGCAAGCAGATCCCTCCTTCAACACCTGAGCGAGGCACTGAGATTTCTTGTGTTTCCCCAGGGAGCCTTCAATGCCATGACCCACGTGTACACAGCCAGTGATGTGCAGACAGTGATCGAGTACGCCCGGATGCGTGGCATCAGAGTCATTGCAGAGTTTGACACTCCTGGGCACACCCTCTCCTGGGGTCCAGGTGAGGAGCAGACCCTGCCTGCTGCTGCTGCTGCCGGGAGAGTTGTAGCTGTACTGGGGGGAGGAAGGGGATCTGTAACCTGGATTCCAAAAACCAGGTGTGAGCAGCTGTGCCCCATGGGCTGGCTTTGCAGAGGAGCAAACCATCGTCTGGAGGAAGCAGGACCCAGTCATCCAACTTCTGGAACAAAATCCAAAGGGAAAACATTTCCATCTCTTCTTGGGTCCAAGCTGGGTGATTTGTTTTGGGGGAACATCTGCTTTGCCAAAACCAACATCATGGGTATTGCAAGGATCTTGGGTTTAACTGGGGGCAGAGCTGACCAAGCTTCCTCGCTCTGCACAGCTGTGCCCAAGTTACGCTGCTCTCTGCTCCAAGGACTGCAAGTACTTCCTCTTCCATGTCTGGAAGTGCAAGAAGTTCCAGGGAAACATTGCCTTGTCTTTCTCTCTCCTTCCCCTGCCTCCAGATGCCATGGCCTGCACTGGAGTGTACCCTGTGTGTGTGGCTAGAGCCAAAACTGTGACTGCCCCTGCTTCCCCATCTGCAGCAGGTGCATGGAGCTGGGAGAGCATGCTGGGGACTGTGTCAGCATTACCCTTCCCCGCAGCTCTGTGTGGTTTCCTGTAGGAATCTGCCAAAAAAAGCAGTGAGGCCCATGATGAGAGATACCAAGGGGAAGGGTGGAAACCGTAGTGTTCTTCTGGGATTTGGTGTCTGTGTGTACTGTCCTCAGGGGGGTAAAAGGGGTGTCCTGCCTAAAAGGCTCAAGCTCTGATGATCTCACCTGGTAGTGCATGTTGGGGCAGCAGTGGATGTGCATGGGGGGAGCACAGGATGAATGCAGAACACTGATCCCTCCCCAGCAGGTCAGGCTTGCTAAGCCAGAGATAATTTTTCTGCTGCTGTTTATGCCTTGTGTGCCATGTGTCTTCTGTCCCCTGGCAGGCCCTGGGCCATGCTGAGAAGGGTCCAGGGGGTTATACAGGGTGATATGGCCATGCTCAGCCCCTTCGTTGCTGTCCTGTGTTTGTTACGACCCAGGTGCTCCAGGCCTCCTGACTCCCTGCTATTTGGACAAGGATCCTTCTGGGACCTATGGGCCCATCAACCCCATCCTTAACAGCACCTACCAGTTTGTGACCAGTTTGTTTAAAGAGGTCAGCACTGTGTTCCCAGACTTCTTTCTTCACCTTGGTGGCGATGAGGTGGACTTCACATGCTGGTGAGTCTGAGATCCGTCTGGATAGGAACTGGGGAGAAGTATCTGGTACTGGAGTCTCAGCCCATTGCTTTTTAGTCATGATCATCTGCAAGTCTTTGGTGTCCTGCTCCCCCAGGCTCTGTGTGTCAGTGCCCAGGGTTTCTGTGCTTGTGGTGATGCTGGTTGTGGGAAGCTGCTGTGCCGGTCCAGCCACAGCTCTTGGAATGCCTGGGCTAGCCTTGGACCAATGTGAGGAAGGACTTGGCCATGTCTTGGCCTTATTCCAGAGGTCGGGCTGCAGTGCTCTTATTCTCTTCTCTGTGGTACACAGGAAATCAAATCCAAAAATTCGTGCCTTCATGAGGAAGATGGGCTTTGGTGAAGATTACAAAAAATTAGAGTCGTTCTACATCCAGAGGTAAGGACTGTTGTACCCTGGACCTGCAGCTGCAGTATGTGACCAACACAAATGTCTTTTGCTGTCCTGGGGACACCAGACCTCCTTTTTAGGAGCATGCCCATTTGGGCATGTCCCCCTGACCCCAAAGGGAGTAGCCTAGCTGCGTTGTATTGGGAGATTGACCACAAAAAAGCCCGAGGCTGAGGAGAAGCAAGCCCCATAAAGGGCTGTGTTTTCTCCCTTCCCCTTCAGAAGTACCTTCACATCCTGCTGTGGGTGTTGGGAATATTGGTACTGCTGTTTTGGCTGCAGCCAGCAAAGAGAGGGAGTGTAGTCAGGATAACCCAAAACTCAGTACTACTTCCACTCCAGGCTTCTGGACATCATCTCTTCCCTCGGCAAAGGCTATATTGTGTGGCAGGAGGTGTTTGACAACGGAGTGAAGGTGAGAGCTGCCTGCTTTCCCTAATGCAGTTGCCTGTGCTGGAGTAAACAGTGCCAGCATCCCAGCCAGCCACACTGGTGTGCTCTGGGGGTGCTGTGCTGGGGCTGGTAGGGTGTATGCTGATATGGGACTGGGTTTGATCTTGAAATGGTGCTGCCAGTGAGCTGCCCTCCTGGTGGTTTGACTGTGGTCAATGGTCTCTGCCCTCCAGGTCCTTGTATGTACACCTGCAAGAGGCAGGTTTTAGCCCTGCCTGGGATACTCTGCAAATGGACTTGTCCCTTCCTCTGTTGCTTCTGCAAACCAGATGGGAAGTGGCTCAAAAGTCAAGCCAAAGTCTGCCTCAGTTTCCCTTTGTTGGGAACAGTGGATGGGTCAGGGCAGGTGCTTGCAGGGGGGAGGTGGTACTCTTGTTGCTGCACTGATCCTGTGCATGGTGTTCACATGTGGTCTTCAGGTGAGGCCAGACACCATCATCCATGTGTGGAAGGAGAACCCCAAACCATACATGGAGGAGATGGCAAATGTCACCAAGGCTGGCTACCGGGCTCTGCTCTCTGCACCATGGTATCTCAACCGCATCTCTTATGGGCAGGACTGGATGGCAGCCTACCAGGTGGAGCCCTTGAAATTTGGAGGTGTGTTCCTTTTGTCTCCTTCTCGTATGGCAGCTCACTTGCCACTTGGAGGTAGCACCAGGGCTGGCTGTCCTACTAATCTGTTCTCACTGCTGGTGTGAAGGTGCTTGAGTAACTGTGTCCTCGGTGTTTGTGCTATGTCCTGTTCTCTTGCTGCCAGCAGAAGACAACTCTGCTCTCCCCTAGCCCAGGGTTTGAAGCGGGGCCTTCCAGACGGGCAGGTTATATCCTCTGTAGCTGAGCTGCTCACTGCTGTTACAGGCATCTCTCTGGGCAGGGCAATAAGTCACCCTGCTGTCTTACAACACCTCATCGCCTGAATGCTGTGTCCTCTGGCAGGTAGCCCTGAGCAGAAGGATCGGGTGATCGGCGGAGAGGCATGCATGTGGGGTGAATACGTGGATGTCACCAACCTGGCCCCCAGGCTCTGGTAAGAGAAGCCATGGGGAAGTTAGCTGGAGTCACCTGGGGCAGGGCTCGGGCCCCTTTGCCACTGAGCAGCGTGTGCCAAATGCTGTGGGTTTGGTCTGCGCATGGTGCTTGTCCCTGTCCCCTGGCAGTGTCTCCGTGCTAGTAACAGCTTCACTGAGGCTTGAATGAGCATTTGTAAGACTGTAACGTGCTCCTGTACAACTTGATGCTGCAACCAGTATGTGTCTTAATGCTGGTCACTGTCCTGTCACCCTGGTCCACTCCTGATCCACATGTGTCTAGGAGCGGATCTTTTGATACACGGAAGCCATGCGCTTCTGTGTGCTGAGGGATGTTGATCAGCAAGGTGGGAGCTCAGGGCTTTGTGTGAGAAGGTTTTGACTCCTCCCTGACCCCACTGCTTCTGTCCCTTGTTCCTCAAGGCCAAGAGCTGGGGCCGTAGCTGAGAGACTGTGGAGTAACGCGACTGTCAGAGACCTGCAGGATGCCTACGTGCGGCTGGCCGACTTCCGCTGCAAGCTTCTCGGGTAACCGTCCCTCCTTGCAGCTGGGTGCTGGCTTGTGGGGACAGTGCCAAATGCCACCCTCTCTGGGGTTCAGTCTTTGGGAGGGCAGTGAGGCTGAAGTGGGCTTTCCCTGGTGCAAAATGACCCTTGTTCTTTAAAGTCCCAAGCTTTCCTCCTGCCTCTGTGTGGGCAGAGCTTTGTGCAGTGCTGGAAGAGAGCCCCTGCTGCCGGCGTGGGCTGGTGGCTCTGTCAAAAAGGACTTCGTGCTGAGGAAGGGGGACCCGTCAGTTATTGCCACCTCTCCTGCAGCACCAGTTTCCCCAGGAAACCTGCTCTTACCCTGTGCTCCCACATATGAGCAAACAACCAAGTATAAGCGCAGGATGAAAGCCGCTCCCTCTGTCACATGTGAAGTGGGGCACCGATGGCCACCCTGCACTCCTCTAACCACTCCAACCTGGGCCATGGGCTCTGCTTGTGCCCCCTGCGTAATGCCATCTCTCTGCTCTTTTCCCAGGCGTGGTGTCCAGGCACAACCTCTCTACGTTGGATACTGTGAAAATGAATTTCCTGGGTTTTGAAGGGAGAGTCCTGCTGCCCTCTGTCATTGTGCACACAGGAGGAGTGATCCCCCTCTCTCTCAAAAGCTTCTGGCTTGGCAGAGGGCCCCCTTCCCACCTCTGGCTTCTGCTCTTGCTTTGTTGCAATGAACCTTTTTTTCTTTAGTGTGCACTCTTCACCTCTTTTTCTATTTTTATTTCTTTAAATCTATAAATAAATTACCTCAAAGAGGAAAAAGGTGCATTTTCATGCTCAGCTGAGACTTGGGAGACTGTGCGAGGGTTATTGTTAGCAGGAGATGGGTAGGGCTTGCTCCAGAGGTGCCAGTGAGGAGCATCATCCTGGTGGCTCCAGAGCTTGCTGGGTGCCTGCCTAGCTGGATGAACTGTGTTTAGTCTCTGCTACTGTCACAGACTCCATCCCTGCAGAGAGTAGGTGATGAGAAGGTGTGGGGTCCCCCAGTTTTTTTCACCTTGACCTCCCACTGTCCGCACTGGTGGTGGGACAAGACACTGCTTGTGCCAGAACAGGTGACACCCCACCTTTTTTTTTTCTTCTGTGGCCTGTGCAGCAGTGGTCAATGCTGTGGTGTTGCTTCCTGTCCTTGTCTCTCTCCTCTCTCTGCCTGTGTCCAGACTGGAGGTCTGCTTGCAAGCCACCATCTCTGCTGCCCCAAACCCTGTCTGCTGCCGCCATCTCCTCTGGCTTCTCCTGAAAAGACGACACGCTGAAGCCTCTCCAAGGAGACCTTGCAAACCTGCTGAGTGGTGCATGGATATTACGGAGTCACTGCTGAGCTCTTCAATCAGCCGCCGCCTCTGCTCAGAATTTGGCCAGCCAACCTGTCCTGCTCCTGCTCTGTGTCCTTGAGGTGGGGAGCTCAGCTCCAGGTCTTCTACATCCAGAAGAGTTTGGTTTGGGTGGTATTTTCCTTGGAGAAGAGACTGGCAGTGCTGCTGTCCCGCGGGCTGGGACAGTCATGGTTTGTCTTCTTTGATGGGGCTGCCACGGTGTTCAGCTCAAAGTGGGGCGTCTGTCAGGGAGAAACCCTGGCTGAAGGGACTGTTGTGCAGTGTCTTGGTCTTAAATGTGAGACCTGCTGTTATGACTGGAAACCTTTTACTATTGAGCTTTAATTCAAAAATACCAAATTAACTTTGAATTTAAAATACTCAGAAATTGTCAAGTCTTGCATTTCTTTACTGTGAAAGGATACCCAAACACTGCTCCTCTGAAGTGGTATCTTAAAGGGCGGGGGAGCAAGACTCTGGAGCCCAACCACCCTGGAGCAGGGAATTTTAGCCAGATTTGGGGGAAAGAGGGATATTTTTTCCCCCTACTCAGGATGGGAGGGGAAGGGCTGCCTTCCTGTGCCCTGTTTCCTGGGGGAAGATGCTGCTCTGATTCCTCCAAGTCTGTGTGGGAAACGTGTGCCCCTTTTCTCTGTTGCTTTGGTTATGAATGCTGTCCTGGTCCTGGAGTTAGGGCTGAGTGGAGGGAGCCGGGGGTGCCCGGCCGCCTGCCAGTCAGTCCTGGCCAGTGTCTTAAACTGAGTAACCCAAAAGACCTAAATGGTGCTTCCTTCTGCTGCGGTGTCAGAGGCTGTCAAATCCTAAAGAGCTCCGAAAGCCTGGTGTAATTAATGCTCCTTCCTCCCCGCTAGACCTGGCACCAGCAAATGCTGATCAGAAGCTTCTCACCCCTGTGAGGACATGTCATGCTCCGACCCAAGCCCCTGCTGATACCCCGCAGTGTCCCTGTGACACCAGTTAGGGCTGGCTTTGGGAAGCGGTGCTCTACAGCGCACGTGCCTCAGGTACTTGTGGGGCAGAAGCTTTACCTTGGGGGCCAGGCTGCTGGCCTCCAGTGCTCTACGCCCAGCCACTTGCTCCACCTCTGCGTGGCTGCCACTGCTGTGCCCTTCCCGCAGCTGTGCCAGGGCAAGGACAGCCGGGATACCATCATTTGCTGATCAGATGCAGCGCTTAGGGCTCAGATGGGGTGGCAGGCACAGAGGAAGGGGGTTATTAACACCTCCTATTTTTTAAAGCTGTTTTTTTCCCTTTTCTTCTCACTAGTGCAGCATAAATTAGTACCTTTGCTGGGTGCTTTTGTTGCTGCAGGGAGCAGCTGCCGGTGAGGCTGGGGCAAGGGGGAGCTTGGCGCTGAGGAGGGTGCTCTGCTCCCGGTAGGGTGCTCAGCTCCCAGGGCACTGCTCTGTGCATGCGGAGGGTCTCTTCCCTGTCACATGGCAGCTCCCTGTCCTCACCCTGCCTGTCCCCTGGCTTGCTGGGCTCCCTTGTGCCAACAGCTGGGTGCAGGAGCCTGCAGGGCCTGAGATACTCCAATGCCAGCGGGGTGGCAGGGGGGGACACCCTAGCCCGGCACCTTCCACCGAAGCCTGCTATTTACAATCCGGGTTATATCGCCCCAGGGCTCCGCTTCCAGGGGCTCTGCACCAGCATCTCCCCAAAACCACCGCCTCGGGGGCAGCTTGGTGACGCTGTCACCCTCACAGAGGCTGGGATCCCCGTTGGCGGGGAGGGAGCACCCCGCTTTCCCCTGCCGCGGCCTCGCTGTGTGGCCCGTTCCTTCCAGAACATCTATTTTGGTCGTGTGGAACTTGCCGGGGAGCAGAGAACAGGCAGCGTGTGAATCACTCGGGGCCAACGGGTTTAAAAATAAACCCAAGCGGCGGCGAAGAACAGCCACCAAACCCCCGGATTTCGGCAGGATTATGCTCCACGCCTCCAAAACCCACCCGTGGGTGCCCACCCTGGGCACCGTCCCTGTCCAGTGGGTTTTATTGGGACACACTTGCATAGGTTTGCACATGCTTGCAGGCACTTACCTGCAGCTGTGTGCACTTGCTTGCATGCGCATGGGTGCTTGCAAACATGTGCACCTGTGCACATGCTTGTACACATGTGCATATGCACGCTTGCAAACACATGCACTCATGCACATGCCTGCACACACATGTAAATGCATGCATGAACACACATGCTTACATGCCATTGCACAGGCTTGCAACACAGGCATGAAGCTGCATGTGCTTGTGCACACTCTTGCATGTACTTGCGCACGTGCGCAGTCTTGCAACCATATGCATACACTTGTAGCACATGCACATGCTTGCACACACTCACACTTGCACGCACATGCAAACGTTTGCACACACCTGAACGTGCATGCTTGTGTGCACGCTTGTTCACCCTTGCACAAACATGCACGTGTTAGCATAACTTGCACAAGCTTGCACACACATACATATGCTTGAAACATACATACATACACTTGCACACTTGTGCACACTGCACACATGCTCACACATGCTTGCAAACCACTGCTCACACGCGGCAGCATACTGGGGAAGCCAGGCACCCCCAGCTCAGCTGCTGCTCTAGAGTAATTAACGACTGCGCTTGCTGTAATTACAGATTTTTCGGGGTGCAGGGGGGAAGCGCTGCCCCTCCCTCCCCTTCGGGCAGCCCCACGGCGGCAGCCGGGGCGGCGGGGGGGCCCCTCGAGGCGAAAAATGCAAGGAGGTGGCAGAACTGTCCCTTTGGAGCCTTCCCTGCGCGTGTAAGTCCCGCTGTGAGGCGGCGGCTGGTGGGGCGGAGCGGGCTGTTAACTCTGGAACCTACCGAGGGCCGCAGAGCTGCGGGCAGGGGGCGGCTCAGCCCCTCGGGCGGCCCAGCCGGGGGGCGGCTGGCGAGGGGGGCGCCGGGGCTCGGGACCAGCCCGGCAGGGGGCAGCAGTGGGCGGAGCCGGGGCACCCCGCGCCGCTGCCAGCCTCCCCTCCTGATTGGCTGCCGTTCGCTCATTATGCTAATACCTTGCGTCTCGCCGGGGCCGGCAGGCTGACGTCACCAGCCCGCTGGCGGCCGCGCGCGCGGGTGGGGGGCGCTGAGCGGAGAGGCCCGGGCCGAGCCGAGCGGGGCCGAGCGGCGCCGAGCGGGGCGGGGCGGGGCGGGGCGGGGCGGCGGGCGCCTCCCGCAGCGGCGGCGGCGGCGGCGGAGCGGGCCATGGCCGCGGCGGGCAGCGGCGTGGCGGCGGCGGCGGAGGCGGGGGCGGCGTTCAGCACCGCGAACAGCGGCCGGGTGAACGGGCTGAGCCGCCCGCCCGGCGCCATCGCCATGAAGGATCACGACGCCATCAAGCTCTTCGTGGGGCAGATCCCGCGTAACCTGGAGGAGAGCGACCTCAAGCCGCTCTTCGAGGAGTTCGGCCGCATCTACGAGCTCACCGTCCTCAAGGATCGCTTCACCGGCATGCACAAAGGTACAGGGGGCTCCATGCCTGCCCGCGGGGCACGACCAGGCAGGGCGTCCTGGGGCGGGGGGACGCCCTGAGGTGGGGCACCCGGGTGTGGGGCACCCCTGAGGCGAGGAACCCCTCGGGTGGGACGCCCTGAGGTGGAGAGTCCCAAAACAGGGGGACCCCTGAGGTGGGATGCCCTGAGGTGGTGCACTTGGGTATGGGGCACCTGTGATGTGAGGAACCCCTCAGGTGGGACACCCTGAGGTAGAGTGCTCCAAAATAGGGGTACCCCTGAGGTGAGGAACCCCTCAGGTGGGACACCCTGACGGGAGGCACCCAAATATGGGGCATCCCTGAGATGAGGTGCCACTTGAGGTGGGACACCCCTGAGGTGAAGGCACCCAGCAGGTGGGACACCCTGAGACGGGGCACCCATGATCTGGAAATACCTCTGAAGTGAAGACACCCTGAGATGGGGCTCCTTTGAGATGGGGATACCCCTGAGGTGGGGCCCCCCTGAGTTGAGATATTCCTGAGGTGGAGGCACCCTTGATCTGGAGGTGCCCATAAGGTGAGGATACCCCTGAAGTGAAGGTACCCCGAGTTGGCGGCACTCTTGAGGTGGAGGTACCCCTGAGGTGGGGCACCCTGGTATGGGGCACCTCTGAGGTGGAGGCATCCCAGTATGGCACACCTCTGAGGTGAGGGCACCCCTGAAGTGGAGGCACCCTGGTATGGGGCACCCCTGAGGCGGGGACACCCCTGTATGGAGCACCCTGGTGTGCCGCTACCCTAAGATTGGGGTACCCCTGAGGCAGTGGCACCTGAGATGGAGGTACCTCTGGGATGTGGACACCTGCCTGATATGGGAGCACCCACCTGGGGTTAGGGTGCCAGCCTGGGCTTGGGAGCTGCCGTCTGGCTTGGGGGCACCCCTGCGGCCAGAGCACCCCTGGGCTGGGAGAACCTTAATGGTGTTTAGGGCACCTGCCTGGGTTGAAGGCACCTGTCTGGCATTGGGGCACTCATGTGCGTTTTGGGCACCCCTGCAATGGAGGCACCCACCCAGGATACAGGCGCCCACTGCAGATGGGGGCACCCACCTGCCTGCCCCCCTGCCTGTGCTACGCCCCAAGTCTCTGCAACACAGCAGGACTGGGGTCGCTGCTGGCTCGGCTAGTGTCCTGTCATGGGGTGCAGAGCACCTGGCACCTCAAGCAGTGGCACACTGAGGGTCTCACGTCTGCACTGCCAAGGTCTTTGCAGAACCCCCAACCATGAGCTGGGGATCCGTGGCACCAGAGCAGGGTCAGGGCACCCAGAGTGTCACCTGGATGGGATCTCACACTCCGCATATTGTCACCAAGCCCCTGTGCCACGGGCAGCGCCCCTTTCGCAAGGATTTTCTGGGAAGATGAAACTTGGCACTTGCAGATGCCGCCACGTTGGTGCCCTTAGGCCATGGGGCAGCTGCCCAGACGCCATTGATCTCGGCACCATGGCCTTCAAAATGTCTCCAGGTACCTCTGAAGCTGCTTGTGAGCCCCAAACAATGGGATTCACACCTTGCCAGGCCCCCTTGGCACTTCCTCCAGTGTGGGCTCCAGCTGCTGTGGCCCAGATGTGTGATTTAATTGCAGACACTCCTCTAATTTGAATAGCATCCTTCTTCCTGGCAAGCCTCCAGAGCAGGATTGCTCCTGCTCCAGCCCTCCGAACTTCCTGGAACACCTGAGCACTGTCCACATTGTCGACTGCAGGGGAAAAGGGGGAAAAAAGGGAGGAAAAAAGACTGGAGAGGAGGAAGTCAATGTGATTACAGATGGTAAACACTGGAAATGGCACCAGGACTGACGTGAGCTGCTGCGCTGACCTCCCCCTTCCACCCGCAGTGGGATAATATTTAACCAGGGGAGATCTCTCCTTGCTCCGTGTGAGGGCAGATGTCCCCAACACCCTGAGGTGGGCGAGGGTCCCCATCCCTCGGTGTCCCCCCACCCCACTGCTGTGCTCCCTCTCCTCCCAGGCACACTGATTGTACTTATTAAGAGTTATTAATACTTAATCAGCTGGCGGATTTAATTGTGCCAATATTAAAAATGCATCAATGTCAATTTTATTCATTAAATATTTACTTTGTTGAAGGGAAACTGTTTTGCTGCTGTTTTAATATCACTTTCAGATGCTTTTGGATGTGACCCCAGCAAATTGGGGGGGAGCCCTCGGGGAGGGAGCAGTGCAGCAGCCGCATGGGGACCCGGGATGCTCCCATGGGAATGGGAGAGATGGAGGGGAGAGGACTGGACCCTGTTCCCTGGGCTCGCTCATCGCCGCCAGCTCCAGGCGAGTGAGCGGCTCGGCAGCGTGAGTCAGCGTGGGAAAACCTCGCCCCAGGCGTATTCCTGATTCCCGAAGCGCCGCGATGTCGGAGGAGCCAGAGCATCTTCACCACATGAGTCTCATCCCAAGGAGGATTCTTAGGGCCAGGAGAAGTGTGGCAGCAAGCAGGGATGCGTGGCCTCGAAGCCTGGAGACCACCTTCCTGGAGGGCTTCGGCTGCAGCTTTTTCCAGAGCCTGGGGCTGGAGTGCTGCTGCCTGTGTGCTGCAAGACTCGCTGCCTGCTCTTGCCTTGCTCCTTCCGTCCTTCTGCTGCTCCATCTCCCACCCTGTTTCAGGGCTGAGCTCTGGCCCTGCTGGGAGCAGCGCCCACCTAGGTGCCAGGGTGCTGGATGTCAGAGTGCCAGGGTACCAGGATGCCGGGGTGCCAGGGTGCCACTATGCTAGATGTTGGTGTGCCAGGGTGCTGGATGCCACAGTATGATGGTGCTGGATGTCAGAGTGCCAGAGTGCTGGGTACCAGGGTGCCGTGGCGCTAGATGTCAGAGCGCCAGGGTGTTGGGGTGCAGGATGCCAAGGTGTCAGGTGCCAGGGTGCCGGGATGTTGGATGTCAGGGTGCCAGGGTGCTGAGACACCCTAGTGCCATATCAGCTGTGCTGCTGGCTCTCCACATGCCCAGGGCTTTGTGGCTGTGCCGGGCTGGACACTGATCCCATCTCCCCGTCTCCGCAGGCTGTGCCTTCCTCACCTACTGCGCCCGTGACTCAGCCCTGAAGGCACAGAGCGCCCTGCATGAGCAGAAGACGCTGCCTGGGGTAAGTGACACTGGGGGGGGGGGATGTCAGGGTGAGCTGGGGCGGGGGACGGTGACACCTGCCTGGCGCACGGGCGCAGGAGCCACTTCCAGTGGCCACAAACCAAGGCATTGATTTTCCTGCCGCCCGTGTGCTGTTGCGCTTTCTGTGGGCTCCGACCTCCCGAGCTTAACAAAGTGAAAATAAATATTTAATTATTCGCCTAAATAAAAATCAATAGGGCCGCTGGTTGGCTGGGGAAAGCGCCGGGGCCCATGAATATCAATCCCTGCCTTGGGTGCGCGGAGCTGCCAGAGGGGGATGAGGTTCACAGGGACATGGCTTCCTGAACCACACTCTCACTGGCAGTGCTGTGCATCAGTAGGTTTAAGAGTTATCAGCCCACTTTGGCAACCTAAAGGAGGTGGGGGATCATACCTTGCTGCGGGGCATGGGCTTGCCTTTGTCCCCTTCTCCACACACACACGCATGTGCGAGATGTATGGCTGCTGTAGCTGCTCACTTCTCACCCTGCACCCTGTGTCAGGGCGAGCAGAGGGGCCTGTGTGAGCACATGCTTGCACGTGGGCGTGCAGGCACATCCCTCTGCGTGGGCACACGCCTGTGTGCACCCGTCTGTGTGTGTGCGCGTGCAGCGGTGCTTGGGTGTGCATCTGCTGGGGTGCACAGCCACATCTGGGCAGGTCTCTGTGTGTGTACACCCCTGTGCTTGTGCACACACGCCTGTGCCTGTGCACAGCCAGTGCTTGTGCTCACACCTCCATGTGCACACCACCCTTCTGCTTGTGCACACCCCCTCCCTACAGCTGTGCACACCCCCGTGTGCTTGTGCACACACCCTCTGCAGCTGTGCATACTCCTGTGCTTGTACATGCGCCCCTACGCTTGTGTACACTCCCGTAGCTGTGCACACCCCTCTTTGCTTGTTTACACTGGTGTGCCTGTGTACGCCCCTGTGTGCTTTTGCACACACCCCTGTGCTTGTGCACACCCTTCTCTGCTTGTGCACACCGGTGTGTGCTTCTATACACAGCCGTGTGTGCCTGTGCACACCCCTCTCTGCTTGTGTACAGATCCTCGGCGCCTGTGCCGCCCCCGCGGCTGTGCGCACCCCCCACTCCCCGGGCCCCCCTGCCCTGCCGAGGCCCCGCCCCCGGCGCGGAGTGGGGGCGTGCCCAGGCGGGGAGGGGGCGTGTCCCCATCGCGGCCCCTCCCCTCGGCTCGGCCCGGCCCGGCTCGGCCCGGCTCGGCGGGGCTGCGGCCGCCCCTCCCCCTGCCCCGCCTCCCGCGCGCCGCTGCGCGAGCCGAGCCGAACCGGGCCGAGCCGAGCCGAACCGAGCCGAACCGAGCCGGGCCGGGCCGGGTCATGCAGCTGCCGCAGGTGCCGGCGCCCGGGCCGCGGCCGCCCGTGCTGTGGGTGCCCGCCGGGTCCAAGATCCTCTGCATCGAGGTAGGGCCCCGCCTTTGTCTGCCGCCGGCTCGGCTCGGCCCGGCACGGCCCGGCCCGCCCTGTGTGCTGGGGCATCCGCACCCGCGGGGTAGGGGTGCTGCGGGGTGCGGGCTGCCGGCACCCGCGGGGGGGGTCTGCCCCGGGGTGTTTGCCCGCGGGGATGGGGGTGGCGGCGCGGGGGCTGTACCTGCTGCCGGGGCCGGGGGGCGGGCAGGGGCGCTGGGAGCTGAGTGCGCTTGCACGCCGAGGCGGGGTGTGTGCATGCCTGGGTTGCTGCCATGGGTGTAACTGCTCCACGGGTGGGGATGGGGTGGTGTTGGTCAGCGGGGTGCCCCTGCACCCAGGGGTGCTGTGTGCGAGGGTGGGTGTCAGTGAGGAGGGTGGGTCTGCACCCGGGGAGGGGAGCGGAGGGGTGTTGGTGAGGGGGGTGTGAATGCCTGCGTTGGTGAGGAGGGGGGATCTGCGCCCGGGGATGGGGTGCAGTGTGTTGGCGGGGCGGTTGTAGGTGATCAGGGTGTATTTGCACGCAGGGATGGGGTTTGTGAGCTTGTTTGTGTGCGTGTTGATGAGGAGGGTGTATCTACATCCAGGGATAGGGAGGGTGTAGGCAGCGGGTTGTTGGGTAAAAGGGTGTATCTTGCACACAGGGATGCTGTGTGTGAGTGTGGGTGTTGGTGAGGAGGGTGTATCTGCGCCCAGGAACGGTGTATGTTGTTGTTGTTGGGGATGCTGGTGAGCAGGGTGTATTTGTGGGCAGGGACAGAGTGTGTGCCTGCCTGTGTTAGTGAAGAAGGTGTATCTGCACCCAGGGATGGGTTTGTGTGTGTGTTTATTGGCCGAAGGGTGTATTTTTCCAGCCTGGGTTTGTGTGTTGGTGATGTGTGTGGTTGCAGGTGTGCAAGGGGATGTGTCTGGGGGGGTGTTGCACCCACAGATGGTGCAGGGGTGTGTGCGTGTGTGTTTGCGGGGGTACGGTTTTGCACCTGGGGTGTGCACAAGTGGGTGTTGATGGGGAGTGGTAGCACCCAGGGTGATGGATGTGCAAGTGTGTCGGTGGCTCTGTGTGTGTGTAAGCTAAAGGTGTCTTTGCACCCAGCGATTGTGTTCATGGTGATGGAGTGTGGGTGTACCTGGGCCTTGAGGGGTGGCAGTGGTGTGTGTGTGCATGTGTGCACGTGTGTGTGCACACACTGGGTGTGAGCAGGGAGCAGAGAGTGCGTGTGTGCGTACAGGTGTTGCATGGGTTCCCACACTGTGGGTGCCCGGTGCGGGAGCTGACCAGGTGTGCGCAGGGCTCAGGGGTGCGTGGGTAGTGGTGAAGATGGGGTGTGGGTGCTGCTGGGGGGGAGCCGTGGCCATCCAAGGGTGGCATCCAACATTGGGTGTCTGTGTGTCTGCAGGGCTGCTGGCAGTCCCACTGTGGGTCCCATTGCCGCAATGGGGAAACTGAGGCAAAGGGCATTGTGTCCCTGCCTGGCATGGATGTTGGCACTGGCTGTGCACCCTGGGGTGCGTGCCTGTGGTTGTGTGGGATCCACAGCTGCGGAAAGGGTGCTGTGGGCATTGTGTGAGTGTGTGGCTGTGAGTGGGTGGGTGCTCATGAGGGCTGTGGGCTCAGGGTGTGCAGGTGTAGGGGTGTCGTGTGCAGATGTACACAGGGCTGGGTTGGGGTGGATGTGTGTGGCTGCACGTGGGTGTGTAGTCATGCTGGGACAGATGTACGGTTGCGCATGGGGCTGTGTGGGTGCAAGCATGCGGCTGTGTAGGTGTACAGTTGTGCGGGGTATGCTGAGGCGAATGTGCAGGTGTGGGTGGGTGGATGTGCACGGAGGATGCTATGTGTGGGGCTGAGATTGTGCTCAAGAGGTGTGCAGGAGTGGGAGTGTGGCTGTGGGGGATGTGCAGTTGTGTGTGGGGGTGTGCTAGGATGGTAGTGCACCTGTGCAGGGTTGCACGGGGGTGTAACTGTCACCAGGTCGGCTGTGTCCCCTCTCTGTGAGTTCAACCCCAGGGCTCTGGCAGGGTGTTCTCATGATGGGAGGGTGTTCCTGTAATGGGTGGCTGCCTGTACCCAAGCACCTGTCTCCCTGCACTGGGTGCTGGCTGCCTGGGTGCCCCCAGGGTGACGTGGACACCAGGCTCCTATGGGCACCTGCTGCTCCAGCATCACCCGGTGCCTCCACCTCAGCTCACTGGATGCATGGTGGCCTGCTGGGTCCTCTGGCTGTTGGGCAGGAGGAGGAGGGGACACAGAGGAAGAAGCAAGGGCCAGAGAAGCATCCCTGTTCCCTAGGGCCAGTCCCCTGGCAGTGATTGACCCTGGGCTGGCTCTCCCCCATGCCCAGGCTGTTGCGGGGCTCTGCATTTGGGTGGGGGGCAGTGCCCGAGCAGTCAGGAGGTGGATTAGCAACCAGCAGTGACCCCCTTGGGCTGTAGCACACCAGTGGTTTGGCCATGGGGTGCCGTAGCTGGGGCTCTGTGGGGCACCCATGGGTGACAGTGGCTGGTGGGTGCTGGGACACCCCAGACAGGGTCTCACGTGACTCTGGATGTGCCAGTGTATTCTTGGGGTGTGCGAGGATGCAGGGAAGATGAGTGGGAGTTGGGGGATGGATGGGTGGATGTGTGGGTGCTGTGGGGGTGGAGAGATGGGTGCTGTGGGAGTGGAAGGATGGGGGATGGTGGATGGTGGATGGATGGGTGTTGGGGATATGGAAGGGTGCTATGGGGCTGAGTGTTGATGGGTGAATTGGTGGGTGAGTCCTGGGGGGAGATGGGTATATGGGTGATTGTGTGGGTGTCATGGATGGGTGAACGGATGGATAGGGCCTGAGAGGTGGGCGGATGGGTGGGTAGTTGTTTGAGTATTGGGGGATCGATGGAGGGCTGCTGGGCAGTGGTGGGTGGCTGGGTGATTGTGTGGGCACAGGAGCATGGTGCAGGGGTGCTGTGGGGACAGCTGGACAGGTGGGCACAGGGGAGGTCTGGGTGCCCATGCCATCTGCCTGTGCCAGGGGAGCCAGTGCAGGGGGGCACTGAGCACCCCAGGGAGGGCACGGAGCAATGCTGGGGGTGCCAAAAACCCATTTTGGGGGTGTCCACAGGCCAGGGTGGTTTCTCCCTGGTGCGGTGCGGCAGCCCTGGGGTAGGTTAGCTGGTCCCCAAGGCCTGACATTTATAAACATCAGCCGCTCCCGGAGAATCAATACAGTTTAATAACCGGCGAGCAGAGACGGGAGACACATCAAAATGACACTCTGCGGCTCCGTAAATGTTATTCTAAATCATACTTGCTGGGTTTATTACATTAAGCATACAGCAGTGGGCATGGGAAATTTATTCCATCAAAGGCCATTGCACTAGGAAATGGGACTGGTGGGTCGGTGGAGGGGGGGGCAGCAGCTCCCCCCCCCCCCCCCCAAAAAAAAAATGAGGTTCCCTCCTCCTGGCCTTGGCAGGGACTTGGGGGACAGGGGGATGTTGGTTCTACGGGTCTCCATGCTGTCACAGCCTCCTGGGTTTGGGGTGAGCCAGATCCTACCCTGGTGCAGGGGATGGGGTGGATGTTTGGGGACCAGTGACATGAGGGCAACTGGGTGGCCCTGTGTCCCTTGGTGCTACCCCATAGCTCCTGGGGACTTGGTCCCCGCCCTGGACCATCCCCAGCTCTGCGCTGACATTTCTCCCTGCGTTTCCCTGGAGATGAGGTGGTTGCTGTGGAAACCTTCCTCCTCTTCTTCCTTAGCCATCCTCTTCCTCACCCTGGGGGGAGGGGGGGGGGAGGGCCTGGCGCTGCCCCCACCCAGCCCTTAAATTTGGGGACCCCCTCCAGGGGTGCACAGGGGGACCCCCGGGGTAGGGGTACACACCCACATGGGTGTGACAGCAGCACGCGTGTGTCTGGCTGTCCTTGTGCATGCTCCAGCCGTGTATGTGTGTGTGCACACCCGCCCTGTCATGCGTGACATCCTGCCGTTGCCGTGACAACCCCATTGAGCACATGGCTCAGGCTCCGCAGCATCGCGGGGGAAGCACGCTTGTTGCTGTGGAAACGGCCGTAATTGTAGCATTTTTCGGCTAAAAGAGGGGAAAAAGGAGGGGGAGAGAGGAGGAGAAATGGCTCTGTAGGGCAGCGGGCCAGGGACGTGTGCACCAGCCCAGCATGTCCTGCTGCACATGCGTGTCACACTTGCAGGTACACACAGTGGCAATGCACAGGAGGCTTAAATTGGGTGAGAATCAGGAAAAGAAGAGCAGTGGTGGTGCTGCCAGAGGGGCTGGGGCTGTCTGGGTGCTGCTGCTGCCTCTGCAGTCCTTTGCAGTCGAGGAAAGCGGGCAGGCAGCCAAGGCTGGCACCAGCAGCCCGGCGGGCACCTGCAGCACCGGGTCGGTACCCATCCCTGGGGCCATAGTGTCATCTGCCACCCGTGGCATCCCTGGTTCAGCGTGGCCACGAGCCTCAGCTATGTTCTTGCGGGTCCCTCCGCTGCTCCCCACCCTGGCTGCCTGTGCCAGCCTGTGGCCCAGTCCTGCTCTTCCCCATGGAAAGGGTTCAGGGGGGCACAGCACCGTCACTGGCCATCCACTTCCGCTTGTGTGTTGCAGATGAACCGCCCCATCCAGGTGAAGCCGGCCGACAGCGAGGGCCGAGGAGGTAGGTCCCTCCTTCCCCGGCTGCCCAGCATGGTCGGGGGGGCAGGGCCATCCGGGGGGTGATGGGGGAGATGGTGGCATCGGGGATCTGCCACAGGGAGGTTTGTTTGCAGAGAAACTTGTGAAAGGAGCTGCCTTTCCCAGTGGCATCCAAACCTGAGCACAGAGCAAACGCAATCTCTGCTCTCCCTGCTCAGCCATCTGGGGGGAATGTCCTGATGTCATGCTGAGAACATCCTGATGTCATACCATGAATGTCCTGACATCATGCCAGGCAGGGTGCCAGCCAGCTGCTCTCTGACAGGCTCTTCGTTTATCAAACAACCTAATTACCTGCCCAGAGCTGCCTGTGGGGACCCTGACAGAGTTGAGGTGTAGGAGTTGGCCATGCCTGGCCCCAGCCCCTCTCAAACAGAAACTGCCACCCCCCCAAATTCTCCGTAGGTGTTTGCAGCTCACGGGGCTGCAGCATTTCCAGGCTGAGTTGATAATTTGGGCAAAATTGCAGGAATCGGATCAAAATCCCCTGATGTTCCTGGTGCCACAAGCAAGTGCTGGGCGCGTAGGCAGGCTCGGATGTGCAGGATGCTTGCGTGGGGCTGCCCGCCCTCGGCAGGATGGCTGGGGTAGATATCCCCCCTGTTCAAAACACATTATTAAACACGCTGCAAGCTGGTCCCGGCACGTCCCAGAGGGACCTGGCAAATAAATTACCCACTTACTGAGTGTAATTGGTGAAGGATTAAAAATCGATGAGTGAGCTCAGGCGCCCGGCTCTGGCCCCCTTGCCCAGGAGGCGATGCTCGGCTGCCAAGCCCGTTCCCGCAGCCGCCTTCACTGGGAGATGGTTTATGTTTAACTAGACAACACATGAGCCCTATTCCCTTAACTAATTTTCCTGGTACCTTAACGGACAGAGCATTAATCGTCTCCTGCCATTATTTATTTATTTCCCCGGCAACGCTCTTGACAGGGCACCTTATTTTCTTTGTCAAATGCCATTAGCGCGCGGTGGGAGCGCGCGGCCGTGCAAGACAGATGCTGGTAATAATAATGAAATTCTCATTATTTACTCTCCCTTCTCTCGTGTTTGGGTTATTTATGTCCCCTGGGCATGGTCAGAGGCTGTGGGTTATTCTGCAAGTCAATCATGCAAAGGCAATCACCGCTGTTTTGCGGGGTCTCTTTGTTTCCCAGTCGCATCCCACATCAGTGCCAGGGAAGCTGGCTCCTCCATCCTTGGAAGAAGCCCTAGCTCCGCTCCCTGAAGCAGGAGCCGGCTCTTCTCAGCTTCACCCCTTAGCAATTTTCCTGCAGGAGAGGTTTTCTCACCCTGAGTGTTTTGTAGGATGGAGGTGATAAACCCTGCATCTTTACTGCTGGATCGGCATTGCTCCCTCCCCAGGCTCTGGTGTTACCTGGCTCTTTCCCCTCCATGCACTGTCTGCAAACGGGATGAGGGGAGGGGATGGTGAGTGACATCCCACTCTCTGACGGGCTTGGTTTTGCTTTTAGAAGACAGGAAGCTCTTTGTGGGCATGCTGGGGAAGCAGCAGAGTGAGGATGATGTCCGGCGCCTCTTTGAGCCCTTTGGCCAGATTGAGGAATGCACCATCCTCCGAGGGCCTGACGGAGCCAGCAAAGGTGGGCTTTGGGGAGCCAGGTGAGCACCCTGTGGGTCGCCGGGTCCCACATAGGGTGTGAGCCGCCAGCTGGGCAGCGCTGGCTCCCACAGTGGTTGAATCCAACCTCTCCCATGTCCCCTTTCTGCCCTTAGGTTGTGCCTTTGTGAAATACGGCAGCCACGCTGAGGCACAGGCTGCCATCAACAGCCTGCACGGCAGCCAAACCATGCCGGTAAGTGCCAGGCTCTTGCCCTGCTGTGTTCGACCCCATGCTGCCTGCATAATCCAATGACCAGCTAATTTGATCCTCTGTCTAATTGGATCAAAATCCTACAGACTGGCAATTTGTTGGCCAGATCACCCCAAGGTTCATCCTTGCCTGGGCGCTGAGCCCTGGAGGTGGGTGTGCAGGGCTCATTCCCTCTGTGCTGGAGAAAGGGGCTGTTTAATGTAATGCCGAAGGTCAAAATTGTGAACGAGGAGGGAAAAAAGGAAACAGAGGTCAGGGAGCTGCCGCTGGGGAGAAAAAACAGCTATAATTAAACCTTGTATTGATCGCTGGTTGCTGCTGCCAAGCCGGGCACCATCCCCGGGGCCAAGGATGCTGCGGCTGCTGCGAGCCAGCGGGTCCCTCTCTGGAATGGGGAGACATTTCAGCGGCATTGCCAGGGTCCCACCATTGGCCCCATCTTCCCCCCATCTCAGGGTGCCTCGTCCAGCCTGGTGGTGAAGTTTGCGGACACAGATAAGGAGAGGACCCTGCGGCGGATGCATCAGATGGCAGGACAGCTGGGCATCTTCAACCCCATGACCATTCAGTTTGGCGCCTACGGGGCCTATACGCAAGCGGTAGGAGCTGGCGCTGGCCGGGACCTGGGGGTTCAGGGGAGCCCTGGGCGTGAGGAGCTCTGTTCTTGCCTGTGAAAGCCTGTGTGGGATTGTACCGGTGCCAGTGGGTACGGATGCCCATCAGGGTTGGTGTATCCCCATTTAGGAGCACAACAGAGGGCTTCACCCCCTCCCCAGGTGAGGGTGGCATGGCTGTAGGGTGCAGCAGTACCGTATATCACCCTTTTTAGTGTCACCTAGATGACCTCCTGTCCCTGGGTCCAGCAGTGGGTGGGTGGCATTTATCCTTCCGAGCCCCTATGCGTGGATGCAGAGGGGGAATGCTAATTTATCCTGCCCTGCTCCCCTCTTCTCTTTGCCTCTCGCTCGCTTTCCCCTATTCCTCCCTTTCTTTTCGTTAAGATCATGCAGCAGCAGGCGGCCCTGATGGCAGCTGCGCAGGGGACCTGCCTGAACCCCATGGCTGCCATTGCCGCTGCCCAGATGCAGCAGATGGCTGCCTTCAATGTCAGTGGGCTGGTGGCTGCCCCCCTCACCCCCTCTTCAGGTACGACCCCCCTCTGTTTGCCCTCCATCCTGCTCAGCATCCTCAGAGGGGGCTGCCAGCACTGATGCCTCCTTCACTAGGTACAAGCACGCCCCCCGGCATCAGCACGGCACCCGTGCCCAGCATCGCCACGCCGATCGGGGTGAATGGCTTCAGCCCACTGCCACCGCAGACCAACGGGCAGCCCACCTCGGAGACCATCTACACCAATGGCATCCACCCCTACCCAGGTAACCCTCCCTGCATCTGCCCGTGCTCTCTGCCACGTTCCCCCAGGGCTGGGGACACTTGCTTGGCTCGTGCGGCAGGTGCCGGGGGTGCTTCCTGCCTCGGGAATGCGCTGGATGAACCAGCCGTGCACTGATCCCCACCGAAATCCCTCCTCCCGTGGCAGCGCCGCTTTTGTGAGCAGTGTGATGCTCCTGCCTTCTGTGAGACGGCAGGGAGCAGCCCTGCCCCTCCGCGGCAGTGCCCGACTGAGAGCCTCTCTTGTGGGAGCCGCTGGTCCCTGTGTTTCTCTTGCTTATTCTCTCTTCCTTCTCCTTTTCTTTTCCCAGCTCAAAGCCCCACCGTGGCAGATCCCCTCCAGCAAGCCTACGCAGGCATGCAGCACTATGCAGGTCTCAAACTTTGCTTTGCTCTTCTCCTCTCTCTCCCCTCTTTGCTTCTCACCCTTATTTTTGGGGGGTGAACGTTACCCTGGGGTTGAACCACAGGATTGGAGCGATGTGCTTGGGCACAAATTAATGTGGTGAGCACAGGGTGCCGTACCCTGCCAGGAGCTGCGGGGCAGCGATGGGAGTGACGCTGATGCAGAGCGCCATCCCCTCGTCCCCAGTGACACAGATGCATTCCCCAAATGGCCCTCTGTGCAAATTTTGGATGGAGGAAAGTGAGTTTTAATGCCCACGGGGCTGAAATAACTCCATGGGGGAGAGCTGGCGGTGGTACCTAGGAGAGGGGGCAAGGTTTGGGCAGTGATGGAGAGCCTGCTCCATGCTGGATCCTGCCGACACACCAGCCTGCTGGTAGAGATGGCCATGGAGGCACCAAGACATCAAAAATCCTTGGATGTTTGTCATGTGGCCGAATCTGATGGCCAAGGAGATGGGCTGCAGAGAGAAGGGAGTCAAAGCATCCTGTTGGATGTACATCAAGCCTGGCAGTCATTTAATAATGAGCACTAACAGCAATTTTCAGATTTGACAGAAAATCAAGTTTCGGACCCCAAATTGTTGAGTTTTTTCAGCCAAAAGTGCTTGATTTCCTCAACCTTGAGGCCGTATTACTGCTGCCACCAACGTCGCTCCTGGGAGAGCCATTCCTATATCCCTGGTGTGCAGCGAGGCTGGGGCCATGCTGGCAGGGGTGGGAAGGGCAGAGCCAGCAGCCCTGGGGGAGGAGAGGCACCTCCATCAAGGGTGGCAGCAAGGGACATCCCTGTCCCCAGCCCTTCGTGGGGCTGGGGCAGGCACCAGGGTCTCAGCTCTGTGTTTCTCTCTCCCAGCAGCGTATCCCACTGCCTACGCACCCATCAGCCAAGCCTTTCCCCAGCAAGCGCCCATCATCCCGCAGCAGCAGCGAGAAGGTGAGGGGTTGTGGGGGGCACCCTGCCATGATGGGGCCGGTGACTCCTTGCTCCCCCCTCCAGGGGTGACCCCCTACCTCATGGCTGATGTGTGGCTGTCCTTTGTGTGTCACCCAGGTCCTGAAGGCTGTAACCTGTTTATTTATCACCTGCCCCAGGAGTTCGGGGATGCGGAGCTCACGCAGATGTTCTTGCCTTTCGGCAATGTCATCTCTGCCAAAGTCTTTGTGGACCGTGCCACCAACCAGAGTAAATGCTTTGGTAAGTCCCGGTGTGCGGCTCCCCCTGATGTCCCAGCTCAGAGGTCCAGCTCTCGCCAGTCCCCAGCTCAGGGGTCCTGCTCTCCTCGACATCCTGGCTCAGGGGTCCTCCTGTCCTCGACATCCCAGCTCTCCCCAGTCTCCATGTTGGGGGTCTGGCTCTCCCTGGTCTCTGGCTTGGAGGTCCAGGTCTCCCTGATGTTCCAGCTCAGGCATCCGTCTCTCCCTGACGTTCCAGCCTGGGGCTCTGCCTCTCCCCAGCATCCCCACTTCAAGGGTCCGGCTCTCCCCAGTGCCCCAGCTCAGGGGTCCAGCTCAGGCAGCACTGACAGGTGACTGAAGCCACGTGGTGGCTGGAGCAACACGGCTGTCTGTCCCAAAGCCAAAGGGCCAGTTTTTGTCCCGCACCATGCCAGGGCAGAAGGATGTGTCCTCCTGCCGTCCCCTCTTACGCTGTCCCCTGTGTCCTTAGCCCAGCACACCACTTGCCACTGCCATGTCTGCTCTGCTGATGTGGCTGAGTGCCACCACTGCCACCTGTATGTTCTGGTGTGCAGACCTGTCACCCTGGTGTCCCCACCCTGGTACCTCCACAGGACTGCAGACCTTGGTGTCCCTGTAGACCCTGTCACTCCAGTGTCTTTGGAGGCCCCATCACCTCAGTGCTGCTGCAGACCCTGTCACCCTGGTGTCCTGTGAGCCCATGCATCCCATCCTGGTGTCCCCACAGACCTGTTCACCTTGGTGTCCCCGCATTCCCCATCACTTCGATAGACCCTGTCACCCCAGTGATCCTGCAAATCCCATCACCTTAGTGCCTCTGCAGACCACTCTCGTGTCCCTGTGGACCCTCTTACGCTGGTCTCCACAGACCCTGTCACCTCCATGTCCCTGCAGACCTTGGCGTCCCCAAAGATGCCATCAGCTCATCACCCAGTCCCCTGCAATCTGGGGCTGCGCTGTTACCCCACAGTGCCCCTCTCCCAGCACCCCAGAACTGGGGCTCCACCGGAGGCTGCGCGCAGGAGCATCCTGTGGGATTTCAGCGCCTCGGTTGAAGTAAAGCGGTAACTTGTGGTGTGACGAACTCCTCTGACGCCTCGTCCCTTACCCCCAGGTTTTGTCAGTTTTGACAATCCGACAAGCGCTCAGGCGGCCATTCAGGCCATGAATGGCTTCCAGATCGGCATGAAGAGGCTAAAAGTCCAGCTAAAGCGGCCAAAAGATGCCAACAGACCCTACTGACCCCTGCTCACCCTGCCCCTACGGAGAGGTAAGGGGCTGCGGGGGGGCTGGCCCTGCAGCACCCCATTGCGATGCTCCAGGGGACCTGGCAGTGGGGCTTGGCTCACCTAGAGCATCGCGGGTGCCGTGTTTGCTCCACGAAAGTCCTTGTGTGCGTGCCGGGGCGTCTCTGCACCAGGGACTGTCTGTGCGTGTGTTTCAAACTCAGAATTGGCACCCCCTCTCCATCCCTCATCCCTCGGTCCTTCCTTCCCGCCATCCCCCAGGACACAGACTAATGGCCTCTTTGCTGTTTTGCAGGTCGGGCGTCCCGCGGTGTCTGACGACTTTCCCCTTCCCCAAGTGCAGTATCCAAACCTGTAACTCTCTTTCTTTGCAACACATCCCGGAGGAGGAGGAAGAGGAGGAAGTAGAGGAGGAGGTGATGGAGAAAACGGCGAAGAAGAGAGCCATTCTGGTCGTAGCTTTTCTTTTCTTTTTTGATTTTTTTCCCAAACCGGTCTTGTTTGTTACTTAACGGGAACAAGAGAGTGAGGAAGACAAGGAAGGAGGAGAGCAATGCGGCGTCGGGGCTGAGATTTGCTGCTGGCCGCTCGCCGGGACTCACTGAATCCCTCGCTGGGAGAAAGGACGACGGCCCCGGGCAGCCGGGGTACGATCCACCTTTGTTTTTTTTTTTAAAGCACTCATTTGCTGCTACTGATTTCCCAGGAGAAACGAGGAAAAGAGGCTCCAAATGGATTCTTAAACCAAAGCCGGTGGGATGGGACCAGCCTCGGGCGCTTCACCTGGAGGATGCTTGTTTGGAGAAAAGAAAAATGGCAAGATTTTCTTTTTCCCCACATCGTGGGGGGGAGAAAAAAAAAGGATCAAAGTATGTTGGACTTATAGAAGATATATATAAATAAGTATATATATATATATATCCCATGGAGCAGGGGGGCGGGACGCACGCTTCCCCCTGCTTGTCACTGGCACAGGGACATAGGATTACTTGTTTCAGAGTCATATCATTCCTTAGAGTTTAGGGACCAAAGGACTATTGCTTTTTTTAAATATATCTATAAATAAATTAATTTAAAAAAAAACAAAACACACAAAAAAACAAAACCAGGAAAGAAGAAGAAAAACAAACCAGAAATTAAGAAGGTTGAGAAAAACCTCGGGTGTTAAGAGCTGCAAGTGTTTCCTAGAGGGCTCGGTTTCGGGGGGCCGATTTGTGGGGCTCAAGGGCTCGGTTTTGGGGGCCAGTTCCTGGCCAGGGATGGGGGATGCAGAGGGGGGTTTCTGGGGGGCTGTGGTGGCTCCCCCAGCCCCGCGGCCCTGGCAGGAGCCGGCAGGGGGGGAGTCAAGCTGGTCAAAAGAGCCCCTCGGTCGCCTCCGGCAGAGGGCGAAGCGATGCGGTTCTTTGCATTTTCGGTTGGTTTTGGGGGTTTTGGGGGTTGTTTTTTTTTTCAGCCAAAAAAAAAAGAAAAAAAAGAAAAATGTGAGGTTTCGGCAGAAACAAAGCGAAGCAAAATAAACTTATTTTGTCAAAATCGTCACCTTGGTTGGTTCGTTGGAGCAATTGCTGCCGTGTCCTGTCACCCCCACTCCCCCGAGAAGATGACGCTGGGAACCCCTTTCTGACCAGCTCGACCCTGGCTGGGCCAAGGTGACACCAGGGGAGGAGGGTGGGTCTCTCGTATTTGCTTTTTCCCAGGAATTACCGTTTCCTGAAGGAATTCATGGCAGCTGCGGAGGGGACCAGGGCAGGACCTGGCCCCATGGTTTCACCTTCTGGCTGAGCAATGGGGAGCTTCTGGGTGACATTGGCACATCCCCTCGGTGGCTGCACCCGCAGACAAGCGGCTGCGGTGATCGGGGGAAAGGGGCTTGGTTGATTTTTTATTTAAGGGGGGCAGAAGAACCCTAAACCCCACAAATTCAAGCAAGAAGAGTGGGTAGCCGGCAGGGCGGGTGGTGAGGGGACAGCCACCTGCCTGATGCCCCCCCTGCCCCGGTTTGGGTGGCCCTTGGGGACATCACGCAGCCAGTTGGAGATGAGCAGTAGTGGACAGATGTTGGGGTCCCTCTGTAACTCCCTGAGGGCAGGGGACACTGCAGAGGTGACGCTGAGTGCACCCACTGGTGTGATGAGCCTGGCAGGTCTGAGCCAGTGACTGTTCCCAAACGAGGGTATTTTTTTAAGTCAATTCTTAACTTTCTTTTGAAACCCTAGTTGGTAATGACACCCCGGCTCCCGCAGGGCAGTGAAGGGCTGGTTTGGGGGATTCATTGTTATTGTTTTGGATCCCTGGGCCCCTCGAACGCCTGGCAGGGGATCCCTGTGTCCCTGCCGGGCTGGCCGGTGTCCCCAGGCGCCTTTGGGTTGATGCCACCTCTCAACGGCTGGTATTTCAGTGCCGAGGCCTCGTGCTGCTGCGATTGACCCGAGAGCTGCTGGGGCATGGGGAACCGCGGTGGCACCCCATCGCCTCCGCCAGCCCTGCCACCTCCGCCAGCCCCGCCGCCTCCTGGTCCTGGGCCGAGCCCTGGGGCATCCCGGCGGGTTCGTGTGGGTCTGGCTGTAGCGGGACGAGCCGTGCTGCCACCGCCTGCATCGGTGTAGTCGTTGGGATCGGTTTGGGCCAAAATAAAGCGCATCCCTGGGAAGCCGCCTTCCCATCCTGCAGGTGAGTCTCGGCCAGCCCCGGCCCCTCCCCGGTGCTGTCCCATCCCTGAGGCACTGTCCCTTAGCAGCGTGCTCCCTGCTCCATGCCACCATCCCTTTGCCGGGTGTGACAGTGGTGTTTCCCTCCCCACAGCCCCAGGCAGTTTAACTACACCGACACAGATTCCTTTACTCTTTTTCTTTTTTTTTTTCCTGTGTTTTTTGGGTTTGTTTTGGTTGGTTTTTGTTTTCATTTTTGTTTTTTTGCTTCGGTTTCTCCTGGTAGATAAAAACCCCATTGCTACTAACTCCAGGAGGGGCGGCCACCGGCCACACCAGCCCCCACAGCTCCTTCTCCACACTGCCACAGGGTCCGGGACACTGGGGGACGGGACAGGGAGGGGACAAGGGACGGCTAAACCCGCCTGATGCTCACCGGATGCTTGACGCCTATGTACAGGGTGGAGCTGCGGCGCTGGCCCCCGTCTCTGCCCTGCCCAGGAGGCTCGAAACCCACTTGTCCTTCCCAGCCTCGCCCGGGGTCTTCACTCGGCGCCGGGGGTCCCAGGGAGGTCCCCACCGCCCTCAGTTTGTGTACACCTGAGTCCCAATCACACGCATGATCTCCTTCTGGATTTTGGGGTCCTGAGTATTGATGTTGGCATCTCCCACTTGGCCATCTTCGTACCTGGAAGGGGAGAAAGGGGGGTGAGGGGGTGTCCCAGGGGTGTCCCATGGGTGTCCCACGGGTGCTGGCCAGGTGGGTGCAGCCTGGGACTCACACAAAGAAGAAGCGGGTGCAGACATGGTCCGAGACGGGGCAGACCCAGATGTTGCCGTGTTTCTGCAGGTCCTTGGAGGTGATGACTGCCAGGGGAAGAGGCTGTCGGACGGGGGACAGGGACAGAGGTCCCTGCTGGGGGCAGCCTGTGGTGGGCACCCTCCCTCCCTCCTCCTTCCCCCTACCCGGTGAGCCAGGGATGCAGGTGCTGCCTGTCCTCCCCCCCCCCGCCACTGTCGCCCCGCCACACGTCCCCGCACCTTCGCAAAGTGCGATGCAGTTCAGGTTGCGGCTCTGGAGGAAGCGGGACTGGATGGAGCGGGTCTGCGGGGAGAGCAGCCATCATTACTTTTCCTGGCCAGGGTCGGCACGCCCCATCCCCAGCACCCATGGGTGCCATGTCCCCAGCCCCACCCTCTCAAGGTGTCCCCCGGCCTGTCACCTGGGGGATGGTGTTCATCCGGTTGTACCGCTGCACCAGCTCGTCCTTGGAAGGCATCCGGTGCTGCCCTTTCCCCATCCCTGTGGAGAAGCAAAGCGGTGGCCGTCACTCCTGGGCAGAGAGCACCCTGGGGTGATGCAGGGACACATGCCACAGACGGGGACGGTCACGCTGTGTGCTCTCGCCCTGTGGCTGAACCCTGGGAACCCCCCAGAAGTAGGCACAGCGGTTTTTGGAGCCTAGAAAATGTAGGGGGGTTTAATTCCCTGGCGCACTGGAAAGCCCCAACCGGGCTGGGAAGAGGCTGGTGCAGGTGGGAAGGATGCGGGATGCTGCCCACTCCCGCACGGCTCCTCTGGCTGGCACGATGCCGAACGTCCCCGGGCCCATGCAGGGATTGGGATGGGAGCACAGGCAGGACTGGGCAGCGCAGGCAGCCTCTTACCTGAGTATCCAAAGGAAATACTGGAGATGGGGCTCAGATAGATGCCCTTGCCATAGGCTGCTCCATGCAGCTTGCAGGAAAACACCAGGGTGAGCGACACAGGGTCACTCCGACAGCTTGGGTACGGTGGCAGTGGTGGCGGCAGCCCAGCCTCGGCAGGCAGCGCACCCCCAGCTGCCTGCCCCCCTGCCTGCCCCCCTCCCTGCCCGCCTGCCTGCCCGGGGCAGGGGCCAGGCCCAGGGCAGCGTTACCTGCAGTTTGGTGTAGGAAGCGTTGACCAGCCCATTGCGGAGGATGGAGTGCCAGTTCTCAATGTGAGAGCCACTGGAAAAAGCCAGCCCCATGTCAGCCTGCCCCACAGCAGCCTGCCCCACAACGCCCGCCTGGGGAGCTCCCACAGCCCTCCCAGCAACTCACTGGAAAGCAAAGGTGCTGCCATAGAGTTTCTTGGCAGTGCGGAACCGGGCTTCCTTGGCCGGGGGGCTGCTGAGCAGGAGGAACTGGTGGGAGGTGTGCATGAACTTCAGCTGCTACCAGGGGAAAGGGAAGAGCAAAGGCGGCACCGGCAGGGAGCGAGGACAGACAGACAGACAGACAGACGGAGATCATGCACGGCAGCCTGGCCCCGTGCCCAGCCCTGCTTTGGCCATCCTGAGCTTGCCAGGAGGGCCTGTGGCGTTCCCTGTCTCCTGTCCCCCATCCCCCATCCCATGTCAAATACCCTCTGCCCTACACCCCACACCTGCCCCCCAATCTCACAGGCTGCAGGCCCCATCCCAAAGGCTGCATCCTAGAGCCCACACCCTCACATCACCCACCCCACATCCTTATGTCCCTAATCCTCCATCGCACATCCTACAGCCCACAACCCACACCCTGTATCCTACATTGTGTAGAGGAATGAAGCTGGGTTAATTATCATTGATAACATACAGCTGTGGGCTGGCTTCAGGGGCGGTGCCTTGGCTGATGCAGATAAAGTGCAGCTGTGGCTGGTTCTGTGAGGAGGCTGGGCAGCCAAGGAAGAGAGAGGATGAAGAAGCAAGAAGAGGGAGGGAGGGAGGGAGGGAGAGAGAGAGAGAGAGAGAGAGAGAGAGAGAGAGAGAGAGAGAGTGCAAGCATGCCAGCATGCCCTGGATGAGAGGAGAAGGCAGGAGAGGGACTGGTATGAAGAATGTGTTGGTAGGAGATGGTAAAAGACCTTGTTGCAGCTTGATAGTTTGGAGAGTGCTGTGACAACATTGCACATCTCATATCCTACAGACTGCATCCTATAGCCTGTACCCTGCATCTGTATCTTATATCCCACCTCCCATATCGTATGTCTTGCATGCCATACCCTGCATCCTGCATCCTATAACCTATGTCTCACACCCTATAGACTGCCCCCTGCATCTTGCCTCTTACATCCCACGTCCCACACCCCATATCCCACATTCCATACCCTCTGCCCTGCCTGCTGCACCTGCACCCCACCTGGAGCCCAGCCAGGCCCCTTACCCTGCTGAGAGGCAGCTTGACGATGTGGGATCTGTTGCTGGAGATTATCCTTGGAAAGAGGAGGGAGAGGAGAAGGAAGGTCAGACAGGCTGGTCCCATGCTCCTCTGGGAGTGGGGCTGAGCTGGGAGCTGCACCAGAACCCACCCCAAGGCCGGTAGATGGTTGCAATCCCATGGGAGAAAAGGGCTGAGGATGCCTGGTTGCCTCCTACCCCATCCTGTCCCGGGGGACATGGGGCAGCAGGCAGGAATATGGGGCAGTGGGATGAGGTCACACCACCCTTGGCCTTACCACTGCAGGAGGGGATGGGCCAGGGGGTCTAGCTTGTCCATCTGCTTCTTGATCTCCAGGTAGGACCCCTGGCAGAGGCAAGAAGGGGTGTGGGTGCCTCCCCCAGCACCCACCCAACCACGGGCAGATGGTAACCAGCAACAAAATGCCACCCCTGGTGAAGGATCTCATGCTGGAGGGGTCTCACGTGGGGCCATGCTGGTGTACCTGGGTCATCTCCCGGATGGACATCACGCTGTCCAAAGCCTTCTGCAGCCGCTCATAGTTCTTCTTCTGCACACGGAGCAGCAGAGAGGCATCAGAGAGGTCCTCGGGGCTCCCCCAGCCCCATCACCCCCCAGCATCTGGGAGCATTGTCCCCCCACTGCTTACCTTGGGGTTGAAGGCAAGTGTTTTGGGGTCGTTGGGGTCCACCACGGAAGGGTAAGGCTCAAAGATGATGCTCTTGCGAGGGGACTCCAGGGCGGCACGGCACATGGCCACCAGCAGGTCCACCACCT
The DNA here is from genome assembly GCF_023634085.1 of Falco cherrug. NCBI lineage: Eukaryota > Metazoa > Chordata > Aves > Falconiformes > Falconidae > Falco > Falco cherrug. Next base: position 1,038,750 of record NC_073703.1, on the reverse strand, counting down.
TGGGGACAGAGTGTGGGGGTGAAGGGACAACCCTGAGGTGATGGTGTGGTCACCTGTGGTGTGCACCCCTACCTCAGCACCCGTGGCCACCTCCTCTGCCGCGCCGGACATAACGCCCAGGGTGTAGAAGGAGAAGACGCAGAGCTCCCGGGTGCACACCGCTGGCTGTGGAGGTGACAGGAGCCGTGGGGAGGGTCAGGGACAGTGACATGGGCCAAGAGCCCACACCTGCCTTGTCCCCATCACTGCACCTTGAGCATGGAGCCGTTCTGGAAAACATGCTGCTCATCGCACACCACGCAGTACTCATTGAGCGTTGGGATCCGCTGCTCCGCGTACTTCATGATCTGAGGGGGAGGACGGTGGGAGTCAGCCACCGTGGTGGCTCCGGGCAGCGGGATGGGGCTAGGTGGGGTGTGGGGCAGCAGAGAGGATGCTCCTGGCAGTGGGATGGGGATAAATGGGATGTGAGACAGTGGGAAGAATGCTCCAGGAAGCAGGATGGGGCTCAGCAGGACACAGGGCAGCAGGGAGGTTCTCCGGCAGTGGGACAGGGCTGAGCGGGATGCAGGACCCTCACCTGGACGAGGAAGCCGTACTCCAGCGTAGGAACATTCTTGCAGTGGCCGCCGACCTGCGACGGAGCCGGAGCGGAGCCAGCTGCGTTATCCCCTTCCCCCCATGCACCCCCACCTCCACACAGCACCGGCAATCCCAACCCCGACCCCTGGCACAGCAGGACCCACGACGCACCAGCACCCTCCTGGGGCCACAGCTGCAGCCGGGCCGCAGCACTGAGGGGGAGGTAACACCCCGCAGGACCCCATGGCTGGTGCGCCAGCTTGCCCATGAGCACCCAAGGGTGCTGGGGACAAGGTGCAGGGGAGAAACCCTGCACCCACAACCCAAGGATGTCCCACCACCCCATGGCAAGTGATCTGACCCTGGAACTGCCCCCCGGAATCTGGGAAGGGAAAGGAGAGGAAAGCAAACCCCGAGGCGGGGAGGCACCCACCAGGATGTTGAAGGGGGCGACACCTGCCTGGGTGCTGGGGGGTGGGTAGCCGAAAACTTCCACCTTGGGGTTCTTCACCATACAGGAGACGGAACGGTTCATCAGGCGGTTGACACGAGCCTCGGGGATGCCCAGTTTGCCCTTCAGCACTGAATCCTGGATGACAGGGAAGCTGGGAGACCTGCAGGCACGGAATCCCCCTGAGCTCCCCAGCGTGTCACTGTCCCCTACTTCTCCATCACCTGGTTCTGAAATCAGCCTTCGGCTGGTTTTTGGGAGCAACCTCCACCTCCTCGGGCTTTGGTAGGGAGCAGCAGCATTCGAGGGGTGAGTGGGGAAACTGAGGCATGGTGCCAGGTCCCCAGCCACCCAAGGGTGAGGGGACAGAGGTCCCTTGGGGACACTGTCAGGGCCTTACTTGGGAATGGGGGAGAAGATGCTGAGGCCAGCGCGAAACTTCTTGATGGTGCCGCTTGTCTTGAACCAACTGTGCCGCTTCTCCTGCTGGGTCTTCAGGAAATCGTTGCTAAGATGTTTCCATTGCTGAGATGTGAACATGCCCAGGATCCTGGCAAAGAGGTGGTATGGGTGCCTGAGCAGGCTGCCGGCACCCATGGGTGCTTCGGTGCCCACTGAGCCTGGTGCTTGGGTGGTCCGTGCCACCCAGCTCCTCTGCTTCCCCACCCAAAGCCAGCGGTGAGCCCATCATGGGGCTGCGTGGCAGATAAAATGTGGTGGCATGGGGACATGTGGCACCTTGCTGGTTTTTGGTCAAAATAGTGACACTGTGGACCACCCTGCCGACCACCCTTGCCCTGGGGATGCCCACTGCATTTTGGCTCTTACTTCTTCAGCTGCAGACCCAGCCCAAAGCCCTCCTTGTTGGATGGCTGGAAAACCTCGATGGACGGTTCTGCAGAGAGAGAGAGAGAGGACAAGCTGTCGGTGCCACCCACCGGTGTGCCCATCCCAAGGGCACATGGGGACATCATATCCTGCCTGTCCCTACTCACCGGGGCCATCGAGGTACTGGGAGAGGGAGAAGCGCAGGCGGAGGACGATGGGCTCCGTCCGCAGCACCTTCCATGCTGTCGCCACCTCCTCCTGCCGAGGGAGAGCTGTGATTCAGCGCAGCTGTGGGGACCCCCACAGGGGAGGGAAATTTGGGGACCCCCAGGCACATTTCCCCACCCTCCCTGTGCCAACACTGCTGGAGCAACCCGGGGACTCACATCGAGGAAGCTGATGTTCACATGGAGGTCAATGTCCACATCATCGATGGTCCCGTACTCCCTGTGAAGACACGTGGTGCTGTGGTGAGGCTGGCACAGTGCTGGAGTCGCTGCCTGGTGCCCACCGTGCCAGGGCAGGCAGGCCCGCGGGGCAGTGATGGCCACATGTGGCTCCCCGTGTATCAAGTGCATGCACCCCTGAGACCAGGACGGCAGTGGGAGAGTGCCCGGATTGTGGACAGGTGCCTGGGTATGGCACAACCAGGTGCCCAGGGGATGGCATGATCAGGTGTCCAGGGGATGCTGTGGCTGGGTGTCCTGGGGATGGCACAGCCGGGTGCCCTGGGGATGCCGTGGCTGGGTGTCCTGGGGACAGTATGGCTGGGCACCCAGGGATGCCTGAAGCATGGCACAGCCAGGTGCCCCAGTGATGCCGTGGCTGGATGCCTGTGTATGGCACAGTTGGGTGCACCCACCTGACGGCCACGGCATTCTCGCTGTAGATCTCCTTCACGGCCTCGATGTCGGCGTCCAGCTGCGGGTGACGGTACAGGTCGGCAGCGCAGGTCCCCTGCAGCACAGCACCCCGTGGCATCATGAGACACAGAGCTGCCCCTGCACACTCAGGCTCAGGTTGGGGGGCCCTGAGCCCCGCCATGGCACCCGTGGGACCCGTCACCTGTGGTGCCCACCTGGACGCCGTAGAGGAACTCCTCGGACTCATTGTCCCCGTCGGAGTCATCGTCCGTCCAGTACTGGCCCTTGAGGTCCTGAGGGGCAGAGGGTCGGGGGAGCAGCAGATTAGTGGGGCCAGAGGGTTGGGGGGCAGCAGGGATGGGGGGAGTGGAGATGGGGGGAGAGGGTTGGGGGGAGCAGGTTGTAGGGGAGAGGGTTGGGGGAGGTGGGTTGCGGGGAGAGGGGATGGGGGAGAGGGTTGGGGGGTGGAGTGGGGTGGGGTGGGTGGGTTGTGAGGGGCAGATTAAGGGGGAGTGAATTTGGGGGGTAGCAGTTTGGGGGAGTGGGTTGTGGGGAATGATTTGAGAGGAACAGTTTGGGCGGCATGGGGTGTAGGATGAGGGGAGTATTTTGGGGGGCTGTGGAATGGGGCAGTGGGATGGGAGCAGTTTGGGGAGCAAACAGGACGGGGGAGCAGTTTTGGGGGAGTGGGATGGAGCAATGGGATGGGAGCAGATGGGGGGCAGTGGGATGGGGGGAGCAGGTAGGAGGGAGCAGGATGGGAGGCAGCAGATTGGGGGAGCAGGATGGGGAGAGCAGGATGGTGGCAGTGGGGGGGACACAGCAGGATGGGGACAGCGGGGGGGGGCATCAGGGGACACACAGCAGGATGGGGACAGCGGGGGGGGGCATCAGGGGACACACAGCAGGATGGGGACAGCGGGGGGGGGGCAGCAGGGGACACACAGCAGGATGTGGACGAGGGGCGGGTGGCCCGCGCACAGAGCCGCTGGGGGGGGCCTGGTCCATCGCGACAGAGTGGGGGTCCTGCCCGGCCCACCCCGTCCCCCTCCCGTGCCGGGGGCCACAGGGCCACTCAGGGCCACCGAGGGCCACCCGAGGCCCGGCTCCCCCCTCCTCCCACCCCGAGTAGGCCCCGTCCCGCCGCCCTCCCCGCCCACCACCCCCGGGGCCTGCCGCCGCTGCCGGGCCCGGAGGGGGTGCCCGCGCCCCCCGCGCCCCCCGGCCGGCCCCCCCTCACCATCTCAGCGGCGCCCGGGCGGGCCTGCCACCGCCTCCATGCTGCCGGGCGGGCGGGCGGCCATCGGGCCTTGACGTCAGGCCCCGCCGCGGGCCCGGGCGCCACCGCCGTCACCCGGCAACGCTGCCGCTGACGTCACCCGTGGGGACCCCCGCACCCCCCGGTACTCCCAGCAGGGCCCCGGGGACCCCGGGCCCGCGGCGGCCGTGACACAGACCTAAGGGGCTGGCGGTGGGCCCCAGTGTCCCCAGCACAGTGCCCCCTGGTCCCTGTGGCCCCGGCTCAGGGTCCCCCATGGCCCCAGCACAGGGTCCCCCACGGGGTGGCCACGGTGGGTCCCCCCACGGCGTCCCCATGGCTGAGCACAGAGTCCCCAGCACAGGGTCCCCATGTCCTGGGCACAGGGTGGCCACCTTGGGTCCCCACATGGCTGCCAGGGTGTCCCCATGGTCCCGCTCAGGGTCCCCCATGGCCCCAGCACAGGGTGGCCACCTTGGGTCCCCACAGGGCTGGTACAGTGTCTCCGTGGTCCAGCACAGGGCGGCCATCTTGTGTCCCCACATGGCTGGCGCAGTGCCTCCACAGCCTAGGACAGGGTCCCCAGCGTCCCCAGCACAGGGTGGCCACCTTGGGTCCCCACATGGCTGCCAGGGTGTCCCCATGGTTCAGCACAGGGTCCCCAAGGCCCCAGCACACAGCGGCCATCTTGGGTCCCCATAGGGCTGGCACAGGGTCCCCAGTGCAGGGTGGGTGCCTTGGGCCCCCACATGGCTGGCAGGGTGTCCCCACAGCCCAGCACAGGGCCTGCATGGCAGGTCCCCGTGTCGCCAGTGCATCCCCAGTGTCACCAGAGTCCCAGCATGGAGCAGCCATGATGGGTCCCCAGCATCCCCAGCAAAAGGTCCCCATGGTCCTGGGACAGGGTCCCCAACACCTCCAGCTGGGGGTCCCCAGTGTCCCCACAGACGTGACACAGGGCGCCCATGCTGGCTCCCCACACAGCTGGCACAGTGTCCCCACGGCCCCACTGCAGAGCGTCCACCTTGGCCCCCCCGCACCCCCAGGGCTCAGAGGCTCAGGACCCTCCAACGTCGCCCCAACCGCCGCCAGTCTGTGGGGGTGAGCTGTAGGGGACGCGGCCTCTTTAAGAGCAGCGGGACGAGGCGCGACGCTTTTATGCGCGGCGGGCGGGGCGCGGGCCCTTTAAGGCGGCGGCGGCCGCTCTCCGGCTGCGTGCAAAAAATCGCAGCGCCTCCCGCGCCTTGTGCGTCCGCCAGAAAAAGGAGTCCCTGCGCCCCGCCTCTTCCCGCCCCCGTCGCGGGGCGGGCGGCGGAGGAATCTGTGGCGGGGGGGCGGAGGGCGGTGCTTCGACCCCCGGGATCACCTTGGCGGGGCGGCGGGGCGGCACGCAGAGCGGCGGCGGCTCTCGGAGAGGACGGGTGTGAGGCGAGGTCGGGCGGCGGCAGGTAACGGCGGCCTGAGGGCCAGCGGGCGGCGGCGAGGGAGCATCGGTACCCGCCGCCATCGGCTCCTTCCCGCCGCCGGGCCGGGGTCTCCCTCAGTCGGCGTTGAGGGGCCGCGGGGCGGGGGGGGGGGCGCCGGGCACGTGGCGCGGCCGCGTCCCGCCCAGCCTCGGGCTCGGGAGTGCCGGCCCTGCCGCTCTGCCGGGGGGGAGCCCCGGGCCGGGGGCCGCGGTGGGTCGGTCCCTGAGGCGTGGTGCCGGGGGGCGGTGCGGGGCCTGGGCTGCACCGTCCCGCCCGTGTTCCTGATGGTCGGGCCGGGCCTGAGCCTACTGGGAGGCTGAGTCAGATGGGGACAGAGCGGAGCGCTTCGCCGCCCCCCCACCCCCCTACCCGAGGGCCGTTGGCTTCCATCAGCGTACGGCTCGCCAACACCAGCAGTGATGCTGCAGCCTCTGTCCTCCCCCCCCCCCCCCCCCCCCCCCGGAGGAGAAGGCCCCTTCTGAATTTATCTTCTTCCGTAATTATGCCTGCTTAAACACGTCCAGTTGATTTGGACAGACCCTTGAACTGTGAAAACGTCCGAAACGTGTTTAAACCCTCTTTGCAGGGCTAGCTGGGCATGAATGGTGCTTTTGTGGGTGGACAATGGCAACCTCCCGACTGTCTCCTCAGAGTAATAAAAGTAAACTGCAGTCTCTAAAAACCTGCTTTGGTCTGATAAGGCCACTGGTTATTGGTGAGGCCCAGGTTAACAGGAGTCGGTGCTCTGCAGAGGTTTGTGCAATTTTAATGTCTTTGCTTTCCAGTTAAGTCCTGTTCCTGCGAAGGGCTGCTGCTAACTGTGACTTGCCTTGGTCTAAAGGTTGGATGACAAAGAGTTTTTTTGTTACCCTGATACCTCCAGGGAAACTCGAGGGCTTGTGCAACCCAGGAGTGCTTAATTAAAAAAGAAAATTAACTCCTAAGCACATAATTTTATGCCTGACATCCCATTCATAAAGCAGAACTTAGGCTAATTTGAAGGAGTTAAAAGTTTGGTGGCCTGACGGGTCATGCTGATGGCAGCTCATTTCCCAACCATCACCAGGTTAACGAAGGCCTTTTCTTCCGAGGCAGGAAGCTCTCCTGTGAGCCACGTGTTCGGGGATTCTTGCCTTTGAAACCCTTCAGAGAAACTTCACTCTCACTGAACAACAAGCTTGTGGAGGCTGCGGTGCTGCCTCGGAGCCTGTTGCTCTAGCAGAGCAGTCTGCTTCTTTCTTTACTACCTATCTCTTTATCTGCCCAAAGCCATAAATTTTGCCAAAACCTTAATTTATATTGGTTAGCTGGACTGGTCCAACACTGTCTTTAATTAGTTTTCTAGACCCCAAGCTGATAGTTTAACTTGATAGAAACAAAACATTTCCTAGGCTGGCTGGACCATGTGCTGGGCCTTGTATCTCCGGGCCGGCCGTTCTCCCTGGGGAAGATGGTGCCGAGGCTGCCGCAGCGCGTGGTGGTGGGTGGCACGTAGGGAATGGGCCTGCAGTACCTTGCTGCTGCCGCCCGGCGCTGGGCGCGCACCAAACCTGCATCCTGCAGCTGGGGGTGTAGGAGAGGGATCTGTCCTTCCACCTAGCTATATTTAAATGTAAAAAAAACTCCCTGAACTTTCTTTTATAATGCAAAAAAGACTTTTCCAATTGCCTTGAAGGCAACTAGGTAGTCTGCTCGTGTGGGGCCAGGCTGAAAGGCTCCTTGTCCTCTGTCACACCAGCATGCTGCAAGGTGAAGTTGGTAGGTGTGCCTGCACTACAAATACCCTCGAGATAAGTCTTTCTTCTCACCAGTTATGTGATGCTTGTCACCTCGACTCAATTTTTTTTAAGTCTCCTGTATGCCTGTGCCCTCCAGGAAGGGCAGGCTTGGCTATGGCGAGGCTAATCCATCTGCATGCAGGGAAAGGGCTGATGTGGCCCAGTGCTGTGCGGGCTGGCCTGACCTTTCTGTCCCACATAACTCATTTGCCAAAAAGCTGGAGAGGCATCTCTGTTGCAGAGCTGTGGGTCAATCCTGTGGAGCTGTGGCTTGCTGTCGGGGACAGCATAGGCCAGCTGGGAGCAGGTGGTGGCTTCTGGGTCCCGTCCAGCATTGCAGAAAAGAGATGGCATTTTGGGGTGGCCATCTTGTACTTACATAACGGCACAACGCCACCTCTTGCAACAGCTGCCCAGGGGAGAGCAGGTTGTCCTCCCTCTCGGGAGAGGAACTGACAGGCTGTGTTAAAAGCCTGCTTTGCTGCAGAGCTGTTTTTTTTTTTTTTTTTTTTTTTGTTGAGTGCCTTTAGCTTCTGGAATGAACAAAGCTGATGTTTTGCTTAGGCTTTTTTTGGGAATCTGAAGGCCTGCCCGGTTTCATAACCCTGCACTTCTCCAATGTAAGTTCTAACTCAAACCATTTCTGCCTCTGGCCAGGGACACTGGGCGTGAGCAGCCTTATTCTCCCATCTTCAGAGAGGTGGTGGAAGTGAGGCAGACTGATAAAACCTGAATCATCGCTTGCCACGAGCCTCCCTGCAGCTTGCCTGCAACTTTTACAGGCAGTAAAACATTGTTCAGGGTGGCAGTGGTTAATGCCAGCCCTGCCTGGGGACAGTCTCTGTGAGGCCTGCTGCTGCAGTTGCTGCTTCCCTTTGTCACTGATAACAGCAAAGGCTTGGCCCAGGGTAGGGATTGCTGCTGCCGCCTCTCACAGCACCTTCGGATTTGGATCTGCCCTTGGGGAGGGAGTTTAGAGTTTCTCTCAGCCGACCTCAGAATGAGCTGGCTGGGTTTAGTCACCTCACTAATGCAGAACTGGTAGTTGTGACCTCAGACGGCTCTTTCTAGAATATTCAAGAGCCAGGGAGATACCAAGCATCTTTGGGATGCCCTGCCTGAAGCACAGGCAGGCCAAGTAATAAATTTGGGCGTTTAGTCATTATTCCTTGAGGAAGGAATTAAGATTATTCAGTGCTGGAAACACTGAGGCTTTCTAGGGTACCCCTCCCTTCCTTGCCCAGCTCAGACTGAGGGCTCTGTCTTTGGGTTTCCTTGAAGTTCTTGCTCCTCTGATTTTTATTTTTTTTTTTTAAAAAACCAAGTCTGGACTAGGGGGAAATGCCAGACATTCCTGTTACATTTATAAGACTGGTTCTTCCAGTGGGATTCAGTTGATGCTTTGTAAATACATGTAATGGGAGGCAGGAGGAAGAATTAAAAAGCAAAGCTTGTTGGTAGTGGGCATGGTGCTGCGGGCAGATGGGTATTTGGGATACTTCTTGGCTGCTGCGTTTCTGCTTTCGCCCCTGGACAAGGTCATGGTGTCTTTGATTAATTTTTCTGAGCTCACTGAACTACTGGAAAATCTTGTGAAGGGGATTCTGACTGGAAACATAATTTTACTTTATTTATAAAGTCTTCAGGTGGGTGGGGGATTTCCATGAGATGGGGAGAGCTCACGTGCCTATTTTTAAAAACTTCCAAGTCATGCTGTGGATGTAGTTTCTGTCTTGGGATCCTGTTGTTTCATATTCCTCTCGTTCCCAGAAGCTGCGCAGACCTGCTCACCTGCTTTTGTGTAGAGGCGATTTCCCAGCAAAGGCTTATATTTTTTTGGCATCTAGAGAAGCCAGTGCTGCTTTGCAGGTGTTGGAGGATGCAGCAGCAAGTGTTAGAGGGCTAAAACATAATGTTTCAGGGCTGACCAGTATATTTTCCTATAATAATGGGACTTTGTCGGGCTTTTTATGTGGGCAGACTTTCTTGTACTGACTCTGGTGAGTCAGCAGCTTCTGGCAGGGCTGAGAGAAAGGAGACTTTGCCAGGGCAAATTATAGTTTTCACTGGCCTGACTCCTTTATGCGGCATGGGAGTGAGGCGATGGTGAGTCAGGGCCGCCTGCAGGAGGATCTGCACGATCCGCACGTACGTGGGGAAGGTCTGCAGAGCAGAAGTGCAGAGGGGAGGAGCGTCGGCTCGAACAGAGCCTCTGCGTGGCAGGCTGGCAGGGCATCTCCCTGCCTGTTCCTTAGAGGCATGGCTTCGTTCTGGTCAGCCCTGCTAGCTTTGGCAAAGCTTTTGGGTTTATTAGTGCCTCTGTTTCAAAGCTGAATACACTGAGCTGGCTGGTGTGTGCAGCTAACACCATTTTGTGATTTATTGGATTGGGCTTTTTGTCTCCTTGGGGCAGGCAGAACAAAACCCCCCTGCTCTATCCCTGCTTTTGGCTGAGCAGCAGCCCATGTCTCTACAAGTGCTGCGCTAAAAGCATACCTTATAGGTGAAGGCAGCTTATGTTGAAAGAGCAGCCAGCTTTGAATATCGTCTGCATGCCCAGGGGATGAAGTTTGAAGTCAAAACTAGTGATCTGCCCATGCCAGTAGCCACTACTTTACATCACTCTTTTTGAACACCAGCAATCTAGCCTGGGCAGGTTGAAGAGGACAAACAGCTTTTAGCTGCCACTGCTACTTGAGGAAATGATTGTATTGCAGCCTGAGGTGTGCAGTTAGAAATGCCTGGGGGCACCAGCGCTGCTGGGAAATGAGTGTCCTCCCATTCCTGTGGACAGTTAAGCTTCAGTTGGGGTTCTTCTTGGGGCTGCAAGCTCTGCGCCTGCTGTTGTGCAGACGCTAGAGTCCTGTAGGGGCAAGCAGCTTGAATTCAGACAGGTTTTTTTATCCAAAATTTGGAAAAGAAAAAAACCAACAAAACAAAAAAAACAACCCAGTTTTAAATCTTGTGGTGGTTTTCTGTGGCCCTGGATGAGGGGGAATGCAGGGGATGGCCTTTTCAGTTGAAGAGGGACCTTGAGCATATTAAAGAAACCTTCAGTCTCTTACATGTTCTCTGCCAAGATGGTGTGTTTAAATCAGCTCAAGTCTACTTGCTTGTACAGGTTTGAAGGATGGGTTTTAAGCTTAGGCAGACTTTGCCATGATTAGGTGCTTCTCAGCAGAAGATTGCCTGTGTAAGAGCATATCTGCAGTCACACTAGCACCAAGCTGCCCTGGTCCCCAGTTGCAATGGGAAACAGTCGAGGCCTGTAGGAGAAATGACTCAAGAGCTGGGAGGGAGGAGGCAGAATCTCTGCCTGCACACTCAAGTGCTTGAATTTTGTTGCGTTGTGTAGCTCCAAGGGAAGACTGGCAATGAAGAGAAGCTATGAAGGGAACATCTGCATAGAAGGCAGGTGAGCTTTGGGTGGTGTACGTGGGGGATGACATGGAAATAGAAGTGTGTCTTGCCTGTATCTACGAGTCTCAAATAGGAACATAAAGATAGCTCGACCCAGTAGCAGCTTTCTTGTTACCTCCATATTCATCACGTGGGTGTGTAGGTGTCCGCACCTGATGAGCGAGTCTGGTGATTCCTAAACCTGGCACCGCTTTGTTCTCTTCTAGACACAGGATTCCAGCAACAATGTCGAAGCACCATGATGCAGGGACTGCTTTCATTCAGACCCAGCAGCTGCATGCTGCCATGGCGGACACCTTCCTGGAACACATGTGCCGCTTGGACATTGACTCAGAGCCAACCATTGCGAGAAACACCGGCATTGTCTGCACCATCGGTAGGTGATTCCTAGATCGAGAACGGCAGCTGTGATACCCCTGTGTTGGTGAAACTTAAGAAAATTGCGAGAAGGCTTCATCTTTCATCCCTTGCCAGGGATGAAATTGTGTGTTGAAAGAATATGATTTTCCTATGTCTGCCTAACCTGTGTTATTGCTAGGAGCAAATACAGTAGCCAGGGAAATCAGAAGTGTTTAGGTTCTGTGCTCCTCAAGGCACTTTAAAACAATCTTTGCTGCTGTAGAGATGGACTGCTTCAGCGCTTAGCAAGTCTGCATCCATTTCTCTTCCACATGAAGCAGCCTGGCTTGTGTGGGTTATCTCATTACTTTTACAAAGTTAATATTCAAAGTATTTCTTTCTCCTAGGCCCAGCCTCCCGCTCGGTGGAGAAGCTGAAGGAAATGATTAAATCTGGAATGAATGTTGCCCGGCTCAACTTCTCTCATGGCACCCACGAGGTAAGGGTGAGCTCTGAGCTGGGATGGGCCCAGCTGGGGCTGTGTGTTTGTGCCTGCTGACCCTGTCCCTCAGGAAAGAGGGAAATCCAGCTTTGTCCAGACCAGCCTTAGTGTGGGAAGGTGAAACTTAGCTCTGCTTTTGGGGAAAGCATGCTGGTTGTACATACCGAGCCTCTGTAATTGCTGGTAATATTTAAGTGTGCTTTCTGAGCTGTATTGAAAGCAGTTCGGGTTGGTTCCACACCCTTCTATACCGGGGAGCTAGGTACCTGAATATGACACTTGTGTGCCAACTGCTTGCCATGAAATCCTTCAGTTCTTCTTCCTGTCCTGTTAGCTGTACAGGGCAGCTGCATCTCAGTTAATAGCAGAAGCTGAGGACATTTGTCCCTCTTTTGTTGAGCACCACTGCACAAGTACACAACTATCAGTGGCTGGTCTTGCTTGATTTGTTGCTGAGGGTTTTGCAAGCAGGCGATCAATGAATAACCTTGTCTCAAAAGGATACTGTTAGTGATTGGAAGTAATTACTGTGCCTAGTTCAAAGAATTTAATTCCTGGATTTGCTCGGCTAACCGGCTGCCCTGGTTGTGTTCCTGGCAGTCATGAAGCTAGCACACCAGTACTTGGGAGGTGGTGTGGTGAGCTTATAAGAATAAGGTCAAAAGAAATCAACACTGTTTGTGGCAGATGAGCCCTTACTGATATAAATAGAAGAGGTCCTCAGTGGTACTGGAGGAGCCAAGGATCCCATTCCAGGTTGCCTGGAATGCCACTCTGAGCCTTGCCATAGAGTTTTTTCACCCTGGCGGCCCTCCAGCTTACGAAATGTCAGATGGTAGCCAGTAGCAGCTGTAGGTGTCTTTACTTACTGAACCATGGACCTCGCGGTGTGTAACAGCTTGGCCTCTCACCCTTGTGGCCTTTAAAGGCCACAGGGCACTGTCAAAATTGAAAGGTCTGATGCTTAACTGCAGACGGCCATCAGACCTTGACTAAATGCCGTGGGTAGTGTCAGTGCATGGGCTGCAGTTAGCAAAATCTGCCTAAAGAGAGGGTAGCGTAGAGTAACCCTGCCTCTCGGTAGTCAAATCCTGCAGCTGGTTGGCTTGTGGGCCAGGTGGGTGGTTCGTCAGAGAGTTCGTGGCCAGACTGAAACTGGGAATGTTCACACTGTTACTGCCCAGCGGAGCTGCTGCTGCGGTTTGTGTATTTGTTAGCTCAGGTCAAGGACAGGGACTGTGGCTTTCTGCTTTGTGTGAGGTCTAATTGCACATTTCATGCAGATGAAGTTAAATTACAGCGGAGTCTGGTCTTGCTGTCACCTCCTGTTGAGTTTGACTGTCAGCCATAGCCAGGCTTGAGTTCCCTCCTGGTTCTTCCAGAACACTTAAGTTTCCAGTGAAGCCCCAAAGAGTGTTTATCTGTTGAGTGCTTCTGTTTTTACATCCACCCCAAAGCATTCAGCAGGGCTTAAACTTTTAACAGATGTGCTTTGACACCTGGCTGCCACCCTTTAATATAGAAAAAACTTTGCTTTTATTTCCAGTTCTGCTTGCATTCCTGTTCTGCATAGGTAACTTCAGGAAGTCAGACTCTCTAGACAGAAGGCAGTTAGACCTTGCTGTCAAACTAAAAATGAGAAATCATGGTGACTGGGCCCAGAGAAATGTAATAGCATTGTTCGGGCAGATTTTCTATACTGTATCCTTCTAGGCTGTGGTTATTGGAAGAGTTGGGGCCTTCTCAGTCCCAACTTGCACTGTCAATCAATAAAAAAATATAATTTTTCCTTCTCTAAAGAGTTAGGGGTTGTGGTATATCTCTGGCTGAGAGCATGCAGACAAACTTTAGCACGGCTTTTTCCAGCCCTGGCTTCCTGGCACTGGATTATTATCCCCACCACGCTGAAGTCAGTGTGTGGGGCTCCAGCGGAGGGGGTGAGTGGCGTGGGAGGAGCTGACTGTTCCCAGGTGAGTCAGGTCAAAGGCTGTTGGCCTGTGGCACAGAGGGGAAGGGGTATTTCTTATCTACAAAACTGTCAAGTGTTACACAATTTGCAGTCAAGGTTATCTCTTAATGTTGTTTAAGCAAGTAAACTAAACTGATCTGCTGGTCATCTGAAGCGCATTTGTGGTAGTTGGGGTGGGAAACTGGCAGCACTAGTAAACTGCTTTTGCACATGTGAAAATTCGGAGGTTGAGTGCATGGTGCTGGAGTCTTGGAACTTCTAGCTGTGATTTCTTTGGCTCTCAAAATAAAACATAAATACTTAAGTGGATAACGTCCTCTTTATCTTTAGGGGAAATGTAAGCCAAAGAGTTGTAAAAAAGCTTGTCCATCTGCTCGCCTGTGGGACTGATAAGAGGGGTCAGGCTGGAAGTCTGTAGGGGAGTTGGCAATGCAGAGAATGGCATCCTCCCTTCCATGCTCTGATGGGAGCAGAACAGCCAGGTGGGGCAGTTGCTTAGCTGTGCTGTCCTTCTGGCATTCAGGAATCTTCCCATGCACATAATTGCCCAGCTGCCAGTGTTTTGCCATGCTGAATAGGCAGGTGTTCAGCAAAGCTTTTGAAAACGTTCTTCCCAAAGGCCTGTTGGTTGGTGGGCCACCTTCGAATGGCAAGTGTATGTCCTGATGGAAAATCATTTCAGCCGAGTGCCTGGATGCTCTCCTTGAGTTGTCCTTCTAGGATTAGAACTGGGGGCACTGAAGGCAGAGCTAGATAACTGCCAGGCTGTTTCATGTGGGGAAGGCCTTTGTATCCTCTTTCTTGGTTTTTTGGGAGCTTAGTCTGAATAAAATTCTCAAGCTAGAACTGAAATTGAGCATAATGTGAGAGCAGAGCTGTCAGCTTGGGTAGTGTTTAGGGTGCGTAGTGATACTTTCCGTAAGTGGTGGAGTAAAAGTGACCTGAATGTTTCCATCTCTTTCCTTGCCAGTATCATGAGGGCACAATCAAGAATGTGCGAGAAGCTACAGAGAGCTTTGCCTCTGATCCAATTACCTACAGACCTGTGGCTATTGCACTGGATACTAAGGGACCTGAAATACGAACTGGACTCATTAAGGGAGTAAGTTTTTTTTGTGTTGGTTTTTTTTTTCCCCCCACTGTGCAAGACTAGATAGTGTTTTATGCCTGTGGCCTTTTCCAAACAAAAATGTTTCTGGGGAATGAGGTTTTGACAAACTGCTGCAGGCTGGAAGGTGGTTGTGTGCTGCTTTTTACTGATTTTGCTAAAATGCATGGCTGTTTTGACACAGAGTGGCACAGCAGAAGTGGAGCTGAAGAAGGGTGCATCACTCAAAGTGACCCTGGATAATGCCTTTATGGAGAACTGTGATGAGAATGTGCTGTGGGTGGACTACAAGAATCTCACAAAGGTTGTAGAAGTAGGCAGCAAAATCTATGTGGATGACGGTCTGATTTCCTTGCTGGTTAAGGAGAAAGGTTGGTAACCACCGTTCCAGCTATGCCTGCTTTTTTCCTCAGAGCATATTTGTGCTTTCCTTCCAGTAACTGGTTTAGCTTGCAATTGTATGTTAGAGTACATGGTTCTAGCAGCGAGATATTGCCTGTAATCCCAGAATGTGTAGTAAGATGGAGGTGAGGCTTTTGGGGTGCTCTGTTTGGTATTCAGGGCTCCTGTGTACAGAAGTACAACCTGGCAGCTTTTTTTTTTTGGAGGGGGCTTTCCCAGCCTCCTGCACACAACCAACAAATGGCATCTTTTCCAAGAACAGCACAGAAGCAGTTTTAAATCAGTCTGCTGTGCTCCCATAGGTAAATTGCAAGCTTGTGTGTTAGATAAATCCTCTGAAGAGACCGGTGATGTGCTGCTTATCATGTGCAGTTGCTGCTGGCACTGCTGTTCTCGGGCAGGGAGGTGGTGTGGGAGCTGGTGTTGGGGAGCTTCCCAATAAGCACTGACCGTGGGAATGCCTCTGTTTCAGGCACTGACTATGTCGTGACAGAGATTGAGAATGGTGGCATGCTTGGCAGCAAGAAGGGAGTGAACCTGCCTGGTGCTGCAGTTGACCTGCCTGCAGTCTCTGAAAAGGACATTCAGGACCTAAAATTTGGTGTGGAGCAGAATGTGGATATGGTGTTTGCTTCCTTCATCCGCAAAGCTGCTGATGTCCACGCTGTCAGGAAGGTGCTAGGGGAAAAGGGAAAGAACATAAAGATCATCAGCAAGATTGAGAACCATGAGGGTGTGCACAGGTGAGCTTTTTGCAGGTGACATTTTAGGCTTGCTCCCCTGTGTCAATGAAAGAACAAGGCCTTTCACACTAGTCAAAACTCCTGCTCTCTGGCTTGCCAGCAGCAGCAAACTTACCAGTCCAAGTAACAAGGTGGCGGTGTGAGCCATTGGTTAATGCTGTGTGTGTGGGACTTGACGTGGCTACAGTATGAACAGAGTAACTGTCACGCACCCTGAGCTCATGGGGACAGTGTCACAATCTCCTTGCATCCTTGGAAAATCTGCAGTATTTTTTTGTAGTGTGTGAGAGCTCAAACTTGCTGTTCTGGATGCAAATTGGTCAGCTAATGTGTAGGAATTCCCAAGTCTGTTACAAACTATCAGACTAAAATATCTGGGAGCAATTCATGCTCCCCTCGATCTGTCTTTGTATAGCTTTAGAAAGCTTTATATAGCACTCTATATGTGCTATGACTTGGTCTTGTTTTTCTTCCTCTTACCTTGGCATTACAGGGTACCAAAATAGCACCTGGAAAGCTCATGCACTGACAGCATAGCTGCATATCATGCTCCAGAATGATGCTCCCTCTCAGAGCGGGGGGACAGAGCAAACAGGAAGGTGCTCTGCAGAACAAGTAGGGTAACAAACCTCTTCTCTTGCTGTCAGGTTCGATGAGATCATGGAGGCCAGTGATGGCATTATGGTGGCCCGTGGTGACCTGGGAATCGAGATCCCTGCTGAAAAAGTCTTCCTTGCCCAGAAGATGATGATTGGACGCTGCAACAGGGCTGGCAAACCAGTCATCTGTGCCACTCAGGTACTCAAAACAGTGTTAGCTTCAAACTGCTGGAGTCTGGCAGGGTGTGACTCAGTAGCTGTCACGGCTTGCTGGCGTTTGCTGGAGGGTGAGATGCCAAGAGCAAAGAGGTTTTTCTCATAGCTGCATAGCTTATCTTGAGGCACTTCTTTTTAATGTGTGTTTGGGATCTTCCCCAGTAAGGTTACAGGACCTCTTGTGTGGCTGCTGAAGGTTTTACCCCTCAAAAAAACTCATGCAGTACAAGCCTTTTGGGCTGACTAAAAATTCCAGAGAAAAACTGCACATGCTTTGCCTTGGCATCTTGCAGCAGCACATCTGTGTCCAACAGAGAAGACTTGCTAAGGTTCCCAGGTACCTTACATGGTGTGCCCACGCTGCAGCAGTCGGAAGGGACTGCATAGAAGATCCATCGCTTCATTATTCTGGGAGCTGTTAGTGAGTGAGGGAGGGCTGATGCTCAGCTTCACTGGTTCCAGTAGGGATCATGTGTGGACAGTCCTCAGGTGCTGGGAGGGCTGATTTTTTATTTTTTTTTCCTGCCTGTGCTTGCTCTGTGTGCAGCCTGTGGAGGTGAAATCTGTCTCAAGACAGTAGAGTTAGACAAGGTCCTGGATTTACAGTGGCATGTGCTCCTTCCTCTTCCTGTATTGCTACAGAAATGCTGCTCCAGGTGGTGTTTCATGAGGAAATAAGTGCTGTTTGCCCAGTGGTGAGCTGCAGCTGGAAAAAAGTTGAGCACCTGAGGGGGATAGGAGAGCTGGCCAGGCTTTGGTGTGTGGAGTTACACTAGCTTCTGGGAGAAGGGGGTGGGAAGGGCTGACCTCGTGGAAAGCTCTTCAGAGGTTTTCCTCTCTCTTCAGAGTGGGCGCTTAGGAGGTGGTGGTGGTAGCTGTTCTGAGTTTACTAGCCTGTACGTAATATAAGGAACTTGAAATCTTGTGTTGGATGAAGATGGCTTTAGTTGGTGCAGACCTTGCTGTATACCTATTTCTAGGCAGAAAAAACAAACTCCTAGATGCTAATTTGGGAACATGTGGCTGGATTTGAGCTTCTGTAAAGGTGTCTATTGTAATCCTTGGCTCTAGAGAGCTGAGAGTTCCTTGGACCAAGCCCTGTGCTGAAAAATTAAATTGAAACATTGGAGTATTGTCTGTAATGTTGCGTGGATTAAATCTCCCTGGAAAAGGAGTAAATCTAGAACAGGTACAAAATTTAAATGGGTTGTTTTTCTTGCTGGTAGATACTTGAGTTCAAAGCTTGTTAGGGACCAGGCTGCTCTCTGCCCTGGACCCACAGAAGTCTTCTCCCGGAGTCCTTAGGCTTCATCCTATCTTCTGCCCTGTCCGTGAAGTGTATTGAGGTGCACTCGTGAAAAAGCAGCTGCTTCCTTCTGCAGTGTCTTGATTTCTTTGGAATTTTTCTCTTCCAGATGCTGGAAAGCATGATCAAGAAGCCTCGCCCAACCCGTGCTGAGGGCAGCGATGTTGCTAATGCCGTCCTGGATGGAGCAGACTGCATCATGCTCTCTGGAGAGACCGCCAAGGGAGACTACCCGCTGGAGGCTGTGCGCATGCAGCATGCTGTGAGTACTGTCTTTGCTCTGGTGGGGAGCCTCTCCCACAGGTTGTCCTGCATCTTCTGTCTCAGCCAGGCACCTGAAGATACACATCTGTGTGGTGCTAGATGGCAGCACCTGTCATTACTTTGGACTGCTTTCTTTGTTCACACACCTGCTGTGGGTTTTTCTTGACCTAGCATGGTCCTACGGGTCTGAAACCTCACTTTGTGTGCTCCAAACTATTGTCAGGCAGAGCGGAGAACTACTCTGTAGTGCTCTGAAATCTAAAACTTCAGATTTCTCCAGCTAGTTTTGTGTGGTTTTTTTTTTTTTTTTTAGGGGCAGGGTAAAGGGGTTTTTACTGTTACCTTGGTATGAGTTTCTTCAAATGCCTTATTCGTTGTGGCATGTTAAGTGCCTTAAACTTCTCCAAGGTCAAGGAGCTGCTTAAGCTGTTTATCTCTAGGTAATGAAAGGTATTGGCTGACTTCTCCATGAGGGGTGGGGGAGGCTTGCAAGTCTGATTTACAGCACTGTTGCATTCAGCACCTGGTGCGCTTGGTGTTGGGGGTGTTTGCTGCATGAGTACTGACAGCACCATATTTTTGCATGCCCAAACTGCCAGAAACCTCTGCTCTGCTTTGAGTTCACCCACCTCGCGTTTCAGCTGATAAAAAGCCTGATGTCAAGTATTTAAAAGTGTTGCTTTTCCCCAGTTACCAGTGCTGTGAATCACAGCAGTGATAACTCTCACCAGTTTTATTTGCAATTCAGGTTATATAGATTAATCAACTCAGCTAGTGTGTGTTTGCAGTGCATTATGTAAATATCTTTTACCTCTAACTTGTCAATATGGAGTGGTGGTTTTTGCCTGTGGGAAATGCAAAATGCCTTGATAAGTTACTGGGCAGTGACTACTGGTTTACAGGCTGAATGCTAACGGTGCACCTAAAAGGTTCTTCCTCAGTTTTCACTCCCTAAATCACAAGGGTTGACTTTCTACCAGGAGTTAGAAACTTGCTGCAGCAAACCTTACACCTGGGTTTCCATTCTGGCATTAATTTTTAGAATCAGGCAGGCTGTATGGTACCTGTATCCTGAGCTTAGGATCTGTTGCGCATGCTTCCTTCTCCCTGCAGACCCGAGGACAGTGGTGTCTGCTCTGCCAGGCCCGTGGAGAAATGCTGAAGGCTTTAACCCTCTGTGCAGAAGATCAAATACAGATTCACTTTATTTCGTGTAATGTGGTGCAGACAGCAAGGTGCTCACTCTGTGATGGTGGGAGCATGTTCCCATACAGTTAGGATCTTTCTTCTAAGCTAATTCACTTGGCATTAGTTGAGAGGACCCCTGCCCAGCAATAGTGCCCTGAATAACCATGGTCTGAAAATCTGCAGCATGGCCAGAGCAGATTTTGATCTGAAGTGGTCAAGCAGTCATAGCAGGGAGAGATCACCTTATCCCTGGTAAAGAGCAGCTCCGGTATGCAGTGCCTGGCCTGAAACTGGTGTCAGTTTGGATTTATATATTTGTTAATCCAGTGCTGCTGTCAGAGTATTCCAGGGAAAGCTCCCTCTGTACTGAGGTGCTGGCAGCAAATGTGGGCTGTGATACTGAATCAGGGTCTGTGCTCTGTAGTATCCGTGCACCTCTCTAAAAGGCTTGACCTGCCTGTCCCTGGCCTGTAGTCATTTTGCTTTGTGATCCCCTTCCAGCTAGCCTTGTAGAAACGAGCTTGCTCTTCAGTGGATGGCATCTCTATGGCAAAAATGCCGTCTGCTTTGAGTTTAGTAGCAAGCTTTCAAACATGGGGCAGGCTGTTTCCTGCCCGCTCCCTTCCAATTCCGGTCCATGATCCGCAGTTGTTTTCAAATGCCACGCTGGCCCTGCTGTCTAATGGGGACAAGGCTTAAATGGCTTCTCTGTTTTCCTTTGTCCTGCCTCCACCGTGGTATCTCCACCTGTGTACCAACTGGAAACCCTTGAGCCATTTTTGTATGACTGAAGCCAGCTGTGCTGTGGAATTAAGAATTTCTGTGCCTTTCTGCAGCCACTGTCAAAGCAGACATGTGTACGCATACCCTGTAAGAACTGGGGAATGCAGGTTTCCCTCTAAACTCAGGTTCACTCTGGGTGTTATGCAGAGTGGCCTACCTTTGTAGCAGGAGCTGAAGAATAAACTGCCTGGCTCTTGTTCTTGGAGTAAGTTTCTGAGGCAAATACTTCCATTTTATCTAATGGCAAGTGTAAAGCCTGCAGCAACAAAACTGACTGCCTCAGGACTAGAGTTGGCACTGGACTGCTGTTCCTGTCTGTCACATATGTCCTGTTATTTTTAGACATAAGATACTTAACTACTTTGGCTTAAACTGATATCTCTGGAAGAGGGATAATTCCTAGCATCACATAAAATAATTCATTAACACTAGAGAAGCAAAATTCTTATTTGGAAGGGGTCTAACTACAGAGCTTTCCCTATTATGGCACTTCAGCCTCTGCTTAAATGTAAACTTGTCATGCTTTGTGTAGCAGCTGCTCACTTTTCTGAAGTAACTGGATGAAGTTGTCCTTGAAAAGATGATCAACCTTCGCATGCTTTTCCAGTCTCTGCAAGGCACCTTTATTGGGTTGTCAGGGGCTAGTACAACCTTCTGTTAATGAGAGCTGTCTTTTAAATGTGAGAGACTCCCAGCATACTGGGATGAATAGGTTACTGAACCTGTTGCAAGTGCTTGGCCTGAACAGAAGGCCTTTGGTTGTGCCTGTACCTCTTGTCTGGCACAGTACAGACACCCCAACATACAGGCTGTGACAACCCTATAAAAGGAAGTCCTCTTCCTATTGATCTCTATACCGAAAGGGAAGTTGGTGTAGCACCTTGAGGTGAAACTTCATTGGCTCTCAAGTTAAACTAAACCTAATGAAGCTGAAGGAGATGGTCTCCCAACTTCAGGGGTGATGTTGAAAGTGCATTGCTTGCATATTGGCTCCACAAAGAGAGTTCCAGCTGTGCTGTGTGGTGTTGGGACAGTATGAAGTGGGGTCATGGAGCTACAGAGATTTCCTCTTGAGGAACTGTAGGCAGGACCATCAGCAGGTTGGTAGATGCCATGAGAGTCTCTTGAGGAAGTAATAAACAGCTGCTGCACAGCGCAGTCTCACTCTGAGCTGGCTTGCTCTGGTCCTTGAAAAGCAATCTGTGTTTGCCTGTTCTGAAAGGATTCAAAAAGACAGCAAGAATGCCACCTTTGAAAGGCCTGCCCAGTGACCAGGGCCTACCAGTTAAACAGTGTGGTGGGCCAGCCAGCGCGGCTGTGGCGTGTTAGACTGGGTTGCATTCACCAAACTGACAACCTGAGAGCCAAAAAGTTTCACAGCTTGACCTTTAATATTCTCTTGCATGCATTACTATGACAATCAAGCAAATGAAAGTGATCTCATGTTACTCTGGTGTATCTTTCCTTCTTTTTCTTTCCTGTTTTCTCCTCCTTCCCTCTTACTCGGGCCTGCAGATAGCTCGTGAGGCTGAGGCCGCAATGTTTCATCGTCAGCTGTTTGAAGAAATTTTCCGCCTCAATGTTAACAACAGGGACCCTGCCGATGCCATGGCAGTAGGCGCAGTGGAGGCCTCTTTTAAGTGCTTAGCTCCAGCCCTGATAGTTCTGACCGAGTCTGGCAGGTAGGGCTCCGAGAGGGGGCTTGGTGCCAGTACGTTCCATGAGCAAAAGCATGCTCCCTTCTAACACTGCAAATATTAAGCAAGCAGCTCACTGCTTCGGTACCAGCCTTGCATAACTGCTGTGGTCTGAGTTGACTTCTGTGTGGCAGGGAGGGACTCCACGTAGGCAGGAGCAGAGCGAGAGTGCCTGGCAGTTGGCATGAATGTCACCTGAGTGTGGGCTTGGCAGGATGAGGTGACTCAGTAGGTGCCACCAATTTGGAAGAGAAACCTTGAAAACTGAACGGTTCCTCTGTAAGGGTGTGCTGCTCAGGTGGCTGAGCGTTGTGGTCGTCACCACAGCGTGCTGAACTAAATCTGGGCTTGCTAATTGGTAACTGTTAATGTCAAAAGCTGATGGTATTTGTGTGACGCCTTCCTGATAGAGCACCTCACCTTGCCCTGTGCTGCCCTGAGTGACTGACGTGAGTGTTGTCTTCCCGAACGCATGTTGCTCTTATAGATTGCCCGGGAGGCCGAAGCCGCCATCTTTCACAGGCAGTTGTTTGAGGAACTGCGTCGTCTGACTTCCCTGAACTGTGATCCCACGGAGGCTGCTGCTGTTGGCGCTGTGGAAGCGTCCTTCAAGTGCTGCAGTGGGGCCATTATTGTCCTCACCAAGTCTGGAAGGTAGGAGGTGACAGGTTCCCTCAGATCAAGCCCATTTTGTGACAGGGTGGGGGAAGGAGACTCAAAAAGATGGCTTTGAAAGACTAGAGCTGTCACAGTGAAGCCCTGGTTTTGGCAGCAACTGAGCCCCGGCCGCCTGCCTGCAGTGCTGGTTCCTCAGGAGATGGGCAGACATCTTGAACATCTGCACATACGTAACCTCCAAGTTCCTCAGCCGGCCTCTGCCAGTGTGGCATCAGCACCGAGCCCTGCCTCCCCTTGCTGTTGCAAATGGCATCTCTGCCAGCAGCGCTGGCTGGAAGAGTCAAGGGGAAATAAATGTTGCAGCTTTGATTCAAACTTCTTGGCAAGAAATCCTCCATTTAACAGTAAGACACAAGTTCAGTGGATGCAGAATCTGTGGGGGGTTTTTTTGGGTTTTTTTGTTTTTGGTTTTTTTTTTTAAATCAAGGTCTCGGATTTTGTAGTAGCATCCAAATTATTGGTCCCTTGCTGAACCTTTTGGGCATCAGTCCTGCTTGCCTAAGCCCAAGGGGCAAAGAGGGACTGCTTAGCCTATAATTGTTAGGCAGGGAAACTGAAAGTACTGGGAATTTTCTCTTACAGGCTTCGTTATGCCTGCCTGCACATAATCTTGCTGAACAGGCAGGCCTCTGGCAGGCACCCAGCAGCCAAGTGCTGCCTGCACTCAGGTGAGCTCAGTGCCTTGGCTGCAGTTGAGAGACAACAACGCAGATGCACTGGAACTATATAGTTTGGGATTCCTGTCCAGTGACAGTGACAACTGCTGAGTAGAGACTCACTCTTCCAGTTTTGGAAAGGGAGCTGAAGCCTTGCTGATCCGATTTTTCATCTAGAGGAACTTGGGCTGCCCACTCAAAGCATGTCTGACCATAAGTCTCAGAATTCTTTCTGGAAGACAATCTGAATTTCTTACACTGGATTCAGACCAAAAACATAGCGCAGCATCAGAGATGTGATTATATGCACTGGGCATGGTCTCCCTGAAGATCTGGACCACCGGTGAATCCTTCACCTAAATTTACAGCTTAAAATTATTTGAAGCAGCCACTTTCTGCAGAGCTGAGGAGTGACTGCAAGCACTGAGTTTCTGGATACCCTCGTGCTTCTAATATTTCTTTGTAAAAGGTTCCAGTCTTACACTTGACCTTTTAAAAGAGATTTGAACTCTGATATTTGAATATTTTTAGCTGTGGATTCTGTTACAGCCTTTGAGTACCTGGATCTCCTAGAGCTACGAGGAGATTTCTTGGACAGTGTGGGAAGGATTGTCTGAGAGGTGGCACGTGTGTTTGGGTGCTTCAAGCAGACTGCTACTGCCTACCTTAAGCAGCAATCTTTGAATCTGAATATTGCAGAGTTTGGCGCCACGAAACAGGGCTGCAAAAGCTACTAGTGGAGGTACCGGCATGCTCATCAGAAAGATGGAGCTGTAAATGCCAGTGCCTTGCAGGTTTAACCTCCATTTATTTGCCAATGCCCTCTGCAAGCAGTGCCTGGGGAAAGGGAAGCTGTAGTCCCCACCCAGGGTGTGCTGCTTGCTATTTTAAGGAGACTCTGCCTGGCTTCCCATTTTGGCCTCTGTTGTGTTTGCTTCCTGTTGGGCGCAAGAGCGGAGCTCTACGGAGGAGCCGGCCTGTTTGCTGGCTTCAGCAGGTGAACGTGGCTGGGAGGCAAATGGCTTCCTCCTTGGCAAGCTTTGGGGAGTGCTGCTGGCATGGGCACTTCCCATCCCATAGACCGGGAGCTCCTCAAAACAGAGGGAACTTGCAGGGACCCCCACTGAGATGCCAAGGCCCAGAATAAATGGCACCTCGCCACCTTAACATAGCAACAGAGACAAATAAAGGCTTGTTTTTGCGACCAAAACACCCAGATGGCACTTTCTAAACTTGGAGGCAAGGTGAATTTCACCAGGGGCCAGACTGCTCTTGGTGGTGGTCTGTCCAGTTGCCTAATTGAGAATTCAGCAGAGCATCTGGTTCGTTGGTGAACTTGGCTCTTGTAGCATCTCCTGTGGCCATCTTCTGTGTCCCTCCAGGGGTTTTGTGGAGCCCTCCAGGGTGACAGCCAAACCTTGCTGCTGCTTGTGCTCCCGTTGGCTGTACACAGGCTTCCTCAGGTGGCTGTGCCTGCAGTGTGGTGCTTCACCTCCTGGTGTGGTTTCCTTCTAGGTCAGCGCACCTGGTGTCCCGGTACCGCCCGAGGGCTCCCATCATCGCCGTGACCCGCAATGACCAGACGGCACGCCAGGCTCACCTCTACCGGGGCATCTTCCCAGTCCTGTGCAAAGAACCAGCTCATGACTCCTGGGCAGAGGATGTGGACTTGCGTGTGAACCTGGGCATGAACGTTGGTGAGTGACGCTGCTCTAGCCTCACGTGGGGAATGGGCTGGTGGGCTGTGGTGGTGCTGTTGGGGTTACTGGTGGGGACAGGTGACCAAGCGAGAGTAACTGGCTACCTGTGTGGTAACAGCATCCAGTTGGGAAATGGGGAAATGGTAGTTGCATAAGCACAAGTGCATCCGGTTGGGAAATGGGACAGTGCGTTTGTCACAGCTGCCTTAAAATAGGTTCCAGCAGAAAACCAGATTAACAGCCACCTCAAGTGCTTGAACTGTGGTGCTCCTTGCTCCTGTGAGAGAAGCAAAGCCCGGAGTAAGGAGACTCCTTTCTCCAGCTCCTCTGCAACTCCTGTGCTGTTGAATTTCACTCTCCGTACTGCAGAGGGGCCTGAGCAGAGGCAAAGGGTCCCCAATGGGTGGGCAGCAGGAGTACAGGATCCTAATACCGACCCAGAGCTGTGGCTGCTGTGGGACAGGCTGCCTGCCCCCCTCTGCACCTGAGTGGCTTGGGGAGGGGGTGACAGGCTTGCCATGTGGCAAGCTGGTGGTGGTGGGACCTGAGCTTCTGATGCCTCCCTCTCTTCTCTCCTAGGCAAAGCGCGTGGGTTCTTCAAGAGCGGTGACCTGGTCATCGTGCTGACGGGCTGGCGCCCTGGCTCTGGCTACACCAACACCATGCGTGTGGTGCCTGTTCCCTGAACGACTGGCTGCAACCAGCAACCACCTTCCTTCCCCCTTTCCCTCCGCTCCCCTCTCCCCTTGCATTAGGCCAGCCGTAGCTTGCGCTGTTCTTGTCCCTAGAGTGGATGTAGGTTGCTAAACACCACCCAGTGCAGTAGCAGCAGGGGGAAGAGACCTTAAATCACTAAAGAAAAAATATACTTGAAGTGTTTAGTTTTTTTAAAAACCTCTTCCCGTAGTGAAGTCCTGCCCTGACATATGTCCTGTGTGCTGCTGGGAGCCCTCTGAGCAGAGGGCCTGCCCTCAGCCTGTGCGCACCCTTCCCTTGCGGAAGGGGACAGGTGCCCTGTGGGCAGTGGTTCTGCTGTGACACTCCTCGAGCTGCTGCGCACCCCCCTCCTATGCAGCCACCCGCTGTCCCAGCCACAGCCCTCCCTGCAGACCAAGTCCAAGGTGCATCCAGCGGGTGGTTCCCAGGGCTGGGGGCAGAAGAAGGTGTTGGCTCCCAGCACGCTCCACCTGTGTGCAAAGAGCTTCCCGTGCTCCCCTCGCAGCGCCCTCCCTGTTAGTCGTGTTTCTTCCCCGCCCTGAGCCTCCCCCCCGCACTCCGACGACCCCCGGGGCGGCAGAGCACCACTGTTCATCAATAAAGAGAAGCTGAAGCACCGACCGGCCTGCCCTGTGCCTCGGGCTGGGAGGGGGGAAGGGCGGCGGTCGGGGTCCTGCTCCTGCCTCAGCCTGCCGGGAGGGCACCTGCCGCCCGCCCTGCTGCGGTTGCTCCAGCTCGGGGCGGACAGCGGCCCGCTCCCTGTTGTGGCCCGCCCGGCGCCAGGGCAGCGCGCAGCTTTGGGCGTGCGCGGCCCCTTTAAGGGGCGGGTTCTCCCCTGGCCCCGCCCCTCCTCCCAGCGGGCGGGGCGCGCTGGGCGGGGAGCTGAAGACGGCGATGGGCAACAGCGGCCAATAGGGGCTCGCGGTGGGGGCGGGGCGTGGAGGCAGGCGGCCAATGGGCGGGCGACGGGGAGTCTCGAGGAGGTCGGGCGCGCGGGGCATGACGGCGCCGGGCAGCGCGGGGCCGCCGCGCAGGTAGGGGCGGCTGGGGGGCACCGGGGGGCCGGGGCCGGAGCCGGAGCCGGGCCACGGGGGTGGGGGGGTCCGGAGGGGGGGGGCCCGGGCCCAGGGGGCGGACGGGGCCGCGCCCCTGGTGCCGCCGGGGAGCCCGGTGTCAGACCCTGCCGGCCGGAGCGCTCTGAGGGGAGCGCGGGAGCGCCGGGCCCCCCCGCACCCGGCGCCTCGCTGAGGGAACGAGCCGGGCGGGGGCTCCCTGCGCTGCCCGGCCCGAGGCCGCCGGTTCTGCCTGCGGGGCGGCTCCGGGCGTGGGTGGAGGCTGGGGGCTGGCCCTGGGGGCTACTCCGGCCGCCTCGGCGGTGCTGGGCGGCGGCTGCGCTCTGTCGGCCCGCGGCTGCCCCGGTGGGGCCCGGTGCCGGGCTGGCTCCGGCGCACGGGGTTCCCGCAGCGGCGCCGGCTCGAAGCCGCATCCCGGCTGCGGGGCGCCGAGACCTGCCGGCCCTGAGGCTCTGGCGCTCGCCCCGGCCGTGGCCCGTCGGGGACAGGGGGACCGCCCCAGGCGCGGGGCCCGGGGACACGCGGCGCCGTCCCCGCCCCCCCTGACCTCCTGCCTCTCTCCTGACAGCGCCGCTCGGCACCGGCCGCTTCCCTCCAGCATCCCCGGCGGTGGCTCTGCTCCAGTAGCCGGCACACGGGACTGAAATGACCTTGAAAGCCGGGAACAAGGGCAGCTCGCCGGATCCCGCCCGGGCTCGCCTGGGCCGAGGCAGCCCGGCCGCAAGTGCCTCCCTCTGGCCCTGATCCTCGTGGGTTTTTCTGGGGGCGAAATCCCCGGCTCGCCCTCTCCTGCCTCCGCCACACGCTTCCCTCTTGCGCCGGCGGCGGGGAGGGGATCCAGCGAAAATCAAACGCCGCCGGAGGGGCTCATGCCAGACCGTTTCCAGGCTGGATCCCAGTGCTGCGTAAGGGAAGGGAGGTGCTGATCCGGGGGCAGGGAGAAGCACCGGGCTTCGCCTGGCAAAGCTGCAGTGCAGGAAGCAAGCAGGGAGCCTCGGGGAGGCGGTGCGGGCAGGGTGGGGGTGTGAGCCCCCGTACAGCGCCCAGGGGGTCGGCACCTCGCCAGCAATGTGTTCTCTTTGCCGGGAACTCCTGCGCCCGCCTGCTGTGCCTTGTTTTGGGGACTTAGTGCTCCAACTGTTCCTGTCCTGCTCGTAACTTGGGACACTTGGGACGGTGATTTTCCTGCAGGAGCAGCTTCCTGCTAAAAAAATTTCTCGAGAAGCATGATAGTGTGAGCTGCTAGGAAGTGTTTTCCTTTGTATGCCAGAGCTGGAAGCAGCTCTTGGCAGGGAGACCTCCCTGTCAGCTGTGCCTGGAGTCCAACCTTATCTTATCCTGTGTTCCCGAACCCTGGATCTCTATCCCTGCTGCATCTGGGAGCCAGGATGGAGTGAGATCTGTAGAGCGGAGATGAGGGAGCTGCTGCAATGTCTCTACTGGGGCTAAGGATGCTCCTCACAGCCCCCAGATATGCCCTGGAGCAACTCGGTACCAGTGCTGTGTCCAGGGGCCTTCTGACCTGGGACTTGTCCTTGGCAGTGACCGTAAGAGGGAGAGAAAACTGGGACAGGACCATGCAGCACTTTCAAGTGCTTTCCAGCTTCTGGCCTTTTTTGTTTCAGGGGATTTCTGGGTTCAGTGACCTTAGGGGGGGGGGTGTTTCTTGATGCCCTTGCCTCGAGCAGAGGGTGCCTCTCCCTGTCCCCTGCACGGGGTGCCCTTTCGTGTCAGCCCCGGTCAGGGCTAAATCCGCTCGCCTGGATTAAGCAGTGCGATTGCTTGGGGATTTAAGGGATGATGTGGGGGAAACCAGAGCGGACTGAGCTCCAGAGAGGGAGGCTGCAGAATGGGTTAGAGCCCCTTTTCCAGCACGGGGGCGGGGGGGGGTGAAGGCTTCGGTGCTTCCACAATATGAGGCTCGGCTTCAGGGCAGCGTGGTATCACCTGGCAGAGGATGTTCATGATGCAGGGCTGCCCGTCCTGAAGGCATGGGGTGTCTGAGAATCAGGCAGGGGAAAAGCTTTTCCGTGTGATTCCAAGAGATGTTATTTTGATGTTATTTCAGTGCTTCTGGTCAGTAGAGTGTCCCTTCTCTTACAGACACATCGTTTGACCTGAGCCTCTCCCAAAGAAACCCCACACCCTCTGTGTGTTTGTCCCATTTCCACAATGCTCGGGCTTTGGGGCCATGTGGGAAGCTTGTTTACTTTGCAAGTGCCATGATGCAGGGATCCAGGAGCTGATTCCCAGCCTGGTCCTAACTGCATGGCACCAGTAACTTGTGTTTGGTTTTTCTGCAGCCCCACATATGTGCTGCATCTTGAGGGAGCATCTCCCATGCCTCCAGCTGGGATTCAGCCTGGCTCCATTGCATCGGGACAGTGTTTTGATTGGGCTGCCAAGGCTGTGGGGACACGGGGGCTCACGTGGCTTCAACTCTCAGGCTGTCTGGGCATGGCTGTTGGGGTGAAGCGCCCCTGTCCTGCCTCTCGTGGAGTCTGTGGGGCATATTTTAGATGGGTATTCCTTCATATGAGCCCCTTGGAGTGGTAGCAGGGTGCATGTAAGGAAATACAGGTGGCAAAAGAGCCCCTTTGTATGTAGGAAGCAGTTTGGTATGGCTTCTCTGCCTGGGCTTTGCTGCGCCACCATGGCATCATCCCTGTGGGCACTGGGATGAACTCCAGCTCTGCACTCATCCTGCCTGCTGCTGTCCTGCCTGTGCCCCACCTGCTCTGGCATCACCCCCTGCCTGTTGTAAGCTGAGCTCTTTTCCCTTGAATAATTTCCTCTCTGTAGGTCTGGTGGCTGTTTGCTGGCTCTGCCATTCTGCCGGAGCCCATGGATCACTGCTCTGGCCCCAGTCCCCTGGGATCGTGCTCCACTTTGGCGCTCGGTGCCAAGCGCTGCAGCATGGCTATCTCCGGTTGTGGTTTGCCAAGGGCGGAAGTGTCACCTTTCTAGCCCACCGGGTGATAACCTTCCCTGCGCAGCGCTAGGAGTGTGTTTACTTTACCTGTTGCGGTCGATAAGCACCTCTGATAAAATTCATGATAGTAAACAACAGGCTTTAACGAGAGGGGAGCAATTAAAGGAGAGAGGTGGTGCCCTCGGCAAGCTCTGCCCTGGGAAGATGGTGTTTTGCTGACCTGGAGGAGCAGACCCTGGTCCTCGCTGCCTGAAATCTCCATTACTCCAGGGAGTTTGCAGACCTGTGATTTTCCCATTCCAGTCTCCATCTCTTGAGGAGGAGAGGCTCTGCTTTGGAGGGTGTTATCAGAGGGAGTCGCTGTTCCTTGACCCACTCGGTTGCAAGCACCAGGGAGCTCCTGGCAAGAAATGCCTGGGTTTTTTTCTCCATGTGACTTGAGAAATCACAAAAATACTTTTGCTGTCCTTGAGCAGCAGAGATACTAACGTCTGTGTGCAGACTGGGATTGAAGAGAATGGATTTACGGCTCCAAAATGCATCTCTCCCCTCTTTCCTTCCCTGTGTGGGCTGACAGGCTTCTCCTTGCAGCACCAAGCCAATGCATGAAAGAGCAGCTCCCCTGAAGAGCCCTGAGCCCATGCATGGCCGTGAGAAACTGGAGGCATCCCACAAGGAAAAGAGTTTGGATTCCCTTGATGGCAGGTGAGGGGCAGTGTCCTGGGGGCTTCGGTTGAGTATTTGGTCTTTTTTTCCTCCTGTTGTGACCTCACACAGCATCTCTGCTACTTCTAAGCCCCCAAATACAACCTGCCAGCGAGGGGTGGGCACAGTGGGTCCCTTCTTTGTTTTCCCCCTCAAATATTTGGTCTATAAAAGCAGGGAGGGGGGAGGGGTTTGGGGAAGGGAATGTTACTCCTATGGCTGAGGCTGTTGGGCGGATTTCCCTGTCTCTGTGGTTTTTCCATCTGCCTGTGTGATGAATGCCCCTGTGCGTGGCCAAAACAGAGTCCGTCCTCCTGCCCAGGCATGTTCCCAAATTCCCGTTTGTGCTTTCCTTGGGGAAGCTTTGACCTGGCCAAAGCTGCCCATTGCCAGCTCCTGACCTGTCCCAGGCTGCTGCTGGGGGCAGCTCTGGGCTCCTTCCTCTGGTGCTGGGCTGTGTTTTGGGTACGGGCACCCTGGTGCTGGTGTCTCCACCAGCTCGCCATCAGCCTGATGCCAGACAAAGATTAGCCTTTTGTAGCTGTTATTTAACCTCAGCAATGCCCAATGCTACAATAAATCACTGAGACATCTGAAACATGGCTTCCCAGGGTCTCTCTTTGGTCCTCTGCAGCTTGTGGTGTCTCTTTTTGCGGCATATGTGCTTTAGGGAACAGGCAAGAGACCTGGGGCTCTTCACTTACCTGATTATTATTTTTCCTTCCAGCCTCCGCCTGAACGAAGCGCTGAAGGATGAAGACATCAAGAAGTGCCACCGGGAAGTGGTAAGTCTTTGGCTTTGTGAGCAAATGAGCTGGTTCATTGTAGCCTGACCCCGGCTGTTTACCACGGAGGAGCCTGCCTGGGGTCTCGGGTGTGGGCTGCGGGAGCTGGAGGCGAAGCCGCAGCAGCTCCTGTTGCAGGGCAGGGGCTCCTGCCTGCATTTTCAGGGGAGCCGATGACAGTTTGTGTGGCCTGTGATCTGCCTTGCAAACACTTTCAAAATTTTCCACCCAGAGCAAAGGACAAAGTGGAAATCTTGACTGCAAGCAGCTTGGTTCCTGTCTGTTGGAACCTTTTTGGTTATTCAGATTCTGCCCAAAGCAGAGCTTTTCTGTCCATCTACAAATGAGATGCTCTGGAAGAGGAAGAAGTGGAGGGAGGAGGCATTTTGCCTTTCCCCATGAAGAAAATGGAGGAGAATAACATTTTGTTGATTATTTAGAGGCATCGGAGAGGGTTGTGGGGTTGGCAACAGGTTTGTGCTGTGGCCAAGGGGTGTTTCTTGGTGGTGGCTTGGAGGTGATGCCACAGTCCCCTCCATGTCCTTCCTTGTCCCCCTGAAACGGTCCCACCGGTGCCCCCACCATCCCGGTGTCTTGCCAGGGACTGTCTAAGCTGACCCCAGGTGATGCTGAGCCTTGATCCTCTTACGGCCCGGCTCATCTGGTGACAAGGTGTGCAGAGCAAAGATGACCTTGTCAGTGTGGGCAGGAGGGCTCTCCCTGTGGTGCTGCCTGCAAACCAGCCTTGCTGCCCTGGGGCCCTTTGAGCTGTGCTGGATCTCTCTGCATCCTGGCAAAGCATCTTGTCCCTTGGATTTTAGGGGGCAGCCATCTCTGCCACAGGGACAGCCGTGTCCCTGGGGAGCACCCTGAGGTCTGGGGCGCTGCCTCCTCCAGGGCAGGGGGCACAAGTCTGCCCATGCTGCCTTACAGGACTAATTGAGTGGATTTGCTGCAAAGTGTTGAACTGCTTCGGAGCCTTTAACTTATATACAGAATTATTTAAGGGTGAACCTGCCGAGCCTCCTGCCGCGGCTGCTGGCAGGCTTTGAAGAGGCACCGGGAATATAAATAGCTGGATGGCGCGGCGCGATGGGCGCAAAGCAAGTGTTGTCACTGTGCCCCGAATAAGGGAAGAGCTTGAGGAGGAGGAGAGAAACCGCTGGGCAAAATAAATTGCCCGTGGATGAGTCCAGGAGAAAACCAGCTCCTCTCAGGGGCTCAGTAGCCTCCTTGGATATTAGGGGAAATGTTTATCTGGGAGGATGGCACAGCGTTTGCTGGGTGCTGGGTCATCTGAACCTCCTCTAGCCCTGCGGGCCCGCCATCGCCAGCCCAGCGGGACCCCGCTGCGCCGGTCCCGGGTGCGGGGCGAGGGAGATTGTTTTGCTAGAGGGTGTTTTTTGGGTCTCCTTATCAGCAAGGTCACCAGATAACTTCTGCTCTGCTTCATTTTCAGGCTGCTAGCAAGTACAACTCCCAGTACCACAAGCTGTTCAAGGACATCCCGACGGAGGAGAGCGTGCTGAAAGGTGGGTGACATGGCAAGGGGCGGGCACAGGGGTGGCAGGATTTGGCACACAGTCTGCCATGTCCCTCTCTCTGCCTTGCAGTTTGTTCCTGCGCACTCCAGAGAGATATCCTCATCCAGGGAAGGCTTTACATCTCCCCTAACTGGCTCTGCTTCTACGCAAATCTTTTTGGGAAGGACATCAAGGTAACATGGAGGCCAGCTCACCCTAGTCCCATAGGGCTCATAGCTCAGGCTGTGCCACAGCTTATCCCCTCCCACACCCAAATACCACCAAAATCGCTGTCAAAAACTGCCAGTGTAAAGGGGAGTGCAGCTGTGCCCCCCACTCTGATCACCCGTGACATCTGCCTGGGGAAACCAAATACTGGTTTAGTTTAAAATTTCCTGATGCAAAACCTACAAGCCGCAGTGGCGTCTGAAGGAAGATCGAAGGTTTTTTGGGGGAAAGATTTGAATCTGTTGGCTTTTCTTCTTGATTTACAGTGTTTCCCTGTTAGTCTGGTGCATGACAGGGATCTTGCAGAGGAATTACTTCCTTTAAAACTGGGCTGAAGAACTGAATTATTTATTGTCAGCTGCTTTAAACAAATATCTGAAGGAAGTGCGGGGTTTCAGTGAATTTACCTTGCCATAAATTACATCCTGCCTTTTTTTTAACCCTCCCCAGGCTTGCAGGGGGTTCTTGTAACAGGTCTTAGGGAGACCTGCTGGATGATGCTTTCCCCATGTCCTCACTGTTTTGATCAAGTAAAAACCACCTCCGAGCTGAGATTAACATAGGGAGGGGATGCCGTGACCTTTAATAAAAAACAAGCTGTCTCTGTGAAATGCCAAATCCCTGTGTCACTGCTCTGCTTGGAGCGTAGTTACAATGTGTGTTAAATCTACACCTTGTGAAAGAAACTCCCCAAGCTTGTGCCATGCCTGTCCCTGCCCCTCCCCGTGTCTTTTTGCCTTCCAGGTTGTGATCCCAGTGGTCTCCGTGCAGCTGATAAAAAAGCACAAGACGGCTCGGCTGCTGCCCAATGGCTTGGCCATCACCACCAATGCCAGCAGAAAGGTAAGGCCGGCACTTTGAGCATCGGTACCTGGCCTCGCTGCAACCCGGGGATGCCCTGGTCTGAGTTGGCTGTGACTTGAGAGCAGGGAACAAAGCAATTCCCATCTCCGGGTGAAAGCATGGGCCACTTGGGAAGTGAGCACTGCTCTCCATGCTGGCAGCCAGCCAGGGCAAACACCACTGCTTTGCTTTTTGTTTCTGAATTTCACTTTGTTTCTGTGTGAAGCAAAGCTCAAGTGAAACTCGGCCGAGCCTGACAAATCCCTGCCAGGCTCAAATAAAACCTTGAGACTCCTTGAATGCAAGCAGGGGAAGGGTTTGGGCCAGTGTTCAACCTGAGCTGGTGGAAAACTTGGTTAAGGGGCTGAATTTCCAGCTTGAAAATCATGTTGGGTGTTGGTGGCCATAGTGAGCTGATGTAGTTCTGCTCGGAGTGTCCAAGTCCTCGCAGGCTCAGGTGCTGCTGGCAGCATTGTGCATTGCCTGTCCGCTGCTAGGGAGGGGATTATTCCTGCGGGATTTTGGGAAGGGGGTTATTCCTGCAGGATTTTAGCAGGGGGTGGCTCAAGGCAGGATTTGGGTTCAAGGCAATGTGGTTGCAAGGCTGCTTTGCACATCATCTGGGCTCTGCATCCGGCAAGGTGAGCGCTGCCCTGTGTCCCCTTGTGCTGATCCATGGGAATGTTTTCGGTCGCTCCCGGCCCCGTTTGCTGCTGCATCCCTTTGGGCTGAGCACGGGAGGCCCCATAGGAACAGCAGCTGAACGAAACTGGCCCCATAAAAAATCTGGTCCAGGTTTTAGCAGGCTGCAAAAATAACAGCAGGGAAACTCTGCAGGGAGATGCCTGTGTGGGGATGTGGCTCCTGAAGGAGGGGAGGTTCAAGGGCGGGATGTCTCTGCCTGTCCCCTGCCTGTGGAGAACCAGACTCTGGAGGGGAGGGAATCTCTCCTGGCAGCTTCTCTCTTTTCTCTTGCAGTACATCTTCGTATCCCTCATCTCCCGCGACAGTGTCTATGATGTCCTGAGGAGAGTCTGCACGCACCTGCAGGTACCCTCCACCCCACATCCGATGGCATTTCGATGGCCACAGGGCCCTGTGCTCGCCCCTTGGGCTGCATTTGGGTAGCAGAGGTCTTCACCACCTCCGAGGCTTCAGGCTGCTCATAAATCCCTCCCTGGTGCCCACCTGCTTCTTCCCAGCATCCTCACTCCACAGCAAAGGATGGGAAGAGGGGCAGGAGCCATGCCCTGGGCACATCCTGTCCCCATGAGCCACCGCTGACCTTTTCTGGGTCACAGATGAGATGACGGAGGGAGAGCCTGGAGTTTCTGCTCTCTCCCAGGGCGTGTATATGAATTATTTATAAGCTGGTAGTAATACTAGTTCTGCCACTCCGCACACATATGCTGCCTTTTCCCCAGATCTAAAGTTTTAAGGGGAGGAAAAATGGTACAAAGTAAAAAAAAATTGTTAAAAAGTCTTAAGGGGGGAAGACATCCATCAGCCCTCGAGCTGAGAGGAGGATCACGGGGACTCTTCTCCCTGTCTTTGAAGCACGTGGGAAGCCGTGCTGGGGCCCTTTCCCGCCCAGAAGGGTGTCTGCTGGCTCTGCTGGGGCGGTGATTTGGGTGACTCAGCCTTGTTGCTGAACTGGGGAATTTATTCTTTGAAATGTGCTGGGCTCTGCCCAGATATTGTCCCAAGGGTTTATCCCGTCCGCTGGGAGCCGAGGCCAGCGCAGGAGTCCTTGGCTCAGCCATGGCCCTGTAGGGTTTTTAGTGATGGGAAGCAGCAATGCGGTGCCCTGTCCCCTGCCGGCTGCTCTTCTTCATCCCCTGCATCCCTGTGCTTGCAAGTTTTAAGCAGCTGCTCTACACAGATTCGCTGGAAAAGTCAAAATTCAATTTTCTGGCACAGGTTGAAGCAGAGAGGGGTGGCACCCTGGCACCCATTTCTTTCTCCTCTCTAGGTTTCGAGTAAGAAGAGCTTGAGTTTGAAGGAGCTGACAGAGGAGCCTGACGCCGTGTCACTGGTGAGGGTCAGGGCAGCTCTTGGGGAGGGAAGGACCCCCCTGAGCTCATGCTGTGGGCAGGAGAGCATCTGCCTGGCCCCTTGGTGGGTCTAATGCCTTTGCAGCATGCTGAGGTTCAGCTGGCAGCCACTGGCAGGGTGCAGGGTTGGTCCTCTCCCCTCGCTGCCGGCAAAGGTTGTGCCTTTGTAGCTCGTCCTCCAGGATGTTCATACCCGGACTTGGCAGAAATGGACGGGTCAGGATGACTTCAACAACGTGTGGCTGAGCACAAGCCGATGACTTGGCCAGTTGGTCTTGGTGGGTCCATTTATCAATGGAAAAAGCTTCAGAGCGATGTGTAAAATGCCGCCGCTCCACTCCTGCCAGCTGATGCTGTTCACAGCTGTCAACACTGGTAACAGGCTGGAAATGTGGTTGAAATGTCCAGAAACCTGTGGGATGGCTCGTAGCTGGAAGGCTGGAGAGGGAAAAGCCTTCTGAACCGCAGCATGACCAAGAGAGCATGAGGGGATGCATCCTGCTGCTTTCGGAGTGCGGCAGGGCTCGGCTCTGCCCACGGCAGCTGTGTCCCTGGCTGGCAGGATGTGTCCTCTTTGTGAAATGTGGGTGGCCCATCCCCCTCTCTGCTGTGTCACGAAGCTGCTGGTGCTGTGGCTGTGCTGGGCTGTACAGGGACACTGAGCAGGGTGTCCTCCTTGGGCTGGTGGCCCTGTGCATCAGGCTGGGTGCAGGAGGTGGCAATTGGGGTGGCCTGTGTGGGCCAGTGGTCCTGTACACTGGACCAGGAGGTGACAGGTGGGGTGGCATCCCAGGGGTTGAAGGTGCTTTTCAAGGGCCAAGTCAGGAGTGATTGGGGCTGGCAGCATCTCCGGGTGCTGCCAGGGAATGGAGCCCTTCAGCAGCTCCAGCCCCAGGGACTTTCCATCAGGGAAACCCCACTGGATTCGATGC
Organism: Falco cherrug; assembly: GCF_023634085.1. Taxonomy (NCBI): domain Eukaryota; kingdom Metazoa; phylum Chordata; class Aves; order Falconiformes; family Falconidae; genus Falco; species Falco cherrug. Next base: position 1,002,162 of record NC_073703.1, on the reverse strand, counting down.
CTTTCCAGGGCATGCTGGGATGGGGATGCTGAGCCATGGGGTGGGCAAGGGGCTCTCGGAGGATGACAGGTGACCGTGCTGAGTTTCAAGGGGTAGAGGAAGCAGCGATCGGTATTTGGGGCAGGTGTGGGGTGCACGGGCAGCTCCTTCCTGTGGCAGCAGGAACCTGTGTGCCCGCGGGGCCATTGTGGAGGACCAGCTCCCCCTTAGGATGATACTTCGGATGTGCTGGTGCTTGGTGGAGATGCTGTAAGGTTTGAGTCTGGATCTGGCCCCGCTGTGTCCATGGCACTGCTGGTTTCATGGGAGAAACCGCTGTTTGGTGGCACAGCTCACCCAGGGCTGTTCCCGCAGGAGGTGATCGTCCCCGAGGGCAAGTGGAGGAAGGTGTCACCCGCCTCACTGTCACTGTCACTGCCGGACACTGACTACCAGTGCATCCATCGGACCTCTGTCAGCAGCCTGAGTGCCAAGGAGAGCTCCTTCACCTCTGAGGAGCCCCTGGTTTCGGGTAAGGACTGTGTCTGACCTGGGGACACGGGTTTGTGCCCTGCCCTGCACACGGTGCTGGGCGTAAACCCCCATAAATACATGTTCATCCATCTTTTGCTCTCCTGGCAGGGACTTCTGCGTTGCAGATGAGCAGGGTAGAGTCTGGGAGTCAGTGGTGGGGTCCTGGGATGGGGTGGGGTCTCCTGGCTGTGGGGTCTGAGCATTCAGCGAGTGCCTGTAAGGCCATGCGGGCAGTGTCGGCCCATGAGGGAGGAATATTTGATGCTTGAAGGCTCCCGGTTGCCAGAAGAGCAGGAGCATCTGTCCAGCGCCACTGTGCTGCTGACCCTGGGCTTGCATTTCAGAAAGTGCAATAAACACTGAGGAGGAGCTGGAGGTGGAGCAGAGCTGCGTGGCGGAGCTGAGACCCTCTGACTACCAGCTCCTGAAGATCTTCATTGTGCTGTAAGTGTGCCAAGGGCAGCCCTGGTGTGGGGAGGGTGGGGGTTGTGCTAGGAGCGTCCATCTCAGCCACAGGCTTTGAGCACTTGTGCTTGTTCCTCTGCTCCCAGCATCTGCCTCCTGGTCGTGTCCTCCTCATACCTGGCATTTCGTATCTTCCGTCTGGAGCAGCAGCTCTGCTCTCTGAACCGGGACTACCTCTCCCGTGGGCACAGGAGGTGAGGGACCCTTGGGGACACTTTGGTGCAGGTGTGTCACACTGTGAGTGGAGGACCTGAGGGATGTGGTGCAAAGAGCAACGGCTGTGCTCTGTGACATGTCCCAGGGATGCTTTGTCCCTTATTCTGTGGCTGCTGTTGGGATGGCTGATGGCAGACCCCGAAGTGCCATCCCCATGCAATAGATGATCTTGTCAGCTGCTGGTTTGAGTGACTGGAGAAAGCTCTTCTGTCCCGAGGCTTTCAGCCCTTGGGAAGAGGTTTCCTTGTGGGTTTGGGGCTGGTTCTCCAGTTGCAGGAAGCACCAGGGCATCTTAGTGGAGCTGGGCTGTGCCCTGGGGCTAACGTGTCCATGGTGGGTGTCAGCAAGGGATGGACAGGAGTGGGTTCCCTTGGGTTGGGGACATCAGGGCATCTCCCTCCTTGTGCCCACAGGGCCTGGGCGCCAGGCTGGGACACAGTGCCTCTGCAGCTGCTCGCCCCGTCTCACCCCGCTCTTTGCCTGCAGGTGACCATGGCCCGCAGTGCTGGCTGAGGACGGATGCTGAGATGCTGGCGCCCTGTGTACAGATCCCAGTGCTGCGTCCTCCCGGCTGTGGCTGTTGCACGTGGCCTGGCTTTGCCTTGGCCGGTAAAATGGGACCAAGTATCTTCTCTCTTCCTACTGGCACCCGCTCCCGGTGAAACTGCCCTGCCAGCTCACGGCCACCGGTGCCAACTCCCTGTCCCACTGGAAACCTGTTTTCTCCCCGTGATGCTTCTGTGCCGTAGCACCGGATGATGGCTCAGGGCTGCCGAGTGGTTGGACCTCCCTTTAGGACTTGCTGCTAAAACGGGAGCTGGTTTTTATTCCAGGCTTGGGTTTTTCTTGTTAAAAGATGACCTTAGGCTTACTGGGACCCCCCAAAAATGGGGATGAGCTGCTGCTGCTGCTCTGAGTGAGGCCCAGGCAGCAGCTCTGGGCTGAGCCTACCTGTTCGTCCCATTGTCAGTACCCCCAGGGCTGTCACTGGAGGAATGGCCCCAGCCCCGGGGGTCTGCGGTGACACGGAGAAAGGGTCCACCAGCCCTGTGGAGCATCTTCTGTCTCAGCAGCCAAGGGTGGGGGCACAGTCCAGGGCCCCCGCAGCTCTGCCGGGCTCCACAGCGGCCCGCAGCCCTTCCCTCCTGGAGCACTGGGCCATCTCTGGGTGTGCGTGTGTGTGAGTGTCCCCTGCAAAGCACTTTAGGGTCCTCCAGGCCAGGCGTCCTCGCTGGGGACTGCACCTGGCAATGGTGCTGGACCAAGGCTTCGTTAGCCCTGCTTGCCTCATTAAGACATCCCGTAAGGAGCCCGCGCCTGGCACTGGTGAACATCCTGGCTCCCAGCATGTCTGTGCCCTTGCTTGTGTGAACCTCGTCACCATGCAGAGCTGAGTGCTGCAGGATTTGTCCTGCAGCTTGCCCTGGGAGCATGCTGTGGTGGCAGGTGATACCTGTGTGGTTTCCTTTGATTTTTCTTTCCTATTTTTTGGGAACGACAAGTGCTGATGGGGCCAAATCCCCGAGTGCTGGGGAAGAGCTCCCTGCTCGCTCCAGGCTCGGAAGGGCTTTTAAATGAAAATAAACCCAGGATTTTCTAGCACATCGCTGTCTGTTGCTGCCATCCTTGCAGCGGTGCCAGGCTGTGAGCCCTGCGACTGGGTACCCCAGAATGTGCACTGCCCTGGTGCCCCTTTGCTGGCCAGGGGCACATGACCTGGCATGGGGACGCGGGGCACATCCTTGTCCTCCCTTAGGGCCAGGGCTGGTGGGCCTGGGGCTGTTCTGCCCCCGGTGTCACAGCCAGTAGGGCAGGCTGGAGGGATGCTGTGTGCTCCAGTGCTGCTGGGATGCTGGTGGGCGCTCAGCATCATTTATCTACAGCAGGGAATGTCACCCTGCGTGTCTCCCAGGCCATGCCGGGGGGGATACCAGGCTGGGCATGCAGCCCTGGCTGGGGCAGGGGGACCGGGTTGGCTTCTGAGGGGACACCCAGGGCCGGGGATGCTCCGGGCGCGGGGGCTGGGAAGCGTCGCTAGGTGGCAGCAGAGACTGCAGGATGCGGCGCCGAGGCTGGGGGCCGGGCCACTGGGTGCCTGGTGAGGGTGCAGAGCTGCAGCCCCGTCCTGCTGGGGTGGACAGGGTGAGCCGCCCTCCTCCTCCTCCTCCTCCTCCTCCTCCTCCTTCCTGAGCATCTGCAACCCAAATCCCGCCGCCAGCATGGCCTATGCAGCAAAATGCATGAAAATGGCTCAACTTGAAAGCCACAGGGAAGGCGGTGCTGGCTGAGTGGGGACTGAGGTGGTGTCACCCCATTTTTTCATGAGACTGAGCACCCTGGGGTGCTAGGGGTGCGGTCTGTGGTTCGGCCATGTTTCTGGCCAAACTATCGACGCTGCTTCTTCGAAGTCCTGGCATTATGGGGCCATCGGAGCCTTTGATTTTGTGGGTGACCTGGCAGATGAAAGGTGATGTCCTGCTGCTGCCCCATCCCCACTGGGGACTTGTTTTGCCAGTGTGGCTGCTAAAATGGGTTTAGAGTGTTTAGGGTTGGATTTTCTAAAAATAAGTTGCTACTTAACAGGTTTACTCTCAAAGTGGTGCTTATGGTTCCAAAAAGGAGATTTAGAGGTTTTAGGATTGGGAGTTTTTTGGTCTCGGGTGCCCAGCCTGGTATTTTTTTGGGTGCTCCACAGCACCCAATACAAAGCAGGTACATGAGGTCCCTTGTCCCTATGCCCAGCCTGGGCCAGGCATGTGACGGCAATGGGCACCTCGGCTGCTCTCGGGGCTCTTTGGTTAAAGCCAGCGGTGGGACAACCTGCAGGTGCAGGCAGCTGATGTGGAGTGGGTTTGGAGGAGCCCGGGGTGAGCCCCTACCATGGTTTGGGGGTCCCTGCTGCCAGGAGCCGGTTGCAAGGCTCTATGTTTGCCTGCCTGGTCAGTGTGTTAGCTCTCCCACTGACGCCCTGCTTGAACTTATTTGCTTTTCTTTGTGTAAAGAAACGCCACCCAAAAGCCTCGTGTGCAGGAAACACCCCTGGGTGCTCACCCTGCTGGCTCTGGCAGCCCTGGCCCATCCCTTGGGGTCAGGAACAAGGAGCACTGGGTGCCCCCCAGATGAGCACAGCCCCTGCTCTGAAGTCCCCTAGATCCTCCCCCAGTCACACCCGCGATCCTGCCTCCTCTCTGTCTGCATTCCTCCCCAGACCTCACCAACCCCTAAAAATGGCATTAGGAGATTAAATCAGCCTGTACGGTTGCCTGGCCATCACGCAGGGCAGGGGCAGGGCTGTCCCTGGCCTGGTGGGCTCTCTGAGGCTGATCTCTGTGTGGTTCCACCCGCGGCAGGGCATGCAGTGGCCGAGCAGCTGTTGCGAGCCCTGAGGCTCTGCCCTTGAGTCACAACCATGGTGGCTGCGGTACCACAAGGCAGAGTGGCAGCGCCTGCGGAAAAGCTGGGACGACGCTGTCGCGCTCAGTGTTGTTCTCTGCCTTGGCTGAGGAAGAGTTGTTGCTGCAGACAAGGTGTGATTAACTGCCCAGCTGGTTACTTGGGGCACAGTGGGCCGCCCAGCAGGGCAGTGGTGCACCACCAGGCACTGACATGCACCACCAGACACCGACAAGCACACGGTTTGGTTTCAGTTTTATTCTGGACCCGGGAGTGGCAGTGATGTTGCTCCAGCAAAGCCCCACGGAGTCCAAAGTGAATCCCTGCAGCAAGCGGCCCGATCCCGGCTCAGCCATCTCTGGGGCTTTCAGCTCAACCCGAGCAGTGGAAGGGTCCTGCAGGGAGAGGGTCCTCCAGGGAGGCCCCAGCCCGCTGGCAGCACAGCAAGGAGGGGAAGGCCTCGACCCTTGCCTTGCCCCACCGCGGCCCCTGCGTGTTCGCTCAGGTGTTTGTGAAGAGCCTGGGCTGTGGCTCCTTCTCTTGGCAACAGGGGAAGTTTAAGCCTTTCCTACAGTTCATCGCCACGGTGCTGTGCCAGTGCACACACACCCCGGTAGGGCTGGGCTGGCAATACCACGGGTGAAGAGCTCCAGGTTCAAAATAATCCTTCCCCCTTTTCTTTTCTTTTCCAAGGGTTATATTTAACCTGGATTTCCCTCCCTGATCCAGCTGGCGCGCTGGGGTGTGGCTGCCCTGCTAGTCACCACCTGAGCAACCTGCTCTTTGCTCCTCACGAGGTTAGAGGTTACTCCTTATTCTGCAACGACATCTCATTTTAATTTTTATTTTCCCCACTGCTAAGCTTGTCTTTTAACGAGAGGATCTGCTCTGAGATCCCAGCCAGCATCCAGCACAGGAGGAAACATGTTCAATTAGAGGTGTATTAAGGACTTTTTGGGCTTCAAGGAGACCACAGTTATCTTTGGCTTTTGTACCTCAAACTCTGTCCTTTTGTTCTCCCTGATGTGTGGTTTTTTTTTTTTTTTTATCTCGGGTAACAGAACTGGTTTTGTGCTAGAGGAAGCAGCAACTGCCTCTTATGCTCCAGCTGCAGCGAATGCTAACGAGGGTTGGGGAGCACTGGTGAGCCCTCCCTGAATGTAGATGACCTAAAATTGTAATGAAAAAAACCAAACTTCAAAGAGTGAGTGTTGCTTTTCATCTCAATTAAGTTTCCTTTCCTAGGATTGGGTTTCTCAGCTTCCTATTAATTTTCCAGCAGTTCAGAGTCAGGTTTTCATTTGTATTAAGAACAAGCAAAGGTGGGGGACAAAAGAAAAAGCTATTGCTGTACAGCCTAGGAGTACCTATCTGAAGAAAACTGATTTTGGTTTTGCTCCATTCTTTAATTAATTGTAGCATTTCCTTTGGAGTCTCATCTTTTGACATCGACATCTCAGTGTTAAGATTTTGAGGGGTAAAAAATCCTTGCTGCTAAATCTTAGACTGCTCAAATACCACTAGCGGGAGGCACAAATTAGAAATAGCCATAATAAAGCATTTAGGGGCTTGGTTTTAAAGGGCTTTTGCTAAACCTGGCTTGGAACAGCAATGCCTATAGCCAATTAAAGCCGCCTAACAAAGGTGTGTTGCCTGCTGGGCAAAGGCAGAGAAGGCTCTTCAGCAGCCCATTTTGCCTCAGCAATTAGCGTAAAAATTCACCATCGAGAGGAAAATGTCTTTGAAAGCAAAGTGACTTTTCTCATTAGAAGTTCAAAGGCCAGTGATTTCCAGAAGGGACTAAGGCTTTTTCAGGAGGGAACAGGGTGTTTGGGGGGTGTAGCCATGCTGGAGGGGTTACATTCTTCTTCTTTGGGACAATCCTGCGCATGGGCATCTCCCTCAGGCACTGGGGGTGCTGCCTTGAGGACGGGGAAGGCAATTTTTTTGAGGGGGGTGGGGCTGGAGCTGCATCTCAGTCACTTCTGTGCCAGTTTGTTGATGAGAGCTTTCCACTCCGATCTCTTCTGTGTGATGTAGGAGGGGGTAAGGAGCTGCAGCAAAGGCTCCGGCCGGCCCCTGAGGTATCCCTGACACAGAGCCTCTGCGTTGCAGATCACGTACATCCCACAGTCATAGCTGTTCTGCTGGGCAGGTGCCTTCTCCTCCACAAAGGTTGCTTTGCCCTCTCTTTTGCCCAAGAAGGCCTCCAGCTTCCCTGCCACTTGCTTGGCATGGACAGAGTTGCATTTGCTGTGGGAATCGTAATGGGCGAAGCACTTTTTGTCCCTGAAATAAGCCAGCAAGCTCCAGTGGGTGCCCCCAGCAACCTGGTTGGAGTTATCGTTGACAGGCAAGAACACTAGCTTCTTGTGGAGAAGGTCCAGAGGTTGAAGGAATATGGCTATTTCTTCCTGACTAAGGGCACATTTAATGAACTGAGCCACTTCAGGGCTGATAAAACAAACCTGATCGCTAAATTCTTGGAACTGGTGGTTGGCAAAGTACTCGAAGGCAAACCCGATGATGTGATCGTTAAGCCAGTTTGGGGGCTCCAGCAAGGCAATGTCCGACTGCCTCAGCAGACTGTCCATGTAACTGAGAACAACGGGGTCCATCCTGCTCAGGTTGGGGCCACAGCACTCCAGGAAACTTCAAAAGCTGAAACATAGAAAGGAAAGATGAGTTAAGGAATTGGATCACACCTGGGACAAGATACGGTGCAACAAACATCTCGAGCGCCTTCTCAGTGAACAGTGAGCAAAAGCCTGTTTCCCAGACGGATATGTGCAGGACCAGCATTTGAACCATCTGCCAGATGAGCAGACAGACGACATGCAGCTCCTCATCTGCAACGCATGATGGGTTGAGCTGGGCTCTTCTGCTGCTCTAGGAGCAGTGCATGGCTCCAATTAGATAAATATTTAATCGTTGTGATCTTAGCCTCATAGCAAAGTGATTTCAAAGCAGTTCCTGCTCAGGAGCTTCAGGCATGCCTTCAGTTCTGTGGTTCTCACAGAAACCATACGTGAGGATCTAGGAGATGTCGGCTGGTCTTTTGGCGTTTCAGTGTTTCACCTGCACAGTGACAATTGCTGTGATTCTTTGCGTTGCTGGTATTCTTTAAAGAGAATTCTTTTGGGGGTGTCTACAGCCATACGGTCCCTTTCACCTCGCAGTGCCATAGCTAGGTGCCAGATGCATGACCTGTTCCAGGAAAACCTACTGGCCTGCCAGCACAGGAGGCAAGGCAGCGATGAGTAAAAACAAAGCAAAACAAGATCACAAACAAAACAGTTCCTTACTGTGGGAATCTTTAGGGCAAGTCTCTACCCAGCCAGTAGAGATTTCAGTAAATCAAGTACCACCAAAGCTGGATGGTCTGCAAAACACCTATCTTTTTTAAGCTCAGGTTTTAACTTGCCAAAATTTTGTGCATGACAGGAGAAAGTGCTCGTGGGTGTGCTGAGGGGTGAAGATCCCTGCAGGCTCCCACTGGTGAAGTCCACCTGTGAACAGAAGTGAGCAGTCATGCTGACCCACTCTTTCCAGTCTTTTGTCTAATGCCTAATACTCTATTTTTGTCCAGACTATGTTCTTCCCTCTTAATCTGTGCCTGTTTTCAACAAATAGAGGCTGCTTATCCTTAAAAAGGCGCCTGGGAATTCAAGTTGACTGTAGCACCTTGTCCTCCCCACCCATGTGTTCAAGGACGTACTTAAGGGACTTCAACAGGTCTTCCAGGCCGGACTTCTGAGTCCTTCCGTTTATCCGGTTATCAGAGTATCCGCTAATCCCGGTCCACCAGCCGTACCCTTCCCTTTCCCAGGCTGGTGCACTTGCTGTCTTGGCGCCCCAGGGGGTCAAAGCGTGTCGGAAGAAAGATGTACAGCACACAAGGAGGCGCTGCTCGATAGCCAACCCAAAATATTTACTATACATGAAATACTAATTATTATGATGGGGGAAATAAAAAAAAATAAAATCAAATGTTATGTGGTTCACATGTTAGAAAGAAGTAGATTTGTGCTTCTTATTGGAACATGAATCACAAAAAAAATCCTTCCTGGCCAGGTATGCAGAAATGAAGAGAGATTTATCTCTAAAAAATCTTGGCAAGGTCACATCACACGTGACTTGTAAATAACAAAATGGATGAAGCATGCTGCCTGTGTAACACGTCGGAAGGAAGGGCCAAGAGGTAGCGTATCTGGGGCCTGAGAAAGCTAATAACTATTTGTGTATCGCTGATAGAGCCAAGAGATGCCAAGCAGCAAGAGTCACCAACAAGGAAGGGGAGCAGTCATTGTTATTTATACTAGGCCAAACACAATGGTATTTGGACACGCTTCCTACGTTAATGAACTCAAACTATTTCCAAGTTTGTGGAGCAAATCCTTTGCAACAGCCTGCAGTACAAAAATAAAACCAAAACCCCAAACTAAGTCCAAGCAACTCCATAACATGCCTGAATATAGTCTTGTTTAAAGAGCTGTACATCCTGCAAGCCTAGAAGCGACCAGTTTGCTGGTTTAGCAGGGTCACTGCTGAATTTTTTTCTGCGTGTGCCCATACAACGCCCCAAATTTTCCTTTATTGTGTGTTTTTTCTGCTTCATCTTCTCCTGGAGATGTACGAAATACAGCAAATACTTTTCCACTCAAGTCCAAACAGGATTATGGGCTAAAGAAAGAAGCGTCTTGTATTAATTTTCCACTCTGCAGAAACATCATTTGGGTTTTTTTGTTGGTTTTTTTTTCAGTCAAGGAAAGAAGGGAAGAAAAAAAGATGGTATTTGGCAGCTTCCTACGGTCAGGAAGGGAAAATGGTTATAGCAAATGCTTAATTGCCACTAGCTACTACTTTTAAATTTTATTGCCATCTGGTATTTGTGAAACTGCCTGTGAGTTCTGCAGGGTGACTCACCGTGTGCAGTGCACAGCTTAAAGGAAAGCCCTTCCTAGGCTCAGATGCCTTTCAGAGCCACTTAAGGTAAGTGGTGAGGACCGAGTAGTGCAGCTGTGAAAAGCCATCAGCGAAGTTGCTTTGTTGGGGAGAACCTTGCTGTTACAGCTAAAGATGAATCCGCAGAGAAGCTGGGATATGGATCAGGGTACCTTTGACGTTAAGGGGTGTTGAAATCCAGTTGCAGACTGGAAGCAACTCTGCTCAGACACAGCTGGGATTTGCTTCCTGAAGGCTCAGGCACACTTTGTTCAGAAGTTTTCATAAAAATAGAAATAAATACTGACGTAGGCCTGGAACGTTTGTTGTAAGTTGCCAACAAGAGCCTTGCTCATTCACTTTATTTGCATGTTAGTAGCTGAAGTTTGTGTAAACTCTTTTTAATCCTTGGGTTCTCAGAGGGATATTCATCTGCCCTGTTTTGAGCACTAAGATGAGAACACCCAGGAGAGAAAAAGGAGCATTTCAATAAAAATGTCATCAAGCCAACCAAGCTGAAACCACCCATTTCATTTATAGATTTGAAAATGGTGCCATCTTGCATCAATATGGCAAGAAGTCAAGTTTGTCTCATCTCTAAGTCATAACAATTTAACAAATAAGCTGCCATCGTTAATGCAAGTTTGATCCATAAACTGACAGGACTTCTTCGTGTCCAGGATGCAAGGCAAAGCCTGTGTTTTGTAATACTTGACAAAACCCCCCAAACCTATTATTTTCACAACATTAAAGACAACTACCTTCTGCATGTAATTGTTGCCTTGCACTCTGAAGGCAGCACTTGAGAGCCAGGGAACGCAACTCCCCAGTAATTGAGTGTAAATAGGCAGTGATGGAGCAAAGAGAGCATAAATAAGGATGAATCAGATTCCTAAAGTCTATTTCACTAAGTTAAATATCACATGCAGAGTGAATATTTTAAGGTGCCACGTCACTAAATTCCTGTACCAATTTTAAAGAATATGAAGGTACATACAAAAAGCCACCTGAAAGACAAATTATTCAGACTTCATCAGGGAAGAGTAGGAGGAACAGAGAAGTTTTCGGCAGCTTGGCTGAAGCCTTTGGAACCATTAGAGTAAAAGGCCCCATGATTTAATCACCAGACCATTTCCTTTTAGTGGAAATACAGTTTTTAGACATTGCCTCACTGCTCTTATTAGTGGTTGTTGTTAATGGTAGCAAGATCAGACAAGGAACATCAGTTTTTGTTTATTGGCATGAGCTGGGCTGGGCTATTGGCACCTGAGTCTCTGTACTTACCTGTCTCCTAACAGAGCTGAAGAAGAAGCTCAAGCCAAATTGAACAACTAAGCCACAAAAGAAGTGTACCTGTCTACTCTTTTGTTAAATGTAAGCAATCTCTTTGTAGCCTATAGGTTATAATTTCTGTATGATATGAGAACAGAGTCTTTGCGGATTCAGTAGGCCCTGAACACCAGACTCAGAAGAAAACATTCTTAATTTCTGTACGCACAGACAATACCGTTCCCGGAAAGACAAGGCCTTTCCGTTCCCGACAAACTCCCCAAACCATACATGTGCTCTACGCAACCAAACTCCAGAACCTTGCTTTGTTTTACAACATCTCACTATATACTAGACCAATAAACTAAAAGCTGGAGGAACTACACCAAATGCTACTAAATCAAATGTGTTTTGCACCCCAGGATGGGGCTGGCCAAAGCATTAAGTTTAACAGGAACAAAACCCCAGTGACCCAAACGCCTGAGGATGAGAGATGCCAGCGAGACTCCCAGGAGTAAGGATGAGAAACTCTTCGGCTTGGTTCATCAGAATGATGTTAACCCAGGTGTCGATGGATCGCGCTTGCCTACTTTCAGAAAGTACTTGAGAGCGTAGTGGGAAGCGCAGGGAGGGCATATCATCTACCTGAACGCCCCAGGTGTGGCAGGTGGGGCAGCACGGCTGCGGGCTGTCACCCCTCGGTGCGGGCAGGGGGCGACCTGCCCGAAGTGCAGCGTGCGCCGGCGGCCGGCCGTCGGTGCGGCTGGGGGTCAGGGCTGGCCAGCAGCTCCCGGGGCGGGCTCGCTCGCCCGGCTGCCGCTTCCATGGCAATAAACGGGCACGGAGGGGGTCGGTGCGGGCCGGCGGGGCCTGGGCCGGGAGCAGGGCCAGGGCCAAGGCCAGGGTGGGGTGCTGGGCCCGGCCGGCAGCACCGCTCCCTGCGAGCCCGCCCGGGCCCAGCGGCGGCCGGGAAGGCCCAGCTCCTCACCCGGTGCCGGTAACACGGCTCCACGTTGAACAACTGTAACGATTTTCCTTCAAAACGCGCGCTGAAGTCTTCGGGCCCGGTGGCAGCCGGCACGGACTCCCGACGGCCGCGGCCTCCGCGCCCACCGGGCACGGCAGCCACCGCCGGGACGCCACCGCCGGCGCTGCTGCCATGGCAACGCCGCCCGGCCCTGGCCCTCCCCACGCCGCCGCCGCCGCCGCCACCGCTCACCTGCCGCCTCATAGCCCGCTCGCCCTCCGCCGAGCCGGCGCCGGCCGGTTGCTGCGCGCTGCCGTAAAGCAGGCAGCGCCGCGTCGTAATGACCCAGTGGCCGCAGGGTGCGCGCAGGCGCGGGGGCAGGGAGGCTTGGGGCGCGGCCTGAGGGGCGTGGCGGCAGGCGGGGTGATGGGCGTGTCGCGCGCCGGCCTCCCCCCGTCTCCCGGCCGTCGGCGGGTGCGCGCGGGAGGCGCGCGCGGGCAGTCGGGCAGCGCCCGGGCGGCGGCGGCGGGAGCGGCCGTTCCTGCCGCGGCCCCGCAGCGCCCGCGCGAGCCCCTCGGCGGCCCCTCAGTGCGGCGGGCGGCGCGCCGCGCCCCGGCAGGCAGGTGAGGCGGTGGGACGGCGGCAGGGGCGGTGGCCCCGGGCGGGTGGGGGTGTTTGTGAGGGGGAGCGGAGCCCGCGGGCGGAGCCGCCGCTTGGGGCCGGGGCCGCCGCGCCCCGCTCGGCGTGAGGCGAACCCCGCTGGCGCGGTGGAACATCGCGCGGTACCGGTGCGGAGCTTTCGTTTGGCGGAGGTAGGGTGAGCCCCGCCGGTGGCGCGGGGTTCCCGCAGCGGGGAGGGGTGGCTGGGCCCGGCAAGCCCCCCACGCGTGGCTACCCCGGGGTGCAGCGGCTGCCCGGTCCGCGGGCCCCGCGGCGGCCTCCCCACGCGTGGGAGCGCGCAGGGGCGGCCGGTGTGTGCCGCCGGTGCGGTGTGTGCCCCCGGTGTCGGTGCGCCGCCCTTGGCGCCCGTCGTGGGGCGGGTGGGACGCGCGAGGCGTGAAGGAACCGGCCGGGGTAGCGGCGGGGGGGCTTTAGCTCCCGCAGTGTCACCTGCGGTCCGTGGTCGGCGGCATCCCGCGGCTGCCCAAGGGGGGCGGCCCGACGCCACGGCGATGGGCGCCGCGGCGGGCGCGGTGGTGGTGGTGGCCCCGCCGGCGGCGCGAGGCGGCCGCCCGTTACGCCGCCAGCCCGCGGCTCCCTCCCGCCACCGAGGGGTGGCTGCCTCGGCTCCCCGGCGCGCCGGACCCTCACGAGAGCGCTGCACCTCGGGAGGTTAAAATAGTCGGTATTTCTTTCTGGAATTTTTCTAAATGTAGGCGAAACGGCCTTTGCTTTAACCCCCACCCCACCCCCAAACACCAAAATATCTCCACCGACGTGACTGGCGGTAGGACCTGCTGTAAGTTCAGGGCCGGGCTCTTTGCCGCCCTTCTGCTTATAGATCGGCTTCCTCCTCCTCCATTTACGTTTTCATATCCTGAAATCAAGCTGAGATTAACAAAGTCAGGAGCGTGAGCTCAGCAGAAATCATGGCTTTCACGTCCGTTGCTGCAGCGCATTACCCTGCCCATCGGCGTATAAAAAAATAATCACGTAGCGGCAGAGGAAGGGAGAGTGCCTGCTACGGGGAGGGAAGACAGCACGGTGTTTGGCTAAATCAATAACGAAGCGCTCTAATAAGTTGCTTCATAAATAGATTAGTAGTTGGAGAAACAGGTTTCTGTCTGGATCAGACGTTTTCCTGACTTTTTTTTCCTCCCCCAGGGGAGTGCTAGGAAATGACAGGGGACCGTTGTCTTCTCGTCAGGAGACGAGATGTGCGTGGACGTGATGGTGACGGGCGGTGGAATGCTTGGGCACGGCCTGACTGAGCTCGGCTTAACTGTGGGCACCAGCGAGCTCCGGCTGGGGTCACAGAGGCTGCGTTACTACTGCAGAGCATATTCTTTTCGGCCCATCGTCCTGGTGTCATGCGATAATTATTTCTCCTGCGTTTTTGAGCAAACTCATCCATTTCAGTGACTTTTCTCATCTTTTAATTATTTTTTTCAATTAAGAGGATTTTCTTTGCATTTTTTCCCTCGTGAAGGCTCTCACAGCCTTCGCTCTCACTCCTAGCCATGATTTTTCATCCCCAAGACTATTTTGGAGGCTGTTGGCCTTGCTGCTGACAGTAAGGAAGGTAATTCAGCAGCCCTGGCACAGGACTAATAAGCTTTTGTTTCCTGGGCTATCAGTGATGATGCAACTTTAAATTTATTTATTTATTGCAATCATATAAAAATCAGGATGGCTTTAGCAATGTTTCATTTTTGAATATTGAAAAGCAAGTGGCCCAGCAGTGGCACCTCTGAAAAAAGCTTTGTTTGAATTCCATGATTCTATTTATTTGTGTAAAAAAAAAAAAAAAAAAAGTATTGTAGGCTCAGTTTTGCAGGCTGTCTCAGAGTTCTTTCTTCTGTGCATCTGCAGTTACAGTTTATAAAGTTCACATTTTTACCCCATTTTTACTTTTTTTTTTTTTTTGGGTGGGGAAGCTGCATTTTAAGGTTGAAAGGTATCAAATGGCTGACATATCTGCTGTATCTTACACATGTTGGTGCTTATATATGCCATCTAAAACTCAGACTAGTAAACCTTCAGGATCCTTTGCTAGGAAAATCTGTCTAAATGTTTTATGCCTAAATTATTTTTATCTAGATGGTCATGGTGATTTTAGTGAGTGTTCATCGTGTTTGCAAGAAAACCTCTGAGAATGTGAAGCATGTGGGGTCAGAAGCTTGGGAAATGTGAAACCTGAGGTTACCTGCGCACCCTTAATTTAGCTCGTTTTGAGGTAGGGCTGTACTAGAAATTGTAATCACCTGTGTACGCTTAATTGCTGGAAGGTGGGTGTCTGGTTGTGGGTGGAAGAATGGATTGATTGCTCCTCGGCATCAACTGCAAGTCTGCAGGGGGAGTACTGGGAGCACAGGGATGGTGCTGGTCCCGCCTCTGGTTTTTCAGCTTGGCACCACTGGGCAGCTGGTGAGGAAGACCAGGATTTGCCATCACAGCCTTGGGATTGGGGCATGCCACATAGTCCTGAAGCCTTAAATACCTTGAATCTAGCAAAACTGTGAGCAAATGTGATCCAAGAGTTTCTAAAGCCATTTGGGGTGGTGGTTTTTGGTGAGCATAGCATGGCAGTTCTCTGCCAAATTCTAGTTCTTGCTCTAAACTGTGGAGCTTTTGAACATAATTCCTTTAGAAATACATTTATTAGGAAGAAAACAAGGTCGTTGACCCACTTGGAGTATCTTAGCTGGTCAAACTCTATTTCAGAAATTCCTGGGTCCAATTGGTTTGTAAATAAAATAGGATTCCAGTCCCACTTGCACGTGAGATACTTGAGGAGCACTAAGGCAGACTGAGCGCCTGAGAAGAGCTGCTGTCTGCGGGAAGGAATCCTGTTGGTTTCAGATGGATTCTTTTGCTGTCATGTTCCCTGAGGTTGAAGGCCCATTCGTTATGTAGTGTATGAAGCTCTTGCCCAGGTTGTGCAGTCTGGCTCCCCAGGATGGGTAGGTGCGGTTCCAGCTTTGGAAGGCAGGGTGCTTTTTTGTGTTGAGGTTAAAAAGATGCACTTACCCTGTTTTCTCAGGCTCGGGTCCTGCGTGTCTGCATTTGCTTAACTTCCTTTTGAGTGAACAGCATTTCTTTCTTCTCTAAAAAGTAAACATGAGCATAAATATTTAAAGGATCGTGGCTTAAGTTTGCAAATTCAAGACTCTCTAGCATTCCTCTGGACAAAAGCAGTATCATTGGAAATTTTGGTTGTGTCTGGGTAGTTCCCTCCTCTGGGAAGAAGCTTGTTAATTTGTTTGGGTTCCTGCTGCAAAAATATTCTGCTATGTTTTCAGGTTAGATGGCTGAGATTGTCACAAAGCTTAGGTGTGGGTTACTTACTGATTTGTAAAGGTGAAATGCTGCTGACAGGATGTCTATAGATGATCACAATTGAGATTATTTTTATGGTCATTTATTTTTCTTCTATGCAGGCCAAATTTTTCCATAGGCTTTGGGGATATGTGTGAAGGCATAGGTGTTCAGGGTTCAGAATATATAGACCAAACATGTGAAACTTGCCAGATAATGGATAACAACAGGAAAAAAGGAAAATTGAATAGTCTTTGTTTTCTCTATGTGACTTTTAATATTAGTCTTGCTACTGTGCTTGGCAGGTTGAATGCCACAGTGTGATGTATGTCTCACTCCTGTATAGTGTCAATGTCTTAACTTTTGTGTCTTGGAATTACACATTAAAAGCAAACTCAACAAACTATATG
The DNA here is from genome assembly GCF_023634085.1 of Falco cherrug. NCBI lineage: Eukaryota > Metazoa > Chordata > Aves > Falconiformes > Falconidae > Falco > Falco cherrug. The sequence goes on along the minus strand of NC_073703.1, from coordinate 986,007 downwards.
ACCTCAGAAAATATAAACATTCAGAAGGGAAGTGTATTAAACAGTGATTTTTTAGAATTGAACCCTTTTGTGTATCTATTTTTAAAATATTATGAAGAGTTATGTCTTTGCTGGTCATCATGGTAGCTTTTTCTTTTTCCTGTGGGGAGGAATCCTGCAATGGCTACCTATGGAAAAGTCATAGAGGTAAAGTGGGAGCTGTATGCCTTTGCCACAAACCGTTTTTTTTTTTTAAGAAACCACCCATAATTTTTTATGCTACCTGGTTGTGTATTGCTGCTTCTAAGGGGTTTTTGTTGTGTTTTTTTTTCCTTTCCATCACTTTTTTCCAATGGAGGACCATAGGATCACTTACATCAGAAAGGTCCTCAGGAGGTCACTTGGTCCAAAATCCTGCTCCCAGCAGGATTGGCTGCAAAGTCAGACCTGGTTCCTCATGGCTTTAGATGTTTCACATCTGTTGTCTTTCACCTGTGGTTTGCAGGTTGCAAGAAAAGAAGGGAAAAGGAGCAGTTTGAGCTGTGTTGGGTGGAAAGTGTCCAAGGAGAACAAGATTATACATGATCCACAGCAGTCCTTGTTCATAGAGCACAGCCTTCCACTTGCCAGCATGTCAAACTGCCTCTTTACATGGCATTTCCATGGTTTCATTAAGCTGATCTAGTAGCAGGCTTCAGTTGAAAGAGGATCTGTCCTGGCTGAAGTTAATCTTGGGAGGGGAGTGGGGATAGCCCTTGCCTGGGCTGACTTACTGATAATCAGCCCAAAGTAGGCAGGTATCTGGCTCTGTACCGTTTTGGTGAAAATTCCTTGGAGGTGGAATGGTCATAAGCCGTTTTTCTAGGCAAAATGAAATAAGCAAACCCCTGTTGATTTAAGGATTATTCTTACTCCCCTGATTCCTCGCTGCCATTAAAATCTTGCGTTGTGGTTTCACTAAGAGCCTTGTGAAGAGACAGAGCTGGGTCTCCTGCCAAGCCAGTTATCCGTCAAGGGAGATGAGTCTTAAGAGTGGAAAGCCTGTGGTGTGCTGAGGATACTTGGGGGTAGGACAGCGGTGAGGCTGGCTCTGTTTCTCACCTCAGCTCAAGCATGTTGTCCCTGTGTACAAACCAGCCTTGATGCCCAGCAGTTTTCCTTGTCTTGAAGAATTTGTAGTCTCAGCACACGGTGCTGTCATGGAAGAGAAAGAGGATAGGAGCTACATGAGCTGGTGAGGCAGCAAATTATCCTGCTGTTGTATGGTCAGATAAACAATATGTCTGAGTTTGGGTATAGATACTTGTATTCTTTCTGCATAAAGCACTCAAGTGTGAGATGGAGTGCGCTTGGACCCTTTGAGATGCAGCTCTCCATCCTGCCCTGGGAATATTGATAGGGTCCCCATAGCTGCACCCTCTCACTGTTGATGTGAGATGAGTGAGTGGGGAGGCTCAGCCAGCTGCATCTCATCTAAGCTCTTGTCTCACAGCTACTGAGTGTTATTGCTTTCTTGCAGCCGTGTGCCTTCCTTAAAGCAAGATGAGGGTATAACTCTGCTGTGGTTTTCCTTCACCTAGCTACTGGGTTCTGGTGTACATTTAAAGTGTCTCTTCCAGGTCTCAGAGGTTTATAAAATCCATGTTGGTGTCAAAGTGCCTAGGAAAAGGCTGGCTGGAGGTATGTCCCCTGGAGGGGAGGGCTGGGTCAGGCCCTTTCAACTCTGGTGTTTTCAGTCGTTCAGACTGCATAAAGCCATAGAACCATTTAGGTTGGAGAAGACCTCTGAGATCATCAAGCCCAGCCGTTAACCCAGCGCTGCCAAGCCCAACACTAAACCATGTCCCTGAGCACCGCAGCTGCGTGTCTTTTAAATCCCTCCAGAGATACGTGACCCAACCGCTTCCCTGGGCGGCTGTTCCAGTGCTCACAACCCTGTCGGGGAAGAAGTTTTTCCTGAGATCCAATCTAACCCTCCCCTGGTGCAACTTGGGGCCGCTCCCTCCCATCCTGTTGCTTGTTCCTTGGGAGCAGAGACCGACCCCCCTGCCTACAGCCCCTGCCAGGCAGCTGCAGGGAGCGGGAAGGTCCCCCCGAGCCCCCTCCTCTCCAGGCTGAGCACCCCGAGCTCCCCCAGCCACCCCCCATCAGACTGGTGTCCCAGCCCCTTCCCCAGCTCCCTGTCCCATCGCTGGACACGCTCCAGCCCCTCCATGTCCCTCCTGCAGTGGGGGGCCCAATGCTGAACACTCAGGTGCTCAGCTCCTCTTAGAGGAGTCATCTCGGTTTCCATCCTTCGGCTCGTAGGAGTTTACTGCAAATACCGGTTAGGACCGAGGGGGAACAGAGCAGTGGTCTGTCCCACTTGGATACTGTGTGCAGTAGCAAAGGAAAAATATGTTTTAAAATACACAGATTGTAATGCATGGTAGTACTGCATTTGGTGTGGAGTGGGCTGCTATTCACTACCTATACTTGTTGATAGCTAACTGTTTATTTAGGATTTAACTGATCATACAGGTTTTCTCCTGCTGCTGCTTCAATTATCACCTTTATTAATGTAAAAATAGCAAAAATACGGATTTCAATACAATTTGTGAGCCTTATTTGCTGATCTCTCCACCTTGAGTAACTTCTGGTATACCCTGCTAATGACCTTGAATCATAGAGTTATGCCTTCTTCAGATGCCTGTTTAGGATCTTTGCTTTTATCCGTCAAATACTGATAATCTGACAGCCTCTGTGCTGTTTTTTTTAAACAAAATTCTTATGACTGTCTTCTATTACTTGTAAAGCATGACCTTTAAAAAGGTGTTGGAACATGGATATGATACATCATGATTGAACATTAATGGAAGTGGAGTATCTAATCCATATAGATGTAACTTTGAAAAACCTGAGCTTTATAACCAACCCAGACAATGAATGTTTTTGATAGACCGCCAAGAATTCTTTTATTGTATTCTGCATCTACGTGGTTGGTTTTGAGGGATGAACTTAAAACAAGTTAACTGAAAATATTTACTTTAGAAGACTTCTGTAAGTCTGCTGTCTTTTCATACTTCACATAAATAAGTAGACTGAAATAAAATTCTCAAAAACATGAAGATTTTTACTTTTACAGTACTTGTGTAAGAACTGTTAGGTTGGTTTATGCTTGTTGAGTGCATAGGACAACCTCCCCTGGGAGGAATTAGTAAATGATTTAATTGTTAAGGAATGTGGTCCCATTAGGCAAAAAATAAATAAATAATGAAATGCAGTAGATCATTAGAAATGTAGCACTTGATTAAAACAATGCCAGCCAACTTTTAAAGACTTTAGAATAAGCGTTTTTTGGAAGAGGGAGGTTATATTGGTAAATAACCCCTCTGGGTTTGTTTTTTTGAGAAATGTAAAGCGCAGGAGAGCCGGTCCCTGCTCCTTAATTCACCAATTGCTCAGTAAATGGGAGATAATTTCGTGGGTTTTGTTGCTGGTGGTGCTGGTAAGGGTGGCTGAACAACTCCTGCTTGAAGAAGGGACTTGGACAGACACTGCTTAAAGGCAGAGCCACTGCTGCTTCTGCTTCTTTTCATCAGAAAATAGAAATAGAGCCCTGCAGCGGGAAGGGCTTGCTGGAGAGAGATGTAGTGGACCGGTGGCTCAGTCTGGATTAGTGGCACCTTGTCTGCAGAGCAGGGCGAAGTGTCTCGGTGAGCAACCGGGGCACATGCTGCATGCCTCCTCTTTCATGGCAAGACCGCTGCATGAATGATCTGCGCAGGCAGGCGCCTGCATTTCATGTCAGAAGAGCAGGTTTGTGTGCTGTGGCCATCGCCTCAGATAATCTTATCTGGAGGCACTTCACTGTGCCTGGAAAGTAAGCGAGGAGATAGGAGGACAATGCAGAGCAGAGGTCAGGTTTGAGGTGCCTGCTGCAGATAACGAGGAATCTTAAGAGTATTCCTCAACTATGAACAGAATGAGCTAACCAAAAGCAACTGAGAAGTCTGCAGGTAGGATTTTATAAACAGAAAAATGCCTTTTCTGCTCACTGCATAACCTTGTTCAACTCTAGTGAGATTGCCAAGCCCATCTTCACTGTGCCAAGGACAGGACCTGTTTCAAAGCACAGTTGTAGATGTCCCCAAACACATGTCTGATTTCACTGCAATCTGCAGTGATTTGATTTAAGGAATTCATTAGCATTAATAAATATTAGTGGTAATGTTTCTTCTTGTAAGGCTGAAATGGTATCTCTTAAGAAATTGTCAAGAAAGATGACTTAGCAGCAGCTGCCCATTGCTTGCCCTGCCAGGTTTGCTGCCGCTCAGTTGAAGAGACATGGACTCATGTGCGATTTCAGGCTCAAATCCCTTTTTCATTACAGGAGGGGAGCTGCAGGCCTGCCTTCAAATATATTGTTTCTGAGTTCAGCTGTACTGTGTGTTCTGTTTCTATTCCTCTCCCTCCATTTATGTGATATGAATACCTCTCTAGAGCTGTTGCTATTGTGGTGAGCAATACAATAAATAGGAGGACAAAAAGAAAAATAAATTAAAAAAGGAGCGCACCTCCAGCAAATATGGGGTGAGGATAATGAAATAGAGAAAAAAGTGAGCACTGAAGTCTACGTCTGTGGTATTGACAATTCATCCTCTCACCTAAAAGTCTTTGCTGGAAAGGAATAAGATCTGAAAACTGAAACAAAGAGAAGAAAAACCTCTGCTTGAATATTTTCCTGTATTTTTTTTCTTGTTGAAGGAGGGTATGAATCTCACTCGGAGCATTTGCGGGATGGGTTTTTAGCAACATTGGGGTTTTCCTCCTGTGGTTTGCTTCTCTTCCGTGCAGCTGTCCTACTTGAATGCTGCTTTCATTTTTGTTTTGTGCGGGAAGATGTGAAACTTGAGTAGTAAAAGCTGAATGAGAAGTTTTATGCAGTTGTTGTAGTCTAGCGAATGGCCCCAGTGTGAGATCTCCAGTGCTAAATACAAACCATTTTCAATTACATGCAAAACTCATTTTGAAACCTCAATCTAAAGGTAGTTCAGTGCCTGATATTGGTGATTCAAGCTGTGTGGCAGGGAGATTGCAATCTTCTCTTGTGTAGTGTTTATTTTTAGTAAAAATGGAATCCTAGCTCTTCTTTCAAGCCCAAAATAAAAAAAAAAACCTTAAAACCTGCAGACAGGTATTTAATGTGTTTTAGGTGCAGTTTTTCTGTGTTATTTGTAAGTTATTTTTACTCGAGTATGGACAGTCTTCTGTGTGGAGTATGGTCTGGTTTTTGTTGTGTGGTGTTTTTTTTTTTATTTTTGCTGGATCAACTTTTCTGCTGTTTAGGTTTTCTGGGAGCATTAATCTACATACTTTTCTTTCAGGTATGCTCTTCAGGGGGTAGAGGGGGCAAGTATTCAAAAAACTTGAACAGTTTTCCTTAGGTGGAGGATCATTACAGGTTCAGATGCTGCTGCTATTAGTGAGACTCCCGTCAGCTGCAATTTAATTTTCTAAATGTATAAATGTTGAAATTCCTCATCGTTGTTGGAAGTATGCGTATTTGTGTGCTTTGGGGAGCTGTAGCTCTGAAATGCCAGGATAATATTTAGTGGACAGCTGCTAATGGATTTGAAGAGAACTTCAGTCTCTGCTGGTAATACTAATTAATCATAACAAAATGCAACTGTTTTGCTTTCTCAACTCCATGCAACAAAAAAAGCTTTGTGGGTGCAAAATGATTGTAAAGCTGCAAGGTCAAGTGTGAAAGTTGAGCAGAAATAGGGAGTTAGGGACTTGGTGCACATCGGTATCATGCTTTGTAGACCTTGGGGTGCTGAATCTTCAGGAACACACTCTTGAGCTGGGTGCTTTTGGAACTTTAGAGATGACAGAAACGAAATGGGAGGAAACAAAGCTCAAAACTAACAAAAAAAATTCCTCTGGTTTAGTTTTGGATCGTTACATGAGGCTTAGTACAATCCTTATGTGACGACCAAGAGAGGAGATGCCATGGTGACATGGAGGACATGGGTCAGGCCAGGTTAGACCTGCAGGTTTTGAGATCACCCTGTGTGCTTTTGCTGGCAGCGCTGAGGACTGCTGCTTCATTCTGCACTTCTCAATGCTCAGCAGCTCTGCAAATCCAGACCTAAACTGTTCTGTGTGTTTTCTTGGGCTTAGGAGGTTTTTTTGTTACTGTTTTGGGATTGGTTGGTTTTTCTTTTTTTCCCACTGACCTAAAAATAATCACAACTCAGGTCACCTGGTAGGAATTGTTGCCCATTGTAGAGGTAAGTAGGGAAGTAATTTTTCTTTGGTGGCATTTACTTGCTGATAAGACTGGTTTTTTTAATGTATTTCCTTTCCTCATTCTCTTCATGCTTTCTCATTTCTCAAGAAACAAGATGTGGGTCCTTCTGGTGCCTTAATGCAGAACTGAATTATTCTCTGTGTTTCATGTGTGTGCTGAGATATGCAGCGGTGCAAGTCCTAGGTAGGTGAATTTAGTTTGGACAGCTGTGCAACTGTATTTTTGAGGTAAACAAGTATTTTGCTCATGTTACAAAGTATGCCCAAAGGATTCCTGTTGCAGGTGAAATTTTCATTTGGGTTAGCTCCATCGTTCACTACACCAGGCCTGAAAATGGTGAATACACATTTGCTCCTGCCTTTGTCATATTTTCTAATTTTATTTTTGATCTGAAGCAGTTAATGCTGCAGTATATGTTGATTTTTTTTTTTTTTTTTGGGGGCAAAACCAGTATGAGGCAGTGGCTGTGGTCTGCAGGGTGTGGCTCAGAAAGGTTTCTGATTCCCTTAGCTAGGCTGAGCTGGGAAGGGCTAATTATAGAGACAAACTGGGGAAGGAAGAGAGAGGGGTCAATTAGAGCATCCAGCACAGTTTCCTTTAAATTAGTGGTTGGGCTGAATAGATTAAAAAAAAAAAAAAAGGCATGGAGTGAGATTTCAAATGCTGTAGTGTGGAGCAGGGTCGGCAGCTACAGCAGATGGTCTGCAGTTTTGGTTTGGTTTAAGTAAAGAACATGTTGAATTAGTAGTTTTATTACCAGAACTGCCAAATCGAACTGAAAAGGCAGAGGAGACGTTACTACTGTTTTTCCTCTTTAATATGTTGTTGAGTAGCAATACATTGTGGTAGTGAATGAAGCAAAGAAATGCCTTGCCTCCAACCATTGAATAAAATGGATTTTCTGTGGGGAAAAAAAATTGTGTGGTAGTTTTAAGTCTTTAATACTCAAGAAGTTATATTTTCATAAAAAGACTACCTTGCCCCCTGCATCTTATCTAACCATAAAATAGATTCGTTTTGGATGTGTTTTATCCCTAGTTGAAGAGCAAACTGGGGCTAAACTTCTTGAGGCTGTTTTATGGGTTTAAATTTTTTTTTTTCTGGATTTATGTATGAACTATCTCAGATTAGAGGACACAGTATTTAAAGAGGTGAAGTGGTATGAGCTCTTGGCTCCTAGCTCTGTAGGTGTGGAAAGCAATAAACCCCTATGCCAACTGGAATTCATGCAAGTCAGTAAAAAAAAAAAAGAAAGAAAAAAAGCTTTTTATGGTGCTCTTATCAAATGATCCTTTCAGTCCCTTAACACACCCTCTTGTCTCAGTTTTTTTCTGTCTTTAGGAAAAAAGCCTTGGTTGGCAGGCCCTCCCTGTTTCTGCCGTGTATTTTTGCTTTTCCTTTGCTGGACAGCCTGCCTGGCAGCATGCAATGACCGAGAATTGCTGTGCAGAAGTGGAGATGCCAAGGCAGGGAGAAAAATCCCAAGTTTTATCTGTGCTTTTCAGTCCAGATTGGCAAATTCCTTCTGCTGGTGGAGTGACTTATCCCGGGCTTCCTTACTGGAGGCCACATCTGGCAGGGCATCAAAGGAGCAGCCTGTGCTTTCAAACCAGAGCTGAACCAAGATCTTCCTCGAGTGAAGGTTGTTTTTCTGGTCCTGGGATCTCTTGTTGTGCAGAAGATGGTGAGATGCGCCTAAATCTCAAGGAAATTAATGATAAACTTGAATAATTCATCCTGAGGGTGAGAAGGGTTTCTGCTTGCTGCTTTGAGCAAGACATGTGCTTGTCCAGAGTGTCTTGCTCATCTGGGGAAGGGTTGGAAAAGGCCCTTTGAGATCAACGATACAATCAGCAGAACATTTTTTCATTTTTTAGTCTCTTTTGTAGAGCTGCTATGTAGGGTTTTAGTGTGTCAGTTAGAAAAGTCTTAGGCTAAGAGATGCGCTTTGCTTAGGGCTGTGATGCCAGCAGAGACTCTTGTCCTTCTCACCTTCGTTCTCTTGGTAAAGCCAACCATATAAATGCTTCTCACTCATTTTGGTTAAATCAAGTTAACTTTAAACTTCTGAAGAGTAATTTTTTTCTCTTAAGCGTATTTGTTCAGAGCAAGGAGTATGAGCAGTTCCAGCAGGAGGAGTTTAGGATGGTGCCGCCAGCAGGGAAAGGCACAGCTGGACCTAGGAGAAGACATCGATCTGCACGACCAGATGTCACCATTGACTTGATGCAAGAACCTTCTTGTGAGCTCTACTTTTGGTTTTAGGAATTTTTTCAACTGAAACATATTGTCAGTGTTTTATAGGTTTCTATAAATGTTTAACAGTATTATATAGTATTTTTAGGCTTATTCGACTTGTTTTATTGTATTGCCTGCGTGCCGTAGTTACAGCCCCAGATCTCTTGTGGAAGTTGTTTGCAACTCCATCATTCAAAATGGATCCATAGGTTCTACACCAAGGAAGGTGACAAAAAAAAATATATAGTGCAGGGTCTTGGCACACCTACAGCCTTTGGCTGTGGGTTGTTTCTGTTTTGTAGGTGTTGTGTAAGGGAGAGAAAAGCTTGAGAGTATATGGAAAGGATGTATAAATACTTAAAGGCTGCCTCATTCAAATGTGTGATGGGAGAGTTGGAAAATCATTAAAGTAGTGTTTTGGTTTTTTTCCTTGATGGGTTGGAAATGGAGATCAGCATCCTGAGCTGGCAGAGGAGTCAACCTCTTGATAGTGATCTTAAGTTATACACAAGGAAGAGCCTTAGAGGTACAGATAAAAAATGCAAAGCTAATTCAGTAAACATGTATTAGGATGCAAGAGAAGAGCAACACGCCTGTATAAAAAATAATGATTTTTGCTGCAATGTCCTGGCAGGTTGCGGCAGGGTAAGATTGCCTTTCCCCTTGTCAGAGGGAAGCTGCTCCACTAGCTGAGATAAATGCCTGAGAGGGGAGTTTGACCTTACCTCCCCCCCCCCCCCCCCCCCCGTCAGGTTTACCCACCTCAATTTTTATTTACAGTGGCATTTTAAATACCAATCACTCTGGTTTCTCTTTTGCTGCCACATTGCATATATGTTTCTTTCCTTCACTCACTTCTTGGTTATTTCATGAGCATGACCAAGTCCACAGCACAGAGCTGTTATGGTTTTCATATCACCTCCTAATTCTCCATCTATATTGTGCAATCCTTGGAGTTTCGGAGGGCTGCTATAATACTTATTTAAGCATTTTTTCTTAGTTTCTTTAGCTGGAATTGATACATTGGTCTGTGCATTTCCCCCCTCTCTTGTTGCATGTGTTTTGTGACAATTTAGGACATCTTAAACAGAGGTTCCTACTTTTTTTCCCCCCTCAAAGTCATCAAAGCTTCATATTTTTATTTTGTATTGTTTCCCACAGAGTGACAGGTTGATTTTCCATGTGTCTCTGATCTGTCCGCACAACTGTTGAGCAAGTGGAATTTCACTGTATTGCTGACTTCATTTTTTCTATTCAGTTTCTGAATTAGTCCTTTAGGTGAGAGCACTTAACTGAAAGGCGTTGCGTTTTGTGAGGTGCTCGATATATCTTACAACTAAGTTGGCTGTATTTCCAATTAAGATTTTAGATGGTCGGCTTTAGGTAGTTACATGTGAAAGCTGTACCTGAGCGTGGAAAGTGGCTTTCTTTAGGCAAGTATGCTGAAGAAGGTAATTCTTTGTTAGGTCTGGGTTAGTGGTTTAAATAGTCTTACTTAATTTTGCATGGGTTTAGATTTCTGGTCATGCCCAGTGCTGTGAACTATTTATTTTTTTTTTTTTTTTTCCCCTGCTACAGTATGCTTAGCCTAGTCAAGTGTTATACCCAGCTTTAATTTTCTGTTTCCTATGATTCTCGGTTAACCCTCTTTTCAGGAAATTAGTGGCTTCCTGCAGACTATTTGTAGTTGCTGTTGGCGGAGAGAAGCGAGGTGATGTCTTTGCAATGAAATATGAAGTGTTTGGGAAGATTAGTTTTGGGGTACCAGGGTGGATTTTTTGTTTGCTTAAGGCATTGTCTAGGTGAAAAACATGCAGCAGTGGCGCTTGCGTTAATGTTATTTACTGGTGTTTGAAGAATATCTGATGCTATTGTCTGTTCCTTCATCCATGAAATCTAATCTCTGCTTGAATTAGCCTTTGTAATAAGGCTCCTGCTTGATAAGTAAGTAGACAAATATTAGGGCATTGCCACCAAGAGCTTGATCCTTCACTTGAGATAAAGCGGTTGTGCTTGAACATAGGTTGTTTATGCACAGAAAACAGACTTATCAGCATTCCTGAATTACCCCTGTGGCAGACAGTGGGCACTCCTGCCTCCAAACAAAGCTGGATTTAGCTAGATGGCTTCTTCCCCATCACAGAAAAAAATATTTTCCCATTTTTCTGTGTGGACGGTATTTCTGGTGCTGCCTACAGCATGCATGCAGAAAATGCATAAGGAGTCTGGTGTCCGTGGGCAGCTCCCGTGTGAGCCTGGGGCTTCCAGCGCCATGGCTGAAATGTGCAGCCTGTTCCCTCTGTGCCTACGCAGTCTGGCAACCTGGTGATGAGGAGGAGGATGACTGTGGGGAGTCGGAAGCAGATTGTTGCCATTGCAAGTAAAGCCACTTGTCCATCCTGCTCCAGAGCAGAGAGGGGGCCTGGAGGTCGAGCGTTTTCAGCGGTTGAGCATAACAAGTGAGTCAAGCTACACTGAGCCTCCAAGCTTGGGTGAGATGGTATCGGTGTTGGAAGGTGGCTGGTGTGTATTTACTTCTGTTCAGGCTTGGAAAGCATAGGCACAAGGGAAAACAAAAATCATGTTAAATGAGGTATTTCTGAAGTGTCTTCATGACTTTCCAGAGTGATGGCAGTTGTGAGGTGGATTTTTTGGATTTTTTTGGGGTGAAGTGGGGGAAGAAGAGGTGGTCCTGCAGCTGATGAGAGAGGCAGCACTACGGTAGAGATGGCAGGCATTGCAGATAGAGGAGGTCTCTTCCTGTCCTTATGCAAAATTCTTGTTGCAGCTTTACGTTAAGGGGGAATCTTTTATAAAATAACACCAGGACACCCCCTTTAAGAGCAAAAGCATAGCAACCAAGCCTATAACATGGCTGTGCTCAAGATGAATCTGGAAAACCCCTGACCTTTAAGTTCTTTGTCATGTTATGGGAGATGAAGTAAACTGCTCTCACTTCGTCATATTTCTGTGTAAACTCATTAGCTAACCTTCTCTGCTTTATATTTCTCCTAATCCATATTTCAAATGCCCTAATACCGCCATTTGGTGGCTTTGATACTGATCTGATTTAATTGTTCTTTGTGTTCGTGTGTAACGGTGCTTTGGTTTGCTCTGGTTGTAGTGCAGAGTGAAGGGACCTGCAAAACCTCAGGGAGATAAGGGGGTACCAAAAGAGATGGGAGTGTGATGTAGCAGGCTGTAGCTTGACAAAATCAGTACCAGATCAGCATGCTGGAGTCAAGTTGCATGATATACAGAGTAGACATCCACTTAAGTAATTTTGGTGGAGGTAATTCAAAATTCAATTTGAATAGATCATAAAACATCTGTATATTATTTTTGAGAGCTTCTGTGTGTTTAGGTCTTGCTTGGTTTTCCTCTCACTTGTGCTCCTGCAGACATTTGCTGGCAGAATCATGGGACTAAAACTTCCCAATATCTTCTGGTTGGTCTTGGTGTAGTAATCTGCCTGTGTTGTCCACCTTAAGCTGAACTTTAAAGGTCACCAGAGTCCTGAGGCATGGAGAAGACAGACAAGGTGATGCATGCTTCCCTTTGGAAATTTCCCTAAATCTCTGTATTGGTTGCTTTGTAGGCCCCTCAGCCTAGCAGGATTTCTGGTGGTTGGTGTGATGGGCCTCCACTTGACTCATTTGGAGGACGTCAACCCCTTTTCTACCTGACTGATCCAAAGTCAGAAGTCCCACTGTGGTCATATTCAGCCACATTTTGGGCCAGTTGCTTGTGCTGTTGGCATGTGAAGTGTAAATAATACTCGCCATCCCTGGAAGTGCTTTCAGTTGACTGGCTCTGTGGTAAGCCCGCCTCAGTTCTGGTTTTCCTCATTTCCAATCGCAAGCAATGGCCAGATGAGCCCGGGGAAGGAGCGTAGTGGAGGGTGTTACCTCCTCTGCAGGAATGTGCTGTCCCCCTTGATTTAGTTGGCTTGATCCAGTGCTTCTCATCTGCTTCAGTAAAAAACCAGCTGGTTTAATTTTCCCTGGTGAAGACTGACAATCTTTCACACCAAAAACCCAAGACCTGGCAAACCAGTAAGGGTCAACCTGAAACAAGATGTAATCCGTTGCATACTCGCATGGAGACTGTGGCAAGGACCTGCTGGGATTCAGATAATTTATTCATAAAACTAAATTAGACGTGTTTTCCATGGCTGCTTGTCAGAGAAGCCTTTTTGATTTGTATTCTTGCATCTTTTGCATCTGAGATGAAAACCAGCATGGCTAAATGATGAGGTTCGTGGTGATATGAGCCAAACAGATGCACTTCAGAAAATGGAACTTCAATCTTGGATTTACTTAGCTCATTTCCTAGTGTCATTACATTGTCCGGATGATGAATGTGCTTTAGTTGTGTGATCCTACACTGAATATATTTTAAAACATTTTTTCACGCTCCCTTCTGTTGATCTCATCACATAGCCAAGTTAATAGATTTAAGACGGTTTCATTTCCATACCATATGTTCCCTAAGGCGTTTTGGAGGGATAATTATGCTTATATATTTTACTTTACCATATGATGCAAATATGAACTATCTTTCAGGTAACAGGGGTAGGCATACGTGTTCTCAGAAGCTCTGAGATGACTTGTGTTTTCTGAAGGTGCTGTCTCCTGTTGTCTTTTAGAGGAGCCAGGAAGGATGACACCTTGGATGTGAGGATAAGGAGATCATGCAGTCACTCTGGAAGTGTTTCTTAGACTTACTTAACCCCTCTGCCCACTAGTGGGATATTTCCTTGAAAAGCAACTTCTAAACCATTGTTTCTGTAACGTTGGTGATTGGGGAAGGTAGGAGTTCATGCAGTAGCTGTATGCATTGCAGTGAATTTGAAGGATCAAGGCAAAGCAGGATCTTTCGTGCTGAAATTGTCATAGCTAACTGTAGATGTAAATTAGAAAACTGAATTATGTATGCAGAGACAGCCCAATCTCTTTTGGAAGGATATGGGGTTTTTTTCCTATCTGGCAAATCGTGATAGGTGCCTGAAGAATGAGCTTGGCTGCAAGTGCGGACTGCTGCTGAGGCTTCACAAATTTACTTAAATCACTGGACCAATGTACAGAAGTTGACAAATGTAGCAGGATCTGAATGGTACTAAATACATTGAAACTTACTTTCTTTAAACAAATAGAGAAGTTTGTTTAAAGTGGTTTGTGTTAAGAGGTTGTCCTTAGGCTAAAGATGTGACTGAAGGTTGGAGGGAAAAATGTTCAGTAGGATTATTTGGTAACTTAGGCTGGGAAATTCCCTCTTCCTTGTGCACACTTCCTTAGGGTTTGGGTTTTTTTAATAAAATTTGATTTTTTAATAATGAATGGAACCTGTTAGAATTCAAACCAGAATGCCAGTATGGTGGTAGTTTTTTTTTTTATTGTTTAGAGAAGTTGGTATTTGCTGAGTGAAATTTTAACTTGACCAGATAGTGCAGAGAAAATGCTTTTTTTCCCATAGTGGACTTATTTTTACTGCTTTTGTAGAAATCAATGTCCTTTAATTTACATGATGATCTTACGGTCTTGGTAGAGAAAGGAGTCTTGTAATGTTATGAAGATACGGCTGCTAATAATTTGCATTAGAAAATAAATGGAGCAATTAAAAAGAGATTGGTATATAATCACTGGAAACAACTTTTCCATCAAATCCGTTGCTGTATTTTAGGTTATTGAAGCTGAAACCTTTACCCAGCTGATTCAGGACTACAGCTGAGATCTAAGTGACACAGGGATAAAGGTGCTAAAGGAGACTTCCAAGGTGGGATGTGGATGGGTTAGATGATAAAATAGGGAATCCCTTTAGTGGATTTAGCAGTTTGGAAGATGGAGATGCAGAAGGTACCTTCCTCATGAAAACCTGAGAGCCTGGGGTGACTTTTGATGGGGGGTGGGGGGGAAATCCCAAACCAGCAGGTTATAGAGTATGAGGGTGAATAACTTGGTTTTGTGTTTCACTCTTCATTTGAAAATTAAAATAAATCCTCAATTCTCTCTTTCTGAGAAACATGTTTAAAAAAAGGCAACAAAAAGCCCTCATTCTTTTAAAAATTGCCTTTCAAACCTGATCATTCTTTAAAGGTTAGGGTTAAGCATGGTTGTTTAAATCAAAATGGTGACGATTGGAAAGGCTCAAGCAAAGGCAAAAATCTCTGAGGCTCAAGTGTAAAGTCAACGAGGACAATGAAGAATACAACAAATGGGTTCCCCTGTGTCTGTCAGACCCTGGATACAGACAGCGTGAAAAACAGCAGTGCCCTTAAATGTCCAGGAAACTTCGGATTTCTTTCTGCCTGCAGGCAGAAAGTATAGATAAGGATAGTAATCCTAAACTGGTTGAAATAATTTTTCTGCAGAAAGTGACTTTTGAGCTGAGGATGGAAATACAGGATAAGCTAGGAAACAAGTTTTCTATCCTGAAAAGTCAGCTAAATCGCAGGTTTCTGATCCAAACTGTGGTCTGTGATCCCTGTGTATGTGATATAGGTAGACTTGGTATATCAGGGACAGCATTTTATGAGTGTGTGTGACATGAGGATGGGACTGTTATGACCAGAAAGAACTCTTCATATCATCTTACCTTTCAAAAAAAAGAAAAAAACAAACCAAAAAGCAGACAGTGTATAAATGTCAGTGACAGTAAAGAAATAAGGAGATCTATTTTGGTCCTCTGAACAATGTGTGTTGATTAGCCATAACTTGGCATTTATCTAATCAACTGAGATGAGTCTCAAAAACCTTTCCGTGGGAGATCAGTGTGTCTCATAACTGCCTTTTTAATTTTTTCTTAGTGTATTGTTGAATTTGCAGGAGTAACACACCCGCACCTTCTTCCAACTGTGTTAGTGCTTGCAGCTAATCTTGGGACGAGTGCTGTGTGATGAGATTTGAGAGGCAGCATCTGCTCCAGGACACGTTATTGCTGCAGGGCGATGGTAGAGGGGATGGCTTGTTATGGCCCCAGGCAACTGCCTGTTGTGGCCAGTGTGCTGTCCTGTTTCTAATTCTGCCAGTGAAATGGAGAGCAAGTAATTGCAAAAACCAATAGGCGAGCAAGTAATTGCAAAAACCAATAGGCGAGCAAGTAATTGCAAAAACCAATAGGTTAGATCTTTTGATTTTGTAGTTATTATTTTACTTTGTTGCTGAATCCCCACATCATCCCATCCCCCCCCCCCCCCCCCCCCCCCCCCCGGCTTCATAATGACCTTGCAATGACCTTGCTTTGCCTACTGGATTTCCCTGACCTCTTTTTCTCATGTGGAGAGTTGTGCTGGCCGTGTGCCAGCTGAATAATTCGTAGTAATCTAAAAGTGTTTGGCTAAAATGCTTTATGGTTCCCTTACTTAATTTCTGCTCTAAATAAAACAATTCTTGTGAAACTTCTAGGCATGTTGATTTAGTTGGCAGACAAGCATTTTGAAATAAATATTTTGAGTCCGAAAAAGATAGGCAAGATGCATGCAGAAGACTGAAACTATTCCAGCTGAAATATTTGCAATGTTGCTGAATACAAATAAAAAAATTAGTAACTTGCGAGAAGTAAATGATGTAACTTTTTTAGGTAGGATCTGGGAAGGTGGTTTTGTATTGAGGTCTGGTCTCTTTAGGGAGAGGTTTGTCGTCTTACATCATATTTTCAAGTGGCAAAAAGTATGGTTTCTCTCTTATGACTGATGTGTGATTCTCATAAATAAGTTTCTGGTATCAGAGAAGAAGCCATATATTTTCTAGGTGATGATGTGCTTGTGGAAACCATTTAGATTTGAATATTGTGGACTGCCTGCAGTTCCCATCTCAATTGTCCTTCATGTAAATAAAAGGTAGAAATGAAACCAGCTGTGTTATCTGAGCCTGTTCAACTACAATCGGCATTGCATTTCAGTTTCTTCAGATAACACAGGGCTGACCTTGGCTGTGTCCTGTCCCCTGCCAAGGGCAGGGATGCCAGGCTGGTGTGGTGGTTTGTGTTAAATACAGGTCCTACTCTGTCTGTTACAGGGCATGAGGCTGGTGAGGTTTGCTGGGGTGGAGAGATGCACAGCGGTCCTTGCTTGATTTTGGGTGGACTCACGCTCTTAGTAAAGCCTGCTCTGTGTGCTTGTGTTCTCATCACTATACACTGATGTTCAGTATACCTGATATAATATTAAGAGTTGGGGCAACATTTTGGGAACTGTGGTCTGCTTGTGGAACTAATTTGTTTATAGTGATTGGATCAAATGAAAGCTCCCCTACAGAAACAGGTGAACATTATGAGGGACCTTGCTGTAACAAGCCCTTCTCCTAAGACATTTGGAGGTGGAAAACAAGGTCTAGAAGTCATTTTGAGCTTGTGGAAGCTATTTGGTTGCTCTCTAAAAGTCATAAGTTTCTTGAAGCTTTTTTTATATTATTACCGATTATGTTTATATTCAGTTCTTCAGTGCAGCTTTGTTATATGCAGAAATGTCTTTCTGTTACTGATGGCATCTTCAGACTATCAAAGTATCTGAAATGTACTGCTACTATTCTGTACAAAGGAAGAAGCTTAAAACCCATGTGTACTGCAGTTTTTGGAAGGATGTCCGTTTCATCTCCTGTGTGAGATGGAATTGATGGCGTTTCTGTACTGAGATACAGAGATTGCTTTATGTTTTGTGGGGAAGAGGTGCCTCTGCTTCCCCTTGAATGTGGAAAAGAGAAATTGGGAGAGATGGATCGGTGCGTGGTTGAAAGTAAAAGCTGAGGAGGGCTGATGACTTTCTCTGGGAATAACCCTGCAACTGAAGCTAATAGTCCTTGAATAATTAGAAGAATCACCTTAGAAATGTTTAAACCCAGAATATCTTAGGGGAGGCTTTAGATTTATAGCAGGTTTCAAAGAAGATGAATATATGAGGTGGAATAGAGATTTTTCTCATACTGCACTTGGCACCCCATTTCAGGATAAGTGCGATTATTTCGCTGGCTGCAATTAGGGCAGATGCTGTCACCGGAGCTGCTTTGTGAGCTGCCCTGTAAATGCACGAACAGATGTCAAAGAAGCAGTTTTGCAGATTTGCCTTAAAAGAGCTTCTCTTTCTCCCTATGATGTTTCTGCTTGGTATGTGGAATTATCTTTGAGATGTTTAATACTTTGCTGTTGCAGTCTGCTGTCTAATTTCTTAAACCATCTGAGGATACTTGACCTCTATTGGTGCAGATTGCCTGAGCTGTGTGCTTAAGGACCATTTGTTTTAATCTTTCCTTTTTGAGGATGGACCTGGTCAGAATTTCTTTTTTCATAGAAGCGCACTATCATAATGAAAAATCATGCCTGCCAATAGAAAAAAAAAAAAAAGGTGGGAGGGTCACCCTCTGCCTCTTATTGTGGGTGGAAAAATAGTCCTTCTAAAGACAGGGGAGGACACGTGGAAGTACAAGGCACTGAACGGAAGAGAAAAAGCAAATGCATTGTGCTAGTTTGAACTGAATATGCTCGGATTTAGTGTGTGCCCACTGCAGCATTGAAATCATTCCACTGGCAGTCTTGTGAATATTTACATTTTTGCTGCTTGATGTGCAAAGAAACCAGATCTCCAACCTCCGGATGAAATGATTTTTTTTCTCTTTCAGAGAACATAATGAGATTTAGACTGTTACATCAATTGGCTTAATTCTTACCTTACTGGAGTAATGTGGTGATTAAAAAAAATAATTATTTTCCAGGGTTTGCTGTTGAATTTCATTTGCTCAACAGCTGCATTCCTCTGCTACCCTATTTTGTGTTGAGCTCTAACTTGGCTGGTTAAGGTGGAAGCTGTTACCTAAGTGTAAGAATGAAACTGTGACCTAAGCTGCTGTGTTCTAGCTTTAGCCCAAAGCTGGGAAGATTCAAATGAAATGTAAAGTCCATGTATTTCTTTGTCCACCGGTGTCATCTTAATCTTTGTAGGTTCTGCTTGTCCTGCTTTGTGTTGGGTGACTGTATGGATTTATCTGCTTGGCAGGTTTGGAAATTGGGATGCTCTTCCTAATCCTTATCAGTGATGTGTAATCAGCAAAAGGTTTATGAACCCCCATAAAAGCCAGAGGGTATCAGAGGCACCCTAAAATCCATGTTTATTATGGCCCTGTGCTGTGTCACAGCATCTGCTGTACTTCCTTGGTCATTTACTGCTTCTTTCATTTTAAAAAGGTGTATTATGGCATCCCTAATGGATGCATCGATTCCCTGGTACCAGTCACCGAACATTGCTGAATTTCTGCAGGCTTCAGTCAGTGTATCTACTCCATCAAGAAAAGCAATGCAGCTTGACTTCCTCCTGTTTTTTGCTCCTAGATGAGCAGTGGAGGCAAAAACTTTTTCCATGTTGCCATACTGTGCCTCTGTTTATTAACAGGGTCTCTAATTCACCAAAATAACTTTGTCTCTGTAGTCCGACCAGTTCTTGCCTTCCCTCTTAAAAAAAGTGGAGAGCAATGCCAGGATAGCACTTAGTTTTCTTAGTCCTTCACATGAAATTCACAGCTGACTTCAGGTATATAATGAACAATTAAAGTAGCCATTGATTGCAGCTCTCACAGTATCCTTGAGAGCTGCATCTACAGAACTCAGAAACAAGATAAAAAATGGGGAAAAAATCAGATTTGTATAGGAGCCTTTGTTCCTGTTAGGGCTAAGTGGACAAAAAGACAAGCTGCAGTGTGGAGATCGGTGCCAAAAGCACTAACTGTGCTAAGAGTGGTGGAATATGTAATACTGGTGGTATTTCAAGTAAGCTATCTCTTCAGTTTTAGAATATCAATATTAGTAAAATATCATCCTTGAAATATTTTCGTGTTGTGTGTTGTTAAACACTTGGATAGTTCCACTGCCTTTTTTTTTTTCCTTCTCTTTTAGATATTAATGTTTTCAGAGAACTACGGAGCTTGTGTTTCCAGGTAGCTGACAATAACTATTTTTAATGAAGCTGTCATCTATAATTCAAGGGATTTTTCAGTACTTTTTAGATTGTAAGATGGCTTTTGGTTTTGGTTTCATGTCCTGATGCATTCAGAACACTCCTCTTTGAGTTTAAACATGCTTGTGTTGTGACACTTACTTGACAGCTTAATTTTGAGATTGAATATATTGTTTTGTGGTTAGTTTGAATGCAACATTCTATTTGTGCCCTTGCTTGTAAATTATCATAATCTGTGGGTTGAAGCCCCCCCCCCCCCCAGTTGTTGGAAGTCTTGTTTAAAATATGACTCATTCTGGTGTTGGGTTTGGTGTTTTTTTTCTTTGTTGGGTAACTAGGCAGATCAGGCAGACAGCATACAAAAGAATACAGGAAAGTATTCTTTTCCCTTTGATCTTTCATGGCACAGTCCTGAATGCTTTAAAATCTATTTTCTGTACTAGCTAGGCTATATAGGGGATATATATATATATATGTTGCTACTAGCTATGCATCGGTTTGCAGTCTGTGGATAATGGGATCGTGTACCTGGTACTGCATGGACTGGGTAGCAGAAGGATGCTTTCAGGTTGGTGCTACAATCTTTTGTGTAGTTCTGCACTGAAAAGAAACACTATTTTTGCACAATTTTTAAGTGCTTGGTTTAAAGGAGTGGAAGCTATCTGTATGGTCTGGTGATGCAGAACAAATTTCTAAAATATATAGGTTAATTGATGCACTAAGCTGTTTCAAATGCTCAGCTTCAAGGAGATGGATAACATGTGGCACAGTCTCTTAATATGATCCTAAATCTAGTCATGAGTAGCTGCTTTTTTTTTTTCTGACAAGGCTGCAGTTATTGCTGCAGAGGGCATCTTTACTGCAGAAAAGATGATTCTCTTCAAGGAAATGATTTCATCTGCGGATGGAAAACGGGAAGGAGGTGCAAGCAGAAGTGGCAAACTGGAGGACAAAGCGCTCATGCATTTTGCAGTTAGTTGAGGGTTGCCTTCATTTAAGGAGGATTTTAAAATAACATGGATGGGTTTATGTGGTGGAAGCTTTGATAATTTGTGCTTTGGAAATAAGAGTTATAGCAGAAGAAACCATGGCTGGCAGATGCCAGCAGCTGCAGGGGTAGGTGTGCATGGTATTGTAAGAGTATGGACTTCCAAAAATAACTTCATTTCTATTCAGATGCTTGGGAAAAGCTGAATTGTAGTGTTGCTTAAAGAGTATGAGACAGAGCTGAAAAACTGGAGAATTGGGTATTTAAACTCTTCTTAAAAGGTATGCTTTACCTAAAATGTTAAAAAATGGTATATGGCTTCTGACCAGCCAGAGTTGCTTTTTATCATTCATTTTAATCTTGAGGAGTATGTATCCCTATCAGTAGGAAAGTTGGAAACGTCTTTTTGGCAGAAGAGAAAGCTCAGGTTTTTGTGTTGGTGGGTCACCAGGAGCAGGCAGGTAATAATTTTTGTGAAGTGTAATAAAAATGCATTGGGAATGCTGGAAAAATTTAAGTAGATTGTTTGCCAAAACGTTTTCGGTGAGGAGGCTTTAAAATCATCCCTTTCTCGCTATTGGTTGCTGTCCATAGTCCCCCATAAAACGAGGAAAGAGAACATTGGTAATGACATTATTATGCCTTCTCCTAGCACTATTGCACTTAAATTTGACTTTACACCTAAGCTGTATTAACTTCTTCAAGATAACTTTAAACCTTTTAAGACTACAGGAAAAAGCATCAGAAATTATCAAGGTATTACTTGACTTGGTATTCAAAAATAATTTGATGACCTTCAGTTATGTAAATTGTCCTTAATTTTTTTTTTTCCCTTAGGGAAGTACAGCACAGAGCACAGGTATTGTCACTTGCGAAGTGGTTTAATGTTTGTTTTGCTGTGTGCTTGGGTTCCACGATAAGCAAGGCTAAGAAGCGTTGGTTTGTCTTGGCTTGTGCTGGAAGTGGGTTGAGTTTCTTGAGGCAGGAGGCCTCCATGCTGAGGGTCTGCTGAATGACATGGTTCTCTAACCTAACAAGGTTCTTTGAAAAGGATCAATGTACTGATATCTATTGATATATATCAGTATTCAAAATACTCTTACATTGAGGTGATATTGTAATGTAAGAAATTATTTCTTGACGATAGCATATACATGGTTTTTTTATAAGCTGCCATTTATTACTCTTGTCTTTGGAAATTTTCTAATACAGTGATACAGTGGCATTTAGGTGATAGTGCAATATATTTGTGTAATGCATATGGCTTCTGGAAAAGCACGTATCTTTTTGCTTAGCTATTATTTCAAGTGTGATGCTTGTTGAAGCTGTAAGTGGTACTAGAGTGCCGTGCTGCATCCTTCAATGTGCATCCTTTAGGGCATGGCAGTACTCAGGTTTCTCCTACTGCCAGTGCCTGCAGGGCTAGATTAGGAGGGGAAGGATGCTTTTATTCCCCTGGGTGTTGTTCTCTGAAGCTCTCAAGCTCTTCTAGGGTATAAGCATTTTTTTCCCTAACGCTGGAGTAATTCCTAGGCTCTGAAAAAAGTATTTTCTGCATCTATTTTGGGATTGTTGAGATGCCTCCTCAGTGTGAACAACTGTAGTCCTTGGCAGTGTCTCTCTGCTCTTCATATCCTTAAATTTTAACAGGTTCAAAAAGATTTTTATTTTAGACACTGGTTTGGTGTTTTTTGTTTTTTTCCTGACCTTAAACATTAAATTTTGGTTGCTAACATAAATAGAAATAGCTAGGCATGTGCTTCATGAGATAATAGGAAGATCTCATGTCCATTTATGGTTTATACAGATTTCCCCCTGCTAGCTGACTCTTCCCTGGGCTTGTATTAATGTGGTATTTGACAGTGATCTATGCTTTCAGGATATCAACTCCAGATTTTTTTCCATTTGGGTTTCCAAGTGCTGAGCTGCTCTGTGTACACCTGTAAGGAGGAAATCCAACCAGTGAAGCTGGAAAATTGGATATTTTGGCTGTTGGTGTGAAGAGAATTGCTGTGTTGGTGAGGGATGCTCTGTCAGAGGATGGTGCTGGAGCCTGGAGTTAATCTGGCAAAACTTGAAGGCACATTAAATGTAACGTTGCCACTTTTTATAAATGACAAATTTATCTTGGTATTTGGAACAGGGTTGTCATGTCTCTGGTCAGTGATTACTTAATTAGCCATTAAAAGAAGCAAAAAACCTGTATAACGATGACTCGTCTCCCTGCAAGTCTCCAAACACTTGGGATACACAAAGCACTTCGTTGGTTTCTGGCTTTTTGTTAGTCCTTGCCATTCAGTTTGCAGTTCTTGTTAGCCGCCTAGGGAATACAAGAATAGCAAATTTAAGTTAAATGCAGCCTGAGAGAGGATATAGCAATTTCCTTTCGATTTTTTAAAATTTCTTTTTTTTTTTTTCTGGCAAAAAAAAGCCAAGGGAGCAGCTGGGTGCTCAGTTCTCACTTGTCAGAATGAAGCTTTTAATGATGTTGCATTTTTGCTAAGTACCCAGCATTTTTTGAATCCTTGCTTACTCCAATGTCGTTTCATCAATGAAGCTCAGGGACACAGAATTAACTTCCAAGTGCCAGCTGTTCAACAAGTACC
Organism: Falco cherrug; assembly: GCF_023634085.1. Taxonomy (NCBI): domain Eukaryota; kingdom Metazoa; phylum Chordata; class Aves; order Falconiformes; family Falconidae; genus Falco; species Falco cherrug. The sequence goes on along the minus strand of NC_073703.1, from coordinate 962,962 downwards.
ATGAAAAAAATCTGATTATTTTAATACTTCAACACCGTTGCTGCTGCTTATGTGTAGGGCACATGTTTCAGGAGAGCAGTAGCGCTTCCAGAAATCAAGATGCAGTGACTCAAATCTGGAGCTCAAGAAAGAGGAACAATCCAGGGCAAGATTTTATTTGCACCATTTTTGAGGCCTTTCAGCATTATTCAGAAGTGCTGTGACAGAGGCAAATATGGAAATCACTTCTCGCATTCAGTTGCCTCAGTCACAAGACCTCACCAAGCCTTCCTGTAGTGTCTTTGTTATTATTTTCATTATTTTTTTTTTTTTTGCCCTCATTCATGCCTCTGGTAGCATCTCCAGCTGGTGAGACAGGAATCCCACAGACAAGCTCTTCATTTACTGTGTAGCCCTGATTAATTCCTCAGACATGGATTTGTTCCCTGCACAGAATATGCTTGGACTTTGAGGGGAAGAATATGTGAGCGTGTTATTATTCATGTCCTGATTCAGTTCCTTGTCAGAGCTGTTTGCAGTGGCTTCTAGGAGTAATTCATTTTGCAACAGTTTCTCCTGTAATGTTTTTAGATGGGGTTTTTCATTTCCCATGTTTTTTGTCTCAGATTAAAGGTCTGGTAGAAGCTGACAGATTTCCACATGAGATGCATCAGCAAGAGCGTGATGAACAGGTAGCAGCATCCTCACCTGTCTTCTAGCTGCTAGAATGAAAGAAACTATTGAGTGGTGGTTAGACTGCAGGGGAATATCAAAACCTCGAGGCATGGGGTGATTCCAGGCTCTGGACGAGATTATCAGCTGCGTTTGCAGAAAGTGAAGGGACGCCAGGTTTTTAGGTTCACTCATGTTTGCTTTGAACTCAGAGCAAGATGAAGCAGATTTAGCAAGGGAGATAAATTCTTGATTACAGAATTGGGACCAAATGGAAGATTTTAGGGAGAGAGGGAAGAAACCACCAAAGCAGTAAAATGTGTAATTGGGATGCTGCTGCCATTGCATGCTTGCCCTCACTTTCACAGGAGATGGGTGGTTTGGTGTCTGTTGGGGTTGCCTTTGGGTTGTGTATTGGCACCCCATCGTGCCAGGTCCAGCAGGCACTTCTGTTGTTGCTGAGTGTCTACAAGCGTGTCTCTGCTCCTGCTTTCATTTTCCGTTCTAGTTTAGGTCATCTCACTGCATTGGCATGTTGCTTAGGTGTTTCAGTCCAAATAAGCTACTCTGAAATTTATTCAAAAGACCCCTTTCTTCTGTATATGACAGTCTTGGAGTGCTGATTTTTGTTGGTTTTTTCCCCCCATCCAAGCTTACCATCCCTTTTGAAGAAGTAAATTTGAATTGCAATTACAAATCTAGTTGAAGGTGTCCCTGCACACTGCAGGAGGGTTAGACTAGATGACCTTTAAAGGTCTCTTCCAATACAAACCATTCTGTGATCACTATAACACTTACAGCTATCACACTTTCTGTGTTAGAAGTTTCATTCTTTTGAGCAAAACTCATTGTATAGAAATTTTGCATGCAGTTTTACTGCAAAACCCTTTGCACCCTCCTGCTTTCCCTGTACCAATACCTGGGTCCATAAATCTGTATTTTAGGCAGCACCACCTCCTGCACTGGCACCATGAGGCAGTTTGAGACAGGCTGATGTAGATGATTAAGCGACAATAATGATGTTTCTCTCCCATCAGCAAACAGCGGGAAGAGAAAAACATGGTGAGCATGGAAGAGGAAGGTGACAAATAGGAAAGGCTTAAGCATTATATAAATGATCCAATGAACTCACAGGTACAACTGTGCACTAATAACCAAGATGTTGAGCATCTACATGGGCTTTTCTGCCTGTCTAGGATGTGGTAGTTTTTATAGCTTCGGCTGTCACAGATCTGTCAGTCTGGCATCAGTTTTGATCTTGTGGTGGTGTCATTTCAGGTACCAGCCGCACCATGCTATTTGTTGCTGCAGGAGAGAAATTTGGAGAGCGCTTGTGCTGATATATTCAGACTAAGCAGTGAAGTGTGTTTAAATTGGCCATTTCTTTATCAGTTTTTTTTTAAAGTTTACCTATTCCAGGAATTTCTACCCCACACATTATATGTTTTGAGGTACTGGTGGATGGATAAATCCAGACTGTCTTGAGCAACCAAGCTTGTTAGGATTGCCTGAGGATTGGCAACAGGGAGAAAGTTCCACTATTTTTGTTGTCCCTTGTCTGGGTTATGGGATGTTACAATAAAACCAAGTGAACTTTGCTTCCAGAATTGCCCCTTTAGCAGCCTCAAGGCTGACACTAATCTGTTTTTTTTCCAAATCATCTAATATTTGGCAAACTTTGTCAGTGATTTCAGGCGTTAGACATCTCCAATTATTTATAATGGGTACTGATGCTTCCAGTAGACAGTTTATTTTGGATTTTTTCCCATGCGTTGCTTACACTCGTTCTGAAAATTAAAATACTGAGGTTGACCTTGTGAATGAAAAAGTAAGAAGTAGCATAACCAACACACTTGCTAAAAAAATGCAGCTGTCAATGCAAGAGCACTTGCTATATGTGGTCACATATATATTTAATTTGAGAAAGGATGTTTGCTACCAGTGTTTATGTATATTAAACTGTGGACAACTATTACAAGATTGCATGAAATGTGAAAGTAAACTACTATTTACAAGTTTAGTGTATGCGCAAAGCCCAGTTGACTGTCATAATTCTAGTATGCTTTTTCTGTCAACCTGCTGGTAATCAGATTATTATCGCGATTTTTGTAAGGGCTTCTGAGCTGCTTGGAAATATTAATTGATTTTGTTATGTAGGAGAGGACAAGGCTTGATTTGTAGCCTTGTGTTTGTTTGGAGAGCATGCTTTTTACATTGCAAGTAAGATTGTTATGATAGTAAAATCGAGTAAAATCAGTGTGCAGGGTCAGTTTGAGTAAGAACCTTCATTCAAATGTAGAAAATAGAAAAGGATATAGAACATATTAGGCTGAAAGTATGTTGACTTAAAACGTTGTAAATTTTTCCTTTCATAGGCATGCATAGTCCATAAATTTTGGCCAGAGTGTTCACGGGAGTTAGCAGCTCTTGCCTCTGAGGTCTGATGTACGCTCTGGGTTTCCATCTCCCGCAGGATCAGTGTCCCGTTACTGTTGCCTTTATCCTTGCCAATGCCTGTATGTGAGTGAAGCAGCTGAACCAGAGCTTGGTGATCAAGTCAGGTCCTTTTATAATCTGCCACTTGAGTAAGGAGACATGCGTGCCCTTCCAGCAAGATACTAGCTTTTCTTTTCTATAAGCCTGTATAAATAACTTAGATGTCGCATCATTATTTGTCTGTTCTCACTGAAGTGTAAACATGTAGCAACGCAAAATGCCTTAAAATAGTATGTAGAGCAAGTTTTGCAGGTTGGAAAATACTTGCTCTATTGTTCTTTTCATCTTCCTATTTAATTTTTTGTGTCCAAACACAAAAGTATTGTTAATTTTAAGTCATATAAAAGCTAATATGACAGCCTGCTTGAACAGTTGTCATTAGGAGAGCCTTTCTCCCTGACATATGCTAATTATGTAATTACACATATTTCATTGCAATATTTTCTCAAAAATACTTTGGAAAATGACTGTCTGCAAGAAGTGTGTTTGATGTTGAGCAGAGCCCAGCTCATGTGCACCATGGTTGGGAGACCACAAGCAATTATCTTCATTAACGTTTCTTTGACCTAACATAATACTCCGAGACATGTTTAGTGTTATTAAAAGTAAATCCTGTGGCATGCCTCCTGTGATTTATAAGGCTCAAATTAACACCTCTTTGCTTTCTGACCTCACTAAATTTCTTAGTCATTAGTGGAAGCTTCTGGCGTTTGAGTGGTTTTGGAGGGGACTTGGCTTTTCTTCATTCTCACAGTTACTGGGGCTTTTAGCATCTGTGGGGTGCATGCTTGGCTCACAGTTCTGAATTCAAGTTGTTTGGATGCAGGAGACACAGATGTTTGTTACTGTACCAAGTCCAAGCAGAATAAGCATCTGCAGAGAAGCGAGGAAGGCTTTGGGGTAGGTGGGGTAGAGTGGCCTGATGCTTTAGAGAGGTTTTATTGAGCTTGCGTGTATTTTACAGGAGGGAGGAGGTGGAAGGCAAGGTCGGTTTGCTCAAGGTAACCAACCTGAAGTCTTGTTTGCAGTTCTCACGCGAGTCAGTAGTCCTCTATACACTCTGATAACTTGAATAAAAATAGGCAGCACTCTTCTCATAAGCTTTGAAGTAGAATCTCAATGAGGAATTATCTAGTTTAAGTGTGGTGGTGGTTGTTCCCCTCCCGTTCCCTGCTTCTTGAAGGAAAAGCTGGTGTTGGAGTCAGAGCTAGACAGAGAAAACCCTACCCAGCACTTAACTGACATCATCCCTGTTGCATCTGTGCCTATACTAAAGCTATAGGAAAGAATTTGGAGTGATTCCCAGTATATAATATATGTCCTGCTACCAAGAAATGCACCGTCGGTCCCTGCCAGATGTATTTCACGGTGATATATTAATTTATTTGCTTTGAATAGCACATGGCTGGGGCTAATACACTTAATGAAATATTGGAGCGAGAAACAACACAAAATAATGCTTTTCATTTTAAGACCTCACATTTTGTAGTAAATAGAACAAATCTCCAAATCTCAGCCTTGTGTGAATGTGGAAGATAAGGGAGGCTATGCTTGGAATGAAGGTCTTGGATCTAGGTACTTGGGGAGGAGAGCAAGGACAGGGTGACCATGTGAAATGCAAATGCTGCTTCTGAATGCGCTTCAGACATCAAACGTGCAGTGCAGGAGCTCCTTAAACCTGATGTCGGTTTTGACCTCGTGTTTTTTGACTGTACTTGAGTGTTTAGTTGATGCCATCAGGGAACTGTCACAGACATGAGGTCTTGCTCCTGTAAGGCAGTGCTCAAGGAGAGGCTCAACGTTATATGTCATGTTAGGATGTGCATCACAAACTTTTATCGGTGTTAAATGTCACCTGCCATTTTATTGCCCAGATGTTGGCTCTGAGGGTCCTTTGCATTTCTTCGTAGTTACCTTTTGTCTTTGTAATTGGAACACCTCCTAACGTCTTCAAGGGGAATCTTGAGTGAGTTAGAACCAATCAGAGAACAGAGGACCATTAACTCTGGAATTGCTTTCATTTGGAGGGTAGTGGTGGAGCGTTGTCATCTTGTGGTGATGTAAGTTTGAGAAATTAGCTGTGCATTTCATGATTCAGCACCAGACATTGGTTTTCTGTGGTTTTTAAGCAGTCGGAGAGAAATAAAAAGTGAGATTGAGTTGGCTGTAATAGTTCATATCTGATGTCAGATGTGGACATCTCTGAAAAATGCTGGCTTGGTGGGCAGAAAAGTGCTGCTGTTTGAATCCCAACGTGTTGAAAAATCTCCTGGACAGGAAGGGAAAGGACTTCAGCTACTCTTCACTGGCACGGGACTGTGGGGTAATGTATCTAGACCAGGGCCACAGGGGAAGGGGATGGTCATTTTAGCAGCTGAAATTTGAAGGTGTTGTATACCACACACCTGTGAGAAGCTGATGATTCTTCTCACAGTCTGGATTTTAGAGCAGTTGTAGGAATAGGTGAATTCAGTCAATACAAGGTCCTCACCCAGGGATGGTGGAGCTGAGCACCAGGTCTGTCAGCAGCGAGTGCTCCTGGTTGGGCGCTGCTGCAGGGGTTGCGTGTGCCTTTGTGTTGTGAGGGGACTTGGAGCTTATGACCACTAAGTAATTCAGTTGTCTTTTAGACTTGTGACTAGGCAAATCATTGTGTTTCAAGAGTCATTCTGAATGTCGCTCAGGAAGGGCTTTGAATTGACAAGAGGAAATGGCCTTGTGTTGAGCCAGGGGTAGTTTAGATTGGCTATTAGGAAGAACATCTTCACCAGAAGGGTTGTCAAGCACTGGAACAGGCTGCCTGGGGAGAGGTGGGTGAGTCACCACCCCTGAAGGTATTTAAAATATAAATAGACGTGGCACTTAGGGATGTGGTTTAATGGTGGATATAGCAGTGTTAGGTTAACTGTTGGACTTGATCTTAAAGGCCTTTTCCAACCTAAACCATTATATGATTCTGTGACAAAGAAGACATTTTCTTTTTAGTTGGAGTATGTCTTTAAGGTGATATTTTAAAGTTTTGTTGTTTGGGTTTTTTGTGTGGTTTTTTTTTTTTAAGTAAGCATGGTATGCAACTGTTCAAAATCTCGAAAGGTTTAATTCTCTAACAACTCCTGAAAAATATGTAATTTATATGTATGGGTAAGTCAGTGTTGGGAAAGTCAAGGGGTGTTTTCCAAAGCCATGGTTAGCTGAGTGATGCTTTCCCTAAGTTGGCATGAGGTATGCAAACATGGAAATAGAGACACTAACTGCTAAATAAGCTATTTGGTAATATTAAGCAATAAAGCTGTAGCAACTTCTGACATTAGGATGCTGATGTTGATTTAGTAGGCTGTCTGGTATGTTGCTCACAAAATACTGATTTTATTCTCCATGAAATACAGAACTACCCTCTGATTTTTAGAGTATCTTTGATGCTTCAGTGTCAGGGAAAAATTAGCAAAAGCTTGATGTGCTGTGGGTAGTTACACTTAAGTAGAGGGGAGCTTGAGGTGTGGGCAGCGTTTGTGTGTTAAATACCTTATTACAGCTTTGGTGTGTGAAAGCCCTGCTCTTTTCAGCCGTTGGTTGGGAATCATCACTTGCTTTCTCTTAAGGTGATTGGTATCATCAGTTGAGTTGCTCCATTGCATCTCATGGCACACGTCAAGATTTTTCAGGGATCCCTGGCAAGATAAATCACCTAACCTATTTTGGTTTGCTTTTTTTGTAGCATTACTAACATGATGACCTGACAAGAATATAGGATGGTCCTGACTATGCAGCACAGGTACTGATGGAAAAGGATCCAATATGAGTGTAAATGATGTTGGAGGAAGACGACGCTTTGAAGATAGCGAGTACACGCTGCACATATACCCTGGGAGCATTGCAGAAGGGACTATCTACTGCCCCATCACTGCCAGGAAAACTTCCACGGCTGCTGAGGTGATTGATTCACTCATCAATAAACTTCAGCTTGAGAAAACAAAATGCTACGTCCTTGCTGAAGTGAAGGAGTTTGGTGGGGAGGAATGGATCCTCAACCCAACAGACTGCCCGGTCCAGCGCATGATGCTGTGGCCTCGTATGGCCCTGGAGAACCGCATCAGTGGCGAGGATTATCGCTTCCTCCTGCGGGAGAAGAATCTGGATGGGTCCATTCACTATGGGAGCCTTCAGTCCTGGTTGCGGGTGACGGAGGAGCGTCGCCGGATGGTGGAGCGTGGCTTCCTTCCCCAGCCGCAGCAGAAGGACTATGATGATTTGTGCAGCCTGCCGGACTTGAATGAGAAAACGCTCCTGGAAAATCTCAGAAACCGCTTCAAGCAAGAAAAAATCTACACCTATGTAGGCAGTATCCTCATCGTTATTAATCCGTTTAAGTTTCTACCTATTTATAACCCCAAGTATGTAAAGATGTACGATAACCATCAGCTGGGAAAGCTGGAGCCCCATGTTTACGCTGTGGCAGATGTGGCTTACCATGCCATGCTTCAGCGGAAAAAGAACCAGTGCATTGTGATTTCGGGAGAGAGCGGCTCGGGAAAGACACAGAGCACTAACTTTCTGATTCATCACCTCACCGCCCTCAGCCAGAAGGGATTTGCCAGCGGAGTAGAACAGATTATTCTAGGAGCTGGACCAGTGCTTGAGGTAAGATGAACACAATAGTAGTGTGGAAACTTTTAACGGTGGGAAAAAAAAAAGCAACTAAGTAGTTGGGGTTTTATTATGACACTAATCTGGGTTTATCTGCTGTGTGCTGCTGATAAAATTAACAACAGTACTAGCAATAAGAGAAGGTTATGTTTCTGCCTATAGAATTCTACTTGCGTCAAAAAAAGGGAAAAATAAAAGTACAGCAAATAGCTTTCTGATAAATTTGTTAGTGCTTTGTTTTCACTCAAGTGTTGCTTAATACTGGTATATCTCAGTGATTTTTCAGTTTGAAAATGGAAATTAAAAACCCTTTCTTGAATTATCAGTGGCCTTTCTTTATAGTATATTGAAAGAGAATTAATTGCACATAGTATATTGATAGTGTTGTATTTACGGAGTTTCTGTGCACTCAACTTCATTGGGCTGGGGAAGAGATCAAAGGTAACTTTCATGGTCAAAACTTTTATTTTCTAATCACGAGTACTTGTTTTGGCCAGTGTGATTAGTTACTTTATGCAGACTTTTCCTGTGTGTGAAAGGAGATTAGATTAACTGCAGCATTAACTTTACAGATATGAAATTGAAGAGAGGGGTACAAGCATGCATTAATTAAATTGCCTTGAGCTTGCCCCTTAACTCTTTGAAATGGTTTGCGTTAGAATTGCCAGTTTTGTTTGTGAAAGCCTGTCTGCATGAGGGTGACGTGAGCATCAGCTTCATCTGTGCCATTGTTCTTTGAAGCCACAGTACAGGGAGGTGCTTGATGGCTGCGTTTTCTTTTCTTAAAATAAAAAGTGGCTTCAACTAAAGGTTAGTAAAATTCACAGATTTTGGGGGGTTTGTTTTCTGTTTTGAAAGGTCTTTTTGGCAGTTGTAGACAGAGATATCTACTGTGTCCGTATTCCATTAATGAGTGTGAGGACTTTGGCCAGTTTCAACTACCTGCAGAAGACTGGGAATCAGAGGAAGGACTACTGCTTGTGGGTATTTCAGCCAAGGATAAGCCAAGAGCTTGATTTTGCAAAGCCAACGAGTGTTTTTTTTTCTGATTTCATGTCAGGTAGAGTGTGTTGACCTAACTTAATCTGGAGTTAGCAAATGATTAAAGTAATTCTGGATGGGCTTTGTCCTGAAAAGCTACAAAGCTGTATAACAAACAAGGTAAAGAAATTGAAGAGGCTTTTTTTTTCCTTTTTTGACAGTCTGCATGAAACTGTGTGATAATTATTTTAAAGCACACAGGAAAGCAGGCTTCCCATTCTTGCACTCGCCAGTGTTTCTCCTGCTGTTGTGCAAGAGATTGTGGAGCTGTTTATTGCTGGAGTTGATGAGAAAATACTAGACCAGGCTCCAGTAGCCTACAGTTAATGGATGTTACTGCAATGACCCAATTAGGTGACCATGTTAATTTAAAAAACCAACTAATTTAATGAAAATTATTGCATTCCACCTCCAATGCTGCTGTTTATTTGAAACATTTGTATGCCTGTTTGGTTTTTGGTATGCTTTTTTAATGCATCTTGTTAGACTAAGGTCCACTTTATAGTTGTCTTAATTACTGTCACAGAGAGCACCTCAGTCCAGCTTAGATTTCCAGAGGTGGAGATCTCCATGAAAGAGAAGGTAGAAGGAAGTTTTGTGAATTGTTTTTTCTTAAATTTTGGGTTCTTTTCAGGATTAGGTAAATATTCTGTTTGCTTGGCTCTCGGATGGAGTGCAGCAGTGCAGACAGTTTACTGGTAATGCTGCTTTGGTGATGGCCACTTAATTCTTCCAGGGAACTGTTGTGTGTTGTGTGTGTTGGGATTAGGTACAAGAGAGGGATGCACTAAGCCTCTTTGCTTTCCTTTTGCAAGATCTGCAGCTGTTTTTAGGGGAAAAAAAAATTCATCTGAATCATAGCTGGTTTTTTTGTTGGTGAGTTTTTGTTGGGTGTTTTTTTTTCTTTTGAAACAGAAGTTTACATTCCTTCACTCTGGCAGCTGGACAGCTGCTGTTTTGCTTCTCTAGCTGCCTCCAGGTCTCTTGGAGAAAGTGAGAGTAATCCAGAATTTCTTCTGCTCTGCCAGCACCAGTCCCAAATAGTCACAAATCACACAGGCTTAAAGATAAAGTGTGCATACTTCTGCTTTTTCTTCCCTTCCTAAAAAACGGATCTTCAGAGAAGATCTGTTGTGAAGTGTCGTGTTACCCTGCCACCCGTTTGCAGACTGGACCTTCTGATTCCTTGCATTTGTGGCTGAAATGCAGTTTTCACATCTCTGTAAGCTTAGATGCCAAACTTGGGTGTTTCCCCACACACACACACCCTGCCTCCTTTGTCGTCATTCTTCTTCCCTCCTTCGGACACCTCTTTGGTCCCTTTGTTTTCTGTCTGTGTATTTAAAATAAAATTATGTTCAGCTCAGGCTTGTCTTTTAGGAGGCAGCTGCATAAACTCTTTATGCTGCAACTTCTGATTTAGGGAATGGAGCACAGTGAGTAAGAGTTGACTCGTACCCATTAATCTCTTTTTCTTTCCCTGCTTGCAAAGCATCTCTGGTAGCATGAGCGTTTGCACTGAACCACCCGTCCCTGGGAATGCCGTCACAATCGTGCTCACACGGCAGGGGCGGAAGTGGAGCAGAATTACTATTATTTTTTTTTTCTGCAGCTTCACTGTGTTCCTACTTTACCTATTCCGAATAGCATCAGGCTATTGTTTGTGACTTCTTTGTTGCACAAGACTCCTGTGAGCCTTGTCCAAATTGCCCTTTTGGGGACAGCTGTCCAGCCAAGCTGTTACTGCCATCTAAATGTGGTAATATCATCCAGTAGCTGTACGCAGCAGCAGCTGCTGTGTGTGTGTACTGAGACCAAGTGTGTCCTTTTAAGGTATATTTGATGGAAGTCTTACGGATTTTCTTTTTCTTACGATGGGATTTAATAGCAAGGGTTTTTGTAGCAATTGGAATAGTTGCAATATGCCTTTTCTGTTTTGTGATAGATGATAATATAATATTTATATATTCGTATATTATTTATGATAAATTATATTACTTAAATATCATACTTATTTTTCTAACAACAAGGTTCCAATTGGTTTTAAAAGGTGATTTTCTTTATATTTTTTTTCTCTTCCCCCCATTTTCTTGAAATGCACCGTTCTTCTCTATAGAAGATTGCTTTTTCAGCAGGGTATCCCTAGAGCTAAGCTTAACAAAATTCTGCTCTCTGGCTATTTAGTTTCAAGACTGAGCTTCTCAAATTCAATTATTTTATGTAGTTACTAGAGGAACAGTTGCATGTGCTGCAATTCAATTCTGTCTCTGATACACTTCATGCAATACTTCAGATGAAAACTTCATTATGCTCAGGTTGATGCTCCGTCGGGGACCCAGAGTGTATAACTTTGGTGCCACATAAGTAGTTTGTTTTTCATTTAAATGTCAAGCCTGATATTGTTTAAGAAAGCATTGAAGAAGTGTGCTGGTCAGGCAAACGATTTACTCCAAAAATTGTACTTTCTTTTGAAGAGAATAGGAGGGGCTTCCTATAGGCAACATATCATAGAACCATGGAGCGGTTTGGGTTGGCAGGGACCTTAAAGATCACCCAGTCCCACCCGTGCCAGGGGCAGGGACACCCCCCCCAGCCCAGGCTGCCCCCAGCCCCGTCCAGCCTGGCCTTGGGCACTGCCAGGGATGGGGCACCCACAGCCTCTCCGGGCAGCCTGTGCCACCACCTTCCCGCCCTCACAGGGAAGGATTTCTTCCTAATACCCAATTGAAATGTACCCTCTTCCAGCTTAGTTGTTCCCCTTTGTCCTGTCACTGAGGCCCTTGCACACAGCCCGCCCCCCCCCTACAGCTTTCCTGTCGGCCCCTTTGGGTGCTGGAAGGTCTCCTGGAGCCTTCCCTTCTCCAGGCTGAACAGCTCCATCTTTCTCAGCCTGTTTCCATAGCAGAGGGGCTCCGGCCCTCTGAGCATCTCCGTGGCCTCCTCTGGGCTCGCTCCAACAGCTCCGTGTCCTTCTTATGCTGGGGGTCCCAGAGCCAGAGGCAGCGCCGCTGGGGGGGTCTCACCAGAGCAGGGCAGAGGGGCAGAGCCCCCTCCCTTAGCCCACCAGCCATGCCGCTGGTGACACAGCCCAGGGCTCAGTTGGCTTGCTGCTGCTGAGCTTCCCTGTCAAGTGTTTCTGCTTAATTTTTAACTCCAAAAGCCACAGTTAAAGGTTTGATTAAACCCCCCCCCAAAATATCATTATCACAGGGCTTTCAGGCAAGGGTAGTGAGACACTGGGGGAGGCTGCCCAGAGCAGCTGTGGGTGCCCCGTCGTTGGCAGTGCCCAAGGCCAGGCTGGATGGAATGAACAACCTGGGCTGGTGGGAGGTGTCCCTGCCTGTGGCAGGGCAGTTGGACTGGACAATCTTTGAAGGTCCCCTCTAACCCAGAAGGTTCTGTGATTCACTTAGTGGTCTACCTGGAGAACAGTGGTTTAGGCACAGGGCTGTTTTACCCCACGGGTAGGTAACTTGTTCATGTGAAGTTAAGACAATGTTTTAAGACCCTGTTTTCTCTTTAATTAGATTAGCTAGAAACATCCAAATGAACTTCATATTGGAAGCCAAGCTTGTTTCCATAGACTTAAACCTTTAGAGGTGGGATGTTGGTGTGCTGCTCCCCAGCCCTCCCTGGGGTCATCACCCTGCACTGGTGGGCTATGTGGCATGTGAGCATCCTCCTCTCTTTGGTGCAGAAGAAAACGTAAGTCATGCCTCAGCTTTCCTGGGGAGGTTTGAATGCAAGTTAATTTATTATACCATGTTACTTTTTTTTTTCTCCAATTCTCAGCAAAAATGCAGTAGTAGTAAATTTCTCCCTGGCTCAGGTGTGCCCAAAGGTCCCCAGACAGGTATCGGATGAGCCTAGTTCTAAAGGAGTCTGCACCAAATCATTTTATCATCTGTAACTTTCTCAACATCTCATTTGTCACAGGAAGTGCTGCAATGGCAGCTACAAAAATCAGACATGTTTTCTAAGCAGCTGTTTACATGCATCTTTGAATATCCCAATGGGCATTTCTCAATTGCTTTTAAAAAAATAGAAATATTTCTGTGACAGGGTGTGGAGCACTGCTGGTGGTGGAGGGTAGCTGTTCCTGTCCTTCACAGCTCATATGCATCTGCAACATCTGTGCCGGGGGGAAAAAAGGAATTGATTGCTTGAATTGCTTTTGAAAAAATTGCAGCTAGCCTTTTGTAGTGGCAGCAATGCTGTTTGCATTCCCAGTAGGCGGTGGTTTGCATAGAAACCTTAGGAACAGCAAGCGCAATTGCTTTTTAATTTCTGGAGAAGTGTTACACTGTATGTGTGCTTTGCTTGTATGGGGAAGTTACAGCTTCAGTCCTAAGGTCTAGAAGTCTAAAAGATGTTATTTTTCTTTTGTAGATTGTTGGATTATTAGAGGAAAATGTAAGCAGCAACTGAAAAGATACTGAATTTTTTTATTTTATGGGACTTTGTGGTCATGTACAGCTTCCCTCCAACTGAATTAAGCTTTTGCAGCAACAGCAACTGAAGAGCTGGCCGCTGTTAGGTGCGAGTGAAAATGATACTGCACTGCCAAAATTTCAGTAGATGCTGCTGAATGTTTCCAGAGTTAAACAAAGAGCTATTGAGTGGAGTTAAAAAAGAAATCAATTAACTAGAAGAATCAGGCATGTCCTGGGCTTTCAGTATAATCGAGTGGCATCAGACAATGCAGCAATGCTAAAGCTAAATGTGCGTGCATCCTCCACTGCTGCTCCCAAGCAATTTGGCTGGATGTGTGCAAGACCTGTAGTAATCTCAGGTAGGATCCAGCTCTGCCGGCAGATCCCCCTCTCTTAACTCCTGTGGTGTATAGCTGGGGTAAGGGGATGCTCTATTCATGCAGCAAATTATAGTGCAAGTATTCGCCTATGAGAAAAGACACTTTCAAGTCGAGTATATTCATATTTTTACTTGGAGCAGTATTAATGGGAGGTAAACTCTGAGTATATTCCCTTTTAGGATTTTTTTCCCTGCTCCTACTTGGAACAGTATTATTGGGAGATAAAATTTGAGTATATTCAGATTTTTTTCCTGCTTGAAACAGTATAATGAAAGTTAACCAATTTTCATTAAAATGGACTTTAGAAAAAAAAGAATCTGATTTGGTTTATGATGTTCAGTTCCCAATATACTGATTTTTAAGTAATTATCTTGTGTCATGTGGTTCTGGGGGTTTTATATCGGAAAAATGGATTTATATGACAGGGAGAGGGAAGACTCTGCTCATTACTCACTTCTGATCGTTTTTAACCTATAATATATGCAGTTATTATTGATCTCCTGTGTGGTCTGTGTTTGGGGTAGGTGTCCAATGCAGCAGCCAGGATTTTTTCACCTTGCATTCTTCCCTCCCCAGTGCATGAAGGGGTTAGAGAGGGAGCAGCGCACAGAGATTTTACAGATGATGCCTAATGTGGGAAGAATTTGTGCAGGCCTCCGCCGGCAGCAGTGGCACAAAGGAGTCACACAGCAAGGCTCATGCACCAAATGCTTTTCACCAGCGCTTTCAAAATGCTGTTATTCTTCAGCTTGGGATATTTTACAGTTTCAGGCTCTGTGTCAAATGGTGACTTGTTCATCTGTTTCTCTGATGCTGAAATATTCAATATTTTCACTTTGGAGTCTTTCTGAAATACCCAGATTGGCCATATGGGTAGCAGAGTTTAATATTATGTTTTGTTATTTGCTATCTTCAGCAAATATTTTGTTATCCTGAAGTCCAGCTTACTATGCTTGAATGATAAATATTGTTATTTCTGACCTGAGAAGACTGCAGAAAAATGGGTTAGTTATTGAAGAAGGTTTATGCAAAGCTGCCTTTTTCCACACCCTTAAGAATTAGCAGCTATTTTGTTTCCAGGAGGGAAATGGTAACTAAAGCACTGCCTTTGTGGGTGGAGTGTTTGCCTTACAGGGGGCATTCTATTGAACCTACACATACAAGCATCCCATCTTCTTTTCCTTCCCTCCTTGCCATCTCTTTTTGGGGGAGCTGTTTTGTTTTGCCATTCATTCTTATTCACACCCTTCCATTTTTATCTTTCTCTTTGGTTTTCTTTCACTGACCTTTTAGGATTTCACTTTTTCCTCTATTGATGTATACCTAGATCTGGGTTTTATAGATACCTAGATATTTTGTATCTAGAGATTTAGACTTTATAGATATTTGGATCCTGAGATTATGAATCCCTAGATATCTGGATATCTAGATTTTATGGGTAATTATCTAGACAGGTATCTTTATGTCTATATATCTAAACATAATCCTGTGTCAGACCTGAGCAGGGAGGGACCAGGTATTCGAGCTCGCATGCAACCATAGCGAACCCAGATGATGCTCAGCACTATACAGTATTAGAGAACAACTGACTTTCTTAATACCATTTCTTTTATCTTTCACTGACATTGCACCAGTGTAGCTGCTATTGGGTTTTGTATCTTTTTTCTTAAACTTGAAGATCAAGGTGCACGTTTTATAAAGCATGAAGGAAGGATGTCTTCTGAAAGCTGTTTCTTTCCTTTTTCACTATGTATATTTATTCAAATAGTATAATAACATAGCACTCTAATGTTTTTGATCAAAGATTGTACTGCTACTGTCCAGGCTTCCATGAGGACCTCAATATCCATAACTGAGCCGCAGACTTTTCATCCCTAATGTGCGTAGTTAATAGGACACTGTATTTTTCTAGTCACAGAATGAGGAATTAATGTTCTAGCAGGGATTTTGTTTCCTCTCCTCCTCCCTTCTTCCAGGCAAAATACAGATTTTACTTTTAGGACCATTACTGAGACCCTTTTGACTTTTGTGGTGGCTGGGGAATCCATACTGGATTCTACATGCTGGGCTTGGGTGCTGGGTGGATGCCAGATAGGTGCTGTGCTGCACCATGGTCACCTTTTGGTGGGGAACAGAAGAGCCTGAGAACAAGAAGCCTTTGTGGGACAGTGACTACACCCAGCTCTGGTGGTAGCAGTTGACAAATCTTGGCTTTTTAAAGGTTTCTGCTGTCCCTGGGGCTTTTCCAGGCACAAAATGTGAGTGCTGTCCATTAAATGTCTCTGCTGAGAGCATTTTGTTTTGCTGCCCAAGGAGCAATGCCCAGCTTGTCTGCTCAGTGACAAGGTTGATGGTGTCTTACTGAGCTCAGGAATTTGAACAAATTGTTTCCAAGGCAGCAGATATTTTCCAAATCTGTCCTCAGTGTCTTCAGATGTGAGAGGTATTCCCTTATTTATAGCACAGAAATTGTTATTGTCACTTATTTTATACTGTGGAGAGACAGAGAAAATGTGATTAGTTATGGTGGGTTTTTTTCCTTTAATGTCTCCAGTGATGTATGTAAACGTAAAGGAAAAGGGTTACTTCTGGTGTTGGTGCACATGGCTGGTGCTTGCTCCTGCCTCTTTACTTTGCTTTCCTGTATGAGCCCAGACAGGTCTGCAAGCATTTTGCAAAGGTACTTTGCTTAGCCATCCTGGATGGAAATTAAAGATGTGTATACATGTATACGTTATATGTGTGAATATACACCCTATGTATATGTATATGAGCAAGTGGTTCAGCACTGCAGGGAGCCATTGCATGGAGGGGAGCAGCCGGAACTGAGCCTGCATGTGCGCCCTGAGGGTCCTGCTGCGGATGAGCTCCCACCTGGTCCTGCAGCAGAAGACCTCAGGAATACAACCAGGATTTTGTTTGAATCGCAGAAATTTTGAGTATAGAACCTTAAGTGAATTTAGTTTGAGGGGCCAAGAGATTCACTTTGAAGACTTCCTGAGCCAACTACAGCACTGCAGCACTGCAAGGTATACACCTTATTTCCCCATATGCTTCCTATGGGAAGAGAGAAGTCGATGTGTTCATTGATGACTGCCAAGTAGAAGCATGAGCATCGGTGTGGATAGTTGTCATCATTTAGGGTTGTGCCAACAAAAATGTCTAAAGCCAAGAACTGCTAGAGTGAGCGGTGTTGATCATCTCTTCTGCAGCTTGGAGATGATTGCATTTTCTTTGTGGTCCCAGTGTCTGCCAGATGTGAAGAAGCTTAGTGAAGTGTTACTTTGACGGAATAGCTTTGCCAAGTTCAACAGAAATAAATTTTTTAAAAAGTAAGGCAATATAGTGAAGCGTAGGCAGGTAGCTGCTCCAATTTGTTCAGCCTCTAAGGTTAAATACTATATAGAGGTTAAGTTAAAGCTCAGTGGAGTGTGTGGCAGAGGGCAATGGGACAATCCTTCCCCAAACCTGCATTGCACAAGTCTCACTGCAGCTTGTGGCAGCAATTTGGGGTAGGCAAATAAAATCATTGTTTCCTGTGTTTGCAGAAGGGATCTCTCTTAACTGCAGCAGCCGATTGCAACTTGCTTTTATTCACTTAATTAAGATGGATGAGGGATAAACGTTGTGCCAGACGGTTGAACCTTTGATTTTGTCACAGTGATTGGGGATTTGGACTTTTATGGGTAAAGGCTGCGATGGAGACAATGAAAGGACAAGCTGAATCTTAACAGTTACTGTTGAGTTTAAAACAGCAGAGACATTTTTCAGATCATTTATTTTAAGATATATACAGCATTTATTAAATAAAGTAGTCCATTTTGCATTAGTGCAAGCAAAAAATTAATGAAGCTTTTCATCACTGGGATGGTTGGCGCCCCACGTGCATTGCTGCTTGCTCCCATGAAGCTTGGTGATGTCGATAAGCACCTCCTCTGTTTTGTAGAGAAGAGCCTCGGAGAGAGAGTTCCTCCTTGTTTGCCCACAGGGATGGCTGTGCTCAGCCAGGTGAAGGCTTCACTTCGCCCTTCATCCCATCCCAGGAAGGGCAATTAGGTAGGGCAGGGTTAGGCTTCCCTGCCAGTCCCACCACTTTGTTAGCTGTAGCTCAAGGATCTCCTAAATTGGCAGCTTTCTGATACATCTAGAAGGGTTTTTGGGGGGTCAACTTGACTACACGAAGCTTGTGATGTCTATCATAAAATATCTTTGTTTCCTCTGGCACCGCAGAACAGCAGCACGCTGTTGCTGGCCTCCCCCTGGATGGCTCTGCCCTATGCTGCTAGCCCCGTGAGCGCTTTCATAAAAATGCGTCTTATGGCTATGTAAAGGCTGGAGTTTTTGGTAGGTCTTAACAACACAATTGATAAAATGAATGGTGTCTGTGTTACATAGCTGCCATCACCTACGCTGGTGCTTGTCAGCCATGGCAAAGCTGTCTGGATATGGAATGAGTGATTTCATCTTCCTTGTAAAAATGGAGCATTTTTGAAATTGTGTATTTCCATTTTCAAGAGCCCTAGCCCTACCAACCCCCATAAGTAAAGTCAGAATAAAGGAAAAGGCGGTACAATGTTGTTTAAGAGTCAAAATAATTCAATATTAAGCACAGCAGAAGCCAAATCAGGATGGTTGGCTGTTATGAAAAAATTATCTATAGTCATGAAACACACTTGAAATTGTGTCACTTCAATTATAAAAGGTACCAGGAAACCATATAATCCACTATAGGAGAAGTAGAGATCCGAGTAATTGTGATTATTTCTGATTTTAAGTATTGCTTGGTATGTTTAATACTCTCGCATTTACCAAGTTGTTAATGTGGATTGGTTCATGCTGTTATGATGGGCAGACTGGTAGCAGGGTGTAATGTGGTGGTTTCCAAGAACAATACTTAGAGATGCTAATGCCACATGCTAAGAAAATATTAATTTTAAGGGGAAAAAAAGAAATAATTTTTAAAAAGGCCTTTTCACAGTAAGAAACTGTTTAAAACTGCCCCCTGCCCTCATTACCAATTTCAGGTGAGTGAGGTTCTGAGGAAGGAAAGCACAGGTCTCAGAAAAAAAGGGTATGTGTACTTAAAAATGCTGGGGATAAGGCTGATTTAAAAAAAAAAGTGAAGTTCAGCTATTTCTGGCCATAATGCATTTTAAAAAATATCTTAATTTTTTTGCCATAAGTTTGCAGATCTGTGATATCCTTGTGTTTGATGGGAGAGAATAAGAACAAGAGAACTGGGATTCCTATGCAGCAACTTTGTGGTAGGGATCAAAGATTTACTCATTGTCCCAAAATAGGCAGATTTACTTATGGTTATTTGGGAAAAAAATCTTGGACAAGGAGCCGTGTGAGGGATGCCAAATGTGAATGAAAGCATGTGGATAAAAATGCTTGTTTCTAGGATGAGGGCTAAATGTTAAAACTTTGATCTGATTTATCATTGAGGAAATTGGAAATATTTTTGAGAAATGGCAAGTTATTGGAGCAAAGGTTTGGTGTGGTGGGTCAGGGTGTGAGCTGTGTCCCAAATATTTGATGCTCAAGCACTTTCCAGATAAGATCAGATCTAATCTCTCTGGACTTCAGCGAAGCATATGACGTGCTTGGAGAAGAAACAAAAAAGAAGAAAAAACCAAAAAGAGACCAAGCAGATTTAGTAATGTTAGATCTTGTTTTGAAGAATTACTGCTTTCTTGGAATTCATGTAAGGCTGGTAGGTGTAAGGGTTAGCACGGAATCTCTCTTATGGGAAAGTGTGGGGTTCAGTTGGGGGTTTTCTACTTGTATCTTACAAGTGTCACCGTGAATCTGAATTATCCTTTAATTAAGGAGATCCAGAAGATTGTCCTGAAAGTAGAAAATGCATACTTTTTTTGGCAAAATATAGGTGGGCTGCATCTGATGGAGCAGGGGAAGATTTGGGGTTGCCTCCTTAAAACAGCCTTCTCTACAAGGCTTGTATCCAATTCTTCATTGAAAACAAACTTGGCAAACATTAGAAATACTCTTCTATGGTTCAGTTTAAGGCTTTGAAAAATGTGAATTTGGAAGTATTGGAGTTTCTTTCTTTATCACCTAGGCTATGGCTGCAGAACCGGCGATGCTCAGAGGAATGTATTTGAATTATCAGGCTGAACTCTGCATTTCTGGGCCAGAGTTTTCTTGGTATTTGGAGGCCTCTGGGATAGAGGTAACCTTGCCAGCAGTTCATAAATTTGAGCCAGGCTTTTTTACCTTAGTCAGGAAATTCATGTTAGGGCTTTATTTAAGCTGGGATTCACGGTGATCTAATCCCAGCATGCTGCCAAACCCAACCTGCAATTTCTTTTTTTGGCGTTTCATTGCTCTTTTTTTGTTTTAGCCTTCGTGTTTTCAGATCACTCTATTCCCTCTCCATCGCGTTTTTTCCTGGAGCTGTTAACCAGAAGTGGATGAATGCATGCAATCACCCTGCAAAAAGCCTGTCTGCTAATTGCAGGCGCAACGATGGCAGCAGCCAGCAGAGGAGCGGCTGTAACAGCAGGCACCACTCTGCCTGCGCAGGGCAGAGCTGACCTGCTATGCAGCGGGGTGCGCTTTCCAGGAAAAATTATGATGAGTAAATATTTTTAATTTCTCCAGATAGCAGTTGGAACAAATCATGTGGTGGTATTTTGCGAGTATTGGGACATGATAGATGTGTGTGTGTGTATACACACACAAATCTGCGTTACAGATGTTATATATATTATTTTGGACTTCTATATGACATCTACTATAATATATAATAGAATATTAATATAATATATACACAGAGAAATCTGCATTGCTGGTGTCATGGAAGTCCAAAATAATATAATATCTACTATAATAGTAATGTAATAACATACATACACAGAAATCTGCATTGCAGAAGTCCACAATGATATATATGATAATATATATTATCTACACCAAAAAAATCTGCATTGCAAGTGTCATATAGAAGCCCAAAAGAAATAATCAAGTAAAAACCTGCACTTTGTTCTGTGGGTCATGGCTTGGCACGAAGTGTAGCATCCTCCCTGTAAAAAGCATTATTTTAAGTTAATTCTCAAGCTTCAGAAGAATACATACAATAATACAAGTAAACCCTTTTTGCTATTGAAAAGCACCATCTGTAGTAGGTAATTAAAATATTTTGAAAAGTAGTTAGCAATGGAAATTTGTCCAATATTTTAATTACTGCATATGTTAATGAAAAGGCTAGATGTGTTAGTTATTGCTTGTTGGGTACAAGTGGCCCTGTCTAACTGGAGATGCTGCTGTGGTACATAAGTATATAATTGGGAGTTGAAAAGGATGCTATAGCTAACTTAAAATTTTATGTATTAAGTAAATTTTGAAGGAATTAAAATGAATCCCCCAAAACAGCAGCTGGTCAATACTGAGTTAACGACCTATAATTCCGAGCATGGTTGTCAGAGCAGTGCTGTTAGTGTACAGGTTGTCCGTATACAGACCTGGATCATGGTGACATACAGCATGACAAGGATCATTTTCCTCCCTTGTCTGTCTTTTTCTGCAAATTGAGGCAAAGAATAATCTGCTCCTGCATCCTCTCTTAATTGCCACCATATGTTTGCTTTAAATCAGAATACTCTATTGCCAAAAGTTTTAAAGTAGCATTAAATGGGGAAAATAGTATCATGGAGAGAGCAGACCTTTCCTTGCTTGTAAAGTACGCCTAAAAATTCAACAAGGTAGGTCATCTGCCATTTTAGTTCCTGTGCCTATGGCCAGTCAGTTCTTAAATCACCTGTGATTTACTCTTACTTCCCATTTTTGCATCATGTAGCTGCTCAAAATAATAACACCAGTCCTGCTCCTCCACTTGTGCTGCAAATGATGTAAACGAGGATGCATGTTTGATTTTTGCCAGTGATATGTGCAGTGGTACTTCCTAAATTGCCTTGTGTACTTGTACGTAAACTCCTTTTCTTTTTTAATGTTCTCAGTCTAACAAGTGGGCATCTGAGAGCCAGTAAACCTGGATTAATCCTGGGCTTGGGCTGCTTCAGGAGGGATTAGAAACCATAATGTTGGCATTAACGCTGCAAGATGGGAGTGAAGCTTTCCAAAGTGCTTACGCAGCACAAAGAAACTTTGCTGAAGCCTTTAGACTCGCGTGCTGCTTTCTGCTTTGGGCTGCAAAGAAGAAAACTGTGTTTTCTAGAATTACATCACAATTATAATAGAGATGCAATATAAATAGCTTCATGGCAGAAGGGAAATATACGGGTAATGAGTGGGTGCGACCTGCCTGTTGCTGTCTTGGTTTTTCTTTCTGGCTCATGCAGCCCTTCCCTCTCTGTAACATCTGGTTTTCATCTGCTACAGGAAAGCCAAATAATTTCAATAAAACTGGGAGAAAACATAATACTTTAAAAAACCCTAATATATTGATGTTAGCTGGGTTTTCAAGTGGGGTTATTAATTTAATTAATCAGCTTGGGTTATTTACAGAGTTGATGCTGACTTGGATACTCAAGTAAATGCATCATCTAATGGACAACACAATTACAGCTTAACAAGGTCAGAGTTTTGCATTTTTCCTTACAAGGGTCTGAAATGATAAATAACGTGGGTTGAGGTTACTCTGACTTTTGGTGCATCCCCCAGCTGGTGGCTCAGCAGAAGCCTGGCGCCGATGTTGCTGCTAGGAACACTCCTGTTTCAGCGGGACGACGGGCTGCATTTGATTCAGGATTAAGCACACAGCAATATCTGTGTCATGTTAGCCTGCAACAAAGATGCATTTCCAAAATCGGCGAATACTAGATATACTGATATAAAACCAATATATATATGAGATACATTAACAGAAAAGAAATATATAACAAATATGAGATACATAAATATAAAAGAAATATATACATGAGATATATAAATATGAAAGAAATATTATATCTGCCCCTCTAAGTCTGATTAAGGTTGTCATTTAGGGTAATTTTGAAGTTTAGAGGTAGTGTGGGTTGGTGTCTGCTTAATGTGCATCACATTAGCAGCCCCCCTTGACTAAGTTTTTAAATTGTACTTTATTGATCATTGGGCTTTTAAAGAAGTCCATAAGCTCTTAGTGAGTGCTCGGCAGTGTGCAAATGGAGTGTGCGTCTTGCTGCGAGCAGTATTGACCCGAGCAGTCGGGTACTCAAGGAATATTTAGTAATTTTTTTTTCCTATTTAGGCTGCACAACTCTTGTGGATCATTAGATCGTCTGTTCCTGCCCTTACTGGTTTTTTTTCTTGCTATGAAATATTTGTTAAGATATAATTGTGAGCAAGCAAAATATTTCTGCTTTTCCATATTAATTGCATCTGTTTAGCAAGAGAAATGTAGCTGGGAAAAGAAGCTTTTTGAATAACTAGGTTGTCTTGCCTGTGCAAGGATCTGTGCAAGCAAATATTGGTCTGTAGGAGCCATAAGTTTGCATTTTTACTTTAATGGTTGCAATTTTTAAATTGCTCTATGGTTATCACCTTGAAAGATCTTAAACGCTAGTTTTCCCAAAGAGTTTAAGTTTCTAGCTTTCAATTCTAAATTCAAAAAGTAAAATAGGTTGGAACTTAATATTAAGTAGAAAGTAAAATGGGTTTGAGCTTACTATTAAGTTTTATACTTTGAGAGAAAATGCTGTATTTCCATTTATTTGACTTGATTCAAACCACATTTCATTTGACTTCACCCCAGATTGCCAGATCCATGCTCCATTTTGCTTAGAAGCAACATTTCTTTAGACAAGTATGTGTGATTGGGGTAGGTTCCTTGCAATTACTGAAAGTGTTTTCAGGAGGATTTACAGAGGTGTTCAGTTTTTCAGCCCCATCCTATTCCTTGCCATCAAATCAGCTCAGTTTAATTTTGTGCTTCTTGCTGTGGGTTGGTGCCAGGGACGTGGTTAAGAGGATGTGGAAGGTGAATAATTCAGCGAGTTGGTACTTAAATGTGTTGATAATTCAGTGTGGAGATTTTCTTATCTCTTTCTACCTGTTACATGAGTTATACTTGATGCAGTTATTTTCTAAAGTGGCACTGGAAGAATTGCACATACAGTAATAATCCCAAACCCACTTATGCCATGTGTTTTTAAGTTGGCTGAGGATCTTGATCCAGTTGGGAAGAGGGTCCCTGTGTATTAATGCCACACATCCCAGGAAGCAACGAAGTATAGATGGAACTTCTTAAGGTGATGTTGATGCTCAGCATTGCTTATCTTCAGACTTTGGTTTTGGAGCTTTTTAGCAGCAATTCCATCCTTTTCCCCTTTTTTTGTACAGCCCCTGATAGCATGGGATTACTTTTTTCTCTCCATTGTTTCAATTTCCACCTTGGTTTCAATTATTATAGTGACTTTAGACTAGGCAGCTGATGAATTTTCAGTAGCTCCCGTCTGCCTGGATGTCATCCAAGGGGAGAGTCGGGGAAGAAACGGCAGAAAAAAGGAGAGATGACTAGGGTAATAGCCTCGTGTATTGGATGCTGGAGGCCTGGTGACCAAAGCCTTCCTGCTGAAATCCGGTCAGCATGAGGCAGGACAATTGTGCTGGCTGTTCTCTTCGGGAGTTATAAACAAGAGGATGAGGCTCAGTGAAAGAAAGAAAGAAAGGTTTCTTTCTGTGTTTTTCCTTTTTGTCATTACTTTAGCTTCCTTTTCCACACTTCAACCTCATCCTGAACTGCAGGCAGAGCTATTTAGAGAAGAAATGCTGTTTTCACATGAGTTTATTTTTTTAATGTAGTGTTTTACTTGCTGATTAAAGATAATAAATGCATGTAATACCCTCTCTTTAAAGATGTAAATGAAACCCTCCTTAGCTACCACTAATGATACTTTTGTTTGGGCTTTTACAAAGCTGCTTTGACTAAGCGAGCAGAAGCAGCATCCCTGTTTTTCCTATTCATGATAAATAGCTGTAGTCCAGCAATTGCTGCTATGTCCTGCATGCATCTTTTTATGCAAAATGAAACAGAACGATAAACAGCTTAAATAATAAATTCACATCTCAAACACAGCCAGAGTGCTGGAGCCCTTTGCCTTAGCCCCATTTTCGGGGTGTTGTATTCTTTATTATTTAAGGGAGATATGTTTCAGGTCTGCCTCCATAAAATCTTTCCAAATCGCTCCAAGCGATGTGTGCTGTGACATTTTGACTGTACTTTTGATTGTGTGGTCACCTCCTTGGTGTTCTCAGCAGCTTCAGATTTGGTGTGTAATGAGAACAAACAGCTTGCTGTCTGTTGGTGGTGACTTTATAGCTCCATGTACAGAATAAAGGTTTTGGAGGTGCATAATACGTGACAAAGACAGTGAGAACGGGATCTAAGGTCCCCTCAAGCCTTTTTTCCCCCCACTGATGTGTCCACATGTATGCGCTCTACCGAATTTGGTTAATATCACACAAGCCATCATCTTTGTAGTTCTGCTTTAACTGAAGGGAGATCCAAGACATCAAAACTACGTGTTTTGGTGTGTTCTTGTCTTGTTCTTTATTGAGAACACAAAAATCATATCTTCGATCAGACCTAATGAAGTCATGTTTACCCTCTGGAAGCTCTATATCCTGTGGGGGTGGTATGGGCGGTAGCTGGAGAGCTGGGGTTGTGCCTTTGGGCATCACTTTTCTGCCCTCAGCTCTGCAGGGAGGGATGCTCTGGCGATCCATCCCGGCTCCGGGAGCAAGTGCAGGAGTGCCATCAGCTCCTTTCCTTGCAAATGCTGGTTCTCTTAGTTTGTTTTTACAAACCAGGCATACTTAGTAATGACCACTCTATATTCTGATGTGTTGCTGCATGTTAGGTCACCACCCATTTCCAAATAATAAATTAAAATGTGGTTTTACGTAGGTTATAAATGTGCTGCTGCTCAGTACAGGGAGTGCTTGTTTTTCCCTTTTTTTCACATCCCTGTGCTCCTCTGCTTAAAGATACTTTTCTCCTACTGGGTTCAACTGATGAATCTCTGCCTAAATTCAGAAAAAATACTCTGAATTTGTACTTGAGCTTTGCATTTTGTCTCAGCCTGGCTGAAGATGTGTACTCAAAAGCTTGTTGGGTTTTCCAGCTATTCCAGTTAGTCTGGTTAAAGACAATATTACGTCTGTCTACAGAATTTCTTGCCTCTGTCTGTATCCCATTACAGGTACTGTGGTACCAGTATGAGGTTGTGAATTTTGCTTATTTACTACATACTTAGTTACAGAGGGATTACCAAAAGGCTTAAACACACGGTAGTGATTCTTCAAAGCTTGAAAGAAGAAATGCTGATCTAAAATTTATTGTTGTAGAGCTTGCAGGTTTCCTACAAGGGGAGTTGTACACCGTTTGTTTAGTTACACAGCTATGGAGAGGGAGCTGTCAGCTGAGTATCTTCAGAGCGGGGAGCAGTCGGAGAGGGTTTATCAGGCGGCATAGTGGCAATTAAACAGAAAAGGCGTTTAAAGAAATTAGACACACAGTACCTGTCTACTAGAAACCACCACTTCAGGAAAACTGAAGAGAGAGAATTTAATGAGTGTGTACTCTAACAAAGCATTCCTTATTTGCATGAAGGTAATTGAAAAAGTCTGCTGTTACTGTTTGCTCCGGTGAGCAATGCTCTTCTGAATTTTACAAGTGTATCTTCTGCATTTCTCCTGCTCTCAGCTGTGCAGAATGTCATAGCATGAAATACTTGTGCGCAGCTCCCAGTGCAGCAAATGGAAAGAACATTGCTTATTTATTCTGAGCAGGTCAGTCTGTCCATCCAACACACACCTTTTTTTTTTCTGAATAACTTGTATTTAAATGCTGTACTGCACATAGATGTTATTGCAGTGTTTGCTGTATTCTTCTAAAAAGCAAAAAAGTTGGAGTTCCCCAAAATGTTACGTACAAAGACTAAAGAGATTGCAAAGTTAAATGCAATTTAAATGCCTGTGGAGACTTAATTTGTGCTGCAGTTCTTGGGCATCTTCAGCAACACGGCATCCTCCTCCTGGTTCCCTGCTGCCTGGAGCTCTGACAATCAGCTCATTAGCGCAGTAAAGTGAGCTCACCTCTGGGAGGACCCCGGCTTCATGCGCTGTGAAATTTGGAAGATGGATTGCAACTGATGGAGGGAGATCCCAGAAGGAGGTTCAATGACTCTTGGATGCTGCTTTAAAAATTGTGCCTGGGTTCCTTTCTCTGGTTTGCTTTGTTTTGGGTTAAATCTCCAACACGAAGTGTGTGGTTTGTGCAGGCGTTTTGTTCCTTGGTGTCTGGGTACTTCAAGTCTTGCAGTGATACTGGATGTATGCAGCCACCGTAAAAATGAATACTTGAAGGGTTGTTGGAAGTCCTGCTGGAAGATACGGCCTCAAGCTACATTTCTTAATACATACGTGAATAAACTGAATGGAATGAAGGTCCTTTTGAGTCCCTACTGCATGATCTCTCTTGCTTGGCGAAGGTGGATGATGAAGAGTTGCTGCTCATCTTCCCACGGGGAGAAGGAGCAGCGAGGGCTCGGCATGCCAGCCAGCATGTATGCTGGCTGGCGTGCCAAGGGTGGACGTGGTTTGACTTCGGTTGGCGTCTTGCAAAGCCAGGCTAGGGAAAGGTGGACGACGGAAAAATACCTGTGTTACTTTTGCACAACATTTTCTGCTAAGTGAAAAGTTTGGAGTGCAAAATCTCACCACGTTTCCCTTAATTTTATTTGTTCAGGGCTTTCTTTTTTGTTGGATTTTATTTTAAAACCCAGAGCACTAGTCTCAGAAATACCAACCTTGGCAGTATTGAAGAATGTCATGCAAAGTGAAATAGATGATTTCAGCAGGGTGGGCTTTGAAGTGAAAGCTCATTCACTGCTTGGAGACCTCTTGCATGACAAACTGAATTCCAGTGCTGTTGCAGTGCCTGCCTCGTGCCATGGGGCGCTGGCTGTTCCGTGCTTACATTGCAGCTGTTCCTTTCTCTGTAGGATGCTATGGTGTCAGATTTACCCCCAGCTTAGTAACCTTTTTCAGTTTATAGAAAACCTCTCAGTTGTGACCTCAAAAATACCGACATTTAATCTCTTTTGGAAAGGTGGCAAGCGGTACCTACTGAATTGTCCTATTTTGCTTTGCCTAACGGCTGAAAATACACATTTAAGCAGTTGCATCCTCTCTGAAGACAAATATGTGATATGAATACATTAATATTTTGAGACTGCTCTTTTGCTCCTTAAAACTAATCAGTGCCAGCTGTTGTTTTCCCTGGCACTTACCTAATACTGTGGTCACTAATAAGATAATTATTTTTTTCTATGCATTGGTCCAATGAGATTTTTTTTCACATCATTCTGACTCTTGCAGGTGTTGTAGTCGATCCCCAATACTTAGTAGTAAGCATTTTTAAGCTCACATTTCACCATTTGAACTGTATTAGGAAGGGGAAAAGATATTTTTATGGATCTATCAGGCATCTGAAGCTGGCTATGGCTGCTGAAATGTAAGCACTGGAAAACATCAGCCTGACAGAGCTGCTGTGGTGTAAGCAAGTAATCTTAACTGCGTACGATGCATGGAAATCTGATGCTGTAGCTTAATAGCACTTGAAATTTTGTAATTGCATCAAGAAGAATTGCAGATTATTTATATAATCCCGCAGAAAAGCAGGGAAAGGCTGGAGACGTGTGTATTCACGTTGAACCTTGTCCTTACTCATGCAGTATTTTACATGGCAGAAAACAAATGTGAGGTTTATTGTGTTGATTTAATGGCAGAGCTCTGACTTTTTTTTTTTTTGAGGGGAGGGTGTGCATTATTTTTTGTCTGTTAACTCGCAGAAAGTAGCTGAGGTCTAAGAGGAAGGATAACACAGGCAGAAGCCAAGCTGGGTCTTGTGTTACAGTGGTATGTTTTTGTTGCTGCTAACGTGTTTTTGTTTTTCTTCATTACACATATTTCTCTTGGGAAAAACAGGAAAAAAAAGTGTGTAAAATATACATGAGGGCTCTGTGCCTTTGCTAAGTGGTTCCAGATGGGAGGCGTTAGAGCAGGGACACTTTCTCCTGCATTTTGGTTGGTGACATTGATTTTAGTGACAAACTGCAGGAAAACTTCTATCGGGCTGAGAGCAGTAAATGCTTCAATTTTTTTAAGCATTTTTTGGGCTATCCAAGTATGCAGTGGGAAGTTGAAACTTGGTTTCTGAACATTTATGGCCCCATGTAGAATTATTATATTCAAAACAAGGAAAAAAAAAAAGGGGTTTGAAGGGACTTTGAGAGGCTTCCTCCAGGGGCTGGAGGGTGTCCAAGGGTTGTACCAAACCAGGGGTCTCTTCCTAAATTAGAGGCTGATAGTCGGTGAGGAGGGGATGGAAGGTGGTGGAAATGCCTCTCCAAGGGATGAGACTCTTGCGGGTGGGTGATGTTTCATTTCTAGGCAGAGGCTCTGGGCTCCAGCTGAGGTTGGCATTGCATTGGAGATACTTCTCTTCAAGAAGACCTCCCCAAACTTTGATGGCTTGTTTTCAGACCTGCCCTTTGGCTGAAGGTCCACAGTTCCACCACCCAAAGCAAGCAGTGTTGCAGCAAGAGCTGCAGCCTGGGCTTGAGTGAGCCATTGGCGATACCAGCCTGTCATCATCACCAGCTCTTAAAACAAGTGAGTCACAGCTTCAGCAACACTTCAGAGTGCTACTAGGGCTGTCAGAAAGCGCCAGAGATAAGAGATCGCATACGACAAAACGTGTTGTCCTACAATGTTGGCCTAAGGGAAGGTAGTCTCCTGCATGGATGTTTTTGCATAATGAAATTATGTCTTAAAAAACAGTGCTTGGTTTAGGATGCTGTGTTGTATCGTTTGAAACATCAGTGTTTTCAAGACAACATGCTCCTGGCCAGAAAGACCCAAACAGTGTTCCTTTCGAAAGTGTGTGAAGCTGCGGGTGAGAACTGCCTTCTTACAGCTGCCTGTAGCGCTCAGTCTGCTGAAAAGCTGTGGGAGATGCTTTGGAGGCAGCAGTTTACCTCAGTCTTCTGCAGAGCTCTGAAACACGTGAACATTTGGTTGTTGAAATGGAGAAGTCACCTTCTCGCTTCACAGCAGGTGAGACGTGAGTGGTCAGCAGCTTTGGAGGCGCAGAAGCCTCAGCCATGAGAAAAAGGCCAGTCCTGGGGCTGTGCGCGCTGCATCTGCTCAGCTCGAGCGACGTGTTGGTTGCCGTAAGACTTTAAATAAAGGAAGTCGGCTGTGGTCCTGATACGCTGTGGGGTTATTTCTAGCAACTACAGAGAATTTTTAATTCCAGCATCAGCTCTTTGTGATGTGTTGCTGTACTTAGTCTAGCTCTGCAAAAACAGATGATGCAAGGTGAGGAAAAATGTCGTAATATATAATATCACCTATTTGGTAATTACTTTAAATATAGATCAAGGGGGTTTTATCTGTCAATATTCTATTAGTGCTTTTTCTTTCTGCTGTAGTGCTTGTTTACAGTACTTGTGTTGCCTACTGAGGGAGTGTAAAAATCTTCTCCTTAAGCCATGACTTGTTTTCAGCTGGTCCTTTTATTGCTCTGATTATCTTATTTCTCTATCAGTATGAAAAAATAAATTGAAGTGCCAATTAAGGAGATTTTTCTTGGTCCTGGGACCTGTCACACATTTGTATCTGCATCTGCTGTAGTAAAGTTTATTCTTTGGCTGCAGAATATAACTTTTGGGAGTTGTAAGCATACCCTGGGCTGGAGAGACCACAGTAATAACACTGAGCTTCCCAACTTCATTTTGGGATATTTCTGTGAACCTGAAGCTGAACTTGGGCTGAAGATCTTTTTTTCTACCAAGGCGTTTGTTGGCTGATGTATGCAAGTTTGCTGGAAAACATGTGCGTTTGGCTGCTCTTCCCAGGGCCATCCACCCTACGCATAAAAAAATAAACATATGAGCAGAGGATCAGGGATGTGAGCCAGACCTTATGGATTTGGCAGCCTCTGCCTCCAGATCCATCTGTACTGGCGTTTGCCGATGACTGTCTGCCAGCTTAGCCATGTTTTTTTTCCCATTACAGCACTTGCGTAGGAAAACTGTCCCCATTCAGGAAGAGGACTTAGGTAGGAGGCTTTGGTTTGGTTTGGAGGTTTTATTTTGTGGCGTCGTGGTTACGTGGTAATTCCTTTTTTCCAGAGCATGGCTTAAAAGGAAGAAGCTGCAATGGCCTGATCCCATGCTTGAGTATCGGAAAATGAGTAATATTCTCTGCCAACGTTGAAAGCGCTTGCCAGGAATGCAGATGCTAAATCCTATTTCTTACATAGCTGATAGAGCACCTGCGTCAGCAGAGCTTTAAATCTCCCAAACAAGTGCATGTTGTAATGACTTTTATAGTACTTTGTCTAGGGCATTTTACTTCATAAGTGTATTTAATGGCGTTCTTGATATTTTCATTACATACACTGGCACTTCTTTTAGTCAATTAAATTAACCCCAAAATCTTATCCACATCAGCGCTGTCCTGTATTTGTATAAGGAGTGTGAACTCTGAATGCACAAAGGCAGATGGTTTTAGCTGACCCTGTACTTTAAGCCTAATGGCTGCAAAAGATTCGTTGGTTAATAGCTCTCTCCCAGGATGGTGACATTGTTCAGTGGAGGGGGGAACTGCTGCCCTTGAGCAGTCTCAGTTTTGGTGTGGCCAGGTAGATTTAGTGTAGATGTTTTACAATGGTAAGACATTTTGAGTTGGCATAAACTATCTGTAACAAAAACAACAAATTAATTAAAAAAGATGTTTCATAGCCTGTATCATGAGAGTACTATTTTATACATGAGTTAAATCACAAAAGGTATGTCTGTTAACATGGTAGAACTCACTTGGCTGCCATACAGTAATTGTAATTTTGAAACAAGGTATTTGATGTGCCTATATTGAAAGAATGGCTGAGTTTAATTCTGCGTAGTGAAGGGTGTGCCATCATTGACAGTGGAGTGAAGAGGGGTTTAACCTTCATAAATGCAACAAATTATATGTTTGTTTGGAGTGGGGAGACCCCTTAAATGTGGTTTTGGACCTTTGAGCAGTCTTTGCAAGCCTGTCTGTATGGACCTGTCCTCCATAAGGTCCATATGGACAGGAGGGAGAGGAAGGATCTCATCGGCACTTCCCAGGTGTCTTGGACTTGCCCCATCTCAAGTATTTGCAGGTTGTGTACTTGAAAGGTTCTGTGGTGGGGCATGAAAAGCAAGGAAAGGTCAGGGTTATGTCTTTTGGTTGCTGTGCCAGCTTAAAAAGCTATGTTACTAATTTTGTAGGAAGAAACAGAAACCTACATGGTTTTGAGAAGCTTGTAAGCAAAAACCCATGTGAATTGGAGACACTACAGAAAGCAAACATCATAGAAGAGATGTTCTGCTGCGGTTTGCTATCCAAGCCTAGCATAGGATTGGATTTTGTTCTTGGCAATGTGTTTGAGATGTGACTTTCATGTCCCTGTTCTCTTTGCACCAGAATGGTGGGGAAGATAGCTAGATACTTGAAACCTAATTTAAATAAATAAATAGAACAGTTGAGGATTGCAGGGACCTCCAGAGGACATCTGGTCCATCCGTGCTCAAAGCACATCAAGTGGCTCAACGTCTTGTCCCAGAGCAGTTGCTGTTTCTTGGCTTGGTGGGGAGCTGTGTTCCCACAGTGAATCAGATCACCAGCACCTTTGACCCTCCAGCTGCTGGAGGGCCTACAGGGGTTAGAGGGCTTCTGATTTCTTGTACCTGCAACAGACTTGTATTGCAAGGAAGGAAAGCACAGATCTAGTATTATTTTTAAATTATTATTTTCATTTATATTTTTAATTTTTCTTGTAGTACAGCAGCAGCTGGAACTTTGTAAATACCTTGCTTTTAAAAATAGAGTTGTTTTATTTCATGCAACCTTCTGTGTGTTGTAGCTATTGCCAATGAGGAGATGCATGGGGGTTATCAACTAAATGGGGGGGGGTTACGCTGAGGGGGAATACCTTAGAAAAGTGAATTGGTCTAGAAATCCTGATATGTGTGAGAGACTTGCAGATTTTAGATACATATGTGTGTATGTAGTCTTTTAAAACTCCTACTTGCCATTCAAAGTCATCTCATGTCAACAGCCTGGAGAAATTCTCTCTAAAATGCTGGAGAAAAACATCAACTTGTAATACAAAAAACCCCAACAAACCACAAACCCAAGAAGTGTCATATTATAGACCTTACGTTTAAACTGCTTTGTCATTTTTGTGGTTTGAAATGGAAAATTGGGGTTTGGCTCTGCAGTGTGCTCCAGTGGCCTGTTGAAGAAAAGAGTAAGGAAGGAGAAATATTTAAAAGATTTTAAAGGTTGGTGTTTGGCAGGTAAGGGTTGCAGGTCATTCTCAGTGAGAGCTCTGCTCGAGCATTGCTGCATGAACACTATAAATACTTTGTGGTTGGCGCTTTTTACCATAAAAGCGTCGACGGTTTTGTTAGGCAGCACAGAACATCTAGCCACAAACAAGAGAATTATAGAACAAGGTGTCAGCACTTGAACTTGCATTTAACTGCTAGAAACAAAATATTCAGTATTATTGCTTGGCTGTGCAGAACAGTATCTTGAAGGAGTCACATAAATGCTATTTTATCCTGCAACAATTCAAATTGCAGGTCATACTTTTTGGCTTTGGTAATACTATTTAGGTGCTTATTCAGGTGTCATGGTCCCTGCTGCATAGAGGTGGCTTTTAGGGCTCCGTATGGAAACAAAAATTGGGAGATGCATGTGAAAGTGGTATAGTTTTAGCAGCCGCATGCAGGTTGATAGGTTTTATCAGGCGGTGAGCTGCGGATTTAAAAAAAAATACTTCCCAGGGCAACTCAATAATGAGAAGGGATTTAGCAAGGCTTTAACTTAAGTAGTCTAGACGCATTTTATGTTCTGGCCATAATTCAATATATTTCTATTTAAAAGCAATATAACAGCACAAGAACAGTACTGGGAGCTTGGTTGCAAGTTGAATGAAAACAAGCAAAAAAGATGGTTCTCATCTAGCTCTTTACATTTCAAGATGCAGAAAGGAATTTGTAACTAAAAAGAATTACTTAAAAAGCCAGTGAATGCCCTGGTCAAATAAAAAGAGACAATAATATTACAAAATTTCAATGTGCTATTTTTTCCCCTCTGTCTTTTTCTTACTTTTGGAATAATGGTATTTGTGAAAAAAAATAAAAAAATTGATCATAATGTATAGAATATTGGGAAAAGTAGCCTTCAAATCTAAAAATAAATTACAGATTATGTTTAACACCACCTCTTTGTGGAAGCATACTCTGGGCTTTTCTAACAGAAGCTGTAGGTAAAGCAT
Organism: Falco cherrug; assembly: GCF_023634085.1. Taxonomy (NCBI): domain Eukaryota; kingdom Metazoa; phylum Chordata; class Aves; order Falconiformes; family Falconidae; genus Falco; species Falco cherrug. The sequence continues at coordinate 928,976 of NC_073703.1, read as the reverse complement.
GTGAATGCACATCTGACACACATGCATTGCATCCTCGCTGTTACAACATTTGTGTTGCATCCATCTGACTCTGGTCCTGGCCTTGTGTTTATGTCGTTTGTTGATAAATGGACTTTTTCTGTGCTGTCATCTTCAGTGCAGTCCCTGTGCATTAGGGCTTGGGCTTTTTGGGCATGGTATGGACTCTGCAGGCCTCTTGTCTTTTACCAGCACCTATATATGCAAAGATTTGAATTCACAAATACTCTCTTCAGTTGTATAAGTTCAGACGAGTGTTTTATTTCCCTGGCTGCTATATTGCTGGCTAATGCTTTCAGTTTCCACCTTGCTTATACAGTTACAAGTCATTCATGCTTTATGAGTATATTTGATTCATGAACTCCAAAATTCACAGTAAACAAGGGAATACAAGCCTTCCAGCAGTCTCTTGTCTGATATTGACCTATTTCTTGTCCCTAGCATAAATGAGCATGACTAAATCTTGCTCCCAGTCTCTTCAGTGCCCCACAATGGAATATAACATTAATATAAGTGTCCACAATGTCATAGCCCATATTGAGATTTGAGCAGTTTGCTTTTCTTCTGATATATTCATGGTATAGCTTTCTAAAAAAATTAAACTTACATTTCAAGTAGATGGGAAAGCATTTAAAAACTCTTGTCTATTAATACATTTCTCTTTCTATATAGCAAAGACCAAATGATATATTTATTTTGCCCTCTAAAGGTGAGTGCTAGAGGCTCATTTGAGAAGGGCAGGGCTGGGGACCTTAAATATGTAAGCAAAGGCACATATTTCCACTGGTACTTTCACTGCAGAAACTGTTATTCTATAGGCAAACACAGCTATTACTTTAGGGAAGAATACCACTGTTATTCTATAGGGGAACGACATTCAGTTAGGATTACCTATATAACAGCATTCTATTGCCAAATGAGAACAAATCACTGTGTGTTTTCCTAGATGCAGGGGCTTGGAAAATAACATTGTTTCAGGAAAGACGTTAAAATATTGCTGCTGTAATCTGTGGCTAATCCAGACTGCATTAATATTCAGTCCACAATGAAGAGACCAGGAGCCTTCAGGATCAGGCGAGGAGAAACGTGAAGTATTTAGCCTTGAAACTGTTATTTTTCATTTTTTTTTTTTTCCCTGCTGTCCACAATAAGCGTCTCTTTGTGCAGGAGGGTTGTAGGAGGCAGGAGGAATGGAGCTGCTCATTTCTCTGCCTTCTCTAAATGGTTGAATCACCAGCACCAGGTCCAGAGGGATGCTCAGCCCCTACAGAGGAACGTATTGAATTTTGTTTCCTTCAAAATGTTGAGCCCTGGCCAGTAAAAGCTTTGGTCTCCCCGAGAATTTTAGGAATGCTGTTACGGAGTTTTGTCCGTTGAGCTGCTCAGCAGCTTTGAATCAATGAGTCAGTAAAGGGAAATAATACGAACAGAAGATAATTTGTTTTAGGGAAGTAGCTGTAACTCTGTGTTTTCTGAGGCTGAACTATTATATTATGCCCTGGCTGCAGAAGGACATGGTGTTCTGTTCAAGTATATATAGATTAGGCATGCATAAATTGAATTAACAGCACTTTTTTTTATAGCCCAATAGTTCTGCTAAAGAAACATGGTAAGTAAACCGGACAAAAATGTATTAAGTTGTCTCAAGTTAAACACCAGGCATTTCTTTAGCTACTTCTTGGCCCTTCACCAGTGTGCCTTTGCCATCGAGTCAGCCTGAAGTTTTAACCGGACATGATCCAAGGAGCTTTCTCATTTACATCAGCAATAAAGAAAAATGCATGAAAGAGGGATAATTATGGGTTATGATTTCTGTAGGTGTTTGGGTTATAAAATATAATATGGTCTGGCGTGTTAATCTAGAAAAAAGCTTGTTAAAACAAAAAGAGGACTCTCACCGTTCCCCACTCCTATATTTGAAATGTTTTCTCCTGAATTTAAATGTTCTTTGTTACAGAATAAAAAAAAATATTCCTGGACAAGGGTTTTCCCAAAGAAATCTTAATAAACAGACCTTATTTCTCTCTGTGAGTTATTACTTAAGATAAAAGCACAGGGAACTGAACCAGAAAATACTTCTGTTTTTTGCTTAAATTCTTTATTAAATTATATGGAAAGATGATTAAAATAGGGCTTCTGTTCGGTCTGTTCATGTTCATATTGCTGCTGCTGGCGCATTTGTTCTCAAGTGAGCAATGTTAATTGTGTATATAGAAAATCTATCTTTATTGCCTTAAGATGAAGTCTTAGATTATGGGTGGTCCTTATGCAGGGAAGAGCTTGTAATGTAATTAATTTAAACCAACTATCTAAATATATGGTGATGCACTAGCTTTTATTGAATATCAACATACTCTGCGTATAAACTTCTTGATGTGTCTCTGCTTGCTGAAATAGCTGAAGAAGGACAGGTACGTCCTTTGGGAATGCTAAATAGCCTGTCTTTCAATGCCAAAATGCTTGTTTTCGGGGAGAGGATGCCTGGATTTTCATTGCCAGGGGCTTTGGGGTCTTCAGTGGTCACCTGAAGATGTGGGCATCTTCCATGCCTGCTGGAGGGTGGGGTAGAGGGGAGGGATGCTGGATGCAGGGGGGGGTGGGGGGGTGGGGTGTGTGGAATAAGCAGAAAACACAATGTGAGCAACCTGAAATGATGTGAAACCTCTGCAGGGGAATGTTCCTTAGTTGTGTGTCTGAAGTCATCTCTCAAGGATAATCTGCTTGCTCAGCAGGTTTCAGATATCCCAGAACTTGTTTGAGTCAACTAAGGTGAATTCATATGCAACAGCTTGAGTTTAAACAAATTCTTGTATTCAAATAGGGGGAGAAAGATCACATCGCTACTCTGTTAGCAAACCTTCTTTGGTTCTTAAATCATTAAATCTTAACTAGATTGCTAAATAATCTGCCTGGGAAGGTAAAAGTAGGTGTGACAGTATGCATCACACAGGTACTGAAGATGTCGAATGCCTTTCCACCAAGTTTTTGTTTAATTTGACCTTTATTTTTTGCTTTTAGTTGCAAAGTTAAATCTGAAAGGTCATTTGAAAACCTTCAGATTATAGATGTAAAGCCCTTTTAATCCTTTCTAATAAATAGCTGAGTAGGGAATAAATCTGTTGGGAGCTTGGAGCTGAGCTCTGATATTAAGCCTCAATACAGATGTCTATACACAAAAAACACTTAGAAATTATCTTGTGTATAATAACCTTAAATAAGTTTGGCTTAGAAGAAAAGGTGAATGATTATGAAACTGGTTTAATAAATGAAACCTTAATTGGACCTGGCAACTTGATGGATTCAGTCACTGTGGGCCAGATTATTATAGAAGTGATTTAGGCACAATTGAAAATATCCATTTTCAGGGAAGCTGAGCTGTAGTTCTTACAGGTTTCCAATAGCTCTTCTGTCCAGAGATTTCTTTTAAATGGCAGTAAATGACTTTCTATTACATGCCTTGGTAAGGCAGGGTTTTAATAAAAGCTTTGCATAATAACGACTTAAAAGCATTTTGATTTTGGAAGAACAACAGCAGCATATTGAAAACGACAGTGTCTGAAATGCTGAAAATGCGCTGTTATGCGGGTGCTATATTTGACATTGTCTAACATCTGGGTAGCCTTCAAAGCATTTTCCCCCCTAATTCCATATATAATTAAAAAGCAGCTTTCTCTAGCTCATTAAAATTTAGTCTTGTTCAAGCAGCGTACTTTTATGTTTATTTAAATGAATAAAGCACAGACTTAATATAGACTATAACTTCAAATATTAAATCTCTCTTGTATGGCTAATGCTTTATTTTTAAGCAGTGTTTATCTGCCCTTCCTGAATACCAAACTGGAAATGGATATGGTCTCCAGAAGCTCATTGTATTATTTTGTAGACAATTCAACTAACTTTCACCATATGCTTTTTAGTAATTATACAATGACAGCAAAATTCCCAAAGTTAATTTTAGTGACATGCATATAAATAAGGTGAGGCAGTGGCTTTTCAGACTTAATGATGGTATCGCTCTTTTTTCACAGGCTTTTGGAAATGCAAAAACAGCACATAACAACAACTCGAGTCGCTTTGGGAAATTTATTCAAGTGAATTACCAGGAGACTGGCACTGTGCGAGGGTAAGTGGGGGTCAGGTTGGAGATGCTGTACATACTCTTACATGCACAACTGACTAAATAGGCTGTTGTAGAGGGTACATGGAAAAGAAGGTTAATTCTTTTTGGCCTGTATGTTTCCCAAAATGGAGGAGGAGGGGAAGAAAATATTTATTTTTTAGCATATTTAAATCCATTTGTATGAAAATGTTGGCATGTCTGAGCTGCACATTGAAGTGAGACTACACCTGAGCTGGCTTTAAGCCAGCTGAGCTCTCCTTAATAATGATGTCAACTTTGTAATTAAACTGAAATGGAACTTTTCCTCTTAAGATGGCAGTTAAGGCAGAAAAGGGGAATGTTTTGGCGAGGATGGGTGGGAGGGCTGGAGCACACAGCAGGACATAGAGGCTGGGTGACCTGGCTGTGCTCGGTCTTGGGAAGAGAAAGCCAAGGGGGGGTTTGATCTCCAGCTGCCTGAATGGTGTTAGAGGGGATGCAGCCGAACTTTTCATCATTGTCTCATTCCCCATATGCTGCTGCCCCCCTAGCATGGAGTCTCTCTTTAACCCACCCCTTGACCAGTTAGGGCCTCTTTTTTTCTCCCGGGCCATTGCAAGGAGATGTTGTCTCCACCGTGGTTCTGCACAGTTTATTTCAACATCTCTTCTGCTACCCAAAGCTCGTGGGACTGCAACTCAAACCTTCCTTCCCCCAGGGTGGCCTGCGGCAGAAGTGCTGCGTGGTTGGAAGCCTATGGATGAAACCTGCTGGGTGGGCTTATCGAAGCCTGGGTTTCTCTCTGGCTAGCTCTGGATGAGCAGGGCTTTGTTAACTCTGCTTTTTGTGCAGGTTAATTAACTCAGTTGGAAAAAGGAAGAGTAGAAGTGGTATTCCAGGGGTTATATAATTTCTGCAGCTAGCTAAGAGATGTCTTGCTGGGACTTCGTTGTTATTTTAGAGAACTGCTTTTAATTTTTTTTTTTCCTTTCCTATTTTCCACCAGAACAGTATCACACAAATAGCTTCCATTAATTTTTCAAATGAGCTTGGGTACTCTGTGTACCTTCCCGCTGTTTTTTCATCCTGCGTCAAATCTGATGTTCTTTTTCTTTGTTTCTGGTGAACAGCTTTCTTAAAAGGATAAGCCTCATTTTTTATTTTTTTTTAATGCCTACTGAAATACAGGGTAACAAGAATCCAACAAATGCCTTAATATATTATCTTGGCATGCTATGTCAGCTTGATGGAAGTGGCCTCTATTTATACTTGGCAGATAGATGCAAGTAACATTGTATACTCAAGTCCATAAAATAAGAGATATTTTGTCTTTAAAAAAAATAACTTCCTTGGTCTTTGGTTGCATGGTGCGATGTGACTGTACTTTGCGATGAGCTTTGCCGTGTTGCCTCTATGAAAATAAAGACACCTAAAAAACCCTGTGAGCTGTTCCTGGCATACGAGACCACAGGTTTTTTTTCCATAGTCTTACAGAGAAGATCACAAGTATTTTTATTTTTTTAAAAACTTTGCATAGATTTGAAGCACAGCCCGAGTCAGTTATCCTGTATTTTGCATATTATTTGCTTTGTTAATATAACTGTAATTTGCAGCCCTAAATCGGAATTTTACTGTGGTTGGAGGCTGAAAATAGCAGTTGGATATTTGCTTACAAACCCTGTGAATATAATGACCCAAAACTTGAAGCAGATTTAAACTTAAGAGGTGCAACAGCGAAGAGATTTAGTAGCAGCTAACCCCGCCCCATGAAATGAAGTCTTTGAAGATGTCTTTAAAATTGATGGAGCATGAGCAATGGCTACGGTTAAGTGTGTTCCCATAAGGCTGTATGAATTTATTATGTCCTGTTGAGTGATAAGCGAGTTCTGGAGGAAGGTCTTTGCAACCTGCTCAGTCCTATATGATGATCAAAAGCCTCAACATCTGACATGCTCCATAAAATTGCAGAAGAGCTAGATCGGAGACATTTTAATTAAAAACAACAGTGCACTGGGGTGGTGGTAAATCTGCGTGGTGGCATGAGGCTGTATCTCAAGCACCATGAGCTGGTGCTTTCAAACAGTCTCTGCCTGGGTGTTTTGCATGTTGGTATTTGTATATGAAATTCAGTCTCAGATTTCAGATGATGTTACCTAGGATGCTAAGTACAGGCTCTGTAGCATGAATAAATGAGTATTTTGCACAAAATCATACTCCTAGAACTCTTTTCTTTACTCTTAAAGGTAGATTTGTCATAATTGACAACAGTAAATAAAAAGAAAACATTGGGAGACATCTACTTTTTTTATACCTGAATTGGTGGGGTTTTTCACTGTCTTGTTGCAAGAAGGGATGTATGTTCTTCTTGGGACATGTATTTATTATCACCTTTGCACTAAGCAGGGTGTGTTTTACCAAAATATCATTTTAGCTATATCTACCAAAAAAAATTGCCCTGATTTAAATATTGGTTTGGACCAGATGACCTCTGGAACCTTTTCAACCTGAATTACTACGTGAGTGATTTTTTTATTTTTTTTTTTAATGGGTGTGTGTGGGTGTCTGTGATAAGAGCAGACATCACAGGGGAAGGGTTGAAATGCCAGGGGCGGTGGATGTGATCCAGGTTGTCTTACAGCAGCATGTACCCTTGCTCCCAGGGCTGGAGCTCTGATCTGGGACGCTCTGGTACCTTTTTTCTCTTCTGTTCACTGAACCTGCAGAGAATTTATGGCGTAGCTTGGAAAGGAAAAATTGGTTTCAGATAAGAAAGGGGATACAAAAAATCCTGTTGGCAAGGAGTATCCATAAACTCTAGTCAGCTTCCTTGCAGGGAATAAACAAGAATAAACCTTTTTGGTGCACATCACACAGAGGAATAGTACTGCTTGGCTGGCTGGCTGGCTGGCTTTACTCCTCCTGTCCAGCAAGATCACCCCAGTGGGGGTTGGATGTGCCATTTCCAGTAGCTCTCCTAAGAGCTGCTATAAGCATTGTCACAAAACCTCTGCAGCATGTCCAAATGATTTATTTTTCTATGTTTTTTAGTGAAAGGAGGGGGGCATTACTGAGATGCAAGTAATGAATAGGTCTGTCTGGAGACTGTGGTGGAGAAGCGAGTGTAGAGGCACCTCCTTGTCTCTCCATGCCCAAGGTTCATTGAGTTTCCCGATTCACACGTGGCTGCTAATGTCGGTGCCACGTCACTGGGCGCCTGTAGCTGGAAGAGCACAGCTCTGTCATCAAAACTGCCAATTATAACTCCAGTTTCTAAATCCCTGTCATTACTCGTTGGTATTGTTTAGAAGAAAAAATCCTGTTAAAGCTTGTTTTAGCTCTGCAAGCTTGAAAAAAGTATTTTAATATATAAATTAAGCATGTTTATTATGGAGGCTCTTAGGATAATGTGTAAACTCCAATAAGTAGCTTTTGCAATTGTTTATTTTTTGACCATAGCCACAAGTTAACAACCTGAGGTTTTGTTGAGCAGTGGCTCTTCTGCAAGAGGGAACGGTGATTTGGGGACCGCAGCTAAATCTAATCTTGCAAACTTTTGCACCCAAATGCAGTTCTTGCGTGCACAAATCTTGGTCTGCAAGCAATTTTATTTTGCTGGCTTTGGATTAAATAGGTATCTGAGTTTCTTCGTTGCTGTCAAAATTTCCCTCTGTGCTCCCTGCCCATAGGCTAACGCATCTGAGATCATGTTTTTCATATCCAAGTTAGTGTTGGCTTTGTATCAAACCAAAAAAACCTCAAAAGCCAAACATAATATTGGGTTTGTTCTGCCTAGGAAGAAATTTATATAACTAAGTGAAACAAGGCTGAAACTTTCTTTGGGGTGTACTAAGACTGAAAACTCCTGGTAAAGCCGTATTCATTTAAGTTGAATGTTGGGTCAATGAATAACGCTTTTATTTTTACCTTCCAGAGCTTATGTTGAAAAGTACCTCCTGGAGAAATCAAGACTAGTCTATCAGGAGCACAACGAACGGTACGTGCCTGTATTTTGCTTGCAAGGTTTGTTTTGACCTCTATATGTGCCGATAGCATGGCACAGATAGCTTACAACCCTGTATGAGCTGGCGTGGGCGGATCAGGATTTTCATGCTCCTAACTCTCTGCTTCAAAGATAAACGTTGCATTTTATGTTCTGCTGTTTAGGGAGGAATGTGTGACCCAGGATAAATAAACTCCAGTATTTTATTGATGGTCCTTGACTTATATTTTCCATTGTCTTTATGATTCATGTCATATGGATCATTATGTACCATTTGCTTTCTTACGCAACTTGTGAGCTATTTAATATCTAATTGGGTGGGGGGGGAGATAGTATTTTACTTTTGTCTTACAGGTCTTAACACACTGAAGCCATCAGAAGGGTCCCTAGAAAAAGCTAAATTTATATAGACAACAAATTTAAGCAAATTGTTCATCCCTAATTGCAGCATACGGTTTGTTACATATTCCTCTCTCAGGAATTATTACTCTGATTTTAAATAAATTTGCTGCTTCTAGTTGTCTTTCAACTCTTGGCACTTCTGTCTGTTTCCTTTGAGACACATGTGCGAGACATTTTCTTGAATGCTCATGGGCTGATTCCGAAGCTAAATAGCATATAAGCCTTGACAAATATACTCTTGGGTGTTGCAAAATGATTAAACTCTGTTCTCTTGGAAAACATCCAGCATAAAAGCAGTTTTAACTTTAGAAGTACTGCTACGCTCTTAGCATTAGTCTTAGAGTTGTCTTGAAGCAAAAGAGGAGTTTCACTTAAGGTTGTTTTAGTCCTAGTAGTATTCAAGTATTTTTAATATTTGTGTAGCTGTAAAAATTGAAGGTTTTCCCTTTCTGTCTTACAGAACTGCAACATCATTACTTTTAACAGTAATATGGTATTAATAATTTCTGCATTGCAAGTAAATACGTTGTTTTGATTCTAATAAATATGTAGGCATTGCACATGTTTATGAGAGAAAACGTGTTGGTGTCAGCTAGGAATTCTTTTAAGTATGTTCTGGAGCACTGGATGTCCTTGAATGGAAAAGGGGGAACTCATTCCCCATTACTTAATTTAATCTTCTACATCCCTGCAAAGTGGGTATGGGCCATTTCTAAACAGTGCTCATGTCTGAGTTTTTGGAAGCTGGAAAGTCAGGTTGTGATGTGTACGTGTGCTTCTCTGCTTAATGCTGCTGTTTATTTTGAAGTCTAAGATCATTTATTTTTTTTTGTCACCAGGAACTACCATGTATTTTATTACCTCCTGGCAGGAGCAAGCGAGGAAGAGAGATCAGCATTTCATCTGAAGCAGCCTGAGGAATATCATTACCTCAACCAGGTAGGAATACTATAGAGAAATACAATACATGGTCTTGCCTTTTCAACTGCTGATATTTAATGCTGATAAAGAAAATGTGTGGAGTAGTAAAAAAGGGTTGTCTTGATGCTCTATAGGCAGCCTTCTTTCATTGGAAATCATTCTGCATTGGCAATCTTAATACCTGATAGTATGAGGGGGGAGTAAATCAGTGTTTTCCATTTTTTGTCCTGGGATATGTTAAATATATTGTTTTGATTGTTGAAGGGAGAAACAGTACGTAATATATCTGTTATTTGTGTGAATGTCATTTGCTCATTAACATCTGTCTGCTGAGTAGGAGAAAAGGGGAAAATGTGTGATACTAGTAGCTCTTCAGGCTATAATGTCTTGCATGAGGTAGTCCTAATTCTGTAGCTTCATGGCTGGCTTTTAGCATGATCCTTTAATTTTAACAAGATAATAAATTTAATATAAATAGCAACACAGCAACCACTGACATGTGAATTAAAAATGAGTGAGGCATTAACGATGGCCAAATAACCTCATACTTGGGAAAATCTGATTTACTTCAGGCATTTAAGATGCAGTTGTTCGCTGATGTTTGTGAATAGAGACTTTACTGTTTTTTTCTCAAAAAGAAAAAAACCCATAATATGTGGAAGAAGTAGTTAGGTTATATGTTGATTGTAACTAATTGCAATTTTCTTGGAGCTGAAACACGATTAGCAACAAAGAGTGATTTAACGCATAAGCTGGAGAGAAACTTGTATGCACAGTGCAACCCAAATAGCCTCTAATCTTTCTAGAAATGTAATTTAACTCCAGAATAAGTCTCAATTACCCGGAGCTGTTTAAAGATTTTTAGAGTGGGCTATCAAAGCCAAATCTATTGTAATATTAACAACTCCCACCCATTCTTAGCAGGATCAGGACATTTGCATGACTGAGGAACATATTAAGAGCTGAAGGTTTTCTGCATCTCAGGTGTTAGATGGAGAACATGGTGTGATCTTGACAACCATCTGCACCACTGTTTTGCTGTGGGAAAGTGTCAAGATCATTTCAATTAATGTTTTGTCAGATTCACAGGTTTTGTTGGGCAATCGGTAGTTTTATGTTAGTTGAAAACATTGCTTTTAATTATAGTCCTTTTTTTTTAATAGCAGTTTAAGGGTGTTAATATTTAAAGTAAAATTATACATCCAATGGCACGTAGTGTGTAGAGCCAGTAGCAATGTGGCAATTGAAGTTGAAACATTTATTTTAGTCTAAGCTAGGATGTGGTGGACAAGTAGGCTGGAGAAGGATGCTGATGTATGTCCAGTGGATCAGAGAAGCAGACTCTGGACTTGTCTGAGCACAGTGTGTGGACAACTTTTAGGGGTTTTATTATAATATTTTTTAAACTGTTAATAATTAGGGTTAGTGTTAAAGAGACCATTTAACACTGACATCTATGGGAAAATGGCTCCTTTAGATGTGGTCAGGGCTTCGGTTCTTATTGAGGCTTTTCAGCAGTGCAGTAACAGCTTTCTCGTGCTTTATAAGCAAAGGCAAAAAAGGAAATTAAGGAGAAAAAAGGAAAAACAGATGGGGGGGAATGGGAAAAGAAACTTTGGAAACATGAAAGGGGAAAACTATAAAATGACCCTGAGTGTTTACAGCAGCTTCTTAAATGTATCCTAGAGAAATGCCTGCCTCTTAAAAAGGGAAGAGAACAAGCTCAGAAATTAAAGTGTTTAATTAAAAATTAAATAGTAAAACTGAAAAGCTGTAAAATATTGAACCAGGCCCCTTAAGTCAAGAACTGACTCAGTCCTTGAGTCAGGCATTATTTTCTTTCTCCCAGGTTCCTCAGTTCACACTGTTATGCAAAACAAACCTGCATTTTGCATTGCAGATGAGAAATAATCTATTCAGGTGTTTCACTAAAATGTGCTATTATTTTGTTGATCTCTAAATGCAGGGAGCAGGTTAAAAAAAAAAAGTTCTAAAAAAGTAAGTTTACTTTAACTACCCCCTGAGTTTGGATGACTTCTCCGTATCCCATACCAAAGGCAGGTATACCTACCATCGCATACCCTGCAACTGCTAAATGTTTTCTGTGTTGGCTATTCGCATTTCTCCATTTTGAAATTAGTGATTTGCAGGATTAGATCATATTTTAAGTTCATCGGGAGCTCTGGTGGCATGTGTCTCTCCCTCTTGGGACTGGTCACTGACATGTGCTTTGAATTCCCTCAACTTCATCTCTGATTGTAAAAAGATAAAAAGCTTTCAAGTGGTGTTCTAATCGGTCAGAGAATTGTACTTATGTGTCTAGAGCAGAGGTGGAGAGTAGAAACAAAAAATCTGCTCTTCAGTGTGATTTTTTTCATCAATAGCTCTTCAGCTCTAGGTAAACGAAAGGTTTCTCCAACCACGGAGAAAAAGAAAGGATCTTAAAATCCATTAAGCTTATTACATGAGAGGTCCTCACTGTCTTGAAAACACTGTAAGCAGGAGTCAGAGCACCGTGATGCGTTATAAATCTTACCTTACAAACATAGAAGTAAGGAATGACTGTGCAGAATAACAATTATTTTATTTGGAAAGTTGATGTTGCTGCCCTGGTTAAAGAGCAGGTAGTGGGAGTTATTTTTGGTCTGAACACTACTTAACCCAGTCTGCCTTGCTTTCAGATGACAAAGAAACCCCTCAGACAGAGCTGGGATGATTATTGCTATGACTCTGAGCTGGTCAGTATGAGTATCTGCGTCTTACGTGTTGCTGGTGCAGGGCTGCTGCTCACTTGAATTTGTTAGGTGCATCAAGACCTGAGCAGAAAACAAAGTCAAATTAAATTTAGCCTATTAATTACCCTCTTCTTTCCTCTGCCCTGCAGTGGTGTTGCTTGTGTATTATTAGCTCATGACAATACTGATGTTTTTTTCCCTTGCCCTTTTTTGGTTCCTTCCATCTGGAAAGCTGCTTCAGCAGTTGGATATGGTCATCTACTTGTAGCAGACTAAGGGTCTTTTTGTTCCTTCGTGGTATGATACATGATGATTTATGGAAATTGTGTTAGGGCACAAGGTAAAAATTTAAATTCCTTTCCAATAAAATAGAAAATCCGTCTCTTGAAACCCTAGGAGATGCATCAGTTCATGATGGTTGTAGCAGTGTATCTGCTCTCCGGCTTCCGGGGAGGAGAAGACAAACCCAAAACCATCCCCCTGCCCAACCATATATGAGAAAATCAAACCTTGATATTCAGAATGTGAAAATAATTCCTTCTCCTAAAACAGTTCTGCTGACATGATGAACCTTTCCAAATGGGTCGACCCAAAAAAGGGAATGGCAAAGCTTCTCCCCCTTCCCTGGCTCCTCGTGCGTGACCGAGTCGGAGGCAGTGGCTTCAGCTGGCAGCATGCTGTGGGTGTCTCTGTGTCCTGTGATGGTCTCTGTTGGTTTTGTCTTGCACGGGGAAGCATGTTTCAGATCAGCTGCATGTTGTTCCTGCTAATCTTGCCGTGTGCTTCATGATTGCCAAACTCTAGCTGATGTGTCTGGCAGAGTAAGAGGTAACATGTGAAGGAGCTGGGTTTTCCTTGGTCTAGTAAGCATCTTAACAGCAAGGTTTCACTGCAAAATCCTTAGGAGGGAAGGAGGGAGAGGGAATCTTAGGCCCCCCAGGGTTTAAAACTTGAATATTGCATTGGCAACCTTAATGCATCAGCATCCTTAGAGGCCCTACAAGAGCAGAGAGTGAAGAACAGATGCTTTTCTATATACCTTAATGCATTTTACTAAGCTGCAAAGACCTTAATTGCTTGGAATGGGTTAGGGCAATTTACTGGAGGAATCAAAATTAAAACAAACCTCAAATCTGATACCTTCTTCTGAAGGGGCCAATAAAGCCCTGCCAGCTCAGGAGTTGCCACATGTCCTTATTTTGCACAGCAAAGTTAAATGCCATTACAATTTGGCTGTTTATCTGTTACTTTATTTTGCTCAGCATCATTTTCTGTGATATTCGTGGCAAATCAAATCTTTGCTTCAGTTGATGAGTCACTCTTAAGCATACCCTGGACCTCTCCCCATAACCATGGACTCAACCTGCTGCAGATGTTTGGTTTATAAAGAAACTCTGTTTATTTTATCCTCTTCAAACTTCCTGTGGAAACCTGTGGATTGCTTTGATGTGATGATAGTAAGCAGGGGACCCACTTCTGCTGGGAAACTAATTCCCCTGGCAGGATATTAATGATGACTTTGGTCTGTAGGCATGGACTTTGTAATGCTTGTCTGCTCTAATATCAAGGAAACTCCTTTTTTTTTTTTTTTTTTATAATTACTATCCATTTATCATCCATTAGGAAACAGTACAGAGCTGAAACACTACAGAGAGCATCCACTTTTAAGTAGATAATTTGTGAAAGGCCTTTCCATGCAGATTAATGAGTTGGCAATTGTTATGCAAATCGTTAATTAAATTGCCTTTGGCATAGATTGTGCTACTTCTGAGTTGTCTATGGTATTTTGCCATTGACTCGTGACTTAATTTTGGATGAATGATGCTATGAAATGAAATTGTCTCTTGGAATGTGGAGCACCAGTAAAAGCAGCACTTGATATACTTGAAAAAAAAATTTAAAAAGACGTATTTGCAGAACTTGTGGCTATATTATTGTTCTGCAGACCCCAGGTCTCACTGTAGTCGGCGTGGAAACTTCTCCAGGTTCTCCTCAGCCATATGTGTAGTGGCCAGGAAGCCAGTTCGCCAAGGTTTGAGTTCAGGAGGGACAACCTCTCCTGACATTTTGTAATGTAAATAATTGCATTGCTGATGCCTGCTGATCTGACTGATACAGTGCAGATGCCTTGGTTGCACTCCTTTGGATAATATATACAGCCAAATACCTTATACACATCTTAAAAAGGGTAATTTTCAATCATCTATTAATAAAAGGTGGAAGTGTCACTTTTCTAATGAGTATTTGCTCAGAACGCACAGGGGTGTTATTTTCTCCTTAAATTTAAAACCCTGTGTTCATTGATGCATAGTTTAAAATGGGTCTTACTGTTCAACATCTCTAAAGTCACTTTGTCTTTAAGTATTAAGTTGTTGTCCCTGAGAACCCTTGATAAAAAAAAAATTAATTTCTTGTCCTGTTAAACTTATCTAGCTTCTAGTTGAGGGGATAAGGCACTTCTGTGGGAGTAGTCTTCTGTGTTGGAATAGTTATCTTAAGTAAGAATTTCCCCCTATAATCAGTAGCCATCACTGTAATGATGCTCCAGAGTGGGATGAATCACTGATACAGTTGTGAGGCTTTAAATGCAGATAGGTGCTATAAGATGCAAAGCTGATACTATAAAATAGCTTCATTCTCTCTAGTCTTTATTTATGATTTATTTTATGTACTGTGAGTATGAGTGTCTTTTCAAGTTAACAGTCATCCTGTGACTACTTGGTACTTGTTTAATGATGTTCACTGTAGTATTCATGTAACCCTGCATAGTGCAGACTTTCAGAGTTATTTGGGCAAAAGTTTGAGTGCACATCCTCATATGTGATAAATATGATTTACAGACAGATAACAAAAAAAAAATAATCAAAGTTTTACTTGACTACAGTCTTTCTGGTATTTAAGAAGAAAAATTCTGCCTTGCCGCTGGAGCTAATCTTGGTCTTTTATTGTATTGAATATGTGTTTCTTGCTGTATCTGCTGTGGTGCTGTGAATCCCCCTGTCCCTGGGCTGGGTGTTGGGGGTAATTAGCCACAGTTATTCCCTGTGAAGTCAGTACGGCCTCCTGGATATCTCGTTTCCTGGTGCTAGATTGGAAATGTGCTGGTTGCTGATAAAAGGTGTGGAGATCACTAAATGATATTTATGATTTGTTGACTCTGCCATCTGAACCTGTTCTGATCTTAATTTCTTTCAATGCTTAATCTTTCTGCTTGAACCCCGCAGGACTGCTTTTCCGTGGAAGGAGAGGACTTGAAGCATGACTTTGAGCGGTTACAACTAGCAATGGAGATGGTGGGGTTTCTTCCCAAGACTCGCAGACAGTGAGTTTGTTTTCCATATCAGTAGCTTGAGGATGGTATTAGTTGATATAACCTCCATAATCAGTGAGGTTGTTTACCGGGCTTCAGCTAATGTAACTGTTGTGCTCCACATAACGTATCGGGCTGGTCAGAAGAAATAATTAGCGAGGCACTAGCACAGGCTGCCCGGAGAGGCTGTGGGTGCCCCATCCCTGGCAGTGCCCAAGGCCAGGCTGGACGGGGCTGGGGGCAGCCTGGGCTGGGGGGGGTGTCCCTGCCCCTGGCACGGGTGGGACTGGGTGACCATTACGGTCCCTGCTAACCCAAACCGTTCTATGAACAATAACACTTGACCGTTCATACAATGAAGGAGTAAACAAAATCTAAAGATATACACAAAAAATGTCCTTCATTACTGTAGCTAACGATTCTCTTTATGCAAATGGAGCGTTGGCAGGAAATTGGCACCTTGGAGTATTTTTCAGCCATTCATTAATAGTCCTGCCTTACTCCGCATGTCATGAATCCAGATCCTGTTTTAATCAGAAATCCTCATTATTAGTCAACATACTAAATTTTTTGCATGTGCTTGCCAGTTCTGTAGATTTGTTTCCAACTGGCCTTTGTTCACAAATTCACTGGAAGGTGCTGGCTGGAAAATGGGACTTCTTAGTTGGGTTGCAATACTGCCTGCCACTGACTGCAAAGAATTACTGCTTCATATGAGGGCTATCTTCAACCAAAACCACAAAGCAATTCCTCCCTGTTAATTGTTGGCTTGAAAGTCTTAAGTAGGTTTGAATGAATTTGACAAATATGTTACTAAGGTTAGTAACAGGCCTAGAAAAATATGTATTAAAAAAAATGACCTCAAAGTGAGTGTTGTTTTGATGGCATAAGTATCGCTGAAAAACACATCAGCAGCAGGACACAATGAGAAATCTTGTGCTTTTTCAAGTCAGAATGTTCAAACAATAATTTAATGAATGTGGTTCCTTTCTGTCTGAAATCCTGGATGTTTATGTGGGAACAGAGAATTACTGCTTTGTACTAATGGCACTTGAAACCCTGTTCATCAACTTGGGTAAATGATGTTTAAGATGCTAACATACAGCTTTTTTTTCTCGCCCCCCCCACCTCAGTGGATTATCTCCTGTTCTTTTAAACACCGGTTTTCTTGCTTTTTAACATGTTTCTGAGCCAGCATTTAGAAACCCTTAACTGTCAGACGTCCTGCCTTCTGCTCCCACAAGAAATTTTCACCCAGCAATGTCTATTTTACATAAGCTCATCCCTTATTCCTAGCTTGCAATGAACCAGTTATGAAATTAAGACTGCTTTTTCTCTATCTGTTCCACACATGTGGATAAAACCAAGTATACGTACTTCTAGTGTAAATATGTTTATATGTCACCGTGCTTCCTTACCTTTCAGGAATCAGGTTTCAGCAACAAGGGTTTTCTGAAGACACTTTAGGGTACAATAGGGGAGTTTCAATTGACAGAGTAAAGCAACCAGTAAGTGTCAGGACTGAACAGAGGTGGATTTCATCAATTCATGCTTTTAATATACTGTGCAATAACTGTTCTTGGCACACAAGTTCATGTATTTCTCATAGTGAATTGTGCTTGTCAAAAAATACATTGGATTCTTTGCTATATGAGCAAATTTGTTCTGCTCTATGTTGTACAACTGTAACACAAAGAAGTAACCACCTCCAGCTGATTATAAAAAGGAAGGACATTTTAAGTATTACTATACTTTTATAAGTGTTTGTTTATAGCAAAACATGGGTTTTCACCTTTGTGGAAATAGTTACAGAAGAGAAATTTGTATAATTGCATCCCTGTAGTTCACGATAAGGAATCAGTATCCCTGTTTTAGAGAAAAGAAAGGACTGGCTTGGAGAGGTGGAGGTGTGTTGTCCAGACAAGCTGGTGGCATGGTGAAGAATCTAATTTGATATTACTTATTTTCATCTCCCCAGAAAATGTGGAAATAGGGACAAACAGAGTTTATAGCTGAAGTCAGCTGTGACTTGATAGTCTCAAAGAGCTATTTTTTTGGAGGAGAGACCAAATACCAAAAAAGAATAGAAAAAAGAAAAATCAGCTGGATAAATTTGCTTGAAGGGTAACATCTTTTCTCTGTCTCAGTATGCTTATATATTATAAAAAACATTTATGCTTTGTTATACAGGCTGCCTACCTGGGACTAGATCTGAGAAGGTGACAAACGCATGCGCCAGGGGACTAAGAAGGATCACCTGCATGTCTGAGTCTAGTCTCCCCCTTAATTTGGGCAATTGCATGACAGATATTTAATCTGAGTATCTAGGTTACTCGAGGATTTCTTTTTTTATTATAATATAGGGTGCCACTTCATGACCATGGGTTTGATGTGTTAAATGATTTTCAAGAAAGCTGTACCAATGCAAGTTTAGTACTCGATTAAGTGAAAATATTTTTTTACATGAGGCAAACTATATGCTTCATTTGAACATCATTTTTGAAGAAATATTTGAAGATTTGAGACACAAAACTGCTTCGGATTGAAAACGGGAATGAGTCAAGCGCGAAGACAGCACTTGGATATTTGGGGATGTGGTTTGCTTTTTCATTAGCTTTAAGAAAAAACAACCAAGTGAAAAGGAATTCTGTCTATTTTCTTTAGAATTTTCTCTCTCTTATCGGCGATACTACACCTGGGTAACATCCGTTACAAAAAGAAGACTTATCGGGATGACTCCATCGATATTTGTAACCCTGAAATACTACCTATTGTGTCGGACTTGCTGGAGGTAAGCCTTCGCTTTCTGTCCTGTAACGTTCACACCAAGTGAGCCACCTCTATTTTATATTTATTTATAGAATTTTATATATATTTATAGAATTTATTTTCTGTTTCACTGGAAAGTTCTCGTGTTAACATTCAAAGGGCTGTTCATGTTTGCCAGTGAAAAGTAATGAAGATTTTTTTAAAGAGGTTTTTCATGTGGGGTTTTTCCCCCTACTTCAGGTTTGACAGAAAATACTGTTTCTGTGGTTAAAATTTGAAAGAACGCAGACCAGTTCTAGGTGGAAAGCAGACATTCCATTGAATGCAGTAGTTTCTTCAATTGCCAACTCCCTCACCAGAATTCCCTGATGTTCTTGAAATCTGTTGCAATACTTGTGTAAGAAACTAGAGCAGTTCTAAGACCATCAGCCCACTCTTCTGGTCCAGGTGGTGGCTGAAGAAGGTGCTGAGCTCACTCACTGTGTTTTGCTGTTCTGCTGTTACCCTGCCAGCATCCACAAACGTTGTATTAGAGATGCTGGAGACTGCATCTCATCCCTTTAGTACATATTCATGGATCTATTATCCATACGTTTATTTAGTTCTTTTGTAAACCTTTGGATGCTCTGTTTAAGACCCTTTACCAAAAGCACTTTGTGAGTCACTGCTGTGCCAGTATCGTTTGGGAAGGCTTTCCAGGTCTCAGCCTGGATGGCCCAGGTCTGTATCCTGTGTATTTCTGTGAATCTGTGCAAAAGAACTAAGTAAATTCTTAGGAGAGCTGCTCTGTTAGCCCAAGCGAGTTAGGAAGCTGTGGCATTACTTCTTCATGAGAAGAGTCTTCACTTCAGTGAGCGAACTTGTCCTGCACTTGCCTTGCGTGTTCAGAAGTGGAGCTCAACACCTCTTGATGTGGATATAGGTGGCCAGAACTCTCCTTGCCATCTCACTTGTCTTGAGATGCTCAAAACCACTAGTAACTCCAAAGAATACTGAGATGTTATACTTGTAGTTGGTTAAAACAGCTATTATCTTTATTCCTTTGTACTTGCTGGACAGCATGGAAGGTTAATTTTTGCTAATTTTTTGATAGCATCAGAAGGTAACTTTGTACACACGATGCTCTTCCCATTCCTTCTCTTAAATGACAGTTGCGCTCTCTCACTACCTAAAGAACTTGGGCATTGGCTCTCACCGATTTTCATAGCATTTCTTTAATGCTTTGAATTCAGGGAGGGAAAAGCTTCTGTAAAATATGGGTGTAAGCAGCTGGATACTCTTTGCATCTTGGCCTTGGGGACTGCAGAAATAAACAGAAGGAAAATAAGAGTTTGGAGGAGAATATTGTTGATGTTACCCTGTTAAAATGGCCGTAACAAGACTGCCAAGTCATTTAAGAAGTAATTGTGTTTTAAAAAAGCTTTGAATAAGAGAGTGACTTGGAGATCTGGAAAAGTTCCAGGCTTTGGGTCTTTGCCCTGGCTTTCTTCTGCAAACAAACCCTTCTGCAACATCTGCGTGCTGTAAGGTATCGGGTTATTTTTTGCACGTGTACATGTGAAATGATGCATCGGTTCAGCCGTATAGATCCATTGGTGCCTTAGTGCCATGGTCTGGTACAGCACAGAGCATGGACACCATGCTCACTTGCAGACAGTGTCAACAATATGTCAAAAAATCCCAACCCCAAACATACGTAGAGAAGAGGCTTGATCTCTTTGTCTGAAACACTTGGTTTCTTTTTCTTTGCAGACCTGAATAGATCTTGTAATGCTTATTCATATCTGATCAAAAGGGAGGACTGAAGGGTTCACAGATGAAACACCGTTTCAAAGAGCATCTAATGCACTTTATTCGTTAGCTACTTACAACTCTTAACAGGATACAGTTTCGCTTTTCACACCATTGTTGCTAAAAATATGAATTGGCTTGAAAAAGTTATTAATCCCCTCTCTAGATCCAGACATTACTTGCTAAGAATGAAAAATCATCTCAGAATAAAAGTAATATCAGTTGACAAATAGTTGAACTTCTTTTTATACAGCCACTAAGTGTTTGACAGTCTTGAGCATAGCAAATTGATGGAAAAAACCAGCTCTTCTCTGATCTGATTCTTACTTTGCGTTTTGTTTTCCTTAAATGACTTGCTGGATTTATTCACTCAAAGATTTCACATGGAAAATAGAAGAAAAAAATCCATCTGGACTTGGTGGGAAGGCTCTGAGAAGCAGGAGCTGAATTGGCCATCTCTGAGACCAGCGAAGAAGAGGGGATGCGAAGGTCCTCCTTCACGGCACCGATGGGCGGTAGCCTTCATGGGGAGGACAGAAGACAACAGCCTGGCTGAAATGAAAAACTTATGGAAAGCTGAGGTGTTTTCCCCCTCTCAGGGAAAGTCTGGCCCAAATTATCCTGAGCAAGCTGGTTTACCTTGGAGCCTCTGAGCCTTTAAGGACATCTGGGGGAATTTCCCTGCTGCAGCAGCTCGTGCAACAGCACTGAACAACTATTCTTCCTCTGTATAGTGATATTTGCATCCCTATAAATGAAGCTAATATGCAAATTTTTTGAAGGCATGTGGGAGATGAGGATCTGTGATGGATTTGATTTTTCTTAGATATCAACAACCCCATCCAATATGTTTTCGGTTTATTAAAACATTTAGACCGGCTTTTGTTGAATAAATAAGCTGCAATATAGGATTTTGGCCAGATTCTGCAGATCATAGTTTCATTTACAGTAAGACCCTGATTCCATTTTTTTTTTTCCAAGAATAGACATAGTGTGTGGATTATGTGAGGCTTTTGGCAGGTCTTTCATGGCCTTTGTTTAAACTTTGCTGAAATGCCGTGCCATAGTGTGATGGCGAGGCTGCCTGATGGATTGAGCAGATGTGGAGTCCTGTGCATGTGCTGCAAATGTCACGGGTCCTCTGCAGGAATTGTAGAGGGTTGTGTAAAACTGGGGAAAATACTTGTGTTTCTGGGAAAAAGTGGAAAGGCTCATTTGTGGATTTATTAACAAAATCAGTCTATTAGAAGTGATCTAGGGTCAGTTGACCTTGAGAGACTTTTTTTTTTTTCCCATTAGAAAAGCAGGAACGTTTTAATCGTGTGTATTTAGTAATACTGTAAATTATTCCCATGGATGGATTGTTAAAGAAGGCAAATTCTGTCTTTGCTCAGTGGAGCACTTTTATGTTCGGTTTTTAGGCTTAGGTAGCCAGCCTCAATGCAAGTGAAGGTAAATCTAAGTTAACAAGTGTCCTAAATTAGTTTTTCCAGATCTCTTTTTGCATCGATGATGTTAGCTTTTGGAGCTAATGTCTATCTCTGTGGGAGACTTATGCGTTCAAGTTCTTTTTCTACTAAAAATTGTCTTTAGCTTACCAGAGGGATCCTGCAGACATTGCACTTCTTGTGGTAAACATCTTGGAAAGTAATTGGGGAGCAAACGGAAGGTGGAAATTACAAGGCAGGCAGTGCTTGAATCCAGCCTTCCCTTCTGGATCCATTTTCCAGATAAAGTTTTGGGGATCATAGAATGGTAGAACGGGTTGGAAGGGACCTCTGAAGTTTATCTAGCCCAGCCCCCTGCAATGAGCAGGAACATCTTCATCGAATGCAAAGGTCTGAGCCAGAACTCAAGTCAGATAACTTTCTGGTTGTTTGAAAGAAAGTCTGAAGAAAAGGTTCAGATCATTTTTGAGAAGAACTGATAGAAATCTGAATTTATTTTCTGTTAGTCTACACCAGGCAGCTTTTGAATGAGCACTCAGCACTGTAATTCTTTTCTCAAATATGTGAGGAGAGACAAAAAGTGATGTTTTCTTGCTCTCAATTTGGAAATGGTTCGTTTTTCTTCAGCTGCTATAACATAATACCCCAGCATTACTGGAGAAGCAGTCTCCGCCTGCCTTGGCTGGAGCCCAGCCCTTGTGGGAGCCTGCTGGCTGGCTGCTCCCCACCACACACCGCTGACTTTTATGGCCATGGCAGTGTTGCTGGTCATTCTTCACTGGGTTTTAGAGCTCTAGTCATACAGCCCTCTCAGGGTTGGTTCAACTTGAATGTGGCAGTGAAGTCTTAAATCTGTATTTTGTCCCTGTAATCAAGATATGAACTCCTACAGGCCGTGTAGCTTTTTTTATAAGGGAAAGCAGGACTTGCCCTTTAGCACCAAAAAGCAAAAACCCATGAAATGTAAGATAGAAGTGTAACTCCCAGGGCACGAAAAAAAAAAAAGTCATGTTCTCCTCTTTGCTAATCTGTTAGGATTCTTTTTGTGTCTATTTGTACATCCTATGCTTCTTCCTCCAGTAAGCATAATGCACTCAGAGTGGGGAAGTTGCAAGAGTCTCCATGCACCAGGTGTCCTTAGACATTGACATGCGCCAAGTTTATCTTTAGAAAGCTCCTATGGCTCCTCATTGGCATCAGGAGTCAGCCATCTTCAAGCTGTGTCCTTAAATGAAGATTAGGATAATTTGGCTGTACCTGTGGTGTTGGCTCTCAGAGGTGATGAAGCAATCAAGATCAAGCTCTGCTGGGTGGTAAATTGCAGGCAGAGACCCAGGGAGATGCAGGGATTACCTTCCCATCCTTGCCAAGTGTGTTTTTGTATGAGAAGCTGATTTGATGTGAGCCCTCCAGGTCAGCTCACAGCAGGTCTGGAGATGAAGGATGTACATCTGCAGGTCTTGTCCATCAAGAGTGCAGAGGGAGAAGGAAACCAGGGTGAAAGTTAGATGGGGATGGTGAAGGACAGCACGGGTAGTTGTTTAAAATGCCCATGTTTGCTGACAATTCTGAGACTTGGAAGTATTTATATTGTTTAGGAACATTACATTGGGCTGTTTTGATTAGTAACCATCTGATACCCCTCTGCCTTGTTGCCTTTGATAATTAAAAAAAGCCAGCTTGCAGGCTGAGGATTTGCAGCATCCCTGAAGTGGGAAAAGGATGGTGTAAAACTTGCAAGCTGTGCAGCTGAGGGAGGGAAGTTGATGGTCCTGCAGTTGCAAGCTGCTGGAAAAGTGTCCACATTTTGCCTGCAGAACTGAAATAAAAAAAAAAAAACCACAAAACTGTTTTGCTGAATGTAGAGGAACAGAAACCAAATGTGAAAACTTGCAGTGGATTTTCACATGAACCAGAAAAATTCCTCTCGAGCTTGAAAGGTAAATGCAGATCATGGGAACTGGGGGCTCTAGAGTATTGCTGAGGACTAAAACGAACCTCAAGGTGTTGATGTTTGATTTCCAGTGACGTAGAACTTGCTAGCAGGTGAAGGTCATACACAAGTGACTATGTGTTTTGTACTTTCCACACCATGGCAACAAGTTCTTATTAGTGAGGGTTGCAGTAAAAAGTCAATTATATAAAATGCACTGGAGCTTATCAGGGAGACTCCCATGATGATATTTTTGGTACAAAGTAGTTTTTTGTACAGAACAGCATCATTATTGTGATGGTTTGTGAGATTTCATAAGTTCCACTGTGGTGTTTGCATTGCTCTTCATACTAATTACTGGATTAAACCAATGAGTCAAAGTACATAAACCACTAAGTTTCCAATCATCTGCATCAAACCGGAAACTGTTTCCCTCTAACTTATGTCCAAGTGTATTGTTGTCTATTCTGCTAGAGAGGGCATGCTTCTGAATTTCTCCAGGGAACATCAAAATAAGAGGGACCTGAAACTGGTTGGAAAAGAGGCTTTCTCCCATCAGTTTGTGGCATGTACTGCTTAATTTGTTGGCACTGGTAACCTACTTGCTGAAGCACCTGTGTTTACACAAATGATTTTTTTTTTTTTTTTTTTCCCCCTGCTAACTGCTTTCTGTTGTGGCTGATCAGAGATTGTGGCCTTCCTGCCCCCTGGGAGCTGGTGTCTTTAGGGACTGGGTATCAGGTGTGAATAGCAGAGTAAATATCAGATGCTTTTCCAAAGGTTTCTTCCTCCTCCTAATTCCTCCCCACCCTGAAAAAACCCTGCTCTCAGATGTCTCTTAAAGGGATTACACTGTTTTGCTAATTTGTTGAGTAATTTTTAATGATGTCATCTCGACAACACTAGAAAGTTGACTTCTTTTGCCAACGAAAAGTGTGGGAGGGAGAAGCTGCACCAGGAACAAAGGAAACCAATGGGAAATTGCTCGAAATGTGATGACTGAATGGGGAAAATCAGATTCCCTTGAATACTGTGGTGTCTGATTTCTGATGCTGAATTTACGTGCTGAGTTGTCTCCTCCCAATGGCTAGCTTGTTCTTATGCATTGAACATTAACTCTGCAAGGGCTGGCAAAAATGTTTTAATTTTTTAAATCAAATTTATCTATTTTAAATTTGTGACAGTGTTTACACAATACAAATATAAAAATATATTTTAAAAATTTATTCTTGGAATAATCATTAACATCAAGATTTTTGTTCTAGGTGAAAGAAGAGATGCTGTTTGAGGCCCTGGTTACCAGAAAGACAGTGACAGTAGGAGAGAAGTTGATCTTGCCATACAAACTAGCCGAGGTCTGTACATGATGCCTATTATTAAAAAGGCAACGCTGGGGGTGGTTTTCAATGCTTTGAGATGTACATTCAGCTCCACTAGAGTTTCTTACCAGTTTTTATTTATTTACCTAAAAATAACATATGAGAAGGTAATGAGTATGAATGTAGGAAATGATTGACTTTACCTTCTGCACCATTCCTGGAGAGCAGGTTTTGGGCTTTATTCTGTGCTAGTCTTTAACTGTTTTAATGTTGTTTAAATTTGAACTGGTTGTGTGAATGTTCTCCAAAGCAGAACTGTGCATTGCTGAGTATATATGGTACAAGTAGTAGTCTTCATATGTTCCTTAACTGTAGTATTGATTCATCCCACAGCAGAGCAGTGGCTTAAGACCAACAAAATTTTTGGTGGGGTTCTACGTGTCTGTTAGTCATGGATCTTGTGTGGGAGTAGCTTCTTAGGAGATTCCCATTAGCTTTTCTTCAGACATCTCACAACCTGGGTCCTTGCAGGAAGCTTTGGAGCAGTTACAGCCCCATCAGCCTCCCTCAGACCTGAGTGTAGTCTGCACCACTGCTAACCACGGGGCTGGCACTGCATGAAATGTTTTAACTTCTCTATTATGGTCTGTCTCAGGGTTACAATGTCAGCAAACATGTTTTTTTCTAAATATGTAGTTTCCTGGAATCTTGAGTTACATTCTGTGGCTGGTAAACAGAAACACCTCTTTTTTTTCTTCTAATATTCTCCAAAGTCTGTAAGCTCTGCTCTGCTGTGGTACTTGTTTTGGCTGTTTCTGCATCTAGTGTTCTCGTATCCCTCTGCCAGTTTACGAATGTTAGGCACCACATTGCACCACACTCGGTCCCCGGGTTCCCCTTGTCATGTGGTTGTATGAGAATCTGCACCATCTTGAGCAACGTCTCCGAGAGCAGTCTGTTGTGTCACAAATAAGTGAGCACAGGATGTGTTGTCGTGAGGGTCAGCTGTAGATAATTCAGTTCCTTTTTTCCAGGAAAAAAAGAATAATTCTCCCCTTTTGCAATTTTGTGTTTAAGCTCAGTAACTGTTAACTGAACTTTAATCTTTAAAAGTGAAATGTTGCCTTTGTGCAAGGCTTGAATCTCCTGTAACAAAGGGCACACAAATGCTCTTGCTGTGTCTTTGTGATGGGTGTATAATGGATGTGGTGTTTGTACTTTTTTCCTGCATCTTAGGCACAGGCTTGAGAAATTGGTAGAAAAGTTTAAAATGTAACTGTAACCGGCCTTCTGCTGGAGGTTACTTCCCAACAGCTGTGAAGATGGAACAATGTGCAGCGCTGGGCCTTCAGCCACCTTGCTGCAAGGCATGGCAGGCTGCATTAAACTGTTTCTTCTAATGTTTTAACCTGGGCCACCAGGTTTTGTATTGAAGCAGCTCACAACAGTCTTACCTAGATGCTCCTTGATTTCTGTTGAGATCAGAATCCCTCTTGCTGCCTAAACTGCCTGAGCATGAATTTCTCAAGTGCTTTCCAGAATGGTTTTGGTGATGTCTATGCTCACAAATCTCAGGTACTCACTTAGAAAGGTTTGTCACCAATAACTAGTACAAGACATGAAAGGCGAAGGTCTAGTGATTGTGGTGACTGTGGGGTAAGACAAAGGAGCACAAGGCTCTGGTGGGAAAGGTTGATGCAATCTCCATGACAGAACCATTTTGTAAGCAGCTATGAACTGTATTAAGAAAAGATAGGCACCACCCATGTGTTTCATTCGCTGGCCTTACAACATTAGCATCCTGACCACCAAATTTTACCTGGCAATGGCTTCTCTCTGCTGGGAGGTTTGCTGCTGCTTGCTCATGCTCGATGTACTAGCGCAGAATTGGAGATGCTCTGACTGGAACCTCACCATAATAAGAGGTCTTCTCCTGGTCTTTGTCTGGCTGGGGCAGTAAGAGAGGTGACTTAGATCAGATCTGTCTGAATCGGGGAGGAAGAGTAAGGTTCATTTGACATTTTGGGACTTTACAGAGAATATCTGATAATCCCACTCATGACTAATTGGATTGTTAGCTCATTGGTTCCCAACAGTGCCGGTTATTCTTCTTGTGTGTTTTACAAAAGAGCATTATAGTTGGCTCAAATGGGTGGAGTGATTGAGGTTTTGAGGATTTTCAGACATGACTGTCCCACCACAGTTCCTATAACTCAGAGGCAGCTGCCTTTTCTGATAAAGTGATGATGTATGTAGCAGGTACTTTATTTTTTGGATGCTGAATGTGTGATGTTTTTTGCATGGCTTGTTGATACACTGAAGGTTTCAGAGCAGTTTGTCTGGAAAAGACTACTGCAGTGGCTCTCAAAAAAGGATTGTAAAAATGTCATTTTGGCATGCGCTTGCTTTTTTATGCCATCAAGAAGAGCAGTTTGGATCTACCCAAGTGCATTCCAAGGCTTTGAATGATTTTATACAGGCAGCCTGTACAGTGTAGCAGTTATAAAAGAAGAGCAACAACTCAGCAAAAGAAGGAATTCTAAGAAGTTTTATTTGGTTCTGAAATCTACTGTCTTGCCTGTGAGTGGAAATAGTACGTTATTGGGCTCTCTAGGTGAAATGGGATTAAATAGCCTTGGGCTATTCTACCTCCAGCATCACTGATGAGACTGCCCAGGACAGCGGGAGAGTTTGTTGTTGAGGAGACTGATCCTGATGGAGCCATTGGCTCTGTAGGTGAGCACTCACAGACCTGGGTTCCTTGGTTGTCTTCTATCTCTTCCTAAATTTTTAGTTACTAGCAAAGAGTTAGAAGTATGGTGCTTTAATTTGAAATAAACATTATTAAGTAAAAAGCCTTGAGAGATCTTACATTTGGGGTGGGTTCCTGAGCTTTGATGGAGGTTCCTATGTGCATCTGCTCCATACTAAAGACACATACTGTATTCAGCGTGGGTGGCTGGACATGCCCCTGGGGGTTCAGGCATTGTTTCACTTTCTCTGCTCTGCACAGGGGCTGTCATTTGCTGATCCCTTTCATCAGACAGTGTTGAAATACATGTGGATGACAACTCAACATAGGAATACTTTCCATGGAATGGCTAATGCTAATGTGATCATTCTGTGACCACAGCCTGGCTCCTGTGAGATCTATAACCTCAGGGTCCCTGTGTGACAATTGTCACCCTCGCCTTAATAGTCTTGAATGGGCAGAGGAGATGTAGGTGGCCTGGAGTAATCTTTTCCTTCAGAGGCTGGGACACATTAGAGCTGAGATTGGACTTTATTATACCAAGTCAAGCCTTTTCTCTTCCATTTTCCCGAGCTGTAGTCCCACAAGCACATGGAGGGGACGCCTTTGTTGGATTTGCAGTGATGCTGCATTCCTCTCTGTCTGCATGCTTGCTCACTGCGTTGTTATTGTGTGATGATTAGAAACACTGTCCTGTGCTTTGGGACTTTTTTTTTTTTCCAGCAGTGGTTTGAGCACTTGGCAACAATCAGGCTCTCTTCCTGGGTTTGTTCTGTTCATCTTTGCAGTAATTTATGTAAAACTAAATATTTCATTCTGGCACATTTTGATGCTTGTGTAAAAGGTACTGTAAAATGTCCTTGTGGAGACAACTGGTGAACGGACTTCCATTAGCCTGAAGCCTACAGTGTCGAAGGTGACAACAGCAATTAACAACCATCTCCTCTCTGTTAATCCATATTGTGCTACTTACGACTTTTCTTGATGGCTTTGCCCCCATGAGGCATGTTGGGCTATGCCACAGCGAGTTGCATGCCGTTTTTTAGTTGGGCTTAAATTTTGGCTTTGCCAACTCTGTTTCTTTCAGTAAGTAAGGCTTCTTCAGTCTTGCCTGCATACAGCTGTTCTGCTGGATGACCTTGGAGGACCTAAATCAGGTTAATGCGTTAAAATGTTGTCTTGAAGTCCCACAAAGCAAAAGCACTGCCTCCTCTGTACCAGGAGTTGCCAGTACAGTCATCTTCAACCGAACAAGTTCTCTTCAGCTGATAAAATTCTAAGTTCTTCCCAGCACATAGAGATTTTGGTTTACTTTATTTGGCCCAGGGGGGTACAAGACATGCAACGGCAGCGTCTGCTTGAGCAGGGCCACAGCCAGCAGCAGATAAACTTGTGAACTGAGCTCCCATTTCAAGGTGTGATCGGTTGTTTCTTGGCGTGTAGTCAGTGCCTGTCCTCAGGGCATTACAAGGGTTATGGAATGAGCATGTGGTTCTTCAGGAAGACTCTGCAAAGTGTAATGTGCCGTCAGATTTTTCTGATTGTTCAGTAAATTGTGTTGTATTGTTAAGAGGTTGTATCTGACCATGGCGTTAACATTCAAGTACATTCCTGCATTGCTGGAGCTACTGGTATTTCTGAAATGAAAAAGAGGCAGTCAAGGAGAGACCTGGCTTTGAAGGTAAAATTCAACACTGCTCTGTAATTGCAGCCTCTCCTTGCTGTGGCACTGATGGCAAACGTGGGCTTGATAGTAGACACCACGTATCTGCAGCCCTGCAGGGAGAGCTGCCCGTTGGCTCTCAGTCTGCATCTCCAGCACTTGTCGAAATTTAAATGAGTGAGGACACCACATCCATAAATAATGCTTATATTTACCTCTGGCAGCTGCCTCTTATCTTCAGAGCCACACTGGCTTGTCTGCCGCAGAGCTGCCTCCTGAAACCATTCACTTTTCCTTTTATAGTAGCTGGATGGTATTTTAATGTGGTGTTTGGAATGACTGCGTAATTTGGTCTAGTGCTAAGGTTTAGAAGCTTTACACTGTAGATAAACTTGGGGAAAAAAGGCTGCATGGACATGAAAGGCTGCAGTTGTGTTCGGAGGTCTGGGTTTGTTGTCCAAACCAGCTGCCTATGTCTTTATCAAGAATGAGATGGTGCATTAATGGAGCTAGCAGCAGTTAATGCATTTCCAGAGAAATCATGGTGTATCTGTGGAGGGTGAGGACAGCATTTAGTAACAGTGAGCTGGCCAAGTCCACTTCATTTAGCAAATCAAATGCGGTGGTAAGGACCCTTCGAAAAGACATTTGACTACGGGAGCAAGAGAGCCATCAGTGGTGTCTGGGATGGTCAGAGTATTTGATTCAGGTCTGTCTTGAACGCTGGGATCTCTCTGCAGCCACAGTATTCTTCTTCCTAATAAGGTAAAATACAGCAGGCACACAGATGAAATGAGGGAAAAAGGATTTTAATGGCAACAGAATAATAACACAGGCCAGGGGTTGCTGTTGTCCTTCCCCAAGTGCCCCTCAACTCCAGACTCTAGCATTTTCTTCATATATTATTATGTGGATTTTTGCACTTCTCCTACTGAGGTAGGGAAGTTTCATAAGCCACACTTCAGATATGTAAAAGAAAAAAAACCAACAACCAAACATGATAAATATTAAATGGCTTAGCTGATGTTTGATAGGAAACACACAGCCAATGCAGGAGCAGAGCACTTTAGTAAAATCTTTGTGGAGAACTTGGGAGTTGTTAAAAATTTTTATCTTGATCCTTCTTGTATAATCTGAGCATCATCTTAACCTGTGCAAGGCACTGCCCTTCTGGGCTGTGTCTGTCTTCCTGCTTCTATCTAAATAATTCAAAGAATTCAGTTTTTCCCCATTTCCGCTTACTGCAAGTCTCCAAGGCCATTAGTTGAAGCACGTACCTCTCTCGTATCCATTCAGCATCTTGGCTGGTGGTACCCACTCCCCCTTTGCATCACGCCAGAGGTGAGCCCTGTGTCTGAGCCCCTCAGCCGTCCCCACCATGTTTCCATCCTGTTTGTTCTGTGTGTCAGGCTGGTGTCTGCCACCTGCTTCTCTGTTTTTCACCAGTCTCTGTACTCTCCCATGTTCTTCATCGAATGAGGAAAAACTCATTATCAAAGTAAATACATCTGTTAGTGAGTCCTCTTTTACACTGCTCCAGAAAATAGTTTTTTTCCGTGATGTTTCCAATTAATTTAGTTCTGATGGTATTTCTTAAGTGAATGACTTTGCAAAAAGATGTCAGTTTAGCAGATTTTTGTAGCTTTCAGCCATTTGTGACCAAGGACATTTTATCCCTAAGGGTGGGTTAGTTAATTCATTCACACTTCCGGAAGAAACCTGATGTGAAATTGGCCAACAGAATGGAAATAAAATATGTGAGAAAACTTCTTGGGCAACAAGTGACCTGATTCTTCCCTCCCTTTAATTTTGAAAGCTGTTAGGAGCTAGTTGTCTGATGTGATGTCACCATAAATATGACTTGTGTTTAATTTAATGTGTGTTCATAATTGCAACTGGAAAATGGTTGTCTTAAAAACCAGAGAACTGAAGGGGACTGGGTTGTATTCCCGGGGGGGGGGGGGGGGGGGGGGCCTGCAAGCAGATGTTGTGGAGCACAAAAAAAGAGGCATGTTATTTCCTGCCCCTATAGCACTCTTCTATCTTGTGACAGCAAGACTTGGAATGCAAACATTTTTTTAAGTCCCTCCGCACTGCCCTAAGTATCCCTAGTTCCTTGGGGTCTGCTAACATTCTATGTAATGCCAAGATATTTTGAAAATTTTAATTTGAAAGGTTTTATAGGATGTAATGTGCCATCATACCTTTGCTTAAATGGCTATATGCTATTTAGCAAATGAGTGTTACAGGCAGGTGGTTATGTGGCCATGGCTGGACACCGTTGAACTGTTCCGTGATGGTGTGCAGAGCACTCAAATTGCAATTGAATCTGTGAAGCGCTTTTTGTTCTGCATAAATATGTGCAGCTATAGGTCCATGTGAAATCAGCTAATGATTAGTTAGAAAAGCATTTATGCAATTCAGGTTAGATTTGCTAACCAAAATATTCAGTCTCCTGAAAACCTGCTATGGCAGAAAAAAGCAGAGGGTAATGAGCATTGAACTGTGGTTTTAGTATGACAGTAAAGCAGGAGAAGACAGTCCAGGTCTTCTGTCTGCCTTTGCTGAGGGCTGGGCAGCCTCGCTTTGTCCTTTGTCTCAGATGTTCATCATCCCTGGGTCTGTTCTGGCTCAATTAACCAACCTAGAGAAAGTCCTTGGAGTGGAAGGAGAGTTGGGTTTGTGTCCTTTTGATAAGCTCAGTAGAAGTCTAGTAAACACCAGTATTGTGCTGTGTGGAGAACGGGGGAGAGGCGGAAACCCTTCTTGCCCAGGAGCGGTGGGGTAGGCACATGTCTCCGTTCCGGTGGCATGATGCCATGAGACTTTTTTTTTTTCCATGTCATGAAGTGTCACTTCACCTTGACCTCCTTCACCTGGGATGAATTTCTTGCTGGTGAATAGAAGCCACTTGGCATGTTCATGAATAACTATCACAGGGTGGTTATTTTGGACAATAAACTGTGCTGCGTAAGTGGCTTAGGCTTGGAGAGAACATTTAATTTTTGGCATGGTAACAGTTAATTGGCAGAGACACAAGATGGAGAAGCCTTGTGGAGCAGACCTTAATGAGGGGAAAAAAGTACTTCATTACAGCAAAGAGTTGAGCGATGTTTCATTAGCTTATGTGCTAGTAGTGGTACTGTCTAATGCCTTTTTCAGACCATTATAAAAAGAAAAGGAATGGAGTTTCGGGGCCAAATGGCATAACATTACCTAAGATGTTTAAAAAACAAAAACAAACAAAAAAAAACACAAACCAAAAACCCAAAGGAAAAGATCATAGTTGTAACTAATCATGAGGATTTAACAGACTGAAAATCTTAAGAGGAGAAAAAGTAGGAGAGAAAATAATGAATAGCATGAAGAAAGTGGAATGAAAATTTTCAGTCCTGAAGTATGAGGACAGGGACACTTAATGGCATAGAAAGTAGCAAAACTGCTGGAAGCACCTACATATGCCAAACCCCATTAGCTTAGGAGACTCGTCACCACAGGTTATTAGCATCAGGAGCTTAGCAGGGCTCCTTTGAAGACCTGGTACGTTGATGAGTGTATTCAGAGTTAACAGATAAATATTAATAGAATAAAACTGAAACCCCACAAAGCTTTTAAGAGCCGAGCAAGCGTCTCTGCTTCAGGACATGAGGGCAACCTGTCAGTGTAGAACTTCAAAAGAAACTGTTTCATGGGATTAAGTTTCTCATTTTTCCCTTCAAAATGCAAGGACCAGCTGTGCTTGGTGACAGAATACAGATTAGATGAGACTAGTGGTTTTATCAGACTGGTGTCCTGCATGTGTTTCTTCATGGGATACAGCATCCTTCCTTTATTAGAAAGACTAGAGTCCATTGACGTTCGGTCTTTTTTTAACCTGTTTTCATTATGTTTTCATGTTATTATATGATTATATGCCCTAACTTTCCCACAAAGTAGTGCATGGGAGATGATGCTGAGATCTGGCTGAACAGAGCTCATGTCTCTGAGGATCTCCCAGACCTGCAGACCTTCTTGGCTGCCAACGTACACCTGAACACCTGGGGAACCCGTCACTCGTGTGCCAGAGCTGTTATGGTCATTCTGCTGCTCTGTGCCACCATGAAACTTCTTGTGTCTTAGCTGCATTCATGCTATTTATTTGGCACTAAAGTCTGGGAGAAAAGGAAGATGTTTGAATTTCAAGATTTCTGAGCAAAGTCCAAAATCGTGACTTTAAGAAGGCAAATGCTGATTTGCCATGGACTACTCTGCCCATAACGGACGTCCCCACCCCAGCTGCCCTTCCTATCATCAAATCCATTCTTGACTCTTTAAAGATTTCCTTTAATTGCGTCTCATTACTGAAAAGATGCTTTAATTTCACAGAGTCCCTTTTGTTGCTTAAGTTTAGGATAAATGCATGTGACAAGTTTCATAGGAATGGAAAAAGCCATTCCTGGGTTAGCAAGTCTGCTCTTCCCACATGGGATGTAGTTTTGGTACAGTTGCTTGGAATATGGGCTTTTTCTATATAATGCCAATCTGAATAAATTTAGTTTGATTTCTTCTCAGCTTAAGGCTGTTCTTCAGTACCTGGAGGAGGAGGAGGCATAGAAGCTCCATGGCTGGACAGGTTCTGTTGCACAGACTTTGCTTCTACGGCTATAACAGCCAAGTTGTGACGAGAAATAATTTCTCTTTGAGGAAGCTTGCCAAAACCCCAGCCTGTAGTGAAGATGATGATACACTGGCAGAACAAGTTTTTCTACAATAGTGTCTTCTGCTTGGGAAGGGCCCATGGAAAGGCAGGATTTGGCTTGTAAAAGGTCGAGTGCTATTTGTGGTGATGTGTTGGACTTCACGGTAGAGTGCTGGTACGTTGTGCCTGTAAAGTGGTGATCAAATTTCCCTAAGCGTAGCCTACAGGTTCCTCCTCAGGTCAGGTCACACATCTACTTCTTGTGCCACTGAGTGACCTATTCATTTATTTCCGTACCAGTTTCAATGTGAAAACGTGGATTGAGTGGGATCTCGGTCCATGCTTTTGATAGGACAGACTCTGGATGAACATAGTGAAGGAAAACACATTTTTGTTTGGGGAAAAAAAAAGTGTTTGAAACCTTTGCCATCAGCAAATTTGGCTGCCTGGTGACTGATGGTCTGCAGCTGTTTATGGTGGCCTCGTGACCATGTGATGTGAGCACCTTTCAGGGCGCGTGATTGATGTGTCCCTTCTCTCACCCTTCCCTTCACAGGGAGAACCGAGAGCCACAGGCTCGTTTTCTGGAAGAGTTTTATTTCAGGAAGAGAGGGTGGGTATTTTTCTTTCTTGATGTGTTACAGATGACACTTTCTAACCATGCTGTCTAGACCAGAAGGCTTTGACTTCAGTCTTTTCAGGAAGATGATGCTTGTAACCGCATGACTCCACAGCTGAGACAGAAAACAGCTAACAAGATTTTGTTGGTTTAGTTTGGGTTTGGCTGTAACCTGGTGCTCTTTATGAAAAGTATGACCGCAGCATATCACATATTCAGCTACAATATGACAATATTATAGACAGGGACTTGCAAAGTGTCTTTAAAAATAAATGGCAGGCTTCAGTCTGTGATGGGGATGATTGGTCCCCATCTGTCCTCTTCCAAGTCCTGCCTATCACTAGCTGAGGTACAATAGGTGGGTCCTCAACACCCACGGAAGACTTTTTTGTTTCACATTTTCCACTTCATTTTCCCCATTTACATGCATCTAACAACAGGAGGACACAAGTCAGGAGGGAGCAGGTTGCCGGAGCATGCAGACACCACCTGTTATTTCCGGGGAGTCGTGTCAGCACAGGAACAGCCTGAGCAGTCTCAGTGGGAACGTAGGCAAGAGAGGAAGCAGTGTAAGAATGAATGCATTAACTCATGACAAAGACTGCAATATTAAAAATGTTTTTATTTAAAAAAATACTATATTTTTATTTAAAAAGTAACTAGTGATTAATGGTTTCTTATTTGCTAGAGTAGCAGGTAAGCTAGTAGCTCTGAAGGGCTTTCTTGTCAACCTGATGATACCCTGATGCAGGAAGACTGTCTCACTGGACAAAGCCATTGATTTGACTTCTCCTGTTGTGGCTGGGATTTTTTGGGAAGGGGGTTGGCATAGTTTGGGAGAGCCCCTGAAAATACCTCTGAGTCATACAGTCTGGCAGGTTGGAGATGGACCTTTTGTCTAAGGAAGGTGGTTGTGAAGGTACTGGGAGACTGGTCCTAGAGAAGGGAGAGCACAAGAAAAATTAAAAACCAGTATTTGATATGTAAAGCTGGAAACTAGTACCAAAAAGAAAAAATGTCTCTCAATCTGAGAACTTTATAACTGATTGAGTGAAAAAATTCTGCAATGCCTTCATGTTTCAGTGTTGTATTGGACAACAATTTGGTATTGTATTGTAGTGACATTCCAGTCTATTTTTTCTCATTGAAAAATCCACCCATAAGTTCTGGAAAACTTCATTGACACTTGCATCTCTTGGATAAAATCCATTGGCAGTACAGCATGCTGCCTCGGCTCCGGGGTGATGGTGGAATGTTTCTGCCAGGACATGGCAGCCAGCCGGGAAGACAGGAGCCAGCAGCTGTGGGTAGTGCAAGGCTTAGGGGTTTTAGTTTTGTTTTAAGTATATAGTTTGCAGGTACATTTGTAGAGGTAAAACATAAAAATGAGTGTTTTCGGGAAAGTTTACTGCATTTTTTAAATTAACTTTTTTTTTGTAATTGTACTCGCATTTTTCACTCTTCTTCCAATGATGCTTTTAAATAAATTTTCCTCCTCTTTAATCAAACATAAAAATCATTAAAAAGAACCTTTTGCAGGCTGGAGTCAGCATGGTGCGTTAATGATTAGAGTTCTCTTAGGAAAAGCAAACATGAGAATGACAGGATTTTAATATGATGCTAAGATAAAATACGAGTATGGAAAATTACATCATACTTATCCAGCCCGAGTATGATATAATACTCCTTGATGCCAAGATAGGGATTAAGCTAGAGTCTGATATCCTGCAAGAGTACTTTCCTCTGGGTGTTAAGCCTCTGTTTAAAAAAAAAAAAAAAAAAAAAAGCTAAGCCTGCCTGTCTCAGCCTATGTCCCGTGACCCAGAGGGTGAACCACAAAAGCTGCTTAATCTATCTCCCGCCGCAGGACATGGCTGTGAATGTAAACCAGACGCACGATGTATTCTGTCATAAATAGAAAGCCAGCAGGAAACCATAATTCTGTGTCCACACACACATGTGACTTGGGACCCGCCGAACAGGCTGAAGCTGATGTGAGATAAGAATGAGACACTAAAACCTGCATTTGGACAAAAAGAGGGATTTAGGCCGTGCCTAATTCCAGCAATTTATAGGTTTTAATCTATTTTTTTCAAATCCAAAAACGTTTTCCCAACTTTGGTGGTGAACTGTAGAGGGGATGCTGTGTGCCAGCAGGTTTTGTGTGCAGTGCTACTATACTTCATCACCATCCTCCTCGTTTTCTGCTCCTTCCCTCATTTAGCTGTGCTTCACAGCTATGTGTCTCTCCCTTCAGATGCTGCTCCCTCTCAGGCAGGAGGGATAGACCCAATGAGCCACCCTTGGCAGCTGTCTCCTGACTGTACAACGACAAACCCAAGCTGAAGCCACCTGACATAGGGTGTTTTTTCAGCCCTCATGGAGCAGTAACAGTGTTGGAGATATGAAAATTGGATTTTAATAGTATTTTAGCAGTAGCTACTTGCCCAATGCTAGCACTCTTATTAGTAGCTGGCAGCCTTAAGCCCTATTCAAATAAAAGTATATTTTGAGTCTGTTTTATTTAGTCATGTGTTTCATGACTGCTGCAGAGATTGTCACCAGGATGCCCATGTGTGCTGTTTTCAATTGACTGCGTGTCCAAGGTTTACTGAGGGTGGGAGATTGGCGGCTGTTCCTGCTCGTTAGACCCCTTCATGAGATACAAATCAAGTGCGTTTGGAGAGCTTGAATAGCTCTTGGTTTTGCTTGTTCTAATCTCGGATAAATCCTATTCCTGGTAGTGGCAGCTCTTCACACTGGCTAAGCATTGCTAATATTTTTCTTTTCATTTTTTTGAGAGAAAAATGTGGATTTTTTTAGAATAGAAACTGATTTATTGTGTAACTTATGCACACAGCGTAATTTTGTTGAATAGATACTGTGAGTCAAATAAGAAAACAAATACACTTTTTTCCTGATGTTTTTTTTCCCCCCGTTTGAAAATTATATATATTGCTCAAACCCACAGAATTGATTGAAAGAGGGAGGGAGGCATCATCAGATGATGTTAGCTAAATACCATAGGCAAAAATTCAGTAGATATTAAAATGTGGTGTTTTTCCTCTGAGTCATCCCAGAATAAGACATTTGTGTTACAGTAAGTACAGATGTAATTATGAAGCCAGATTTTACCTTAAGAGAATAAATGGGGGGGAAATGGGAATGGCTGATAAGGATTTTGAAACAGACATCAAATGATAACAAAGATCAAATCCTGTGTATGATAATGGCTCACAGAATTATTTTTTTTTTTGTAGGATATCAACAGGTTCCTGGGATTTAGTGCCAAATCCCTGAGCAGAAATGCCAATTGATTCATCGGGTAATGCACTGAAATTTATTCCACATATTAAAAGAAAAATAAACAAAGCCCCCATAGAACCACTAAAAAAATATATACAGATTTGATTTTTGGAGGGATTTCCTGAAGAGGAAGAATCTTAGTGTTGCCTTTCCATGCACCCCCACCCCAAATATTTCATTGGAAGCACCTTTCATCCTTGTATAGAAATTATAGGAAGTCTATCAAAGGCCCTGAGGGAGAAGGGGATATTTCCTTTCTTCCTGTGTTCGTATCTTATTTCCTGAAGAGAAGAGGAATCTCTGTTTCTATTATACACAATCAGAAAACGTTATTTTGTGATGCCTGGCTTTACTGAAATAACTTTATTCCTGCCTTTGTGTTTTACACCAAGTCTTGCAGACTTCACAGTCTGAAACAAATTTTTCTTGTCATCCTGGAATTACTCGAATTGGTGGTTTTTTCTAAGTATTTGTCGACAGGGATCTGAAAGGAGAGCATTGCTTGTTTTCTTCCTAGAGGGCAGGAAACCCCCACGCACACATGTGTTCAGGCACGTGTTATGGAAGAGCTGGTGGGTCACGAGGAGAGAAAGAATCCATAGGTAGTTTCTACAGCTGTATCAAGATCATTTGTATTTTAACAAATAAATTTCTGGGGGCTATTGCAGGTTCTTATGGGGAAGTTCACAAGGAGAGTTGCTTGCAAAGCCAGACTTTTGGGGATGGGTGAGTTTTGCATTTGTAGGGAGCACAGGTGCTGGCAATGGGTGTATCCAGTGTGAGCAAATAACACTTATGTCCATCACCAGGTACACGCACACACAGGCTCTAGGGGAAGTGCTGAAAAACTGGAGGAGGAAAGCACTGTGGCTAACAAGGCAACAAGTCTTCTAGCTAACAGCAAAGCAACAAGTCATTGGTGTCTTCTAACAAATCTATTCTAGATCCAACAAATTTTCCAGAGGTGTGCTTGAGAAATGGCATTTAAACAGCCAGTTTTCAAGTACTTACAGCTTTTAGAAAATCTGGGAGTGGGTACACTGACCTCGCTCCCATGTCTGTGGTATTGTCTGGTGAAAAACTGGGATTTAATGGCATAATGCTGACAGAAAGTAGTTGAAGGTGTAATAACATGTTGACCAACTGAGTCGTTCAGCATCTCTTTATGGATGTTTCATAGATTTGAATAATCCTGAAGAAACAGGATAAGGGTTGCACACTGTCACAGTTAATAAACTTTATGGAGGGTTAATCTCATTAGAGCTTTAATTCAGTTTGATGCTTATGCTTACTCTCCAGTTCTATTTTGTAAGTCTGCTTCTCATTAACTCAGTCTGTACTTAAGAACTGGGATCCAAAAACCTAGCTCTGGGTGCCCAGACCCTTCATAAGCTGCATTTTTTTTACAATAGTGACCCAAAATAGATTGCTGCTGCCCACTATGCATGCATTAAAGGGCATTTTTTTCTGTGCAAAATGCTCTTTGGGTTTTTCTGCCTCACTTTTCTAGAGAGGAGTGTGCAGTGTCTCCTGCGCTTGGGAGGTAGTAGTGATGGAGTGATGCTCAGCATCCCTCCTGAGCAAACTCAGTGGCTGTTAAGATGTAATTGCTTTTTTTATGAACTGGTCATAAGAGCTGCCTGTACCCAGATACCCATCACCCAGCCTTTCTGTTCTGTTTGTCCAGGATCAGTTTATCTCATCCTTTGCATTAGCAGTGAGGGAAGATGGGCAGACCTCTCAATGAGCTAAGATGTTTAAAGTCTTTAGAGATCTGTAGCTGTCTCTCAGACACCACTTGGGAATCATTTCTTACGCAGAAGTGATCAGCACATCAATATAGCGCACTTTCTAAGCAATAACGAAAGGGATAAACTTGGCTTTGCTTCTGCTTCTTTTTCGTTTTCTGAGTGTACGTGTAGAGTGATGCACTGCACATAAATGGTTATTTATTTTCTGCAGGCTTTTTTAAAACAAAATGTTAGTGAAAGTGTTTATGCTAGTTACAAGAGCCCTTCATGCTATGTTTTTGTTTGGGTCAAAAATGTTTAAAGTTGAATGTTGGAGCCTGGTTGCTGTTCCAGATACAGTCAACTGTTTGTTTGGTTTGGATGGAGTAACTGTGGGGAGAGGATCTGGCTTTTGTATTTCAGTATCACTCTGGATCTTGCTGGAGTTAGTGGGGTCCATACTCCAGTAAATGCTCATCTTGGCGATGGAAGCGTTTGATTAAAACCACATAGCTTCCCACAGCATCTCGATGGTTTTTCCTGCAGCAGGGTCTGTTTGTCTTCTGCTCCCCAGGACGTGCAATCACCGGGATATTGTTGCAGTTACTGGTGCAGTAAACTGGTGCTCCTTGCCTTTCAAAGCCTTTCGACATTTGTTTCCACCCATCTCCATTCCTATGTCTATCCATACTCCAGGCTTTATTTATTCCCCATAGTCTGACAGACTTACAATACTTGGGGTTTTGTTATTGGAGTTGAGCTATTGCTTGCCCTTGCGCATCTGTTAGCGAGTCAGCAATATAGATGCTGAATCCAGTAAGGATCATGGGTTGCATGCTGGGGAGATGATGTGAAAATGGCTCTAAAAGGTTACCTGGGCATCTGCCAGGAGGGCAGGGCACCAGGGTGGCCCTCAGAGCCTGCAGTGGTGCTGGGGGGAAAAGGAGTTGGAGAAGGATGAAGATCTGTCCAGTGGTATGTGGGCATCTCTTCCCTGTGCGCCTGGCTGAGTCATCTGTTGGTTTTACGCGGAGATGAGTCCAAAAGCAGGGCAGAGCTTGGCGCATCTTCTGTACTGGGCTGTGTCAAGAAGGTGAAATCAAGAGCTGTGTTTGATAAGGGTACCGTAAATTAAGCCTTCCTTGAGCACCAAACCCAGCCAGCCATGTAAATAGAAAGTGGACTGAGCTCAGTTTGGTTGTGACGGACCACCTTGCTGGCAGCCTGCGCTCGCTTCAGGATGTGTTTTTGGGATAGAAGGGTCCCCATTGGATTATGTGCTGTACGTATACATATCTTAAGTGCTGGTGTTGCCCCTACACCAGCCAGTGCCTTAGTACGCTGTTGGGGTCAAAGTGCGGGAGGTACCTCCTGGTTTTGGCTCCAGGACCAAGTCCGGAGTCCAGAAGATCTGTGACATTGCAGTGCCAGCGCAGACTTTGCACAAACATGGGCCCGAGTTCTACTGTTTCTGGCAGCCCTGCATCTCCAAGAAGGTCCAGGGGGACATGCAGGGGAAAGAAAGTTCGAAAAGAAATTGGAAGCGCACAGTGTTTTTTCTAATGAATTTTTGAGAGTTGGTGCATCCAGCACACAACTGTACAGCAAAGGGGCCCAGCTGCTTGTGCAGCACTACAGATGTGGCAGTCCCAGCTTTTTTTGGTATTTAAAGCTGCAAAGTTCAACTGGCAGCTTGTAGGATGAAATTGCTCCCTTAGATTTAATTTTTTTTAAAAAAAACCAAATTGTGTCAGGGTGAGTAAAAAATTGCTGGGTGAACCAGGGTTTTGGGAAGTGAAAAGGGTGCTTTAATCTTGGTTATCTGTGTGTATGCTGTGGCTTCTGAATATGCAGCACAGTGGAAGAAACCATCATTCTGGCATTTATTAAAAATATTTTTTTTCTTAAGAGCTATACTGGCTCTGGTCATCCTTCTCCCCCCCCCCAGGCTTTAACAGCAGCCAACAGAAACAGTGCAAAAAAAAGTGTATTAAAATACCACTATTTACATCATCACATACAGCTTTTTTCTCTTCATGAGTTTTTGCTCTTCATGAGTCATTGGTTCTGTGAGAGAAGATGGTATGGGACTGTCTAATGCAAAGATGGTATTGTTATAGCAAAGAAGCCTATAAAATTCAAGTTTCATAGATAATAACTAAAAAATACTGATTTTTTTTTTTTAATTCGATTGCAACCAGCAGAACTATTTTAGGGAAAGGGAAGAAATTTTTTTAATTATTTTTTTTTAAGCAGACATACTATTTAGATTGTTAATGCCTCTTGGTTTTGTTTGATGGTGGTTTTTTGGGGGGGTGGGGTGGGTTTTTTCGTTTTTTGTTTTGTTTTTTTATTTACTTGACACACTTGTTTTCCCATTTATAAATTTTGGGGGGGGGGAGGTGTAATCCTTTTGCTTTTCCTGAATTATCAGGGTACCATCAAATATTTTGAATAATGCCAGCAGAAAAAGACCTTTACTCAGAGTTTCACATCTCAGTTGAGTGCAGAATAGCAGGAGTAAGAAATCCTGACCCTGGGGTGGGGAGCGGTGGTGATGTAGGGACAGCAGCAGGCAGAAGATGCGTTCCTATATGTTTAGAGAGTTTGTAATCTTATGAATTAAGAATCTACTGAGCACATACAAATGTGTTTTACAGAGGCTTTTAATTTGAGCAAATTTGGTTTTCTTAGATTATATCTTTTGCCGCCTCTAAAACACAGGCTGTTGCTGCCGAAACTCTTTAAGTCCTTGCTCCAAAACACTTCAAAGAGAGATTTTAATTCTTAAGTCTGTCTTCCCCTTGATACTTATGGCAGATGTTTCCAAAGTATATCTATTTTTAAGGTAGCCTGAATCTGATGCCTTTTATGAAAACTTTCAGGCCAATTAATTTGACAATACAGTCTTACAAAGAAACCCAGATATTTTAATCCAGAAGTTGGCCAACCCCAACAAGTAGCATTTCTAGCATATAATAAATAAAATACATATCTTTGCAAGCCTGCTAAGCAGGAAACCTATTGATTAAAACCTTGCCTTCAGATTATTTCCTGAATTGCCAAGTTAAAAAGTGCATTTAAGATAGATCTTGTTTTCAAGTCAGCAATATTTTCGTATGTGTGCAAGATGTTGCGCTCGCTTTGATGCCAGAGAGATTTGCTTTGGTGTTGCAGGAGCTATTTTTATTTTGCTTTGTGAGTGAAATAAAAATGGTTTGATGAGTGCCACAGTGTTCTAGATCTGCCTAAATGTCATGTAATGACACTTACAGAAGAGACAAGAAGCTGTAGGTGACTACCTGAAGACAATCCATATGTAATATTTCCTATAAATTTCAGACAATATTCACATTTAATATATGTAGGATAATAAAGACAGGAATAAATATATACCCGAATAACTATAGGAGCAAATGTTCAAGCACTTATTTGAAATGCCATGCTGCATAGGAGTGGATGTAAGTGCATGGTGCAATCCTTCCTTGAGTCACAAGCCAGAGTGCCTGGAGTGTCGCACACCAGGTCGTGATGTGAGCAGCAGGAATGGCGGGGCAGGCTGAGCATCCTTTACCCTGCCATGCCTCTGCAGCTTTACCCTGTTGAACAGAAAAAGAAAAAGCAAAACATATGGAAAAGGACAAACAGCTGTACAGGGTGGGGTTTATTTATTTTTATTTCAAGGGTTTTATGGACTAGTGGTGTTTTGAGCTGTCTGCATGGTGGCATATGGCAATGCAAGGTGAATGGCTTAAATAAAAAATATAAGTGGAAAACTTGTTTTCAAAGCGGGCTATTCCAACAATTTGGAGGGAAATGTGAAATCGTACTCTTGAAATTGCAGCAGCTCCTTAATTTGAAAAGAAATAATATTCACTGATGATCTTCATGTTAGGTAGGTTGAGATTTGTTTAGGATAGTGAGGGGCTTTATTTATAATGTAACATCATCCAGGATCTATTCTAAAGAAAAATTTATTTAAATGGAAAAAAAACCACAAAACTTGAGTCATATGAAATAGGTTAATGTTTTTGCTGATACGTTTTAAATGAATGTTGCAAGAAGGCAAAGTGCTGTCTTCAAATCTTCAAGCCAATTAAAAATGCCTCATTTTAGAAAGCTGCTGCCGGTTGGGTACTGCAGCCTTCGGGTGCCGTGGATGTTGGATGCTGGGGACTTCATTCCCAGTGCTG
This sequence comes from Falco cherrug, assembly GCF_023634085.1. NCBI lineage: Eukaryota > Metazoa > Chordata > Aves > Falconiformes > Falconidae > Falco > Falco cherrug. Next base: position 885,290 of record NC_073703.1, on the reverse strand, counting down.
GTGGACATTGCTCCTCATGAGCAGGTCCATCAGGGGTGGGGAGCTGAGCTTGGAGAGCCCCTTTTGGTGGGACTCCATAGCACCCAGCAGCACTGGAGCAACTTGGGTGTCCAAAGTCAGATTTTTAGCTCTGTGTGTGGTGGAAATCCTGCAAGGAGACTGCGAGTATCTGGCAAAGCAAGCATCCCAGTTTCGGCACCGCTGCATTTCATTGTTTGGGGAGCGTGCAGGGTGCAGCGCTGTTTTTCACACCACCACAAGTCTGCTCTGATGGCACATCTGTTGAGGAATTCTCCAGATTTGTTGGTAAAACAGAGAGAAGAAATTGGCTCATAAGGAGCCAACAAATTTGCAAATGAAATCTACGTATGTGTGTGCTCTGCTCTGCCCTGCCTATGTTCTCTGTATGTTGCTTTACTGAGAGTTTCCTATCAGGTCTTACAATACAGCCATCACTTCTAAAAATAAATATTGAAGAATCTGAGACCTGGGCTGTTGATTGTGGTTTTGAGTCCCAAGTGTAGCAAGGAAAGCAGCTCTCTGTGGGTTGCCCTTGCCATGTAGCTGAGGTGGAAGAGCCATGGCTTACAGCCCACCCTGAACATCCCTGGAGGAAACTGGGCAATGCTGGCATGGTGCAGGCTTAATGATGTCCTCATCTATTTTAGAAAAAAGGAGGATAATTCAGCAAAGACCTGCACATCCCCTGTAGCCTCTAATAAAAGGGGGAAAGAAAAGTATTGCAATATAAACCCATGTGTGACGGTATAGAGGAAACGATGCTGCTGTTTGTGGTCTTTAAACAGAAATGGTTTTCCTTTCTAATTGCATGCCTTTGTGTTGGAGCAGTTAATTGGGCTGCTTTACGCTAGGACAAAGCATGATGGCAGCGAGAAACATTCCTGGGTCTTGGCCTTGGTTTTTCCCCAGAGACTGAATTTTTCTGGTGTGACAGTGGCACTGATTGTTTTCCAGCTTTATCCAATCAAATAAGATGAGATGGAGCATGGAGTGAGAGAATGGTCTTTAATTTTTTTATTAGTCACTGAAATATTCCCCCACATTTTGAGAAAATGTGAAAAATAAAAACGACAGAAAAAAAACCTTCAACCCTCCCATGCTGCTTGTAATAAAAACAGCAAAAAAACCCTCCCCAAAACCTTTTCTTCAGTAAAGGGAACAAAAACCAAGTTACTGGAGACTAGACCTGTTTGGATTGCTAAATGCCAGCTGCTTTCCAACACTTGTTGGATAGCTCAGACATTTCAAGAGCTCACCCTTAGTCTTTAAAAGTGCTATTTTGGTTCTGCGCTACAAATCCTTTTGGTCCTGTTGCTCATCTGTTTTCATGGTATGCTTGGTTTTGGTTTGTAGCAATGCTTTTTTGGGGCAAGCAAGCAATTCCTTCTTAACTGTTGTGATGTTTTGTAATTGTCCTTGCAACGTGGCTTATCTAACTTTTTTATTCCCCCCGAGCAACGGTTAGCAGCGTACAGAGGCTTATGTACAATGTGAGCTCACGAGCATCTGCAGTTGCGGACCACATTACTGCCTTCTCCTGTTCCAAGTTGAGAGGGCGAGAAAGCGACACGGTGTACTGGATTAATTGCACATTAAGAGCAAAATGTTGGCAGAACAGCTTGTGTTCGCACTAAAAAAATGCTCTCATAAAGAATTAAAGGGAAAAGAGGTGGGAACAAGCTAATTGAAGAGAAATGATGCTACGTGAGCATTATTCTTTTGCTTTGGGTCAGTGAAATAAGGCCACTCAGGTGATGTCCCTTGAAGGGAGGGTTCTTGGGAAGGACTACAAGACAAAGTGTGACAAGCCACTGATTCGTTGTAGTTCAAGGTCTCAATGTGTGAACCTTCTGTTCCCTTGTTTATTCTTCTACAGTGGCTAAAATGAACTGAAGTTTAACAGTTACAGCTGGTGTCATAAGATTTTTAAGTGACTAGTATGTACCAAAGCACTCCAATAAAACTCAAGGTAATAGTTTAAACCAAGGAAGAATCACAGGCAGCAAGAACAAAGATAGCCCTTAAATATGAATTATGGCTTTAGGGTTACGTATGTAGGTGCCTGTCCCGAAGCACACGTGTTTGGGAAGGTGCAGCCCGGGCACCCTCCCTGGATCTTGGTTGTCATCACTGTTGATCCAGCAAAATCTCTTTGCATTGTGGCCGTGAGCACTGTGGTAGGAATGGCCTTTCTTCCAGAGGTTTTATTCCGCTTGCCAGGAGAGCTGTTGGAGGAGCAGTCAGTCGGCCTGCCCTGATTTGTAGCTCATGTTGGCAGTACCTGGGAAACAAAGTTTTCAGTAACGCTCACAGATTTACTGTAGGGGGTTTAGCCTGCCCTTTTGTAACCCTTCGGCTGGTACCAGGCACTGCCTGCCCAGCGTGTGCTTTCATGTCACTTGTTGTCGTTGCTGTGCAATGTCCACCCACCTTTCTTTCTCCCTGAATAAACTCTTCAATGATCTTGGTGATGTTATATTAAAAAATTTAAAAATACATATTTATTTTTAATATTTGTATAGTTTTTATTTTCTTTTCACTGATGGGATTTATGGTGTGATCTCGTGCATCATCTGCTTGAATGCACCAAAAGAAACCAAGCCAAAGTCAGGGGGCACGTCGCATGGCCCTGGGATTGCAACCAACACCCAATGGCATCAGGGCCATTGGCGTATGCAGCATAAATTAAAATAGCGGACAAAAGCTTTGGCAAGGGAGAAATACGAAAATCGGATGTGGGAGCTTGAGAAGCAAACCCTATCTTAGTGGCAGGCATCACTTCCAATCAGCTTTTTTCATTTCCCTTTCAGGCTGTGACAGTGCGAAACTCCATGGCTAAATCGCTGTACAGCGCCCTGTTCGACTGGATAGTGTTCAGAATTAACCACGCACTTCTCAACTCAAAGGACGTGGAAGAAAGCACCAAGGTAACATCTTGCCAGCTCTTTTGGCTGTACTCTTGTGTTTTTAAAATAGGGTAACTACAGGATAAAACATTACCCAAGCACATCACTTAACATGAAGTTAATTTTTCCTCGGTTAATACTTTAGACTGAGTACATCGTTACTTTAAGCGGCATTTGCTGAGCCGGGAAGGGTGCAGTACCTTGAATAATATATCCCCACAGCAGCTGGGGAAGAGGTTTTGTTGTAGCCACAAAAGCCTGTTCCCCCACCCCCTCCAGAAGCCATGCCAAATAATTTTCCTCCTTGTGTGTGAAATATAGGACCGTATAAAAATGAGGGGGGGAAAAAAGGGAAGCCGTGCTAACTGGAGGTGTTTTGATGAAGTTGCTCCATGAAAATAAACAAGCTGTGGTGTCCGTAGGTACTGAGGTAGCACATCTACAACGAGCAGAAAAGTGAGATTAGGGGGGAAAAAGGTCCCGGTGGGAAGAGCAAAGCCAGTGCGGTGCTGACCCGCTTTCCCGAGGAATTGATGGAAAGGATGACGTGACGCTTCCTGCAGTAGCAGGGGCTGGATGCCGCGACCCAGGACATCCTTTCCCAAATCTTTCCTGCATTCATCCGTGCTCATTGGGAGCATGTGTTGGGAGGAGGCTGACCCCCAGAAGCATGGCTGTATGGGATGCAACCATGCACATGTGCACCTGCATCTTGCCAGCTACCCTGGGCCAGCAATGGGGGGTGGCGGGAGGGCAGGTTCAGGGGGGTTGTACATCTGAGCTGAAGGTGCAGCTGCCAAAAGGAGGATAGTTTTGCAAAGTGCTAACATGAAGTTTGAATTATGTTTGTAGGACCAAAGTTGCAGAGTCTTGCAGTGTAGTTGGTCCTTTATGTAACTGCATAGAAATGCTTGCGGAGCCTAATTATAGACTGGCAATAAATACATGCATATAAAAGTTGGTAATATGCTTTTCTGACAAGAAAGGTTGTTAAAGCGAATAACATCCAGTGTGTCTTATGACTGCACGTGCTTCCTTCCCCTCTGTTTAATATTTTACCCAAAATGTTGTGTTCTTTCCTGATGTTTTTTTTGCAAGTAATCAAAAGTTTTGTCTGGGCTGTCAAGAAAAAAAAATCAAATTCTGTTCATGTATTTGGCAAAGCAGAAAAGGTGGATTTGTTTTGACAAGGAAATGCATCTCAAATACAGATTCATTTTTAATGATCCACTGACAGTTAAAAAACATCTGTTCCATGAGATTTAAATACAAAATCAGACTAGGACGCTATTGTTGGCTTAGTCAACATGTCTGTAATAGCAGGGAACAACAGTAGGTGTTTACGGGCCATTAAACTTTTGTTGCCAACCCCAAATCTCAGCAGGTAAGAGCCAGAACAGCCCAAATTTGTGCTGTTTGCCAGCATTGCCGCTGCATATTAACCCTCTGCTTTCTCCAGCCAAGAATGCTGTGCAGCGTAACCACTTTCACCCTGCCCATCTCCTTATATAGTCTCACAAATTCACAATTCACAGTTTTCTAACCCATTCTTTTTGCCCAGGATCACACAGTGTAGCCATAAGGTGCAGGTCAGGCAGCAGGCACCTGAGCGGTGCTGCCCTGCGCGAGGGATGCACTCAGCATCCGGTGCTGCAGGAACGTCAGGCTCCCGCTGGCAGAGGGGTCCAGCGAAGCGGTGCTGGGCTGTATGTTGGCCAGGTTTGCTGAAACAGGAAGGTAGTGCACAAAATACTGAGAAATATATATTTCTAGAGACAGAAGTGTAATTCATTTTCTCTTCAGAGTTCTCTATGAACGTTGATTGATTTTTCACAAGTCACTCCGAAATCATGAAAATGCACGAATCGTGCCCGTTCTATGGGTAGGGAGGTTAAAGAAGAGAGTGTACGTGTGTTGCACAGAGCTGCCGCGAGCGGCTTCTTTAAACATTGACTAGCTAATTTTCTGTCAAGTTGTTCCAGAGTCACCTCCTCACCCCTGTTTTTTTAGCCCCTGACTTGGGTCCTTCCAGCACAGAGGGAGGAGAAGCGCCTACCTGGACTGGGCAGGGCTGGGAATACCTGCTCCTTTGCTCTTGAGGAATGATGTCACTGCCATTGAGTGGCCAAGGACATCCCAGGCGCTGAGGCACCAGCCAGCAGTTACCACTCTTCTCTGCCCTAAAGGAACCAAGTTGATGCTGATTAATTTGGTTTTTCCAACCACTTCATAATCCTCTTGAAATCCTTTTCAGCTTGTGCTTGAAGAACCCCCAGATGAGGATATAGGTTCTTCTTAATCTCCCATATGTGGTCTTGAGGTTACGCAACACCAACGAGTAGCTGGAAGGTAGACTGGAGCAGGGGCATCTCTGGACCCTGGGAATACGTCCTTGCTGCAAGGCAGGATCTCAGCACTTGGATGATGTCTACTTGCTGGCATCTACCAGCTTCCTTAAAAAAAATCTTCTAAATGCACAGAGTCTCTAATTTATGAAAGAAAAATACTATCTTGCACCTCACCACAAAACGTTGCTGACTTCTGAGTTTGCAGTGGGTGAGCAGTATGACTCACCCTGCAGCAACTGTCCTCACTTAATCCCAGCCCACGCTTGCCACCAATATTCCTCTGACATTTAAGAAATATTCTGAAATAATCCTGTAGGTTGTAAAGGTTCAGGTTGTTAGATGGTGGATTTTTGGCAGAAGGCTTTCTTATATGACAGTTGTGTTTTGCAGAGGTAAAATAAGACTCAAAACCATCGGAATTCTGAGTATATATGGGAGAACTGCACCTGAAGTTGATGAGAAAAATTAATATTAAAGTATATCTCTTCATGAGTGTAAATTTTTATTTCAGTGGTCATGCTCAGCTGTCCTATAAAAACATTCATGGACACCTGTGCGACCTTCACAGACACTGGCTTGACCAGAGCTACCCTTCGTCTGGTTGCGGTAGCGCAGGGTTTTGACGTGAAGGCTGGAGGTTGCAGAAGACAATAAATACTAACGGATGCACATACAGCATCCGCGCAATCCCAGGTTTGCTCTCCACCGTGGGCTGTGGCAACATGTGCAGCCAGCCCAGCCTCCAGCAGTGTGCTTCTGCTGGGGCACAGCAGCTTTACCCCAGCCACCTGGGCAACTGGTGCTGGCCAAAACTCACATGCAGCCAGACTGGTGCCGGAGGTAACCGCCATGCAGGTGGGATGTGGCGGGGAGGCTGTTTATAACTAGTTAGGGCTATTTTATTGCAGGTGGACGAGGTGGTTTAGTGATAGGTGGGAAGAAAGAAGACCTAGATCCTAACAATGTCCAAACCCCAGGAGAATCTGGGACAATGGGAATGAAGACAATTTTCATATCCCAATTTGATGTCAGCAGTAAGAAGAAGATCAAAAGATGAAGCTGGATAAAAAAAAATAAACACCCAGCCGTCATTCTTCCACTGTTTTTCAAGCAAGTATTTGGAAGATGTAAATCAGACCTTTGATACCCAAATTTAGTTAAATGTACAGTGAATTATTTCGGGAAAACACAGCGGGATTTGGCTTATCTTGTTTGCTGATAGGATTTGTAGCATATTGTTTCTGTACTGAGTTGTGAATAAGTTATTTGATATGACTTGTTTTATGCTTGTAGCAGTGCTGCTGTGTATCAGTTTCACTCTGACTCCATTTTCCTTGGTCTTCTCTCTTGCTCTCAGCTTTTTTGATGTTCTCATAATCCTCTACAAACTGTCTGAAATTTGACCTTTATTAACAAGGTCGAAGACTGTTCCTCCTCTTGAGAGCTAGATTATTAAACCTCAGAGAGTCTCTTATTTAGTTCCCCTTCTGTAAATTAGGTTAAGAATTGTTAAAGTCCATCTCGTTGCGTAAAATGATGATGTAGTGTAGATCATGGTAGACCAAAAAGCATTTCTTCCACGGTGTTTTTTTTTTTAATTTTTCCCATTGGTTCTTGTGAAGTGTCTTAATTTCTTCCTAAACACCCCTGCTGCTGTTTTCAGGTGAGGTGCTGTGTATGTGGCGATGGTGGTGAATGCTAACGCACGGCCTTGAAGAAAACTCGGGGTTGAATTCATGAAGAGTTCATGGCTATGAAGAAAATAAATTTAAAATTAATCAACTAGTTAATTTTTGGCTATCTGACCTGAAACAGAGGAAGAATTGCTGAACACAAAATGGGTTTAATGTGCATCTGTTAATTAGCTTTAGGTCCCAGTTTCCAAATTTGTAGCAAATCACTGCCTCTTCTGACAACGCAGATTGGAGAAGGCCTTTTAGATTTAGTGGTGACAGGGTTTTGGGTTGGTTTGATTTTGGTTTTTTTTTTACAGTATTGACTTTGGAATATTGTTTAAAAAAAGATATTTTTTTAAACACAGATAAAAAAATATTTTTCCCCAGATTTTGAACCAAACCTATTTGAGATTGCCAAAATATACTTCTGTGGTGGTTTGCCATCACAGTGTGTGTTGGGGTGACATAAATCAGCTCCAACGATTCTATTTATTAGTGGTTCGGGAATTAGAGAGCGTCTATTCAGGTGCTTTGAGACTGTCACTTGCCAAAAGCTCTTAAGGCTCCTGCTTGGTGTTTAAATGTCACAGCTGTGACATTTTTAGAAAAGCATGAGGTCACTTTTTATCATCTCAACCAGAAAGTCCTTACTGAGCCAGAGTTTGCCGAAATTCTGAAAATCCTTGTATACATACACTTATAATTACAGGAATTTTGCTATAGATTTGATATACTTAGTAATACGGTGGTCTGCCACAGGCTTGTCTGTGCTGTGTACTTGTTAATCTTAAATGTTAGTTTTGGTAAAGGAACAGCATTGACATGTAAACTAGGCTTGGCTAGTTGAGGTCTAAATCATATTATACCTTAGCATGATTTCCTTATGGCACTCATTCAAACTGTGAATGTGAAACTGGAGAATTAGAAGATTTGTTAATGTAAAATTCTTTTGATTATTTTCTTTAAATATTGGACTGCAAACTTCATCTTAAAAACAGCCAGATTACAGGCTTTTGTCAGGCGGTTTAACAAAATAATTTCATTTATGCATACCTCAATGAAAATAATTTTGTTTCACATTGATATAAGAAATGACTCTGTACTGGTAGATTTGGGCTGCTTTTATAATCGAAAAAGTGATATAACCCTTTTACATAGGTACCATGAGATTCTGAGGGGGGCAGCAGAAGGTAGGAAAATAGCCATAAATTCCCGATTTCTTGTTTTTAAAATCCTTACCAACTTACATGTGTTGGCCTCTTTCTTTCACAGGCTCTGTGATGCTGGCTCCTGCAGCAGAGGGCAGACAGCCTGCTTCACCGCAGAGCTCTGCCCTGCCTTGTCTGGCGTGAAACCCATATCTCCATATGAACCCCACATCTCCAGTGTGTGTTCTGGAGGTGTTGAGGATGCGAGGAAAACACTTGGTTTTCCCTCTGTGACAATGCCAGGATTAATTCTCCTCCTCTTGTACGCGTGGTTTGATACCTGCAGTGACTTTGCTAAATACAGATATATTTTTTCTTAGTTCTATGCATTTTACCTGTCTGAGCTGGTTTAATTTCAGTTGTCAGCAAAAAATTATTAAAAGACAACTTCAAAATATAATATTTTTAACAGGATTCTTTTATAACTGAAATAACTATCAGGAAAAGGATGCTTGACCCTGGAGACGCAAGGAGTGAGGGCAAATCCCTCTGCCAAGCTCAGTCCTTGGTCTGGTGGCTTCCCAATTTCCATCTTCTGGTTGAGTGGCTGTTTCTCATGGGCATTTTGCCAAGTGATGTGAACTTCTGGGAAGCTGACCAAGGACCTTCAGTAGTCATCTTTGTCATGGCATGGGTAGGCGTGAGGAGGTAGACTCTGTCTGGCCCTGGGATAGGGAGAAAAGCCTGGACGAAGGGTAAAGTAGCCAAAGACCTCTTGGGAAAGTGGGTTAGGGTCTTACCAGTGTGCTTGTATGCTGCTTTGTTTATTGTGTTTTCACTTGTTCCGGCAGCCAAAGCCTGTATCGTGGGGAGGTTCAGCTCGGGAGCCGGGTGGCTGCTCTGCCCACGGCAGCTGCGTCTGCCCCAGCTGTAGGTGCGTCCCTGCTCGGGAGTCGAGCACAGAAGGAATATTTTCTTCCCACGTTATATGATCTGTTGAAAACAGACCAAGTGCAGCATAGATAGTCTGAGTGGTATCTCTGGCAGTGGAGTTAGGCTAGTCTTATGAAATCCAGAGTGCAGATAAGATCAATAAAATTAAAACCAGTGTGCCAACATTAAAGCCAGGTTGTTCTGAGGTGGTGAGGAGGGGGTGTTTCTCCTCCCTGCTTAAGGTTTGGTTCATTGACTAGTGCTCATGCTTTTACCTCTCTTAATATTTTTATTTAATTAATTGTAACGTATGAACAGAGCCCGTGTGTAAGTGAGATGGCTTTGGTTAGACCCCAGTGAGCGGTTCGCTAACAAACTGCCAGTGGAGCTCTCCATGCACGTGTCCTTCAGGCTCTTCACTCCTTTTCTGATGACAACAGGCTCGCTAGGTGAACACAGTCTGAGTTCTATTCGTAACTAATTATTAATTACTTGTTTAACAGAACAGTCATGTACAAGCTTGGAAATTGCAGCAAAAATTATACCTACTTAAGGCTCTTTTCACCCTGGCTCCCTGTGTCAGTGAGGTTTATCTGCTGTCACATCCCCATGCCCCTCTTCTGCTGGATTTACCAAATCCATCCAAAAGGCAGAGCGCTCAAGTTTTATGAAAACCAGTACCTACACAAAGTAGAAAGCTCCACGTTTCTACTCCCATGAAGGGAAGGAGGGATAATCTGAGCCAGGAGGTGATGGGTTGCACTTGCTTGTGGGCCAGAGTACATGTGACTGGGGGTCTGCTGCTGTGCCTTGCCTGGCTGGCATGGGGGAAGCAGGGTTGGTTCAGTGAGGGGGGAGGGGCAGGGGTTGCAAAGCAAGCTGTGAATTCACAGCAGCGTTGGCCTCATTTTGCCAACAGAGAAAACCTTGGTGCGCTCATGTCTTGATGAGCATCTCAAGATGTTATTGTAGGTAGAGGGGAAAAAGGAAAGACTAAACAGGCTTTGGCTCTTCAATTTGGAGAAAAGGCTGGGCTGGGATATGGTTGAGGTTTGCAAAATTGTTAAAGTGGTGGGAAAAAGGTGATTTAGAACTGTAATTCACAAAATCGTGCAATTTATGTTGTGGGGTATGGATTTAGTAAAAGAAAACACTTCTCTATCATGAGCTTCTAGAAGTTGGCCTGAGAGACTTGAGGGATCGTAGTGTCAGTGGGTTACCAAGAAGATGGGATGGGTACCTCTTCACACGTCTCTTGCCCGTGAACTAAAGGGAGCACAGAGGTGCCTTTCTATCTCCCTCATCCCAGGACTGTGGGTGGTGGTAGAAGAGGGGTTTGGACCGCAGAAGGGCCATGGTGACATACCTAGGTGTCGCAGGAGAAGAGTCAGAGATCGCCCAGGTCTGAGCTAGTAGTTAGTTTAATGAGTTCTAATCAGTAAATTTAGGTATGTAAAATATTAGTAAGTACAGATGGATTGGCGGTCAATACTTCACAGTTTACTACACTTAAAATTAGTGTGGGATGTGGAGATTATTGCTGAAGCTTACTGTGTGTACCTTAAATGTTACATGCATGCAAAGAATGTCACTTACCAACCCACTGATGCCTGGTGGTCAGCTAAGGGATGTCTCAGCCTCGAGGGGTAACCTTGAAAGGCTCCAGGGGACATCCCTGCCGTGCAGCCAGCGGCTGTGGAGGGAGAGCTCAGTGGGCCTGGAGGGCTGCAGATGCTCATAGTGTAAAGCAGGTGATTTGCAGTCACATTTTCTGCTATGTTACTGCAGTTTCAGCTGCTTATCAGCCCAGTTTCCAGCCAAACAGGTTTTTTTGGGTTTGGTGCTGAGCTGTAACAGATAGCCTCACACAGCAGGATAAACTTTGGTTGGGCTTACTTGCTGGGCACCTGCCTGCACCAAAGTTCAGGGGGTTTAAATGGGAGGAGTGTATCTGTCATGCCAGGGTGGGATGTCCTGCTGCCACGGCTGGAGGTGTTGGGCTGGTCCTGCAGAGCATTTCTTGTGTCCTGGTGGCAGGGTCTGGGATGGCTGTGCCAGAGCGTGGAGCCCTAGGACAGCGGTCCATGGGAAATGAGGCTTGGTTCCCTTCCCTGCTCAGAGACCTCCATTCAACGCAAGCAGTAGCCAAGTCTTTAAAGGGTGCAGAAGGCAGGGAAAGCACGCTCTTGGGTCTTTAGGTTAGAAAAGGAGCTTTTGTTTTATATGCTCAACAGCTCTGTGGCTTTAAGTTTTTGATTATGAAGGAAACTTACTCGGGATGGATTTGAGCCCGTTTTTGCAGCAGCATTACTATTTTTGCGTTCCTTTACAATCCCCTTCAGTAAGGCGAGAGCGACTCAACATTTTCAAAAATCAGTCCGTCTGGGTTACGCTTCTCAGTAGGAAACAGTCGTCTGATCCATCTGATATGCAAGGTGGATGTTTTATGTTTGATAGTATTGTACCTCTGACCAGACTTACTTTCCTTCATTGCAATGAATTATTTCCGTGCAAGCCCCTGCCATGTACGTGTTTCTTCAGAAGGCTTGCAGCCCGAGCATGTTAGCTTAGACATCCTGTATTCCCCTTGTAAGCATGTTTCTCTGGACTGTCTTCGTGGTGTAAGCCTTTTTTTCCAAGCTCTATCCCCATTATCTCAAAAGATAAATACTGTCTTAAATCCAATAGAATAACTTGGAACTGGGTTCAGGTTTCTTCAAAGATGGCAATTTGTCTATAAATTAAAAACACCAAACCACTAACTCTAAAAGGACTTTTCTTTTAGAAAACAGCAATCTACCCAGATACCTAAAGTTACATGTTGTCTCTCTGATGTAGATGAAGTCTTTTAGATGGCATAGTATCAACAATTCTAGTAACAATTAAAAGTCCTGCTATTAAGTATGTTTAATTCTGTTTGTATGCTTTTGGTTATGTACTGTGTACAAATAATTCATTTATGGGATTTTATTCTAATCCTCATTCTTACTTTTCTTGCAGACTTTATCCATTGGAGTACTTGATATTTTTGGGTTTGAAGACTATGAAAATAATAGTTTCGAACAGTTCTGCATTAACTTTGCCAACGAGCGCTTGCAGCACTACTTTAACCAACACATCTTTAAACTTGAACAGGTAGGTCTGGAAATAATTTATTCTGACGCCAGTGAGTGTTGACATGAGTTTGTGGCACTCATGAGGTTCTGAAATTGTCCCTTTAATTCTTTTATGTTAAGGAGTGTACACTGAATTATTCAAATTTAACTTCTAATTTAACATATGACTTCCTGCTAACTGTAAAATAAAGTCCAGCCAGAGATTTGCTGGGTTTCAACAAACGTTTTGGGATGTGAGTATCCTGAAATGCCATGAAGACCTTTACCGTTGCTCTTTTGTCTCCTCATATGCTCAGAGGGCTCATCCATGAGCAATTTCTTTCTTGCCTTTGCTTGGACTTGCTGCTCTGTCATTTAATATCACATAAAAGTTATTTTTCAGCATCTGTTGAAAATGCCATCCCAATCTTCTGGCAGTTTTTTGCTTTCCAGTGTTAATTCATGGGAAGGGAGGGGAAATGTCCCTGTCATACGTGTTCTGTAAGGTCAGGCTTGAGGTCCTTATGACCTCCGTGAGCCATGGCAGATTAGGAGGGGTTGAACTTTAGGCTTTGCTTTAGGTTTGTTAAGACTGGGTGTTGCTTTCAAGCCTCAAATTAATGTGCTGAGAGAGATATAACAAAAATACAGGCCATAGTTTAGCAGGTAACATATATGATAAGATGGCATAGTCTATTAATTAGGATGGGAGGAGGCTTCTCCAAACACCATTTGTTATCTAACAACAAGCAAGACAAGAAAACTGCTAAAGTACATGTTGTTTCATGGATGCACAACATATAATTGGGCTGTCTAATGCAGGAAATATGTTATAGACCTTCAAAATTACCTTTTTTGTTTTTAATGCCAGTCTGCATGCCTTCCCTTTGGGTGAAATTCTCCTTTGGGTGAGGTCAAGGGAAATCCTCCTTATCATTAGTTTTGGTAGAGCTAGTATTTGATAAACAGTGTCCTGCAGTCTGAGTCCAGCTGAGATCAGAGAATTAAATCTGCCCTTCCCAGAAACCCTGATAGTTTCATTTTGGGCCTCTACAGTGTTACAAGAGATCTGAAAAGTAAGAAAAAAGAAGCTTTCTTGAGTATGAGAAGGGTCAGAAATAAGCAGTATAGCCTTGAATGGATCATTTGGGGAAGTTTGCTCCAGAGTTTGATGCTTCTCTGTTAATGCTCTTTTTTTTTTTTTTTTTTTTTCCTTCAAGAAAGTGGAGCAGAGCTGCTCAGACCTGTTTTTTAGGTCTTTGTATGTGGTTGTACCCTACTCAATAGATGCTTTAAGAAGTTAGTAGGACAACCTGTCTGTATTTCTAGGAATAGATCTGTTTTACCATTTTCTACCATAAAAATGCAAACTAAAAGACTATTGCAAAGCAAATACAGCTATTTTTTTTCTATAAATGTAACTGATAAGCTTTCTAGAAGAGGCTTGGGAGAGGAGGACCCTTCCTGAAAGCTGGAGAGAGATGGTACCTCAATGAGGTGGGATTTTGGGACATGAGGGTTTTGGCAGCCTCCACCAGTTTCATAGGAGGGAGCCGAGCTGCTGTCATCCATAAGGGAATTCTGGTGCTTGGGCTGGGATTTCTTAGCAGGTCAGTGCTCCTCCCTAAGCCTGGGGTATATGCAGAGCTCCTGATTGCAGCAATCTGTAGTTCTTCTTGGGCTGGCTTATAACCAATGACCTAATTAGCTTTCTCCTATAAATCTGTCAAGCACACGAAGTCATTAAAGTCAGTATTTGCTGTATGGATGAGAGGAGCTGTTGCAGAGGCACCTGATTGCAAAGGGCTCGTTCCAGTTCTTAATGTCAGAGCACGTCATCTGTCTAGGGCTGGAGCACTGCAAGCTCTGCTGGTGGAAAATATGGTCATCTCTACATAGTTTGCTTGCTATAAATATAAATAAATGTACAGCTGCATGAGCACTAATCCTTCAGTGAATTATTTGTATGGTTTAACCATTTCATTTTCCTCTTCTCGGAGTTATGTGCTGCATGTGGAGGATTGGATTTGATGGAAAGAAAACAGATGATACATATTCAGATCTTGGGTCTTCAGAATACCCTTCCTTCCCAGCTGGCCCAAAGATTAACCTCTTTTTAATGATAGTTGCTGAATTACAGGTGAAGACTGTAGGGAGTTAATATTGTGTTGGCAAAAAAAAAAAAAGATGACGAAATAGTTATATTACTTTGAATTGCGAATTTATCTGAGATATTTGTGGCTTTACAAGGGTTTATTTGATGTCTTGGATGGCTGAAAGACAAGTGGGGTTATTGATGACGGGCGCCTGAAGTGGAGAGGGGTCTTGCCTTGTACCCAGAGATATGCTGCTTTTATCTCCAGAGCTTGCAGGAGGCTGCAGACAGATTGCTGAGGTATTTGGACATTTCTGCTAAAAGAAATGACAAATGTAAGTATTCGCTAAGGATTTTCTTTAAGTCGTAATAGAATTTCTGTGCAAGAGCGGTATTTAGCCATGATGTAATTGTTGCTGTGGCATACTGCTGATGTTATGGATACCAAAATACCTCTCGCAAAGTCATCTAACAGAAGCGAGGGATTATTTTAACTTTTTTTTTCCTTGATGAAATCTAATACAGTGTGCCTTGAGAATCTTTTTTTAAAAAAAACAAACAAAACCTTCTGCCTGAAGACAACACTATTTCCAGTGGTTTGCAAACAACCAGCTGAGGCATCCTCAGGCGGTCTGGCTTCAGCCTGATGCTTCCTATAAATGCAGCTGCTGTTGTGCTGTGTACCGAGAGTCTTCAAAGGTCTTTGCAACAGCAAACTCCTTGCTCTGAGCCGCCCCTGAGAATAAGGATAAGGCATCTCTGCCTGCTATTTATAGTAAAATAGGAGGACAAGGCAGTAAGTGGTAAATGTTAGAGTTCTGCCTTGGATTAAGTGAGTTACTGATGTTTCTTTACCATTTTTTTTTTAAACGGACTGTTCTAGATCGCAAAGGAAGATTTAGTGATGATTCACGATACATGGGAATATGCTTTGGCAGATGATGGAAGAGTACAAGAAAGACAAACCTGATGAAGCAGTAAAGCCTCAGGCTCAAAAATCCCAGCCTGTCTGTGTAGGCAAACTCTTGGATTCAAACCAATAACAATTATTTATTAATCTAGAAAGATTGCTGTTGCAGGAATCATAACTTAAATACAGCCTGACCCATCACATAGCATGGGTGGTTTTTCTCTGGCCTGGCAGAGCCCCCCCGGCCCATTCTCCAAACTTTGTCATCTTTGACCTCACTGATCGTCCTCCGTCCCTGCTCAAGGCTCACCCAGTGCTCAGCTGTACAGTTACCCCCATGCCAGCCACCTTGCCCTGTTTCAGCTGATGCCTTCAAAGGTTGAGAAGTCATCCTGTAGCTTTCTGTCCCACAGATATTGCTGTTTAAGTTCTTTTCTACCTTTTGTTTACCCACCAAACCTCAATTTTGAGGACATCGTTTAATTGTTTTAAAAAATGGATGAATAACTGAGGTTGAGTCTGAAAAAGAAATTTTTTTTTTTTGAAGCATGATTAGCTGGCATGAGCTCAGGTGTTAAGCGAAGTGTATTTTCTGGTGGGGTGGGTCCCTGTTGAGCTTGATGCCCCAACCACCAAATCTCAGCCTGCTCAGATAGAAAAACTTAATTTCATAAAGTTAATGCGTCCTATGAAATGTTTGCTCAGCCATCTAAAGCTCCGTAAATATTTAGGCAAGTCTATAGGTTTTATTGGTCCTGTGTAATAGGTGTAGACATCTGAGAGTCTGGTCTAAATCATGAACATTATAACCATTTGCTCATCGCAATCGGAGTGAATTAATTAATCGATTTGTCACGGGATGCAGTGATAGGTAGTTTATTTAGTCTGTGAAATGACTGCAATGTCTGTGATACTTTAAAGCATCTTGTATATGCAAGGTTTCTCAGGCTACGCTGCTTTGTTTCCAGCAGCCTTCCATGTCATTTAGGGTAAATAAAATACAAAAATTAAATAAGGAGAAATAAATTGTTTCATTTAATTTAAGAAAATAATTAAAATTAGTTAAATTAAAAATAAATCATGAAAAAGGATCTTTCTCTTACTGCTTGGCATACTTTTTCCCTTCCTTCCAGTAAGGGGTTTTTGTACCTCATCGCTACAGTTAAGCATGAATGCCTCTTTGTTGCATCTGAAGACAAAAGCCAACCATCAGAAGTCAACTGTTGAGGGCTAGGAGGCTCAGTTCAAATTTCTGTTTTCGTTGGAGGTAGGAGAGCGGATGCCCTCCGAAAAATGCTGCTGTCAGCTGTGTGCCATATGTCACATGGAGGAATACCAAGCTGCATAAGTTATTGATTTATTGTTTGGCAACACGCCACTGCATGTAACTCACATTTGGGGGGAAAAAAAAGGATGCTTAGAGTATGTAACTCATATTTTTTAAAAAAATATATTTTAAAAGGGTACTTAGAGTTGTTTAAGTGTTATCTTTAGGACAGGAAGATTTCAAACTACAGGACTGAAATAAAACACAACTGTGGTTATCACTGGTCCCCCAAAGCATTGCCTGGGGTCCTTCCCCCCCAGGGTGGTGCATGGCCAGGGCGGGATCCAGGGAGGCTCCATTTGCCACCCCCTTGTTTTGGGGCTTCTCCAGATAATGAAAGTTCATAATATATAATACATAGTAGAGTATTTTATATATACATTATATAATGTCATAGAATACTTTGAGTTGAAAGGGACCTTAAAGATAATCTAGTTCCAACTTCCCACCTATAGAGTATGTACTATATGGATCCCCCATGAGTAGTGCTCTCAAATATGTGTAATGGCATACTAGGTAGGCAAATTAGAAAACATGCTTAAAATATCATTAACAAATACTCTAGCAAGCTTTCTTGGTGTGACGTACTGGTGTGAAAGACTCAACAGTTTTCTGCATTTTTTGTACATTAGAATTACATATCGAAAAGAGACAGGGTCTCATTGCTCTTGTTTTTTTTTAATATGATTCTGTGACCTTCAGTTTCAGACCAGTGCAGAGAAGTGGTGTATCTGTGTTTTTGTGAAAGTATCATGATTGTGGTTGGCAGCATAAATTTCTTGAGATAAATGCACAGAGCTCCTATCTGCAAGTTGGGCAATGTGTAGTTTTAAAGATTCAAGTTCATATTTTGCCTAGTGACTTAGGAACGTGGACTGCTTTACAAATTGTCTTGTAGTAAGGAAAAGCAAAGGTTATATCGATAAAAAGATTATCTCAGCGCTGTCCCTATGTCTTGGCTTTTGCTGATGTTTTTGTGAGCCAGACAAGCTAAGGGGAATGTTACCAGGCATCACACAACATCTGAGCACATCCCCAGGCTGTGCTTGCAGCGCTGCTGCATCTGCCCCAAACCGCCTCTGTTCCCCTTATTCGGAGCTCCTCTTCCATCCCTCATCCCCACCCTCCTTGCTAGAGCTCTCCGAGTTGCAGGTGCCTTGCTCCAGGTGGCGTTATATCTCTCCCAAGTTGCCATCATCTCTTGAGCCCCTTTTTTCCTCTTTTCTAAGCTGGTTCCTTGACTTTTCCAGTTAGATAATGTTTTCTGCTGATTGTGGTTCCTATTCAAATACATTGGATAAATATATATGGGTATGGGCTGTGCCAGGGGACAGTCCTGTCCCCCTAACCCAGCCAGAGCCCTGCACCAGCGGGGTTGGGATTGACATGGGTACACCGAACCTGACTGTCCTCTGGGACCTGGCCCTGAGATGCAATCCAATACATGTATATTTATTTATTTTCAATAGATAGATATGTACTCATGTATGTTATGAAGCTCCCCCTGAAAAAAAACCCCAGAAATCAAAAAAGGATGAGATAAAGATGAAATAAACACAAATTTTTATTTATTAGTGATACAAAAAGTATTTTCTTCCCACACCTTGCTTTGGAGAGCATTACGTGTGATCTAGGGTGCTTCTGTACTAGTCTCCTAGGGCCGGGTCCTGGGTGTTAGTCCAGAATTATGGTCATGGGGAAATTCTGGCACATTCCCAATACCTATGAGCCAAATTAGGCAAGGATGTAGTGAAATCTTCGGTTATATCAGAAAGAAAGCACTAGCAATACTTGTGAGCAACAGCTTTTTTTAAAAATAAGACCTCAGTGCATGTTGATGGATTTTCCTAGGACAGCATTGTGCTGTGTGAGCTCCCTTCTTAAGCAAGAAGATGAGTGAGAAACCTCTAAAAGCCTCTAAAATACTTCAACCCATCCAAAAAAATACCATATTGAGGCAGAACTGGATGGTCCATTGTGACCGTGGCTCTTCTACTTGTTACATGTGAAATTCCTGCTTGGACAGTTGGTTTGGCACAGTAACAAGATGTTCATAGGGGTAGCACAAGACAACTATGTGTGTGTGTATATATATACATATACATATTAGGGAGTACTGTGAGCCCACTGTAAGTGTGAATGAATGAGAAGGGAATCGGGATCAAGTGTATTTATTGGCACAAGTTTGGAGTGGGACTGGAAGAGGAAGAAGACATTTAGCCTCGAGGACCAGTCTGGTGTTGACCATGACCACTGTGGACATCCTCTTCATGCTTCCTAAGCCTGATGTATCTTGCAAGAACTGCATTGATATTTCTTTTCCTCTTTGATAGCAAGAAATTAAAGAAATTAATGTGCCAGCAGATCACACAGAATCGTTAGGCTCACACTTCTCCTGGCTGTTGTAAGAGCAGGTTGGGAAGAAGGATGCTCCTGGAAAGAGAGTAAATGGGACCGTGGCAACATGTATTTTGCTAGCCAGATCATGCAAAACCTACTTTCCCCATTTTGAGAGAAAAATACAATTTATGACTGAAACCTACTGTTGCCACTGAAACGCAGGAAGCTGATTTGAGCTTGGAGATGGGTGCTGCAAAGCTGGTGTAACACAGCCACGTGTGTGAAACCCTGGGCTGCACCTACTATTTTAAAACACTTTATTTAATGATGGACAGTCTGAATTACAATAAGTCAAAATCTTAGGCTGCGTACATGCAGCAAACTGGAGATTGTCAGTAGCCGAAGGATCAGCCCCAAAGAAAAACCAAATTCACTTGCCATTTGCTGAGGAGCCACTGAGAGTGTCACCTTGAAGGAGAAGACCATCTCGGGGAGCACCTTTGCTTCAAAGCCATCTGCCAATGCTCCATAAGTGGTTTGTAACTTAAAACAGGTGGCAGCAGCAGTGCAGTGGAAGGCTGTTTATCAGAACCCCTATGTTGCCATATATTATCATTAAAATGGAGCGGCTTATAAACCTGTTTATAGATTGTGTATTTATAAAGCATGTGGGGATGCATTTTTATATATACTGTCTGTGGATGCATTATTTTAAAAAATATATATATGGCTGTGTGTGTAAATTCCTTTTCTACTTAAATTGAGAACAAACACAAAAATCCTTGTTCATAAACGAAAGTGTCAGCATTGTCAGCCTTGGCATCCTCTTCTGGAGGGATGTCAGGAACTCGAGGTATCTGTGCTGTCTGCAGCGTGTAAGTGCTGGCACCAAAGCAGACGTTGGTCTCATTCATTTGGGAACTCTCTAGTAATAAGGTTTTCACATCTCAAGGATTTATCATATCAAGCTCATTTTAATTATCAAATTATGCCAGGGTGATTCTGCTGGGACTGGCTCTTGGTACCCACCTGCACTTACTGAACAAACAATCCTCCATGGGATAGATGAATTCCTGAATGAACGGATCCTGGGTGGATCTCCTGGGTGGAGGGGTTTCCCCACACCTAGCTGCTGTTTCCAGCTTTGAAAAAGCCTTCCCAAGCTCCCCAAGATGGATGGTGTAGGGTACATATGTATATAGACATATGCAGAAAGGAGCTTTTACAAGGTTTAGCTCCATTAGTTTTTCATATAACAATGACCTACTGTAATGTAATTTTTAAAACATTAAGAATTGTATTCTTTCCTGGAGGGTTTTCAATGTAGTTTGCAAAATACGGCTTCATTTCTCATTTTTGACCTAAGCTTTTGGAGACATCCTATCTTACTGTCCATCAGCATCTGCAAGGCTGATGGTACCTTGTTACTACCAATCAAGAAAGGAAAAACGTGTATGCTTGGGTTTAGTGGCTCTAAGCTTGCATTTGCAAAGGTTTATATTGTTGGGGGCGTCAAGTTGACTTGTAATATTTAATAAAATTTTGAGATTAAATTTAAGCTGGGGAAGTTGGCTAAGAATGGAGAGACGTGAAAAGGGATTTAATTCCTAGTTTCTCACTTTCCAAACACTGCCTGAAGCTGAAGCAGACGGTGTTAAGAGTTAAGAAGAGAGGAATTTCACACCCTTATGTTTTGTCATGAATTTTTAGGCAAAATATATACATTTCGACATCCCATTGAAGCATATGGCTCTGGATTATGTGAATTTTTGTGAGAAGAACATGAAGGGAAGCATTCCCATGTGGAGATATGCTGGAAAAAAGGATTTTTCAGTTGATTTCCTACTTTATTTTGGGAATTTTCATTGTATAAATAAGGTTTTCCTATGCCTAGGCAATGAAAGGCTCAGGCAGATAACCTCCTGGGGCTTATCTAGCTCTGTCCCGGCGGAGGTGAATGAGCTGGTGGGGTTTTCCTCTGCTGTTGTGATTTACCCGAGCATTTCTGAAGCAGGGTTGCTATGCTTCTGGGAAACAGAGAATGCCATGTTTCCCTTGCACGAAGTTCCTTGCAAATAATTATTCATTATGTTTTACATTGCCTTCTAATATGCTTTAATTTCCTAGTTGGACTTGATACAAGTTGAAATAGCACTGCATGCTACATTTTATCCCTCTTTTTGCTGTCAGCCTTCTCCCATCCCCAAGAAAGAGGTGAGAGCATCATCCCTGGTTTTGGGTTTAAAATGTTATTTTGGGGGGCTGCTTCTCAATTTTCACTGTGACTAATAGCAATATCCCAATGGTATAAGATGTCTGCCTCCTGCGCACTGAAATGCTGAGATATTTTTGTGGCTCTTAGCTTGCGACAGGCTGTGTGGATGGATGCCCAGCACCCTCCAGACCTCTTGAAATCACAGCAGAATTTTTACCTTTGATATCCTGTGATAGGGTAACAAATTTCATGTATCATGGAAAAGCCCCCGCCTTTGTATTCGGGCCTGATTTTTCACTGCCTTGTGATTGGAATTTACTAATCCCTTGGTTTTGTGCTTTAAGACAGATGGGAAACTTCCTATGTTTTTTATTTTGTATTTTTATCATGTCTCTCCAGTTTCATTTCTTCTCTGGGTTTCTATGCCCCTTGTCTCTTAAATTTTTCAAGATCCTGATCACTCCCCTTCAATCACCTCTTAACTTTACCGTTTGATTTTGGGGAGCAATAGCTCCCAATGAGCATGGTACTGTAGATAAGTGTGAGCTTAAAAATAATATTTAATGCTTTCTCCTCTAATTACGCTTTTTAGCTTTTGTTTTTACTTACTGTTGACTATGGCTGGATATGGAGTAATTCATAATAGAGCGTGTGTGGACATGCAGAGATGTTTTCCAGCACCTCCAAGATGCTGTTAGGCTCATGGGTATATAAAGATATATATAAAACTTTAATTCTGCTGCAGCTTAGAGCGTGTTTGTTTCACTTAGCACCAAAATAAAGTCCTGATAACAGAACTGATCCAACACTCCTGTAAAGATAATGGGACTTGTTTCTCTACGTGTTCAACTATAAAACTATGGCTGATTTCTCTTTGTAGCAGTAGGGTTTCCATCAAGCCTTGCAACCCAGTTGGGAAGGATTTCCTGATGCTCAGCATGCATATTTTAATCTTAAATTCATTATTCTGAGTGGCAGAAGCGGTGTTTGAGCTCTGGGGTCGGTTGTAGGCAGGCAGGGTTTCTCTTTAATAGCGCTTAGCTATGTCTTTACTAGAGTTCCTTTAATCTTCATATGTAAAAAATGCTGGATATTCTGCCGTATGCTGGTTTTTTGATGCCCCAAATTTGACATGCTCTTATGCCTCAGATAATGCTGTATCCGGTAAAGATATTCAGTAAACATTTATGTTCATGTTCTGAATATATGCATTTCAAGGTCTGGATCCACATTTTATGTCTTTTTTTTTTAATGTTTGAACATCACGAATTGTGTTTTATTCAGATCAGCCTGAGCATTTTAAGCTCTAAAAAGCATCCCTTTTAAACAAGAATAACTCGAACTAATGCTGCCTTTTCTTATGAGCCATCTCCCTGCTTAAGCCACATCTTTCTAAATATCGGATGCAGTAATAATGGGTTTTTTCCCCTTAAAGAGAAGCAAAATGAAGTCACTAACCCTCTTCTCTCTTGCGCTTCAGCTGAGTCAGAGGCCAAATCCACGTTACAGGGTTTTGCTGAGCTTGCTGCTGCAGCGAGCGTGCCGGTGCAGCTATGGCAGCTCAGCCCCGCTCTGAGCTGGGTGACAGCATCCGAGAAGTGAGTGTGCTCGCACCGCCAGGACAAGTCCCTTCGGTGACATGTGGTGCCGACGTTGACGTACTGCTAACATCATTGTGGTCAGGGCAGCAGAATTGTTTCTAAGTGCACAACTGGGAAGTATCAATCTCCTCGTGGTGAACATACAGGTCACCTCAAGAGCAATCAGTAGCATCTCACCCAGTAATTAAATGAAAATATGGAGCTGCTGGACTCTGAAAAAAAAAAAACAAACAACCCTGAATATCTTTTTTTTTTGTTTTTGCTTGATTTCTTTTGCCAACTTTGAGAGCTCATTGCTCTCTTCTCCAGTGAACTTGCATTGCTCCACCTTCCAGCAGGCCAGGTTTCAGCTATCCAGGGATGGGAGGAGTATATCTGTACATTTTTATTGGGAGTAAGGATGCCAAAAATCAGACTCTGGACTTTACTGCACTAGAAACTCTTGCATATAGTGGTAATGTCAGTGGTTTGGTTCTCTGTGTAAAGATGGTCTTCTAGGAATAGGACATTTGAATTTGCCCATAAACATAGATTAGTTTTAAGTCAAGGTAGAAGTCTAAGCTGGTTTTTAATTAAACTCCAGTTTGAGGGGGTTTTGTTTGAATGGGCTATGTTTCATATTGTCTTCATCTTGTTAAATGAAAACCTCATGTTGTTTGGATGTAATTCCTTAATACTCAAGTGCTCTGCGAGGACCCTGCATCCATCAAAGGATGGCAGAGACTTCATTGTCGTACTCAGGAGTGAAGAATATTGTGGAGGCAGCCTTTCAGGGTGTCTCCTGAATTCTGCAGAAAGACGGTCATTAGAAGGGGAATACAGAAATCATACACAAATCATATAGAAGATTAATAGCTGAAACTTAATTGAATACGTCTAACGTATACATATGGACAGCAAGGATTTTACCCTAAAGCTTCTGCTTTTATGTGGTCAATTTGCACAGTGTCCTGCAGACCAGCAACACCCAAGGAATTCGATTGGTCAGTCACAAAGCCGCAGTTACTTCTCCTGGGTTGTGATTCTGAAGGCAATCCAACCAATAACTGGAAAAATGCTAGGAAAGAAGCAATAAGGGGAATTTTTTTTTCCATTTAAGCTTTGGAGCAATTGCTCTGGAATAGTTCCTGCTGCTGCGTACCCACCTGTCTTGAAGTGGGAGCGTATATCTGAGTTATTGTGGAAAAGGTTATTAGTTGAGGACTTTAATCCCTCTTCGTATTTGGCCAACACAGCAAGAGGTTGCATTGGGGATGGAGGGGAGGGAGGAATGGACGGACAGATGTGGGGAGCAACCCCACAGCCTGGGAGTGAGTGTTTCTGACCTAGCCCAGGGGAAAAAGAAGAGCAGAGAAGAGAAAATTAGCCAAAACCCTGCAGCTGAAGAAACCAAGGCCAGGAGGTATGTGATGACTGGCCCTCAGGTCACACACTATCTGTGGCAGAGCTGAAAAAGCCTAAAAAAAGTAGAGACATTGAAAGAACCCTGGTCTTCTATGGTCATTTACTGGAGTATATTTGAAAAACCGAGAGCTAACATTGCTAATTCGTTATTTTGCACCAATCTTAGGAGTAGTAGAAGTTTTTAGTCTGGGCAGAAGACTTTCACAGCAATGTTCATTTTGCAGCTGCCAAATGTCATACGTGGAGCTGGGGATGTCGAGAGGGCTTCTAGAACAGAGTGATGGTGTGGTCCAGGTTAGATGTATGCAAACATAAAACTTGAGATAATTGGGGGTTTTGGGGGAGAAAAATTATGTAAAGCCCCCAGACAAGTAGTTCAAAAAAGTGTCATAATAATAAATATGTAAGGCAAGTAATGTGTAGCAGGCACCCATCACCACCAAAATAAAGGTCTTCTGTTATCATCACAGCAAGGTTTATTGCTCGCCAGGTGCTCAGGACCAGCCCTGAGCAGGCAAAGCTGGGGCTAATGGACCTGCATGTGATTAAGTGGCTGTCAGAAGCAGGCGGTTGATAAATGATGCTGACTGCAATTACTGCTGCACCCATCACTGTCTCTCTTTTAAATCACTCAGGAGAAGCTCACGCTCGCTCAAGAAATATGCAGTCTTTTACAGTTGACTGGACTGCCATATAGAAGGATTTTTCCTGACTTGTACTGAAAATGCAATGAGTCTTAGTCAAATATATGATTTTTAAATGCCTATAGTTTAGTAGTGACTGGTGAATGTTATTCTGCATGCCTACTGTGTCCTGGTTGCTCTGCAGGAACCTAAGAAAAAAAGAAGAAAAAAAAAAAACAAAACGAAAAGAAAACATGAAATTCATAATATGGAGTTGTTCCTTATTTTCAAGATTATTGTTTTTTCCAGTGGTATGTGTTACGTTTTGAACCTGAAAGGCTTTAGGGCTGTTAGAAACTCCTTCTATACCTGCACACGTGTGCATAGAGCGTGTATCATTGATGTAAAGGTATATGATGTTTCAAATAGTGAATTCAGGACCTTCTATGTTTTTTAGCAAAAATTTCCTTGTGAGTTGTGTCAAAGCACTTCAAGCTCTAATTCTAAAAATAATATATGTTGAGTTCATGTTAATTTTGGATGAGGAGAGTTGGAAGAACATATTTCATTTTGAAGTTTTTTGCTGGTATTAAAAATAAAAGCAGAAGCAGCAACAAAAATGAATCGGATGGTTATAAAGGTGCACCATATTAGTGCAATTTTGATAATTTTCCCCTTTTTTTCATCAATTCTGCCATCGAAATGTCTTACGATAGAGAAGTAAAAATGCAGCTTGGATTGGTAGGACTTTTTCCAACACAGGGAGTAAGGTGCACTTCCAATATCACTGGAGTGAGTCATAAGTCTTGAAAGTGTATGATAAAAATTACGATTTTTAGACTCTGCTTGCTTCCAGATGCCCAAAAATAATCTGTGCAGAAGACTTCTCGAAGTAATCCAGTTGAAAATGTATCTTGGAGGAGAGAACCTTTATAAAAGAGCAAGGGTTGGAGTTATTTTGGTGGAAAATAAAGGGGTTTTTTTCCCCTCAGCATTGGATGTGGGGACAGATCCTCACTTTTACTGTAAAGGGCCATGGCTCCGCTCATCTTGGAGCGGGGATTTCTACTAGCTGGAGCTCTCTTGGTTAGCCCTTACAGCACCAGCCAGTAATAGTGTGAACTACAGGAGAGTGGACCCCAGCGAAGCAGGAAAGGCTGTTCTATTGCTGCTCCTTTGTAATTAAATTATTTTTTTCTTATAGCAACTAAATACTAAGTATTAATTGATGCAAATACATCATATAGCGCATTAACAGCAAGCCAGGAAAAGCAAAGCCAGATGCAATGATGCGCAGCATCTGCAATAGGCATGGTCTGCCATATACCTAACCTGTGTCTGAACAAAAGTCTGGTACATCTGGAATTGTAAAATGCTGCATGGTTCCCTGTTGTCCAAGTGGTTCTTTATCATTTTCTTTTGCATCAAAGAAAATATTGGTGGCATATTAGCAGAAGAAATGTTCATTTTGGTAAATGGTGCATCGGCTTCTGCGAAACCCTTTGAATTTTAGTTGGTTGTTTGGTTTTTTTTTTTGCTTGCATACAATATTGTTACAATATCTGGGGGTATTTTTTAGGAGGAATATAGAGCAGAAGGAATTAGTTGGCACAACATAGACTACATAGACAACTCCAGCTGCATCAACCTGATCAGTAAGAAGCCGACGGGCCTGCTCCATCTGCTGGATGAGGAAAGCAAGTGAGTAGGAAACTGGTTTTGCTGGTGATATTTGTTTTTTCACATAAAATGTGTTTAGGTCTTACCTCTTGTGGTTTTTCCCAGAAAGATGCTAATAGCTCCCTGGGCTGATTTATCTGTGTCTCTGGTTTTGTTTCCAAGGTGGTAATGCAAACAGTGGAGACCCAGTGAGCTGAGCAAAAAGCCTTAACAAATAATAACTAAAATTCTGTTTCAAGAATTTCTTCTGTTAAAGGGAAAGGCAAAGGTTTCTGCTACTTCTCTCCTCATATCTCTCCCTGTCTCTTGCGGTGTAATGATGTGAAGATGCTTGAAGTTGAGCAGAGTGAAGGGAGATCCAAGCACAGGAGTTAAAGCAGGTTGTGTGGGTGCTGTTACAGATATTTAAGGTGGATTTATCAATTTACTTTTAAAAATTAGGCCAGAGTGAACTGAGGGCATGTACATAGGGGCTGTGCTTCCACAGGATTTTGTGGGCATCAGGGTTGCAGCTCAGATTTCCATCCTCAGTTATATCCATCCAGCTTGTCCCAGTAGAAGCTATCAGATGAGCACGTGGCTTCTGGATCTGCCTTTGGATGGAAAATTGTGAGCGTAAGGGATCTCTTGCCAGAGGTGCGTGCCAGTTTTCTCCATGTGAAGGGCCAGGAAAGGCCAGGTGGTTTTGCTGGTATCACCTTGGATCCATGTGGCTCCAGTCCAGGGCACGCGCTCGCCTCCCACCATTTGCTTGCAGGTTTCTCCTCCGTTTCTTGTCTTGTTGACCAGATGCACGGCAGTGATGCTTCCCCGGTGCCCAGTGGTACTGTACCAGGCTAAAACAGCTTAAATTAGGTAAAGTTGAGAAATATACCCCTGCCAAGCTGGAGATTTACATAAAGTTTGAGGGTGGAGAATTGGCTTGCTTTTACCAAGAGGCTTCTTCTCTCCTGTGCCAGGATCAGTCAAGTAAGTCCTGAAACTGAAGTGAGGTTTGTAGGCAGAACAGCTCAATGTTTCATAAATGTGTGAATACCCCACAGAAATACAAGCAGTCTGAGCCTCAAAACCAATGACAGAAGCTTGGGGTTTCAAACACAGCTGCCCTGAATAATTTCCATGCAGTGAGCATACAATGCAGTATACCACAATAAAAATATACCTATTTTTGCTTTTATAACTGATTTCAGACCATTACTAAGTCAGTTAAGAGTTCTTCAGACACCAGATATACCTTGTATTTGTGTATAACCACATGACAGCATGCAAAATAGTGCTTGCCTAGTTCTTCAGGCACAGAAGTGGAAGCTCAGAATATCTCTGTTTTCCTGTTTGTGGCCAAGGAAGATGTGTAAAACCTTTTTCACTGGGTTTACAGCTATTTTGTTTTTAATTCTTTCCACTCAGTTTTCCTCAAGCCACAAACCAGACACTGCTGGACAAGTTTAAGCGTCAACACGAAGGGAACTCCTACATTGAATTTCCAGCAGTCATGGAGCCAGCTTTCATCATCAAACACTATGCGGGCAAAGTGAAGTACGGAGTGAAGGTCTGTCACCCAGCTGTTCCCCAGCAGTTGTTTTCATTTAAATCATCTAGCTGTGATGGTGGAAGGAGAGTCCCAGAGGCTCCAGAGGGGCGTTTTGGAGAAGGTTTGGCTAGAGAAGAGACATGGGGGTCAGGAGGGAAGTGTTTGGTGAAAAGCTTGGCTGAAATGAGAAGGTGATGGGGATTGTGTCTTCCTGATCTCTTCCACTTTGCAAGCTCTGTGTGTTGGCATTTTGGGGAAGAGTTTAGGGACTGCACTGAGTTAACGCTGTGTCCAAGGAACAGGTTGAAACTGGGTGTTTGGTAGCCTTCCGGGGCTTGGTTTGTGTAGAAAACTCTATGGTTTTTTCATCCTTAGCTGTTTTATGATACAAGTCACATGAACATAGGTCTCAGCATCTCACTGCTGCAGGTACTTTTTGAAGTCCCATACAAATGATTTCAAATTTGACCCTGTTTCTATTCATGCCAACTATCAGCAGAAGCAGTTCTGGTGGGCAGGTGAGCCTGTATGAGAATCAGCCCTAGGATTTACAACTGCAAATCTGTAATTGTGTTTCTGATGCAATGAATGCATGTGACAAACTTAAGCATCAGCTTTGAGATGCTTTGCAGAGCGGTGCTTTGGGATAAAACAATTGTTTTCTGGACAAAAAGAGACATCCAATATGGGGGCAGAAAAAAAAGATAGCAGCAGGATTCAGTAGTTGTGCTGTCCCAGGGACAGCATGGCAGATCTTACCCAGCGTATCTTGTAGATATTGTTTATTTTCCTTTCTGTCCTTCCTTTTTCTTCTTCTTCAGGATTTCCGTGAGAAAAACACTGATCATATGCGTCCGGACATTGTAGCTCTCCTGCGAAGCAGCAAAAATGCCTTTATCTGCGGCATGATTGGGATTGACCCCGTGGCCGTCTTCCGCTGGGCAGTCCTGCGGGCCTTTTTCAGGGCGATGGTTGCTTTTAAGGAGGCAGGAAAAAGATACGTGGAGAAGAAAACTGGTACGTGTGCTGATCTCCTAATCCTAGCACCTGATTTTCACCAGCAGTTTAGGTCTAATATATTACTACAGTACTTTAAGTAGCCTAAATTCTTAGGAGCTCTTAATCTATTTAAAAAAAAAAAAAAAAATCATTAAACCAGTGTTTAGATTTTTGCTATGTAAAAGTCACATCTTAAGGTATGTTTGGATTTTAACACATTATAAGAAAATATTTTCACTTTATTGCTGCTTTAACTTTTCCTCTTTGTAGGATGCATATGTAGGAAAACCTGAGTGATTCAGAGACATAAAAATTATTCAGCAAATAAGGCAAATTATTTTTGCTAGGATTTCTTGAACTGTTAGTTACGTCCGGAAACAAAAAAAGGCAATAATTCTTCTCTATAATTTTTCATGCTGTTCACCCTTTAAGCTGCAAGGGACCGTGTCTCTTGTCTAGCAAAATTCATTGCTTTGCAGTCATCCAGAACCACCTCATGCCGAACGTGGGGGCATTAAATTAAAGGAAAGTAATGGTGCATCATCATGCTGTGGCAGGCAATGCCTGGCTGTGCTTTTAGACCATTTCTCTGCATAAAGCAATTTCCAAAAGATGGGTACAAGCTATTACTATTAATTTTTGGGCACAAGAGGGCTTGAAATTCATGATGAAATTAGAGTCTCAGCAGGGAAAATGTCAGCTGAGTTAAAATTAAGCATGGGGCTGCACCATGATGTTTTTTTAGTCTGAGAGCTGTGCATCAAGAACAGCTAGGGAGCCTGGGACAAGGAATGTAGATACGGAAACTGTACAAGCGGAAAGAATAATTTTCTTGTTCAGGGCAAATAATAGCATCCCAAGAAGAGCAGAAGGCAAAAATCAGCTTTCAGCTTATGAGGCTTTTCCTCTCGAACACTCAGGGGCAGCGTAAGAGAAAAGATATTTCTCATGAACCAGGGTCTGTCTGATAATGATAAAAATCTGTTCACAACCTTTGGGAGTAAGAACAAATTTCAAGCCCTGCTTCACTTTCTGTATCTCTGGCAATCAGTCGTGCCTGCCATGCTCACCTTCCCACTAGCTAGCTTTCTGCTTTTCATTCTTGATTTTGTGGCAATAATTTGGTTCTATCTATTTATATCTATATATATAAACATATAGGTATAAAATAGTCCAGAAGGTTTTCAGACAGTTCCAAGACTCAGTTCTTGCATTGCCTTTTCTTTCTGCAGCAAAACTAATGAATATCAGGTAATGACTGATTGTATTTCTATAGATTCTATACATTTCTATGATTTCTAAACCTTTTCTATCCTGTGATGCTGCTCTTTTATCTATCTGGTATCCTTTAGCCTGCTTTCAAATGGTTTTGTGCTTTGTAACCCCTGGGTTTTGAGAAAGGAAAAGGAAAAAAAAAAAAAAGAGGGGAAAAAAAAAATCCAGAAAGCTGGGTAAGATTGGTCTTAAGCTTCCCAGCAATCCTCAGATAATTTATAGCCTGAATTTCTTTCTACGTGCATCTTCAGCCTGAACTGGGGAAAAGTCACGAGCAAGTCACCATTACATAGGCAGAACTAGTGGGAAGAGATTACCTAAATCTAATTCCTGTATTGAAGTACGCCATATCCTTGTAGGGAAAGCTTGCTCTAGCCCTACAAGTGATGGTGGAGCTGGGGCTGCTCATGTCCAGCTGCCTCTGCCCTCACCTGTCCCCTCCTAGCGTGACTTCTGCCCAGGTAGCACTTAGCGAGGTGAGATCCGTAGCAATGTTTTCACCACGCTTTTGCTGGTGACACCTCATGCCCATCTCCTGTTCAGTTGTCCTCCAAACCGCCCCGATCCTGCCAGGGCATCACAAAGCGGATGGCTGTAGCAGAGGCAGGCCTGAGCAGAAGTCTTGGCTGGTGTCCGGCCGGTGGGGCGTGCTGGTGCAACACGGCACATCCACTGCCGGATGCTGGTGGTCCCTCCTGCTCCCCAAAATAATGCAGAAAAGCCCCAATCTGCTGCTTTGCATCTATGGCAGAAGGCATTTGTGAATTATTAAAGAATTGCTAAAATTACCCCATCTTGATAGCCAAAAGCAGGCAACCAAAGACAGCATATGCTTTAGGTTTATTTTGTTCTTTTACCAAACCTTGCTGGCTTTAATTAGCCTGATTTGAGTGCCTTACTGCCCATGGACTGTGGAGCTTTTCATGAAATTACGGTAGATTAGCTGAGAATAACTTCACACCTGTACAGTCATCCAAGTGTGCACGCTTAATATTTATGCCTAAGTTTAGAAAAGGCATGCTGCCCCGTCCTGGGTTTCTGAGGTCCTGTCTGCTGCTGCTACCATCCATCAGGCAGGTGTAATGCTGAGTAGGAAAATATCTGAAGATTTTTTTGTTTTTTATTTAATGCCCTTTGCACTCTTTTGTCTTTACCTGTCTGAAGGCATGTCCGAGTCATGCTTGCAATACCCAGTGGGGATTTTAATGAAAAATCTCCGGCTTATGTGTAAGCAGCTCTGCAAAATTTTGCTCTGCTTTCTTTTTGCATCATCCTTTTGGTTATCTTCTCTGTGCCAACCAGTACTACGGCTGCTTATGTAAGGATAATCAGCACTTTTTCCTGCTAGCTTTGGGGACTCTTTCTTTTTTTCATGCTGCTAATATCCTCGTAGTGCAGCTGTTGGTGACTGTGCAATCGTTCTTGGTAACCTGGAGGTGAAGAGCAGCAAAGCGGGCATCACCATGAAGTTTGTTGTGTACCTTTTTCTTCTGCCTGAGAGATACTTCTTACAGTGCTGCCAGCCCTCCTCGGATTAAACATGCCAGGATCTGGCGGGCTGCAATTAGCTGAAGGGTGGACTTCTTCAATAATTAGATTTTTTTATTATTATTATTATTAAGTTTATCAAGGAGGATTGAGATGGTCCAAAACAACTACATGTTTGAACTACATTTGTTAGTGAACTTTGATTAAAGGAACATTATCAAGCTTTTTAGGAAAGAAATCTGGCTGGTTGACATTTTTTTGCTATATCATTGATATTAATTCATTATACAAAAGCCCCTAATTATTTGTTAGTGAAAACTTGATGGAAGAGCTGGCGCTGTTCATATAAACCAGGCTGCGGAGACTCCCAGCTTTCTCATCTTGGTTTTGCTGGACACAAACCTAAATCCTCGCTCTGGTGAAGGGTTCGTGGTCCTGGGGCTGTGCCCTCCCTGGACGGGCTCCGCATTTGCATTCAGCCAGCAAGGATTGCTCCTTGGGTTAGTGCCCATTGCAGCTGACCTACACGGTAACCCCTTCTCGAAAATGCTCCCATTGACTTCTGCAGATTTATTCTTGATGCTGGGCACCAGAAAACCACCACTACCTCCCCCACCACGCCTCCTCCCCAAAAGAATTAAAAAAACCCCTTTGTGTTTGCCAAGGAAAAGTGACAGCACAGCAACCAAAAAATTGGTCTTTGAGGTCTCACTGAGCAGCATGAAGTGATGTTAATGGGAGGAACATGCCCCTTGACAGTTCCTCTGGCAAGTTCAGGTTGGTTCTTTCTGATGATTTAATGCATTGGTATGAAATGCTTCCATACATGCTGACACAAGGTGGCTCCTCGGTGACCTCATTGCCCCTCAACGGGAGCATGACGTATCCCTTGACTTGGCCATGTAAACAATGACGGAGAGGTGCCGCCCATGGCACAGCGACCTTTTCTGTGGGACCTCCCCTCCAGCCTGTGATCAGAGCTGGGCTGTCAACAGTCCTCTTGCCCAGGCAGTGATGGTTTCTTCCAACTTTCGACCTCACAGCCATCCTGCCTAACTCCAGACTCTGTATCCTCTTCCCTTGAGGAATATGGAACCCTTGTTTAATACAGATAATTTCTGTTTTTCCTTCTAATTGCCAAAATCTGAGCAAGATGTGGCACTGGGATGCAAGATAAGAATTTGAGGTGGCCATGTCCGGGAGCATCTGCACAGTGAATTGGGTATAACACCTGGCAGAGGCACAGAAAGGATTTTTTAAAACAATTAATAAAAATAAAGATTTATCTAATCATCTTTTTTTTGCCCAGATAATCTCCAAGTGATTCTAAAGTGATGATGCTGTGGCTAATAAGGTTTATAAGTAGGGCTGGGATGTGGTCCAGCCCATCGCTCCTGTGCCATGGCACCATGTCCAGAGGACACCAAAGTTAAATTGTGTCAAGTGTGAGAAATGCGTGACCTTTGAGCTCTTGTGTCCTTCGGGCTTGTTCTTTACCCTCTCCTGATTTCTGCTTTTGTAATCTTTCTTTTCTCTCCTTTTTTTTTTTTGTTGTTTTTATTTTGCTTCCCAAGGGCATGATGATGCAGTGCCATGTGCGGTTTTGAAAAGTGTGGATAGTTTTAGCTTTCTCCATCACCCAGTTCATCAGAGGAGCTTAGAGATCCTGCAGAGGTGCAAGGAGGAGAAGTACAGTAAGGCTCCACCACCCACCCTTCCCTCTGATATGACACTCACACACCAAGAAATGGAAACCAGGTGCATTCAGTGTAGAAAGGGTAAAAGAATAAATGCCCAAGAAGCCTTGCAGGATTGAATCGTCTGCCTTATAGCAATGTTGAGCATATTGGGAAATTATTAGGCAGAGTTCGGAAAGTAAAATTAAATGCAAGCCCGTGTCTCTTGAGATATCACGTCATTTTGTTGGTGGTTTCCCTGTTTACTAACTGACGTTAAGTCAGGATGCTGATGCTGGGGTATTTTTTGTGTGTTTTATTGTTGTTATCACATGTGTGATAATAAGTTCAAAGCATTGCAGGTCTGGTAGGAATATTGCTGATATAAGGCACATGGCTGATACAGCTGGAATTTAACTTTATTCTGATTTCATTGGACTTGAAAAATAACTCTAGTTTGTGAAAATACTGTCTCTGAGGGCTTTTACTTAAAACTAAAACATTTGGCAAAGTTATTTTACAGAATGAGTCAGGATGCACTTGGTCTCCGTTTCTTCCTCCTCACTCCTCTGTCACATAATAAACTCATCCTGCATGACAACATGGACGCTCTTGCCTGCACTACTTTGTTTTATATACATATATTAAAAGAATGCATATTTGGTGCTCATATCTTTAGATATATAATTTTTCTGCCATTATTCTCTTCCTTCGTGTTGCACATTAAAACTTACAGAAATAGAGCACTGCTATATGCAGTCTGCAAGGGCAGATCCTCAGCCCAAGTAGCTAACTTAAACATTTTGCAACTTAGGTGTAAATGCAAAACACCCAGTTTTTTTCCGCAGACCTGAGCACGGTAAGTAAAGTAGTTGCATGTTAAGCCCCCACAAATACACTTTTCCTGCTAGAAACCTTATATCAGGTGTCCGTGCTTCCTGCAGCATGTAGCACTGGGGGGAAGCAGAGGTGTTTTAACTGTTAATTTAGACTTTAATGCTTAATTTAGACTGCATTACTTTTTTTATGTAAGTTCCCACCATTGCCACTATTGCTACAAGGAAATACAAAGCAGTAATGCAAACACAGCACTAGCTTTTATTGAGTGGTGGTGTGCTAAGTGACCTTGCTGATACTACTAAGAAACTATTGAAAAAGAAGGTGATTATGAGTAATTTTAATTGCAATCAATTCATCAATTTAATTGTAATTTGTAAGTTAGCTTGGCAATATAGGAAGTTTGAAGGGGGGTAGTTTGCAGTTGCTTAGGTGTGAAGAGGGAAATTCATACAACTCGAGACACTTCGTGCTTTAATATGAAACAGTGACATTGAGCTCAGTGTTGAGCTCAGCATTTTAAAACCTCACTTCTTCTAGACTAGTCGACGCAGATTGGTCTCTCTTAAGGTAAAACCAATACATGGATCTGAGAGTAACATTGCTGTAGTTTGTGAACTGGCCAAGAGCATCTGACCAGACAAACGAGTAATTCATGTTCTCCATTCGGAAATGATTCACATCTTCCCACGGGATGTGCTCCTGTGAGCTGCTTCCCCAGGCTCCATGGCTTTGGCAGGCTGAGCTGGGGTTGGAGCATGTATAATTTTTCAGTCCTGAATTCAGTAGGCTTGGAGGCCCCGCAGGCGAGGATGCTGGGGCTGAGGTTGGCCCTGGGGACTCAGCTTTTCCCAGGAGTCAGGTGAGGTTACATCGATGTCATCCCTGAGAGAGGGACCAAGTTGGTCATCTCCTTGAGATCAACTCAAGATGAGTTGTGCAATTACTTCTAGCTGTGCACACAGAGAGAAAACTAATTGATTTGCTGAATATATTGAGATTCCATTTAGGTCACTTGGTATTCATCTTGTGTAGCCAGCTGATCGCCCTTCCCTTACCATCTGAGCTGCTTCAGTGGTGTCTTTCAGTCTATCAGTTAATTGA
This sequence comes from Falco cherrug, assembly GCF_023634085.1. Lineage (NCBI taxonomy): Eukaryota > Metazoa > Chordata > Aves > Falconiformes > Falconidae > Falco > Falco cherrug. Next base: position 850,058 of record NC_073703.1, on the reverse strand, counting down.
TGGTCTTCCACCAGAGCAGGGCACTGGGTTTAGACATCTCTGAGTTCAGGACCAAAGCTCTGTGGGTTGAAGTTCATGGGTAAGGAGTAGACTGGGATTATCCAAAGCTCTTCTCAATGAGGGCAAAGACCTATTAGGCATATCAGTCTGTCTTTCTGAAATGCTAGAGCTGAAGAAAAGAGAATGTGCTTGAAAAATCAGAATAATTTTATCCCTGAAGTGTAAAAAAGATCAGCTTGCATCTGAGCAGGGCAAAGGGAGTGAGTGGTTTTCACTCACACCACTGTTCCTTGCATGCAATGTATTATTTGTATAATATGTACAATTCAATAGCCTGTATTCACTGTACAGAATTCTCAAAGCCACATGTGACTCATCAGCTCAAATCTAAAACCTTTTTGCCTTTCATTTCTAAAAACCCCTACTCCGTTTTCCAGAAAAGGGGCTACATCAATATGACAACTTCCATTCAGCTGTGGCATGTATGCGTTTCTTCTTTTAAGAGCCAGGTGATGGCACAGTGTAGGGAAGTGGTGCTGCTGGCAGGTCGGCTGGGTTTGGTACAGCTCAAGCAGCCATCTAACCCTGCTTGTGACTGTAACTGTCATTGACCAGAAAGTCACTTAAGGTGCTAAGCTTGCAGAATCATGATGCGGTGTTAATGCAGCTGTTATCTGGAAGCTTGCAATAGAAATTCCCTGCTCCCAAGCAATGCAGGGTGCAGGTGCAGTAATATTTTGACACAAACTTGTCTTCCCAACTTCAGCCTGACTTGTTAGGTTAGAATGGTGGTTTGGCCTTTTTCTTTCAGGGATTTCTTTGCTGGGGCATGCGGGGAAGTGAAGGAAGACAGTTTGCTCCAGAAAGAAGAGCATGGACAAAAAAAACATCTTAGAAACACCAGTGAAAGACCATTTCTCATGGAATGCTTTATGTTAGAGAAGCCTTCTGTGCCTTAATGCAGAAAGTATCCAGGCATATATACTATATATAAAATAGATGCAGCTATATGTTAGGTGCTTTCTTAGTGTAAAAATAGCTACAAAAAATACTAATCAGCTTTCTGATTATTCCCATTTCTGCCTCCCCCTTTACAACTGGGTTTTCTGTGCTCTAAGCAAGCAATTTTTGGCACATAAGTCCCAGCCTTGAAAGAGGTAAAAGAATGCGCCTAGGCTAAGAAATGTAGCAAAAAATGGGTTAAATGGCAAAAAGAGGGATTAAAAAGGAGGTTGAACTCTAGGCATAGCTAGGCACTTGGATAGATTATTTGGTTTCCTTTCTAAAAACCTCCAGAGCTGGAGATTGCAAAACCTTCTCATGCAGGGGTGATTCGGTCCTGCCTTGGAGCACAGGCAAGATCAAAGATGACCTGTGGCAGCACATTCCTGAATTTTCTTTTGCTTGGACCTCTAGGATATTTGGACACCTTTAGATACAATAATTTAACCAAGTGGAACATCAGCCTTTTCAGGCATTGCCTGCCCAGTGTTCCGGCTTCAAGACAAACTATTAAAATACCTCAACAGGTAAAGGACAGTTGCTGTCCCATTAAGGGGATATTGCCTGCTGAGGTTTGGTAGGAATTCATCTCCTTAGAACTGTCAGGCTCTGAGGAACTGGCACACCAGCAGGACAGGTGCAGACCTCTCTATTTGCTTTGCGTTCATCTTCAGAATAAAAGGGTCCTTAGGACACCATTTAGCTCAGCATCTGGGCTATGTTAAATAGGAAGATGATAAATGTGGGGAGGAGGGGTATGCTATTGCTTCTTCCTATTCTGTTACAAACTATAGTTTAGACTTCTTTCTTTGGTAAAGGAATATACTTTTTGCCCATGTTCAGGTGAGCGCTGCGATGTTTTCTGTCTCACAGAAGTGATTTCAGGACAGTTAAAAAATTGCTTAGTGGTTTTCATGTCAAATTTTACTTTATCGGGTCTTTAAATATCTGTAGTTTAGTGACTTGAAAAGTGTGTTGTTGTCTTCTGTCTTCCTAAATGCTTGGTTGCAAAACATTTCTACTTTGTGGAAGCTAGAAATGTCTGCTTCTGTAGCCATGCATGATAACTTTCTTGGCTATTTATTAAATATGAATTTTTCTAAAACTATCCCTATCAGAGGATATAGGTTCAATAGGCAATAAAGCCTCCCTGTGCAATATATACTACTTGCCACACATGTCCCTGTCCATATGTCTGCAGGAAGGGAAGAAGTGTACAAGGAATAAACTACCATTTTTCCAGGGATCCTACTTACGTTCAGGTGTTTGGCCCATGCAAGCAACTGGGGTGTCCTGTGCACAGTGGAGAGCTTAGGGACATTTTGGACATGCAGGTCACAGGTGGCTGGGCCCCCCAACACAGCAACCTCTTCCTTCACCCCATTTGCTTACTAGCTGGGGGACAGCGTGTCCCTAGCACAACATGCATGTGTGGGTGGGGAATTAGTAGGCTTGAGCAAACAGCATTACTCATAAGGATGATGACTGAAGCAGAGAGGTAGAACTTAGTAGACAATGGGTATGTCGGCATCCTTGGCACCCTTGTATGCGCAGCATATGCCATGACACGTACATGCTCCTCCTTGCTGTAGTCAGTGCTAAGCTATGGCTGTGCTAACGGCTTTTTGGCAAAGAGCCAGGCAGAAACATCTTTTTTTATGTGCTGCTTTAGGTATTACTCGGAAGAGCCCACGGACACCGCTCTCAGATCTCCAGGGAGTCAATACCATCAACGAGAGGACCCAGCGGTAAGCCTCTTGCTTTTATGTTGGCACGGCAAGGAAATCTGGGGTGGGAGAGCACTGCCTGTTGTTATCAATGATTGTATTAATGTTTCTCCCAGCTTGCTTATTGATTTTGTCTTCTCTTCATTCCTTCTCTGCTATGTGATCATATCTAAATATCTTTCCTGACTGAACAGCAGGCAGGGAAGGCAACTTCCCTGCATCAAAAGGCAGCACTTGTCATTGGTGTGGCGTATGAGGTGGTAAGAAGCTTGCAAAAAAAATTAATGAATGTGCCACTGTCAAGGAGATAAATATTTACCAAGGATTTTATTGGTGCAAAAACCCCAATGATATGTTTTGGTACAGAACTGCGTGCAAGTGGTGTGGAGGATCTGGGAGGTTGTGAGGCTTGAGATGATACCCTGTTAAATGCTTGCTTGTTTTTATGGGAAAGAAACATGCTAACTTCACAAATGCTTTTACAGTTTCTATGTACGGGTTTAGTTTTTAATCATTCCTTGAAGGTTCTGGCCATTGAAACAACTACTTAATAAGATCTTTTTGTTTGAGAGTCAGGTCTACGCTTTGAGATGCATCTGTGCCTCTTCTGCAAAAAGTATTCCAAATCCATTTCAGAATTAAATTGCTTATGAAGAAAAATATCTTCATTTTAAAAGGGATATCTGGGCACTGATCCTCCTCCTTTTCTCCAGCTACTCATGTTATCCCTCTGCAGACCCCAGAAAGTCCAATTATCCAAATACCACCTCTAAAGGGGTATGGTGCCTCTCTGCTTCCCTCTGAACAGATGTGTGTGTGTGCTGGGGAAAGATATGATCAAGCATCCTCAGTTCTTTAAAATGATTGCTTGGAGCTGCAGACACTCAGGTGTAACTTCATAGCTGCTCTGAGTTTCACAAGAAGTCTGCAACAAGTCAAGAGGAGTCTGAGACTGTCTCCTGAAACATGTCCATCAAATGCCCTGTAATGGTCCTTGCATCTCGGTGTGCTTCCCTTCCACCCAAAACAAAATATCCTCTAAATATATTATAAAACCTAATTTTTTACTGATTTTTTAATGCCAAATGGCCAAGACAGAAATCAGATAAATGTTGTTCCTTTTTTTTCTAGGGGAACAAAAGTGGCTTTTATTGTCTAGCTTTGTTTACCACATGCCCTCTTGAGTGCTATCAAGACTAGAATATCCCTCATGCCCTGCATGTCCTCCCTTTGAGAGTGGTGGTGCCACCCTGCTGAAGGAGAATTGTATAAAATTCCATAAAATTGTTGGATCAAATTAATAAATTTGTGCCAGTTCTCGAGTTTGGGCAGAAATCCAGCTTGTGCAAGCAATCTCACCTTGTCATGGGAAGGTGATGCAAACCCTGGTTGTCCTCACACATCAGTCTTTCCCACCCCTCCTTTTCTTTCCCCTAATGCTGTAGCTGCTACAGCTTTAATCTGTTGGGTTACGACGGTAGTAGGTACATTGTAACATTTGAAGGAGAGAAGGTTGATGTCTCCAAAGGTGACGTTCACTGTTTCTAGCATGTCTGGTTGCACAGGTTTCCCTAAATATGATGTAATGTGAAACTTTGTCCATGTGGAGATCTTCATGTGTAGATAAGAGAAGTTCTGCAGTTTCTCTAGCAAGCCTTCAAATTTGATGTTGCTGTATGAAGAACATCTGTGAAATGGGATGGGGCTTTTCCTGACTGTCCAGGTCCAGTTTTGGAGGCACGTCAGTGCAGGAGCTCGGGCTGCCGGCATTTTCATAGGCCAGAACATTTCAGTTATCTCAGTGAGGGGCCATTGTAAAGGCAGGGAAACTCCTTCTGTCCCAGGCACTGAGGAGGATGTAGTTCTTTACTGTGTGGTTCAGTCTGTGGTCGGCTCTTTTTATTTGGCTTAACCCAAACCAGCACAGCAGACAAGTTGCCTTAAACAGCTGGGATCAAGGGCAGCAGCTACTGTGTCTTCCTTCATCATCCTCAGCAGTTGTATCCTAACAGGGTCAGGACAGACATTTTATTCCATTTGCTGATGTATTTGCAGAAAATATACTTTTGAAGCTGTTCTAATTCCCATGTTCCTCCTGGTGTGTCCTCAGTAGCATGGTCCATGATCTTCGATTCTCTTGGACATCATCAGTGATGGGTCCCCAGATGTCATCCATGCCTCTTCTTTCTGAGAGCATAAACCGGACCTCTCGTAACATCTCTACAACCCAGCCTGCACTTTCAGAGTAGGCAGAGGATTTTGATCCCTTTCATTGTGGATGAATTTGGCCTGAAGAATCATGTCACACTTGATAAATGTCGGTATTTCAGTTAAATTGCGCTTGTTGAGCAAGAAGGGGTAAATACAGGGGTGAAGGTAACACATGTAGAAGAGAGATTTACTTTAACAGCTTTCCAACAGATAGACAGGCAGGTGATTTATGGAGCTAAATTAAACAGGAATTTGCTTTCAAAGCCATCTCATGATCATGCGGTTGCTGATAAGTCTGCGTTGTACATCCAACCCACAGGATAGCCTGGGGCTTGCTTCTAAAAGCAGATCTGAGTTATGACATCATGCAGGAAGTCACTGTGGAGGCTTTAGCAAGCCAGGCGCTCTCCTCTGATCTCAGGAGAGAGCGACGGGTGGTTTGCACATGCTGGCAGGGGCGGACCAGGCTTCAGCGGGGCGCTGGGAAGCCAGCGTGCCTTGGAAGCGGCTTCCCTGCCCGTCGAGTAATGAAAGCCATGCCATTGCTAACCCAAACCACTCGGGCTGTCGGTTTTCCTGATGGTTTATGTTCGTGAAACTGTTTTGTGTGCAGTGATGTCTAAGGGGCATGCAGGAAAGCAGGTGTTGATCAGACTGTCTTGAAACAGTTGGTTGGGCTTGGTGAGATGATTGACCCCCCAAGTACAAGAAGGGCTACGTCGATTGCTATGTGCACCATCCTAAAGTGTCCATAATAAACAGAGCTCTTGGTTTATGTCTTTTTTTCCCCTCTATTTTTTCTTCCCCAAGGCCACCTGGGAATTTCTGAGTTTTTCTATTCCTTGGTGTCTTGTTGTGAGTCCATATATCCACAGCCGGTCTCAAGCCTGGGAGTGCATTGAGGTCAGCCACGATTGATGATGGGTTGTAGATTCCAAAAGTGGCCATTGATGTTCAGTGGTACCCATCAACTGGTGATTTTTGTTTTCCTCCTGCAAATAGGAGGTTTGTGATGGATGGGACCTTAGCTGTAAAGAGACAGAAGGTGGACGGGGGAGATCACCTGGATACTAACACTTCTCGCTGGCCTTCCTTTAATTGCACAGGCTGCTTAAAAAAAGTAGGTCCTGGAGCACTCAGCTAGGGGTTTACTTTGCTGTGATTTCATCCTTTCTTTTAATAGTGGTACATGTGAAAATACTAATTTCATGGGGCTAGGAAGGAATTTGGAAAGTGCTGCAGCAAGGCAGCAAGGTAACTTATACTCCAGCATCATGTTGCTCCAAGGCTGGCTCCAGGAAAGAACAGATTTACAGGCTTTATTTTTTAATTTCCATGTGGCATTTGGTATTTGCCTTTCCTTCAAATCCAGACTTTAAGGCTAAGGGCTGCCTTGTTGCTAGACCTTAGAAGTGACCGGTGCCGGGGGCCTTTTTAAACCACCATGTCCTTCAGCATCAGAAGACTGGTGCTGCGTTGAGTCTCCTCCTATTCCTATTCCTCCTGTCTGAGGTAGCTTGGGGGGCAGGTTGCAGACCCCACATCCTTCCTTAGATCATCTTTATTTCATATGATGGTTTATACAAGGCTGACAAAGAGTTTAAAATATTAGGGGGGAAAAAAACCCCAAACAACCCACAAACAAAATTAAAAAAAAAAACCAAACCCCACCACCAAACCCGAAGTATTGCAGTTGGGTGCAGCCCAGGAGAGGCTTTGCATAATCCCAGACACCACAGGAAGGCTCCTCAACTCTGGAAATTACTTGCCCTGATGTGGAGTTTTGTTGAGTACCCATTTCCTTTCCTCCAAGAGAGGATTTTGGTTCCTCTCACCATTCCCTTCAGTCCTTCTGCAGCCAGGCGAGCATTTTGGGACACCAAAGCAGCTCTGCTCCATGGCAGAGCGGACAAAATTTGCCAAGTGATTTGTGATCAGGGCCCGGTGAGTGTTTCTGGGCCAACCCGGTGGTGCAGCTGGGGCTGGCATCCTTCATTTGCGGCAAATGATTAATCTGTCACAAATGATACTTGCTTTTTCTTTTCCTGATGAAACGAGTGCATGAATTGAGAAGACAAAGTCAGCACCAGCATCATCTGAAGTAGTGACTCTGTTAATGATGGCAAGGCTGATAGGAGGGGTCATCTTGTATTCTTCAGATCACTGAGGTATCTGTAGACCCAAGCCTTCTGTCTGGGCGAGCTGGAAGCTGTTCTCCTGCTGATAGTTCGATTCTTCTATGAATATTTGATTTTTGAAAGGTGCTTAGGTAGCCGAATGTTTCATCCGGTGTCTGGCGTCATGAGTTCATCCCATGGGAGCAAATGAATGCTGATAAGAATAAAGCGGCGACTCTCATTTTCCACTGATGCACTGATGGATTTATTATTTATTATTTTTTTTTTTTGGTCGTAGAACCAGGGGGGTTTATATCTTCCTAACACTGCGTGGTGTTTGGTGTTGCAGTGATGCCTATGCAGTTGGCTGGAATGGCCGGATGGGGATGCGGCACAGCAGGCTTGCCAGCCCAGGCACCTTCCTAGACAAAGATGGGATATTCGTCAACGCGACCAACAGCAAGCTGCTGGAGAGGGCCCATGGCATCCTCATGTCAGTACAAAAGGAGGGGATTTTGGCTTTATTCCTGGAGCTTAATGAGCAGCATGGGCAGTTAAAGGAATGTAGATAGCCAGAATATAAAAATATCAGGGTTTCCAGTAGACTTGGAGACATTTCACAGTTGGGTCAAAGCGAACCTGGTGTTTTATGCACCTGATTTACTTAACTCTTATCATTCATTTGTAATGACAGACGCAGGGAAGAGAGAGAAAGAATGAATCTGCTGGTCAAACCAGTCTCAAGATATGACAGTGATGTAATGCAGTCACATTTTTTAACATAATATCAAAGTTTCCATTACAAATTAGGTGGGGAGACAATGTTGATGATTCACACTGCAGCCTCATCAGAAGTTTCAGAGAACATCGCCAGGGTGGCTGGAGTTCACACGGGGTATGAGAAAGCAGGAGGGTGGTCAGTCATTTTGCGATGCCGCTCCCTTACTTTACCCAAATTACCGGCATCCCCATCATTTCCAGTGTAAGGATTCCCTTTAATTGGATACCTTCCTCTCAAACCTGTGCCACTACATTTGTAAAATTAGTTTGTAGCATGCAGAAGCTGCCCAGTTTCAGTGCAGGTTATAGGAAGCAGCTGCTAAAGGGGACTTGGAAGGGCTTGTTTCATAAACTCCTCCATCCTGCCATTGCACGTGTAGATTAACCTGAGCCATTTATTATCTCCCCAGGCGAAATAAGAACTTCAAAGCCAAACCCAATCTCCCAAAGGTGAGTGTGAAGCAGCATTTTTACCTGCTGGTCCAGGGGTTAAGGCTGTAGGTACAGTGGTGAGATGCTGATGGGTATGAGGAAGATCATTTGTGTCTACATCAAGACCTTTGTCAGCTCAGCTGTGTTCAAAGCTGTTTAATTTACAAAAAATGAAAGGATTTCAGCCCTGATTTGTGCTGGAAGAGTATTGTATGAGCACTTGCATCCTCCTTTCTTGGGCCTGCTATGTCTCCTTTTTAATTCCTCCTGGGAAGGAGTACATAGGTGCTGGCAAAATTTGATAATCAAATCTCTAAACTAAAATGAGCACGTAGGTTATGCAGGAGGGCTGGTACCTGATAGACAACAGGCTTGTCTGATTCAGTTTCCTTCCATCTTGGCTGCATTTACTGTATTTTACAAGATGCCAAGAGATCTGTTGTAGCTAGAATAATACTTGTTGTGGTCCTTGCTGGTGCTGTGTCTGTCAATGGTCAGAATGGAGGATCAGGAGGAGCAGCCTTTGGGTTTATGCATGCACATTGCACCCAGATTGGCACAGATAGAGTTAATCAATGTACTGCTCATTAACAGTGAATTGTTTGTCTGCAGCCTTTAGTGGGTGGGAGAGCCTAAATTTCCTGTGGTCAAGTCCTCAGAGGAGCTTGGGAGGAACATGATGTGGGGAATCTGGCTCTGGCTAAATAGAGCAGAGCTACATTTCAAGCCATCCCTCATTGTTTCCCAGTAAGATTAAGTAGGGTGGTCACCTGAGGAAGCCCTGCAGAGGATATAAAGAGGGACAGAGCAGACAGCATGGTGATAAGATCCAGTTATTCTTGTATTTATCAAGAACAAATGGAGTCTCTCTTTTTCCACAGCACATGCTGGATGTGAAGTCCCTCAAGCACCTAACCAACCTGACGCTGCACGACCGCATTACCAAATCTCTCCTTCATCTCCATAAGAAGAAAAAACCGCCCAGCATCAGTGCCCAGTTCCAGGTAATCCTTCACCTTTGATACAGAGAGGTGAATTAAAAGCAAATACCTGTTCTGGGTCCCCAGGGTGCCTAGGAGGATGCTTGTAGGCCCAGTCCTGTCCCATCCTCACCACCTTTTAGAACATGAATTCGGTTGAGGATGTGGTTTTGTTAGGCTGGGAAACATCTTGCAGGTATCTAGTGTAAATGGAGAGAAACAAGAGCAGTGGTGGGGGATGATGCGGTCAAGCAAGTGTGCATCCCTGTCCTCTGGTACCTCACTTTCCAAACTATTGCATCGTGGCACTTTCTTTGCCACATCCAGCAACCACAGAAACCCAAAATGACATTTTCCCAGTCTTTTTACTTGTATTCAGTGTCTGAAATTGAATCTGTTTTTAAGCCAGCCAGAATGTGAATTTTAATAGGGGTGGAAAGGTCAAAATATTGCTGCATTCTCTCCGGGCAGGCAGAATAATTCAAAGGAGGGATCGATAACAGCATTTGTTGTGTTGTGGGTGCTGTGCACCAGCCAGCCAGCCCTAGGAATAGCTGCAGTGAAAATAATCCTCCAATATGTGCATCAGGGCCTGGAAACTGCTAGAAGACACATGCACAGGCAGGTGGTAATATTAGAAAGCAGCTTTTCAGTTAAACATTGGTTTCTAAGCAAGTCTGGCTTGGTTTTGACTTGAAATTTTGGGTTGGTTTTTCTGGTTTTGAGATGTGGGTCATTTTTAGAAAGTCTCTGTGTAGAACTGGGTAAGATTAAGTAATTAAATGCATACAGACACACACACATATAGAAGCCTACTTAACTATAATGTGCAGAATACACATCTGTGTGTGAGTGTGTGTGTACATATATATATGTAAAGCTTAGTATAGTCTAATGGTACGCTGGTTAAAATACACTTCTGCAGAGTTTAATTCACACAGTACCACAAGAGGATGAAGCAGGGATGTCTTGGAGTGAAATGCCTTCCTGAAACCTGTTTGTCCTTCAGACAAAACCGTGAAAAGCTTCAGGGGGTGTGATTGAGATTTTTTTTATATATTTTTGCAGTGCATACAAATAAAAGAACACTCAGTGCTGTGAAGATTTCCCCCCTGCCCCTGTGCAGCAAAGCAGATCGTTCAAATACCCTTCTTAGACTTTCTGATGTTCCCCAGCAATGACTTGACAACATAGGAGCTGTGCCTACTACACAACCTTTTTTTCTTTAAAAGAATAAAAACATATTTAAGTTGAAGGCAGCTTTGGTGTGACTGCCTGTGTCTCCTCTTAGACAGATGCTGAGCATTCCAGCCCTGATTTCATTTAACACTTGTAAGAGAGAAGCATTTTCTCGAGAGAGCAGCCTGGTGCAAACCAGTGAGATCACTTTTTTTATCACGGGCAGGCTAATAAAATTGCTGTGCATGGAACTGGGTCACAGGCAGAAAATACAAATGTTTCCTATCCTGGGGTTTTGGTGGGTTGGTTGGGTTTTTTTGCTGATAAATGCTGCCTTGTGGCTAATGCCTGAACACCGGGCTTGCCATCTCCTATTGATTTTAACTATACCTATACTTACGGTAATCTATAGGTGAAATAGCTGTATTAGAGGATGCTGTAGGAGCAGTGATGGCTTTCACAGTTGAAAACTAGACTGCTGGTACCTAAACTGCAGCACGGCAATTTATAGCCTATGCTTTTATCCTGCATGCAGGATGCTGCCCTGTCTAGCACGGGGTGATGCTGAAACAATTCGTCACACCCTGAAAGACCAAATACAGGTGGTGAAAGAGCACGTGGGTGGAAAGTTTTGCAGGCAGAGAAACAAAGGAGCAGGGTACAGGGTTAATCCAGGGACCTTGCGTGTCCTTTACAGATTCCTGATGACCAGAGCTTGCGCCAGATGGCAGAGGGTGCCTGAACCATCTGCCGTGTGCAGGATGTCGCTGGCTGCTGATGAAATGGAAATACCCCCTCCTACGGGGCTGGTGATCACAGTATGGTCCAATTTCCACAATTGCCAGTGCCAGGAGTGCTTTGCTTGCCGGGCTTGCGGCAGGACTTTGGCAAAGGGGTTGCATCCCATGTGTACCCCGCTTCCCTCCCACTGGCCCAGTGTGGGTCACAGTGGGATGGTGCAGCATCATTGCTGATTAATATCTCCTCATAGGCTTTTTTTTTCTTTTTTTTTTTTAATAAAAGTGATTTCAGTCTACTTTTAATAAAACCAGGAGCGTGCCAGTGGAGGCCTTCTGCATTGCGGTGTTCCCACTGCTCCCTGGGATGGGAACGACAGGCACATTTGCATGCAGTTAATAGACACACAACGCAGCTGCACCACACATGCATGGGATCCATCCCTTATTCTTCCCAGATCCTGGATGTACATAAATTTTTCTAAACATGAAAGGCTTCCCATCAAAATGTCTTTTAAATGATCAGGAGTAGAAAAGGCTTCCTGCAAGCAGATCTGTAGGCAAAATGCTTCTTTCTAATATCACGCCATTTTATTAACATATATATTCAAAAATTTATAACTCTGCTTATAGTAAATAGGCAACAGAGTATCTTTTACACAGCTGAGTTTTAAACACTATTAAAAGCAGGAGTAATCAGCTCTGGAGTACGTTACTAATACTATGTCAGTAATGTGCTCAGCAATTGGAGATACTAAAAGTATTTATAGGGCACAGTGAAAAAAATGCAGTCAAGGAGCCTGGCCAGCCGCAGACTGACTCAGCATGCTCTCATTTTCAGTATGTTTTTATTCAAAGAGTTTGTGCTTCGTCACAGAGGAGTCAAAGATTTGCGAGGTGGAGGAATAACTCAGATTGATGTCCTGCTGGACATCAGTTGGGTTTAGCAATGATGCCAATATAAATTCATTTTTATGGGCTAGACTCCTAATGATGATGCAGAAATAAGGGGAAATATAAAATGGGAACCTGGAAAACCCTCAGTTTTCAGTGATCACAATTGTGCATTTCAGCAGAGGAATACGGCCAGGAATATGCCTGCATTAAAGTTACTCTCCTCTAAAAACAACCTATGAAGTGTTAGGGTTCACAGGCTTCAAAAATTATTGCGAATTCCAGATTGCAGATCATGGTGAATTCCAGATCTTCCCCTTGCAACGCTGTCATTAAGAAAATTCATTTTTAAAGCAGCAATAAATGCTGCGTGGACTCACTTTTGATAAGGGAAAATTTTATTTATATTTAAAAACCATCAGTGGTTATTTGGTGCAAGGTGTGACTCCTTGTCTTGGGGCTCCCACTCAGGTCTAGAAGAGGCTTGTTGCAGAGCAGGGTGTGACTTTGGGCTTCAGTGGCTGGTGTGAAAAGGTCGAACCAGGGATCTTGAAATACAACCCAGCATTATATTTCTCTCAAGCTAATTTGGTGGATGCAAAGACAAAGCCAGCCAAGTTGCTTGAGCGGAAATACTCATTTTGGGGAAAGATTTCCCGTATGCCTGGTTTACTCATCATTTATTCCAAATTTTATTTTTTCTGATTTAAGCCCTTGGATTTTCATTATTCGTTGTAGTCTATTCTCCGTTTCCCAACTGAAGATGTCTTCTCTGTTGCAGGCATCACTCAACAAGCTGATGGAGACCCTTGGCCAAGCAGAACCTTATTTTGTAAAGTGCATTCGATCCAATGCCGAAAAGGTAAATGCCGTCCTGTGGAAGTGGTCCAGATAAAAATAATCTTTGAAATATTTTGTAAATTTTTACAGGGGGGTAGAAAGAAAAGAAAGCCTCAAATCAAGTTGGATTTAGAAGATATTTGTATATGAGCAATGGGAAGCGTAGATATTATCCCTTGGGGGTTGCTCCTGATAAACTGCACTGGCTCTTCTTGTAATTGAAGAAACATGTAGATGAAAAATGTATGAGTTGAATTTGTGTGAAAAATATATTGGTTTTAATAAATGAATTTGACTCCTTTGAAGCTCCTGCCATCTGTAATAGAGATTTACAGAGCCGTGAATTCACTTGTGCTGTTACTAAGCCCTAAAGTTTCTTTAAAGTAAAAGTTTCTACAGGTAAAAGCAGATGCTTTTAGAATAAGCTACATTATTCAAACTTACTCAGTGATGCATTGTATTTCTTGAATTTGATTTTAAGCATTTGTCTCATGGGCTAAGGAGTTTAGAATACACATCAGTTGTGATGCTTTCTTGTGGGTTAATCCTTCAGAGTTTTACCCAGACATTTAAAGATGAAGCTTTATGCCTAGGAGATTATTTAGTTGTTCGCAGTCTTACCTATTAGCTGTGGCCTTGGGAGGTCTTACTCAGTTTGGGAGCTCCAGAAAAACTTCTTTATATCTTTTTATATCTAGTTAGCTGTTTGAAAGTCCATCTGATGGCTGCTTGGAAGCAAACAGGATTCAACCCTGGTGGGATTAGTACAGTTCCTGGGGACCCGTGTTCCCTCCCTCCCCTAACATCATTGCCAACGTGCGTGTCGTGCAGATGTGTTACATCTGCTGAATCCGTTCACCCATCCATGCAGTTAAGAGCTTCAGTTAAAGGAAATATTTGCTCATTGTTGACCTGTTTTTTCCCTTTCAGCTGCCCCTGCGGTTCAACGACAGCCTGGTGCTCAGACAGCTGCGGTACACAGGGATGCTGGAGACTGTTCGCATTCGCCAGTCCGGATACAGCTGCAAATACTCCTTCCAGGTTGAGTAAAACATTTTCATTCTTTCACCACCTTTAGCATTATTATCAGAGTTATCTGAATGTTGATAGCTCTATTTTTTTAACAAGGTAAAGAATTTGTAACTCACATAAGGCAGTGGATGTAATGAGCTGAAGTCTGGCATGACGCGGTCCTCTGCTGCGCCGCTGCTCATTTCTAGCAGGCTGGTCTAGGTGAAGGCTGCAAACCCCTCTGCAGATCATGTCATGGGTTTTGGACAAAAGCAGTATTTTTTTTTAACATGGGCTTCTTTTTTGCAAAAAAAAGGTATTGTTTGCCTGTGTTTTGGAATCACATGGTAATGGCATTCACCCCACTGTGTTGGTGCTGACTGCGTCCCATCAGGAGGGTGACTGGCATCCTCTAAACGGCTCAGGAGTTATCCAGCTTTTCCTGTTTTCTTCTTTTCTGTGTGTTTGCCAGGTTTCACACAAATGTCAGTCCTTTTATGCTATGTTGGTGCCAGTTTGTTCCCTGCTGGCAGCTGCTTTTGGCCAGATGTCGTGTCCTGCGCAACAGCTGTTCAGAAAAGGAAAACTGCTCCTTTTTTTTTTTTTTTTTTTTTTGTGAGCATGGATCCCAACCTTACTTGGCAGATCTCTCCTCTCATCCCTCCTCCGCTCTCTTGAGTCCTCACAGCAGTAACCGATGGAGCACCTCAGAGATGCTTTGAAGATGCTGGTAACCCCCTTCCTTAGTATCCCTTTCTGAGGATTTAAAGCATTTTTCGCTCAAGATGACCCCATCGGTTCTGCAGAACCTCTCCTCCCACACTGAAAGATGTTTGAATGTTGCTTGTTCCCTGCTTTGATGTGTTTCCCATCAGACCACAAATGGTGGACAAAACTTGGTGTTCTTCAGTCCATAAAATGCTATCTGTCCTTCTGCTCACTCCATAGATCCCATTTCATGTGGAGCAAATCCATTCTTCAGGGAAGAAAGGAACACAGTAGGACCCATCTAAGCAAATCTTGATGTTGCTGTATTTTTTCTTTCTCAGGATTTTGTGAACCATTTCCATGTCCTTCTGCCACAAGGAATCAGCCCATCTAAGCACAATATCCATGATTTCTTCCGGAAAA
The DNA here is from genome assembly GCF_023634085.1 of Falco cherrug. Lineage (NCBI taxonomy): Eukaryota > Metazoa > Chordata > Aves > Falconiformes > Falconidae > Falco > Falco cherrug. The sequence goes on along the minus strand of NC_073703.1, from coordinate 835,017 downwards.
TAAAACTTGATCCAGATAATTACCAAGTTGGAAGGACAATGGTAAATATTTATCCTCACGTCAGGCTTTAAGATACAGATATAACATTCACTTGCATTTCTGTAATGATAAATTAACATCTTTATATATGGTTTTAATTAATGAAATGATTTTTTTTCAGTTTGCCAGAAGTTAATGGCTTAAACAAAGTTTTGAATATTGCTAACACAAAATAGTAAGGAACATCATTGTTAAACCAGCCCCAGATCGAGTTGTAATGAGGCAGCCTTCAAAAAACTATGTCTGTGTGTAGACCCAGATTGATACAGTAACTATTATTTTGCCTCCCCTGAAGGGAAAGCAGAGGCTCTGTAATTCAGAGCTTGGACAGTTGCAGGGTGTAGATTAAACTGCAGAAAACTGTTAGCCACCTGGCTTTAGTAAAATCAGCTGCTGAACTTTCTTCTGGGCATCCAGGACACAGAAACCGTAAGAATTAAATCATTTGTCATGTGGGTCTTGGAAGCTTTCCGTGCTAGTGATTTTGGGGGGGGGTTTTTACCAGGTTTTCATGAAGGAGCGGGAGCGGCAGCTTCTGCAGGACCTGCTCCATCAGGAGGTACTGCGGCGTATCACACTGCTGCAGCGCTGGTTCCGCAGCATGCTCTGCAGGAGGCAGTTCCTGAGCTTAAGGCAAGCTGCAGTGATCATACAGGTAGGTGATGGTGCAAATTATAATCCACGAATCCTACAGATACAGCTGATGGGTAAAATCTGGTCCCCTCTCCGAAGAAGGAGCTTACAATCAGGATTTGAATCCTGGTGCCACAATAAGTTGGGGAGACAGCTGGAGAGGTTGCATGGAGGCAGGTGCTCTCCCATCCCCATGCAACACCCGTTAGAAGAAGCTACCTGCTGTCTTTGCAGAGATTTTGGCGTAGTTACCAGAGCCGAAAGCAAGGTGAACCATCCCCGGACCCTCTAGTCCTCAGCAAAGCCGCCCTTGTTCTCCAGACCCACTGGCGTGGCTTTGTGGAGAGGCGGAGGTTCCTGCAGATGCAGTTTGCAGCCCACCTCATCCAGAGCTGCTGGCGGGAGTACGTCAAGCGGCGGCATGACGCAGCCACCAGCATCCAGGCAGCCTGGCGAGGACACCGTGCAAAGCAGTCATACACAGCCAGCAGAAGCAAAGTTGTCTGCTTGCAAGCAGTGTGCAGAGGATATTTAGCACGACAAAGGTAACGCCTTGGCCTTGGTTAAAAAAGAAAATGTTTTCTGATGATGTTTGTTGGGGAGGGAGGTGATTAATGCAAACTTGGGCACTGCTCAGACTACGGTGACTTACAGAGGATGGTGTCCCTTTGTAGGATCCCTGACCCTATCCTGACCTGCTCTGATCTTTGTTTGTCTGTGCTTTCTAACAAAGGAGTTTTAGCTGTATGTCCTACTCTTAGAATAAGCAGCACCTATTTCAGGTTGGAGCACGTAGGCAGTGGAAAGCTGAGGCCATAAATACTTCTGAGGGTTTTTTTCCCCTTGGCAGCAGCAGCAGTTTAAGTACCTATTTTTAACTCAGATTGCCTCACCGATCTGGTTGCTGCGCTGTCTCGCAGGGACAGAAGGTACTGGAGAGAGCTGCTGCAAAGGGGAGAGGGTTTCCAGCCATGTGTTGGCTTGCTGGCCGTGGGGCAGGTCTTGGTTCATTCCCCAGAGGTGCTGCCTGCAAGGTGTGGAGCACCTTGACATAAGGTGGAAGATTTGGGAGCTGCAGAGAGTTCTTTGGCACAGGGCACGAGCCCCTACTAGCTGTACCAGAGGCAGCCCGGGCAGGATGCTGAAGATGGAGAAGACAAGGGGGTACCATGGGTTAAGATTTTCTGGCTCTGTCAGCTTACAGATGAGCTAGACCAGGGATGGAGGCTGGAGCTGCTGCCATCAGCACGAGAGGACGTTTCAGGTGCGTGGGGGCAGTCCATGAATAGGAGAGATAAGAGGAGAAGGCTGAAACCGAAACATGCACTCCCATTGTCTTGCACCAGATGTGCAAAGTGGGCTGCTTGAGATGCTGACGGTGGCGAGGTGGTGGTGATGGTGATGAGGTGCCACCAGTGCAGTGAATTGAAGGGAAATGAGTGGGCACAGGGCTACAATATGCTGGTTTTCTGCTTTCTTGCAGGTTTAGAGCTTTGAAAGAGCAACAATTAAAAGAGATGCAGCTGGAGAACAGCCTGTCAGTTAGAGAAGAGGATGTACTGGAAGCAGATGATGCTTTGGAAATTCAGGGCTCCGACCCGTCTAAGTGGGAGGACGGCTCATTTGAAGAGCGAGTGAGAGCTATAGAGGAACATAAATCACTGATGGAGAATAATCGAGTAAATCACATGGACCCACTGGATACTTCTGCGAATTTATTGTACAACAGACACGAGAGAGCCAGTAGCCAGAGTGGGATGGACACCGAAGAGGAGGTCATTGTGAGAGAGAGACCCAAGTCGCTGGAGGATCTTAACCAGAAAAAAGTAGTTCGTGCAAAAAGAGAAAGCCGAAGGATGCGTGAACTGGAACAGGCAAAATTTAGCTTGGAGCTGCTCAAGGTCCGGTCCACTGGTGGGCTGTCACCTTCAGAAGAGCAGCGGTGGTCCACTGAGCTTGTATCTGAGGCACTTCATTCCCCTCAGGGAACCCCAGAGAGCGAAAGTTCTCAAGGAAGCTTTGAGATGTTAAGCTGTGAAGATACCCCAAGTAATAAACTTGTTCACTTAGTTTTAGATGAGCAAGATGTGCAGTTGTTTTCCACTGACTCTTTGCCCAGCAGTCCCCAGGCTCACCTGCATGAGAAGCCATTCTGTGCAGCAGATGTGAACAGCAATTTACCTGGTTGCAGAAGGATGCCTTCAGACTTGGAGCTCCCTGATAACCTCACTGTCAAAGAGCACATGGTCTGTGACCCCCAGAACATCATATACAAGGTGCATCCAAGAGAAACCTCCATTTCCAGCAACCTACCTACTTTCTATGTTCCACCACAAGACAACGTGAAGGTGAAGCTGATGGAGAATAACCTGAGGAACAAAGCAGTGGAAAGAGAGGAGAGGACAGTTACGTTCTCTGAGGTCAAGGACTCTGAGCCAGACCAGGGCAGAGCCTTGGGAAGGGAGGAAGAAAAGCCCTCTACCAAGAGAGAGGAACGTGGGACAGTGACTGCGACACAGGCCCATTCTCCAGACTCCGTCATCAAGAGACTGGAAAAGCTCAATGTGGAAAAGGAGGAACGACAAAAGCAGCTTCAGCTGCAAAATGAGAGGGAGATGATGGAGCAGATCCGTCAACAGAAGGAAATTCTGGAGAGACAGCGCAAAGCCTTCGAGCAGCAAGGCAGGGTGGAGGCTTTGCAGAAGGCTGAGCAGAGCAGAATGAAGGACCCCTCCCTCAAACCAACCAAAAAACCAGACAGCCGGCCTCAGTCAGTCCTCATCCTGCACCCCCAGAGCAGAGGGGAGCATGGCCCCACCACAGGTGGGACTCCAGCCTCATCAGTGGATATTAAAGGTCTCACCGTTGGGACCAGGGGAAGCTCTCCAGCCCACAGTGTCCCCAAAGACAGACCTGTCAGCATGTTCCTGGAGCGAAGAGAGGGGCAATCAGGATCAACACTGGAACCCCGGTGCCATTCCAGACCAGCTTTGGACCCCAGGGACTTCCCGGGCAGCCACTTCTCAAGGACAGAGCGCCTCCGGCAACCCCGAATGGCCAACCAGGCCACTGAGGAGATGAGGGCAAGCACTGTGTTCTTCACACCAAAAGACAATCCCTTTGGCCTCCAGTGAGTAGAAAAAGATGGTGGGCTTTCTCCGCGGGCTTTCTCCATAGGCTTTTTGTTCTGCTAGAACTAGAGCATTTTATACAAATGGTCCGGAATGTTGTTTCTGGAGACTGTACGAAACCCCTAGCTAAATGAAGATGGGTTTCGTGATCTTCTAGCAACCAGTGGGCAGAGATCAGAGGAAAAGGAAAAAGAACTGGAAATACAGTTTCTCGGTCTATGATAGACATTATGTAAGCCAGGGGAAATAATCATGGACATTAACAGGTGAAGTGAGTTAATAGAAAGAGGGTGGACAGGGTGGACACTGCTTTTGTTTACCCTAGATGAGCAGTGATAGGAGTTTATTTCTCGAGGTAAAAGATGAAGAAAAAATTCTTAGGATTTTGGAATGGTCAGAGTAGAAATGACTAGGTAAGGCCGAAAATTTTAGGATTTTTCTTGTTTACTGTATAGTTAACACAGCCAGCAAAGCCATTCAGACAATCTTACCATTGCAAGTTAAAAAAAAGCAACTAAGAGAGTTTGGAATGCAAACACACTTTTGACAGCATATCACTTGCATGTATAATTACATGTGTAATGGGCTTAGCAGTCATTCAGCTCCGTCACATTGCTTAAATGATGAGCTGCTCCAGCACAGGGTCTAGAGACCACAGCAAGATCTTGTGACAACATTTGATCCCACCCTACCGTGTTGCTTAAGCTGCCTGGGCTAATTATGGAGATGTTTTTGCCATTTAGCTCAAAAAGGACATAACCCCTGTCCAAATCCTGCTGCGCCCTTTCCAAGGCAAAAGCTACCGGTGAGTGTTTGCTGTTGATAATCCCAGGTACCCCCAAGTGCAGTAGTCTCGTGGTTTGTGTGGTGTTGTGATGGGAGGAGATTCCGATTTAATTTATGCAGGAACTTTAAGTCCTGACACAAGTGATAGGAAAGAGGGGCAGTCAATAAAGGAATAGCCCTTTGCCCCCCCACCCCCCACCCCCAGCAGAGCCAGCGGCATCCCTTGCACATGGGTACAGTGAGGGTTTTAATCAGAAGCGATGGCAGAAAGAGTGAGCTGAGCAAAAAGCAACTTAAGTGGGTACATTTTTTAATGCTGTGTTAGGTGGAAAGTGAGGATGCTTTCCTACTGAACCAATTCATATGAAAATCTGGAAGAGGTCCTGGAGGATTGGTCTGGAAGTAGGTATTTGAGAATAGTCTTCCCCCAAAAAAATTTCTTTCCATTTCTTTTCCTGGTTCATGCACGGAACAAGCAACAGGAAAAAAATATATTAAGATTTTCTGTATTGTACTACTTATTCTGCAACAGAACAATCACATTCAGGAACCCAGAAGTGAAAAGGTACCATCTGTAACCACCTTGATGGGTAGAGTTGGCAGGCAGAACTTTGTATCTTCTTATCCTTTGGTATTAACTCAGATCCTGAAGAATTCAAAGCAATTCCAAAACCCCATGACCTCAAACTTGCAATTTTGTTGATTGCTCAGGCTCTGCACTTGTACGCTCCTGCAAACTGGGCTGGCATGGTGGGAAGGCTTTTAGGAGAAGACGAAACATCTGTGTTCTGTTGTGTTTCAGCAGAGAAGCAAATCATCAAAGCCTTTCCAAGGGTGAGCTAGCTAAGAAGCCATTTAAGATGCCGGGGTCTGGCAGAGGAGAGGTAAGTTGTGGGTTGCTTATTTTCTCTTTTAATTGAACAGGAGGGGAAAAAAACCACCTTATTTTGCCAGTTTTCCCCAAAAAGCTTCAAAGAAGGGAACTGTAAAGCACAAGGGCTACTAGACATAGAGAAGGGGGATGTCACGGGACAGCAACCTTCACACCTTCTCTTAAAAATAGAAAGCCCCTGTAACATTAATTCATAGCAGCTCTGGAGAAGAAGGATCTTTTGGTCCTGATGGCAAACACTGTCCAACACAGTCTTGTCTTGGTTCGGTTTAATGTACGTTTGAGTAACATCCATAGCTGTCCATTTTCACTGTGCTGTCTTGATTTTTGTTTTTCCTGGTCCTTTTTCTTTTTGCACTAGATATAATATTGTGTGCCCTCCATGGGGTGCAGTGCCACCCAGAGATTTCTTAAGGCTGTACTTGAGCTACTCTGTGACACCAAGTGTCGGTAGAATCCCTTTTTATTTTAAAAACCTTTTGTTTGTTTGTTTTATCATTTGGTCAAGCAGGTTCCCAGACCGACCCATAAAAAGAAAGCCCGCATGGCGCGGACGCGCTCCGATTTCTTGACTAGAGGTACTTTTGCTGATGGGGAGGGGGATACGGAGGAAGATGATTACGATGGCCATTTTGAGTTCCTTCTCTCCTCTGACCAACCTCCTCATCCCGAGGTGGTGCCTGCAGCCCGGCTGGGGCAGGCCTGTTACAGTGACTCCGAAATGGTAATTTTTTCCAGCGTGGTGGGGGAAATAGGGGAGCGAGCGGAGCTGCGGGAGCCTTTCTTTGCTAACCTTAGCTGCACTGATCCCTCCACTGCTTCTTCTCCCACTTCCAAGGATGCTGTAGATGGGTAAACTTGGCAAACAGCAGAAATGGATGCAAAATGGGAAAATCATTTCTATTTCTTGACTGTGGGGAAATTTTCTGTCTTGATTTGATATCAGCTACAGTTTGAATACCTTACTGGGAGCATTGCAACTTGTATTGCACAGCTACCTTTTTTTTTGTTTTTTAACCGCCATAGCAAAGTCCACCTAGGATATTTTGGCTCTAAAAATGATCTATACACACCCATAGAAAAGCAACAGACAACAAAGATTATATAAATCTTGCACCTCCTGTTACTTCTGATTTTGTATCCTTAGCCACAGCATCCGATGATTATTCAGTCCTCAGTTATCGGAGCAATGCTGGCAGGCAGTGTCTTAGAGAAAGCAAAAACATGTAAATTGGGCAATGAAAAGTATAGTGAGAGTGAAATAGTGGGTTTAAAACAAAAAAAAGAAAACAACAACAAAAAAACAACCTTAGTGGCTTTTTCAAGCACATTAACTGGTGTCCCTTGGCAGGTCCCACGGGCTGCTGCACCGTGCTACGTGAGCCTGCAGAGCATTTGCATCTCAGGCTTAATCTCCTGCCTGAATAGGCTGCTTTCAGAAAATCACAAACAGAGACATTTCAGGAGTGGAAGAGGCCAGCTTCCAACCCACGCTTTTTTTTTTTTTTTTTTTTTCCCTGGGGTGGTGGAGATGTTCCCATAAAGTGTGGATAAACACCAAGAATTGTCATTGTCTTCTGCCGTAAGAGGTCAGGTGGAGCGCTGAGTAGAGCTGCCTTGCTCCTCTGCTTCAGCTATGGTGCTGGATGTGAAGCTGAGTAGAAAACCAAAGAAAAGCATGAAAACCACAGTCAGTGATTTATTTTGCGCTACAGTGTTGCTGTGGGTCCAGCTAACATCTTGTGCAATCCTAAAATCTGCTTTTCCAAGAAAGGCAGATGGCCAAGGAGGCCTTTTCATGACTTCTGTTAGAAGCTTTTATTATAAAGGATAAATTTTTCCTAGGATAATTTCCTCACTGGAAGAAGGCAGAGATCTACAAATTCCATGAATTTTTAAGGTTGTTCTTGATAAATTTCCAGGAGTTTTGAGCCAGAAATACTCAAAAGCTCATTGAAAGACATGGCTGTATGAACTGAGATTGCTTGGCTGCATCTTCATGCATCTCCCTGCTTGTAGATCAGGAAAGGGAGAATTTTGTGTAAAATGTAGTATTTTATATAGCCTGGCGAAAGCTGTGGGCGAGGAGCTGTGCTGTACCTGGAGTGCCATGCTGTGTTCCTGGAGGCCACCCTCTTGCAAGGCATTAGGAAGTTTTTAGCCATAGAAAACTTTCCTGCTGGGATGCGGAAGGTGCTGGGCTGGTGCTTGGCAAGCTCCATCCTTGGGAGAGCTCTGGTAAATTCCACTCTTTGGAAATGCTCCTTGGGACTCTGCTCACCTGGTTTAACAGCTCTCACTGCATGCCAGTAGTAGTAGGCGCCAGCTGTGTCATCTCTCCTTTGTCCCTCTTCTCCTCTGCTCTCTATCACTAGCTCTAACTGGTGGTCAGTGCTGTCGTCCCTTGTGTGGTTGAATTCTGCTTTCTAGAAAACGCTCCCCATGAAGTCGTGTGCTCAGTGATACCCTCCATCTGTATGTCTTGATGTGTACAGTGTTTCCATCTGTATTCTGTATTGCAGGTTTGGGACCAGCCCTTTGGCTTGTGCCTTTTCTGGGCCAGGATAATCACAAGTAGCAAAATTTAGGGAATGTTTATTCGTATTTATTAGCAGAGCCTGGTGAGGTGTTTTAGATGGTGGAGCATCCTGTGGTAGAGCAATGTCAGTGCATATTGGTTTGGGTACAAACCGATGTAGGTTGATGTCTATGTAGACGCATTCGTTGTGTCTTGTGATGCTCATATGAAGATGGGTCAGGCAGCCACCATGTGCGGGCTGGTTTCCATGCTAGTGAATAGCTTATTCATACAGCTCCTGCCCTCAGCTACGACTTTGCAAAAAAGCCTCTTTTAATGTGCTGCTCAGCAGCCAAGGGCTGCTGGATAGACAAAAGAGAGACCATGTGCAACCTTGTGAAGTCGAGCATGTGATGGCTTACCAGCTGCGCTGGCAGGAACCTGCCTGTTTTGCCCTTTGGGTTCTTGACCATCAAGTCAATGATCGTGTATCACCAGCTGGTAAGCAGAGCTCCTCCAGAAACCAATGCTTCTGACCTAAGTCTGCAGTATCCCAGAGCAGCAAAGACCAAAGGCATCTTCAGCCAGAGCTGAAGCCCAAGGCTCAGCAGTGTGTAAGGTGCCAGCCCCAGTTGTGGTTTACTCCAAGGTGCCTTTAAGGCTAAAGGGCTTCCTGACAAGGCCAAGCCCTCGGTGTTTTGGCTAGTGAATAGCCGAGGATTAACCTAACTTGTGGTAAGACAAGTACGAGTGGGAGGAGTAGCACTCAGCTGTGGTCAGCACATGTTAATACCGCTCCTGTTTTGCACCTAAGCTTGAAGAGCTTTTCTGTGGCAGATAAATGGAAAGCCTTGCTTAGGGAAACCACACCAGAAATACCTTCTGAATACATCCTCCTTCAGCAGAGGCTCTTAGAGAGAGGGACCTGGATAATAAAGCAGTAATTTTGCTCCAGCCTCCATACTAAAGCTGCAAATTGACAAGCATCAGTCCAAGTATCTGTCGCCAGCAGATCCCAAGCATGCCTGAAGGCCAACACTGAAAGAAGATCTCGTCCTAAGCCCTTCAGAGGGGGCACTGCGCTTTGGGAAGCTCTTCAACGCAGCACGTAGCACTGCTGCCTGCTGGGACAAGTCGCTTGGCCATGGTTACATGTGGGGCTTGTGGGGGCAGGGGTAAGATACAGGTTGCTCTTTCAGAGGAAAAATATTTAGTCCCTTCTTCAACCAGGGGACAAGTCCAGACCCGCAGCTATTGGCATTTGCCCACATGTGATGCTTTGTGGTGTTCCCTGCCCAGGGATTTTCTGGTGCAGAGGCTTATTTTGACATCTGAGAAGGTCTCCCACCCAGACAAGGACCTTTCTCTTAAGAGCTTTTGAGGGGAGTCCCTTAAACAGAAGGATCTTATGCCAAAAATGCCTTTTAATCCTTACTTCAAAAAGCTGGAGGGGTTGCTGTGGTAGCAGAGGAAACGCTGAACAACAGTAGATCAAGAATTGGGGCAGAGCAAAGAGGTGGCAATAGTAGTGGTAAAAAATCCTTCTTCCAATTTTTTGTAAAAAGGTCATTACAGAAGATTTTGACGCAGTCTTCTGCATGAGCCCTGTGTTTCACTTGCTTTGCTCTACTCCAAAATCTGTATGCTAGATCTGCTTGAAGAGTAGATATATATTTTTTTTCAAAAAAAGTATATGTGGTGTCCTATAGAGCAACCTCTGCATGCTCCGGGGATCCCCTTAGCCTGCCTGGCATGGTCAGCAAATACCAGTCTGCTTTAAATGGCTTTGAAACAGAAAAAGGAGTAAATTACCCCACAAAATACTTCTAAAAAACAAAACAAAACAAAAAAAACAGAACAAAGCACTGAAAGTAATTTAAAGGTTGAAATTACTCAAGAACAAAACTATCATGAGGGTAGGGTGACTATTTTAATAAGTAATTTTAAAAGTAGTAAGTTTGGGCTGCATGGAAATCATTTTTATGGGTTTTGAGGTGTTTTTTTTCCCAATGTCCATCCACAATTTATGTGTGATCATCACCTCAATGTAAGAGTGACAGGATCAAGAAGCCCTTTGATGGTTTTAGGCAGTTTCTTTCTTTCCCAGTGGCAATTTTGCCTTATGTGCTGCCCTCTCATGGCTGATGGAGAGCTTAGTCCAGGCTTGAAAAATAAAACGCTGAAGACAAGTAAATGTCATAAATATGACTCCTCTGCAGCCCATATTTTTTATATTTTATTTGAAATATTTTTAATAGAAGAAAAAATATGCTTAAAACGACAGCACGTTCAGCAGAGACACGGAGGTGATGGGAAAGCCACAGGAGAGATTTGACCGTCATCTCCCAAATCCTTTCCTACAACCTGGTTCCCGGCTTTCCTCATGCTGAAAATCTCCTGCAGGAGTCCAACCTCAAAACCACGACTGCAACTGGAAAAAAAATACAAAAAATTGCTGGTTTTTTTAAATACAACAAGGCTGTTTCTGGGCTATTTCATGGAATCCCAATAGGCTGAATTATTCCAAATTCACTTCACCCTTAAAATGATCCCAGGGCATTTTAAGTGGTGGCAGAAGTGGAGATCCTTTGCATTAGAGCTGCAAAATCTTATTTCTGAAGGTTTCATTTTGACATGACCTTGGCGCAAAGACTTTGGTCGTCTTTTCTGTAAAGTCCTCAACACGAGTGGGAGGAGGAAGCTCTGCTGGGACCAATCCCTGTGGCTGCAGGTCCCTTTTGACGCCTGGAGCACGTGGCTCGCTCGCTCGTGGCTAACGTGGCTCCTGCTGCCCTGAGCAGGCCCGTCACCAGGCCGGGGGCCGGCTGGGCCCTGGGCGCTGTGGGATGGAGCTACATCCCGCTGGCGCCAGGCACATGTGCTGCTCCCCAGGGCTGTCTGTATCGAGGATCTGGGCAAGGGGTTGGGTGCCCCTTTGGTCAGGTCACAGACAACACCCAGCTGGGGGGTTGATCTGCCCAGGGGCAGGGGGCTCTGCAGGGGGGGGCTGGGCAGGCCAGGCCCCAGGGCCGAGGCCGCTGTCTGAGGGCCCCCGGGGCTCCGTGCCAGGCCCTGCCCGCAGGTCACACCAGCCCCAGGCAGCTGCGGGCCAGGGCACCGGGCTGGGGAGCTGCCAGGGGGGAAGGGCCCGGGGGGGCGGCGGGGCACGAGCCCCCAGTGTGCCCAGGTGGCCAAGGCGGCCAGCAGCACCCTGGCTTGTGTCCAAACCAGCGTGGCCAGCAGGGCCAGGCAGGGATCATCCCCCCATACTGGGCGCTGGTGGGGCCCCATCTGGAATCCTGGGTTCGGCTTTGGGCCCCTCACTGCAGGAGGGACATGGAGGGGCTGGAGCGTGTCCAGGGATGGGCAGCGGGGCTGGGGCACCAGTCTGATGGGGGAGCTGGCGGGGGTCAGCCTGGAGAGGAGGATGGCTCAGGGGGGACGTTACTGTTCTTTACAACTGCCTGAAAGGAGGGTGTAGGGGAGGTGGGTGTCAGCCTCTGCTCCCAAGTAAGAAGCAACAGGATGAGAAGAAATGGCCTCAAGTTGCACCAGGATTTAGATTGGATCTTGGGAAAAACTTCTTCACTGAAAGGATTGTCAAGCACTGGAACAGCCCGCCCAGGGAGGGGGGGTAGCATCACCATCCATGGAAGTGTTTAAGAACCATGCAGCAGTGGTGCTCAGGGACATGGTTTAGCAATGGGCTTGGCAGCGCTGGGTTAACTGTTGGGCTTGATGATCTCAGAGGTCTTCTCCAACCTAAATGGTTCTATGAGGACCTGTGACTTAGTGCACACTGATTTTCATCGTTGGTTGCTCAAGGAGAAAGGAGCTTGGACCACGATTGTAGATCGTAGAGCTGGAGCAAGGAAAATGCCTTTCTTTTCTAGGACTTCTAAAATATTTCTCAAGTTGTAGCTACGCGTCAGAACTGTAGGTTTTCACCTGTAGGCAGATAGAAATAAAAAAGTCACAGATTAAATATGTAATTGTTTGCTAGGAAAAAAAATAATCAGCTGGCATCCCAAGAGCTGTCTCATTTTTAAACACTTCATGCTTGGAATCATTACAGACGGTGCAGCGATTTGCCTCTGGAGATGGCCAAACGAAACTGCACAAAACCATGTCTCAGGGGGAGATCGGGAAGCTGGCAGCTGCGCAGAAGAGCCTGGCTCCAGATGGGAGGTAGGAAACATGGCTGAAGATGAGAAAGAAGTCCCTCCTGTGTCCTTACACTCCATCACCTTGCTGAACCACCCCAGCTCCTTTGGAGCTACACCGGGCAAATCCAGCCCACAGGTTACTTGTCCCGGCTTTCCTACATGACTGCACATGCCCAGTTAGAAGAGGTGTCCTGCTCACATCCCGATAAAGTTTTGACGACATGGGCTAGATGTCCCATCCCACACCGCCCAATTGCATGTGTGAAAACTTGAGTTTCTCACCTTTCCTGAGGACAAGTAACCTGGTTTCCCCAGTAGAAGTTGTGTGGCTTTAACTCCTCCTCAAACACCACTGAAGGTCCAGGAGATTCAGGGTAGTTTTGGGTAGAAGGACTTTTTCCTAGTTAAGACAGTTCCTCTTTCCCCAACTTATTTTCAGGCCTCAGCGAGCCAAGATGAGGTTCTGGGTAAAGGGAAAGCAGGGGGAGAAGAAGACCCCACGGGAGAAGCTTGCTACCCAGTCTGAGCTGCTGGAGCTGTACGCAGAGCAGGAAGCCCCCAGCAGGGAGGTGATTCCTGGCTTGCAACTTGGTGAAGGTAAGTGGTGGGGTGACAGTGCTGGTATAAGGAACAGAGAAATTGTGTTCACCCTCATGGCAGAGGGAAAAGCAAGTGCAAATCTGGCTTTATGCTCCAACCAAGCGTAGCCCAATACATAAGGGCTTGGGTAAAGATACAGAACTGAGGAAGGTCAGCTTATCTATAGGGTGATATATATATATATAGGTATCTGTATATAGGTCTCTGTAAGTGGGAGTATCGTGTATAATGGTGGGGTCTAATTGAGGCTGCTGTGGGAAAACAGTTTGGGAACCTGGACATACCAAATGTCCACGCTGGTTCACATCTCTTGAATTCATGGGCAGCCTCAACACAAAATAGTAGTAAGCAGGTTAGAGAGTGGGATCCAAAACAGGCCTGGAGGAATTCAGTGTTGCTAATCCTCCCGGCAGCCATTTGGACATGGGCAGATGTTTCCCCTCTTGACAGAGGAAATAACCGAAGGAGAAATGACATTTAATCTTCCCATGAGTACCACACAGTGCTTTTCTCCTCTGCAGATTTATTCTGATGCCCATCTCCCTGTTTTAGTGGCAGAACTATTTTTCATCTGCTCTTCAATCTCTTTCCCCCTTTTTAATTATCACCCGCAGAATTGGGTCCTCACCACCTCACCCCCCCACGGAGTCCTGAGCTGTCCGGTATCTACCGCCGGGAATTTAAGGAGAACAAGGAGCCCTCTCCCAAAGTGAAACGCAAGCGCAGTGTCAAGATCAGCAATGTGGCTCTGGAGCCTGTGCAATGGCAGAACGACTCACTGCAGATCATAACAAGCGCTAGCGATTTGAAGAGCATGGATGAGTTCCTCCTGAAAAAGGTAACTCCTGTCCTCACTGCTCCACTAAATTATCAGAGAGCCCAAAGAGCAGACAGAAGCAGCAAAGCCAAAATTGTCCTGAGGGCAGCAGTAGCAGTACTAATAATTCATCTAAGGGGGCACAGCATGCACCAGGGCAGGCTTAGGAGAAAAGGTGGGCACGCTGTGCATGCACTGTGTGGTCATTCTGCATGAGCACAGCAGCTTCAGAGCTTCCATTGCTTTGAGCTGCCCCTGGTGGCATCAGAAGTGGGTGACCTGGGAGAGCAGGAGTTGAAGGCTGCAGGGAAATGCTCGTGTTTCTAGTTTACACACAGGAGAAACCATCTTGTAATCATTATTAACATCATCTGCCCATGGTGGAGCAGCTGCTCGTTAGGGCTGCTTCATCTCACATGGTGCTCTGCCACAGCAAAAGTGGCATGGGTGCATAAACTCCTTTGGTTTTCCAGATGAACGAACTGGATAATGAGGACAGCAAGAAAGACACACTGGTGGATGTTGTGTTCAAGAAAGCGCTGAAGGAATTCCGGCAAAATATCTTCAGCTTTTACTCCTCGGCGTTGGCGGTAAGTGATCAGATGATGGCTGAGAACTTCCACCTCCAGGAGAAATGAGATGCTCTGGGTCCTCCTGGTGGTGGAGATGTTGCCAAGCCTTCCATTCCTGGTCTGCTCATCCAAAGGATGGATGCTCTTCCTTTGTATTCAGTCCCATGAGCTGTAAATTTGGAATAACTCTTCCTCATCAGCTAGCTCTCAATATACGTTGAGTGGAGATTTCTGATCTCCTGTTACAGCTTGCTCCCAGCCAAGTGGGAGGTGACAGTACATCAGCAAACCCCTATTTGCCAGACCAAGTGCCTTTGTGTTACATTTGCAATGGTGGAGACATCTGAGCCACCTGAAGCTCTGCTTTTCTGCTGCTTGGGAATCTGAGCAATGATTACTATGGCTTGTGATCACGATGATCAAAAAAAGTTATTTTATTGCCCAGAATGTACAAAAAGTTCCCTCAGAAACTTGAGCTGATGCTTAACATCCTCCTGCTCTGCGCACTGAGAAGCCAACCTGCCAAAGGTCATGAAACAAGTCTCTACTAGATGATCCTTTTTTCCTTCTTTTAACCATACTTGGACTTTCCCCAAGCAGTTGGAAGCCGGTCAGGCTGAAATAGTTGTCTGGAGCAGAATAGGCAGTCTGGGGTGTATAAAAATCACTTTTCTTTTTGCTTCTGTTTCCTTAAAAGATGGATGATGGGAAAAGCATCCGCTATAAGGACCTTTACGCCTTATTCGAGCAGATTCTGGAGAAGACCATGAGACTTGAGCAGAGGGACTGGAGTGAGTCTCCAGTTAAAGTCTGGGTCAACACCTTCAAAGTCTTCCTGGATGAATATATGATAGAGTACAAACCCCTGGACTACACGGCAGTGAAGGTAGTTGGCACTTTTCTTAAGCCCTTTGAAGATCTGGGAACTGTCTTTCTGTGGAGTCGTGCTCTCTGTAGGCACATGGGAACCTCTGTGGTCTTCTCTGCTTTAAGCTGAGGTGGACGTCAGGTGGCACACAGGCATGATTCATTGAGTGCATTTTACTGGGCTTGCAAAGCCCAGTTCACACCTGGGCTGAGCTGGGCCTTGGCCAATGCCAACGTGTAAACGTTGTCCCCAGGGCAAAGCCGCAAGCGCATGCGGGTGGTTGGAAAGGTAGCTCCTGGTGCTGCTTTTTTAGTGTTGTGGGGGTCTGGGGTTTTTGAGGGAAAATGGCATAGATGCAAGCTTTGAGGGAAGCAGAAGAGATACAAGCTTTCCTTGTCTCTTGACTGCATACTTCGCTATCAGTTGGGTTGCAGGAGAAGGGGACATGGGCAGTGGCTGTCCTTGGGGTCCAGGTGTGGTTTTTCAGTTGCAGTGTCCCTTTCACAGACATGATCTCCTCGCTTTCTGCTCCGTATTATCTGCAAGGACAACCACAGGGTCTCAGGCTGGGCTTGGGAGATGGCGTTTGTTGTACAAATGTCCCATCTTTAGGCTCTTCTGCTCCGAGTCTTCCCCAGGCTCGTCTCCAGGATGGTTTTCTTTGAAGCAGGCTGAGCATCGGCTCCAGCTGCAGTGATGTGCCACATTTTTCTTGGATGTCTTGCATGAGATAGGAGAGCTTTTGGTCACTGATGCTGGACTTGGAGCTAGAGCAGCAGCTAGTCTCAGCTCTGAGGTGAAGATGTGGACAGTTGTCCAGGGAATTTCTGAAAATGGGGTGATCTGTAGGTGAGTCTTCTAGAGTGACTCTCCTGGGGCTGCAGGTGTACTGGAGGACTGGGCTGGAAAGCAGTGGGCAACATTAGATACGAGCCCTCTGTACGCTTTACCTGGGGAAATTGCCTGTAAATACACTTAAATCTCTTTCTAATACCAGGTGCCAAAAACAGAACGAAAAAAGAGAAGAAAAAAGGAAGCAGATGTGGTGAGTTGAGCACTCTGTGCCTGTGCATTAGAAAACTAATGTCCTTGTGGCCACAATGACACGTGATAAAGAGACCTGCTCATGGTGCATCCTGTGTGGAGATCTGGACATTGATGAATACGCAGCCGTGAAAGGACATGCTAGAAAGATGGATGAGGTGGATTGGGTTTGCTTGGTCAAGGGTCATTGTAGGTTGTTCTCTGAAAACACATCCTACATCAGTCAAGACTGTAAATGTAATGTCAAGCCTTATTATAGAGGAACTCAGAGTGAAACGAAGTGTTCTTCTGGGTTTCCGCATAAACTTAACAGTGTGTGTTTTACATCTCAAATATCAGAGATGTAGGAGATTGCATCTCCTTTTTTCCTAAAGGATATGATAATACTATGAAGGATGCAGGTGCAGAGCAAAAAGGGGCCATGGATGCACAGATCTTCTTAACATGGAGAAGTTGACCAGTCAACCTCAGTCAAACAGTTTCTAACCTGCCTGCATGATGGTTTGGTTCCCATACAGGCTCGTTGTCTGTTTGGGTTGTGTATGAGGTTATTGGGCTGAAAAGGAAACAAAAATAGCAAATAAAAGCAAGTAACAGTTAGAAGTTGGAGTCTGACAGTGTTCATCTTCCTGTTTTGCAGCAGACTAAGCACTCATCTCCTTTTTCTTACCACCCAACCTTTATCATCGCAGGTGGAAGAGCACAACGGTCACATTTTTAAGGCGACCCAGTACAGCATCCCCACCTATTGTGAATATTGTTCCTCCTTGATCTGGATAATGGACAGGGCTTCTGTTTGTAAATGTAAGCATGCTCTCTTTGGTCTTTTTTCATGTGCTTGTATCACAGTGATGAAGTTTTGGATTTTGAAAGGGTTTTGCTCTCAAATAATTTGGAGGTTTTCACATTAGAAGAGTTGTTGGGACAGATCTGAAGGGTTTCTGAAGCCAACTCGTAAGTCCATCCCAGCAGGCCTTCCAGTCCTCATGGTACAGTTAGTTTTATGCATGGGAGCTTTTTATTACATCTCTTATCCCATAAGGTCATACAGTCATCCCATGTGGTCAAACCATATTTAAGCGTCATGGTAAGAAGGACGGTAGAGCTGGGTATGGCAAACCGGCCCTGTGGCTTCTGCCCATAGGATGCCTGTGGGATGTCTTGTGACCATGATGAATTAATTTGGCTTAGCCCATTCGACCTCTAGGCATGTGAATTTGAGGGGAGATCAGGAAAATAGAGGAGGACCAATGGGAAAAATTGACACATCACTTTGGTTTTTCCAGCATTTCTTTGATTAGGTTGGAAGTATCAGCCCTGGGGTATTTCAGGCTGATGTCCAGTGCAGGAAGAATACAGATTAGGTGCTATTTCCAACCACTTTGAGGGTATCCATGTCTGATAGCTCAGAGTGAGTCATGGATTATTTTCTGCTTCGATGTATCAGGGTTTTTTTAATGTTTCAAGGAGTTAAATATGAGACCTTTCTAACTAAAGGCTTTTTTTTTGGTTTGGTTTTTTGTTTGAGAGGATCTAATATAGTCTTGGCCCGTGGAAACTGCAAATTCAAAGTGCTTTTGACCTCCTAGTCCTAAGAGGAGCTACTTAATTTGTATACATTCATATTTCTCTAGCAATATGACTTTTTGGATTACTAAATACTATTTTTCTTCGTTACAGTATGTAAATATGCCTGTCACAAGAAGTGCTGTCTTAAAACCACAACCAAGTGCTCCAAAAAGGTAAATGTCTTCTTTTCTTTCATTAAATACCTTTCAGATGGTGATCCCAAGCTTGTATAAAAAATGTTCGCAGGCACGCAGCTTGCTATAATGCTGGCAATAGCCCTCCTTCGAGCAGGAGCTTGGACCAGAGATACTTGAGGTTTCTCCAGCGATGTATCATTATACATCTGCCCAGTCATGCAGCAGATGCTGCAGTGATGTTCCCACGTTGTATCCCACCTTGCAGTATCCCACACTGCATAATAGAAAGTTGCCTCATTTGATAGCTTTGAGGGACTTGGAAATGTAGGGTTATTCTTGGAAATACGGGCTATTCTTCACCCCACTGGTCCCTGTTCAGCTTATAGCGCAGTCCCCAAACAGCAGTGGCACTACAGCTGAGTGAGGAAGCGTGGGTGGAGGATGCTCAAGCACTCACTTGTGCTCCTTAGAGGGGAATTAAATATTATTTGCTGGGTGTAAGGGTACAGAAGACAGTGAATGAATGCAGCAGGTCACCACAGCTAACAATTAATCATCAAGATTTGGTGATTTTTCTTTTAAATAGTTTATTTTGTGCCCAAAAGACAGACAATACAGCCAGGATAATAATGTCTGCAAAGCTTTATCAGCTCCCTAGGAGGCTTCTCAGGGGAAAACAGCCTCCATGATATGCAGCCTCCATAAAGCTGCATGATTACATTTTTCCCAAGAAATAATTTGAATATATACTTTGAATATATATATATATATTTGAATATATTTGTGATTTGAATATATACGGTATTTTTGCTACACTTTCCCTTTCTGGAAGTATTTCTGCAGGAGCTGGGAATGCCTTATAAGAGTTTCTGCTCTAAAATCTGGGAAGTTCAATGAGATCTCTGACTATTTTTTTTTTTTCAGAGATGCTTGGAGCCTTCTTGTTTCTTGGGGTTTCTCTGCACAAGGAATTTTTTTTGTTCTGTACCCAAAGAAGCAACTTCACTGTGTCTCTGTGGCAGTTTTCCACTTGGATAGTTGGAGGTCCTTCTCTAGGAGGGCTCTGGTTTGTCTGTGCTTGGTGGGTTAACATTTTTAGAGTTGTTTTCAGCAAAGGGGAGCTACAAACCATCTATTACGCTTTGAGAAAGAGGTCTGTATTTTCTGGCAGCTGTTGATTTTTTAACTGTTAGCCTTGTCCCAGACTGGATCTATTTCTCCACATTTGTGGGAACGCGAGCAAACACCAAGCTCATCTCTCTCGATGGCCATAGAATTGCTTTCACCCATGCTTGGTCCTCATCTCAGAGCTACTTGATTTGAGTGAAGTAGCACATGGGTTTTGTGGTATCCCATTTGCTGATGGTTTTTAGCAGCCAAGCAGGCTGGTTGAACAGCAGTTGATGAATTTCAACTGTTAGCTGAGTTCAGATGCTCCTGGGGAGGGGGGAGGGGGGTCCATAGAGCATGAAACAGCATGGGCATTTTCCCCACATCATGTCATAAGGTTGACAAGATCAGTGGAAGGATGGCAACAAAGATGCAGGAGTGGTTATAAGGGGAGCTGTGACCTGGGTTGTGGTCACCACTGTCTTGCTGATGATGGGCTGCAGCGTGTGCCATCTCACGTTCCTTTTGCTGGGGCCAGGGCATTTGTGTCAAAATTTCATTGGGTCTTTTGACTTTTCCCATCCAGAATCTGCTGTGCAGGAGGACTTTGTCTGCATTAGAATTTGCCGGATATCAAATCTTCAGTGAACATTTGTAGCTAGCAAGGGTCTCTCCTGACAGATGTACTTGGGTTTTTTCATGCTCTGATTTTGGCATCATGTTCATTCACAGGCATTTTTTAATTGCCAATGATGTGAGTTGATCTAAGTACCCCAGAGACAGATTTACCTGTTCTGCTTCATGCATCCTCCTTGCGGGGTGACTGTGACCAGCTGCATTGGCTCTGACGGGCTTATAATATAACCACGGTGGGGTAGTTAAAGAAAATCCAAACTTGTATGGCTTCAAGTGCATGTCCAGAAACTGATCTAGAATTGCAAGACGTGCATTGCTGGCAGTCCTGTCCTGCTTCGTTAGACTGACTTGCAGGTCACCTGGATCAGCTGAAGAAGTCTGAATAGCAGCTGGATCAAAGTGTTGCACTGGCATTGCTTCCTAAAAGGATTTTAAACCATTTTTTCTTTTCATCTTCAGTATGACCCCGAGCTGTCATCCCGGCAGTTCGGCGTGGAGCTCTCCCGGTTGACCAGTGAGGAGCGTGCAGTGCCAGTACTGGTGGAGAAGCTCATCAACTACATCGAAATGCATGGGCTGTACACAGAAGGCATTTACAGAAAATCAGGGTCCACCAACAAGATCAAGGAGCTGCGGCAAGGACTCGATACAGGTAAAAGGATGGAAAAAACCCCACATGGGGAGAAAAATCTCTGCAACAGCAAAGGTTGGATGTAAGGATGGTGGGATGCTTCATCAGGACAAAACAAGGGAGTGGTCCTACCTTCCGTAACTGCAGGCTGTGCGAGTGATGCTTTCACATCTTAAACCAAAACTCAGGTCACCAACTCATGCTTTTTTGGGTACAATACATGAAAAAGTCATTCTAGTTGAAGGAAAATGCTGTCTTACACCATAGCAGTTGATGCCAGCAAGAAAAGAAATCCTGGTCTCACCTTACTTGCCCTGGAAAATGCATTCCTCTCTAATTTTAGCACATGGAGCTGAAATAAGGTGCTGTATTTCTTGCCATTAACGGCAGTGTGGCTTTGGGGTGGCACGTGATCATTTTCTGTTGTAGAGGAGTAGCTTTGGGTTAGAAGGGACCTTTAAAGGTTCGCTAAAGGCTTCATATTGATCGCTGCCTCGTTGTGGTTTTTTTTTCCTCAATCTGCTGCTGAACTCAGATATCGATAATGTAAATTTAGACGACTACAACATCCACGTCATCGCCAGCGTGTTCAAGCAGTGGCTCCGAGATCTGCCCAACCCTCTCATGACCTTCGAGCTTTATGAGGAGTTTCTGCGGGCAATGGGTAAGGAGCCTCCTTTGCTGCGCCGTTCCCTTGGCAGAGAGAAGCAGTGGCCACTTTTTGTGCCAGACTTTTTATTTACTCCTTAGGCCCAAACCACCTGATTTCGCCAAATTATATTTACCTGGTTTCAAAGACTGATTTTTGGCTATAAGGTGTTTTTTACACAAAGCCACTGGCAGTTTGATCTCACCTTTGGTGGCACACGTTTATATTGTGGTTCAGCAAATTTTAGCCCAAACCATTAGCCAGAAGACCTGTCTTTTAAGTAGTAAAAGTAAGTGAGTGTTAAGAAGGTGTAGTTTTAAATAGGAAGAAGTAGTAGAAGCCACCCCTAAATGCTGGTGCTTTCTCCACAGGCCTCCAAGAGAGGAAGGAGACAGTGCGGGGAGTGTATTCGGTCATTGACCAGCTCTCCCGCACCCATCTCAGCACCCTGGAGCGTCTCATCTTCCACCTGGTGAGGTACGCTGGGCCAGGGCAGCTTCAGGGAATGGGCAAGGGGAGGATGCTCAGGCATCCTTCACACTGAAATAGCTGAGGCCAAAAGCAGGTGGGCAAGGTAAAGGGAAGAGCTTTCAGGTCCATCATGCCTCCCAGAAGGTGGTCCCAGAGCTGTTTCTCTAAATGATGCTTGTATTGCCAAGCAACGTCCACAGCACTCTGGTCACTTGTGATGTGTGTGAGTCCATGGTGCTTCTTGCCACGGCAGGGGACAGGTTTTTTGGGTGGAACACACCAGTTGTTTGCCTGCCTTGGGAACACCTGAGATGTCTTCAGATTTGGCTTTCTCCATCGAGCAGAGCAAAGGTAGGGGCAGAGCTGTGTGCTTGCTAGCAGAGCAAGATTGCACCGTAGAAACGTCGACTTTTCTATTCATCCATAGCCATGTGGAAGAGGTGCAGTGGAGGTGCCTTCACCTCTTACTTCTCTCTTAATCCCTACTATTTTTCAGGATTGCCCTCCAAGAAGAGACCAATCGTATGTCAGCTAATGCCTTGGCCATCGTCTTTGCTCCTTGTATCCTCCGCTGCCCCGATACGACAGACCCGCTGCAGAGTGTTCAGGATATCAGTAAAACAACCACGTAAGAATGTGGTGCTGGATGATCCAGCTCCGTAACCATTACCATGTCACCACTCACATCTTGATAGCCCTTTGTATGGTCAAATAGCTGAAGAATAGAGAGCTTTAGCGTGGAAATTATAAACATGTATTAAATGCATCTTCATGAGTATATTTCATATTCTCTCAATGCCCAAGAGATTGTTGAATGGGATTTTTTAAGCTATGAAGGATCCATGAGAACAGATGAACTTGCGCTCTGGCCCAGCACATCTCAGCAGGAAAAGGTGGAGCTTGTGCTTATGTGGTTTTGTATTTAATCCCATTCACGGCAAGCAGATGTTTATGCTTACTTAATTTTGTCTTTTTCATTTGAGGAGGTGAGCTTATTTGGTGTGCAGCCATATTAATATGGCATACTTGGATTTCTTTAAGGTATTTGACATAATTGCAAAGGTTTTACAGAGAAAAAGTGAAGCACTTGCCCAAATGCAGTCTGGCTTGTATTAAATAGATTTAAAAATAGATAATGGAGGCGATAATAACGGAAACCATCCAGTGAAGGGCTGAGCTTCTGAAAGAGGTGGTTTTACCTCCAGTAAGTATTAGAATTGTTGAAGACCAGAACATGCTTGGAGATGCAGCTGGTGGGAGCACTCATACTTGTTTGTAATTTTTTGTGATTTCTTTGTAGCCTCTCCCTTAGACTTTAGCTATAGCATATCCTCTAATTCTGTTACATGGAAAGGATTATTTTATTCCCCAAACACACTCCTAACAGCATTAAACAGTCAGGCTCAGCCGTTATCTCTTTTTAAGGGAAGTTCCACTACCCTTCTGTTTCCAGCTGGAGCTTTCTCCCTCCATACCTTTCTATCAGGGCAGATCTGTGGGCAAGACAGAGATAGCTCAGATCAAATAATTTCGTCCTCCCATTTTATCTTCTTTTGGGTTTTGTCCCCTCTTAGTTGTGTAGAATTAATCGTCATTGAGCAGATGAACAAATACAAGGCTCGTCTCAAGGACATCAACAGCCTGGAGTTTGCAGAGAACAAAGCCAAGAGCCGCCTCTCTTTGATCCGCAGATCAATGGTGAGATGCCAAAGCTACCTCTGTCCCCTCCTGTCCTCTCCATGCCCCTGAAGCCACCCTACCTTATCTTCTCCTGCTTTTCCCAGCCTTCCAAACCCCTTGCAACCTCCCACACCATCTCCCTCAGGACAGGGACCCTCAGCCCCATGATGGCTTCTAGCCTTTGCACGGAGTCATAGCAAAGCACAAGGAGGTGGGAATGATCTGTGGAAATATGGCTGCTCCAGCTCAGATGCTTCTGATCAACATTTCCACCTTCATTTGAGCTTGTTTGGTCCTGGGTTGAATCAAGCCTTTCACTGACTGGCTTGACATCGCCCCATGGAAGACCTGGACCATCCCTTTTTGCGCTCAGTCGCGTTACCTGAACCCAAAATGAGCTCCCCAAAGGCGCTCTCTGCTCCCTCACCACCTTTTTGGGAGTCTCAAATCCATCTCATTGAGCTTCCATGCTTCCCAGGGGGCCGGCGGGCTGCAAGCTGTGCTTGGCTTGTTGGGCTGCAGGAGAGGGACAGACTCAGTGCAGCGTGGTCGTCCCAGGCTTGGGCTAAGCAGCTGAACAGCCCCTTCACTTTGATCTGCCCACTGTGGCCCTCAGGCACACGTTGCTCCTGCTTTTTTGGGGATGAAATCCAAGCAGGGGCTGGCCAAGGTTGTGGGGCTGGTGCTGCAGAGCTGCGCTGCTCATCCCAGCTAAAAAGAAAAAAGAAAAAACCAAAACATAAAAATTAACAAAATCGGGTTTTTTGGAGGGGTGACGGCATGTGCACTCTAACCTTCTGCTTTCCTTTTCATCTCCTCTCTAATCCAGAAACCCGTACTAATTGCAGTTAGATTTATGAGCATAACCCGCAGTTCAATCCCGGTATGTATTAACTGCAGCGCGCCCTGCACCAGGCGCCGTGTCCCTCCATTGTGTGTCACCGCCGCTCATTCCAGCCCCGTCCCACCGGCCATTGTCCGTGACGTTGCCTGTCTGGTCCCCAAGCAGGTGCTGCTCCTGAGGGCCACCTTTTTTCCTGCAGGTCCCCGAGGTGGCAGGAGTTTGGGATGGCCAGGGCTCCACCATCCCTGCACGCAGCTCCTCAAAAAAACACTTCCTACCCCTTTTCCCCTTCCTACTGATTTTTTTCTATTTTATTTTCTTTTTCCATCCTGTGATTCCCTCTTTTTCTGCTTTGCTTGACTTATCCTTTCCCACCCTAATTTCTGCTAGCTCAGGGTGCGGTCCAGCATCAAGTTGCCTTCACAGTGCTGCTGTATCTTGAGATGGTGGATAAAACCCTCAACTTGGATGCCTTGGAGACCATGAGGCATCTGAAGGTCTCCTCCACCTTCTTGGAGGAGGAGCACCACCCCCACCTTGAACACCAGGTCAGGACACCCAGGTTTGAATTGGGAGGGGTTCAGCAGCCCTTGTATTCCCCAAGTCCATCAGCTTGGGTCTGGGTTCCCAGTGAGACCGTGATGGGTGAGAAAGGTGCCTTGCAGGCTTTTGGGGATGCTTGTGGGGCTCTTTCCCTTCCCACCAGCTTCAGCCCACAGCGCTTCTCCCCATCCTTCAACATCTGCAAGGGTCAGGGGACAAAGAGCAAAATTCAAGCTCTGCTCTCCTGATGCTGTTTTGCAAGCACGCCAGTGTTTTGCAAGCACCTTAAGTCCATGGACCGGTGAGATCTTTGGGATCTCAGGCATTTTGGCTAATAGGACTCAAGTAGCTGTGCTTCAGCTCAGGAGCCCACAGAAGAAGGTGGTGTCAGAACACTGGAGCACAGGAGCGGCTTTGCTGCCAAGGAAAGGTCTGTGAGAAGTGACATTAGAAGATGAAAGGGGTAAAGTGGAGCAAACCTGACTTTTAAAGAAAAAAGGGAGCTTCCTCTACCCTGCAAACCTGCTGTGGGCACTTGGATTATCAGGAAGACCCAGGGATGCCGCAGCTGCAGGGTTTAAATAGTCCTACAGGGAGAAAAGCTGCGCTGCAATGAGCAATTCAGCCACAAGGAGATGCAGGTTCATCCTGGGTGATGGTTGTCAGGAGGAGGCAGCAAGTGATGGACACTACTGGGACTGGTCGACACCTAAGTCCTGATCAGTTCAGGATCTTTGGAAGATGAGATGTGTCTGGGTATGACAGTGGTTAAGGTAAAAGCTTTTTTAATGTCTGTGATGTCCCTCATCCCCCCAAATCCATCTTTTTTATTCTACTCCGTGGAGCAGATCTGTAGAGCTGGTCCTCAAAAGATTAAAATGGCTGCATGTGTAGTATTCCTCTGTACATACTACCCCCGTTGAGTCCTTTTTCATTGCCGCTTTTAATATTTAAAAAACTAGATAGTTCTTCAGAGCTGCATTAATTCTCCCCATTTAACTGTGCACACAAAAATTCACATTTGTTGTCTTATAACGGCCAACTGGAGGTGGTCTTGATTTCTGGATCTCATATACATGAGATCAGAGCATGATTAGGTGTGAGTTACAGTTTGCTGAAGGAGTCAGTGGAGAGGAGACCCTTTGATGCTCAGTAAATACCAAGGGTGGGCAAGGGAAGGATGTGAGACACAATCAAACTGTAAAGTGAGAGCCAGGTGCCCTGAAGTCAAAGTCCTGGTGATGCTCCCACCCAAAGCCAACACGGCCACCTGGCAGGTCAAGCTTCTTATCGCACAGGCTGTGGGCTTTGCGGAAACCCATCCTGCTGCCAGCTGGGCTTGCTTGGAAGTCCAAGTTGCGCTTGGTCCATCAGTGTCATCCTCACCACCTCCATCCTCACCACTTCCACCCTCACCACCTCCATCCTCATTCCCTCCAATGTGTTGAGTCCTTCTGGTACTTCTCCCAGCCTGGGGTGAGATTTCAGAGGGTCCTGAGTGTGACCGCCGGCAGTGCACTGAGGACTGATGGCCAGGGCCGTCGTCTTCACTCATCAGGAGTGCAGTGTGGTTGGCACCTGAGATGTTTGCAAAACTACCTTGGCTATTGGTAGTGAAACTGTTGTTTCTCTTCAGGGCAAAGGACGTGTGCGACGTGGTGCCTACCCCAGCCCGACATCTCCTGTTGCTGTGCGCTTGCCTGTGGTAACAGATGTCCCCGAGGAGACCATGAGCAGCGAGGAAGCCATGGAGATGGAGGTGACAGAGCAGCAGCAAATGGCCATGCAGCAGGAGGAGAAGGTGCTGACTGAGCAGATTGAGAGCCTGCAGAAAGAAAAGTGAGTGTGGCCAAGGGTCCCAGCCATGTCCCCTAGCTATAGGTTACCAATGGATGTTGCTTGACATCATGTGGTTGACATGCTGCTCCAGGGAGACCTGGAGGACTCAATCCCTCCATGGTCTCTTGGTGTACGTGCATCCCTTTCTCCTCCCCACCTTCTTGGTCCCGTTGGGTCAATGGCACTGGGTTTGTTTTGGAAGGGAGGAGCTGACGTTCGAGATGCTGACACTGGAGCCCCGCGCCTCCGACGATGAAACCCTCGAATCTGAAGCCTCCATCGGCACTGCCGACAGCTCTGAAAATCTGAACTTTGAATCCGAAGGAGCCATCTCTGATCGCTCAGGTATATCCAGGCGTTCTGGGGTTTATCACAGAATGGTTTGGGTTGAAGGGACCTTCAAAGATCATCTCGCCCAACCCCCCTGCCATGGGCAGGGACACCTTCCACTAGGTTAGGTTTCTCTATAGCTTCAGGGGGCATCTGTTTGGTTTTTCTTGCCTGCAGAGAATGTAAATGGGTGTAAAGAGCAGGGTTCAGGGTTAAGGCCTATGGACCTGGGGAGGTGGGTGGTAGCACCCAGGGTTTGGTGAGGTGAGCACTCCTCCATCAAGTGTGTCATCCCAGGTGGTGCTACCTCTGATGAGATGCTGGGAATATTGTCCTGGCTTCATGGCTTGTGTCCCCGGGAAGCTGCACCGAGATGCTGGGTGTTTTCAGGGTGTTAATCCTGCGGTGATCCTTCCCTCCACGCAGAGAGAAGCATAGCACTTACCTCCCTGCGCCCCATCAAGCCAGAGGGGCCGAGCCGGCTGCGAAGGCACCCCAGGACGCGGCCGGACCCAGCAGACTCAGCCGATGCCTCCATCTCCTCCTCCTCCCAGTCATCCACCTCCTGCTTGCCCCACCTGCCCCGAAAGCGCTTCCAGATGTACTCCAAATCACCTTTCTACAGAGCAGGGGGGCTTGGCGAGCCCCCTGAAACCCGGGCAAGCCCCGAGGGCTTCGTGGGGCCTCTCTGTTATCCCGAGGACCGGCCTCAGTTCACCACCCGCGGGACTTTCAACCCAGAGAAAGGCAAACAGAAACTGAAGAGTGTGAAAACTTCCCCCCAAAAAACCAAAGAGCCCCCAGATGGGGGGATGGGGGGGGGACACAAGAGGAACCCCGAGGCTGACTGTGCCACCACCCAGCCCCTCGTCCTCCTGGGGAGCAACGAGTTCATGGTCTGAGATGCTCTGTCCCAGGGATGCGGTGCACGCCCGAGCGCATCCTGCCCATCGGCAGCACCGGCAGCGCTCCCCATGGCTTCCTCCTTAATGCCAGGGGGAGGAATTCTTAATTAAAAAGGCTGGTGGGGGACGGTTTTAACGGTGGCCTTAATGGTTTGGGGGGGACTGAGACCTTCGGGGGGTGGGGGGGGGGGTTGGACCAGGGATGGAGGGGCACTGGCTGGCCCCTGCACCTTTCCCTTCAGAGCATCCCATGTCTCGGAGCATCGTGCTGCCAAATCCTTGTACTGAATCGCCGTTGCTGTCAGTAGGAGAAAACCAATCCTAAAAATCCTGTGGGAGCATCCCAAGCCAATGCCGGCTCCACTCCAGCCAGCCAAGCCCTCCGCGCTTTAACCACCTCATCCACACCAACGCCAAGCGCATGGAAAAGCGTTAAAATCTGCCAAAAATCACTCTATTTTTTTTTATTTTATTTTTTAATGTGACCTAACCACCTTTCTTCTTTTTTTTTTTTTTTTTTGGAGACCATCAGTATTAAAAAATAATAATAATAATAATCAAGGACTACTTGAAGCTATATTTGTTTATATGCCGGTTACTGGAGTTTCTTGTAAATATATATTTTTTTTTTTTAATATTTTTCCCCAGACAGAACTACTTTTTTTTTTTTTAATTATTATTATTTTTTGGCTGGGGAGGAGGGAAGCGATGGGCTGAGCCGTCCTGCCAGTGTCACCATCAGTGTCACTGTCCATCACTGCCGCTACCACCTTGCTCTATATATTGAGTTTTATTTTGAACAAGAAATCCCCATGATTTCAAAGCCGTGCCCATGATAAGATTAATTAGCAACACTAGCTAATGACTCAGCTCTTAATCTCTCCTGTATCATCATCATCATAGTCACCCTCGATGGTACCCAGAGAAGCTCTAGGTACAGGAGAATCTCTGGAAAGGTGAAATTAGGAGCCCCAGGGCGCTAATTAGATTAATGAAGGCTGGATACATCCTGTCATATAGGCTGGGCGTCACAGGTTGAGGCTCATCCTTTCCCAAAACACCACTGCAAAGAGGGAAAATGCAGGAAAATGGAGTTTTCCTGATAATTTTGTATTTTGTCAGGCATTCCCACATCCCCGGGTTTAACTGAGCCACCCTTTTGTCCCCTCTCCCTCTGCCCAAAGGGCCGTTTCTTTTGAGGGATGGTTTATTTATTGTTGCTTTTTGGTTTGGGGTTTTTTTTACTTTTGTTTTTTTCTGTTTGGTTTTGGTTTTTTTTCCAATGGGGAAAAGCAATATATGCCGCAGGGAGAGTGAGGGCATGGGAGCAGTGTCTGGCTGGTCGCTGCATCCCAGGAGCAAAGCAAAAGACCAAGACAGTCATCCCCCATCCATAGGGAAAATGGGATTTTACCATCTCCAGATGTAAACCCAGGGATTTGGGGACCGACCCGGGATGTGCTGGGAAGGTGAGTGGTGGCTGTGAAAGTGAAAGCTCCTGGGGGCCCACCCCAACCCCCAGAGCTGGAAACAGCAGGAGCGCCCGGTGTCCCGCCAGAGCCAGCCCCCTGGGAGCCCCTTGGGAGCCCTTCAGCCAAACCCGCAGGAAATCCCTGCAAAGTGGCCAGGCTGTGGGCAGGGGGGCTGGGGGGGAGGGGGCAGGGGGAGCGGGGAGCCTCCGGCCACAGCCTGCTGGCCCCGGCGGCGCGGGAGCCACAGGGACAGGGCTTCCGCAGCGCCTCCAAACACATATATATGTGTGTGTATATTTCATTTGAGAGAGAGATATATTTCCCTTATATATATATATTTTATATATATAAAGAAAATATATTTAAAAGAATATATATTCTATATATAAAGAAAATATATATAAATATATATATTCTCTCTATAAAGTATATATAAAAGAATATATATAAAGAATAAATATTTCTTTATATATTTCATATTTCTTATATATAATACATCTTTATATATAAAGAAATATGATATATATACACTATGTATAAAGAATATATATATTTCTTTGTGTATATATTTTTATATATTTTGGATATATAAAAATATATAAAAGAAATATACTGTATATAAAGAATATATATTTCTTTACATATATATTTTTATATATTTCTAGGTAAAGAAATTATATGAAGGAAATATATGCTATACATAAGGAATATATATTACTTTATATGTTTGTGTATTTCTTCTGTATGTATAAAGAAATATATATGTTTATATATATTTATATATTTCTGTATATAGACAGTGTATTTCTATATAGAGAAATATATGAAATATATACTATATATAAAGAATGTTTATTTTATCTCTGTTTCTTTATATATATAAATGTATAGTGTATATATAGAATATATATAGAGAAAATATATTTCTTTATATATATAATGTATTTGTGTGTGTATATATATAAAGAAAAAATATATAAAAGAAATATAGACATATATATGTACATGTGTGCGAGACCCTGGCAGGAGCTGGGCTGGCAGTCAGTGTGGGGGCCCCCGGGACTTGGGTGGGGGACGAGGGGTCCCAGGGTCCCCGGGCAGCCCCCAGCCCTCCCCCTGGTGAGGGGCTGGATGTGGGGGCAAAGCCGGCGTTTCCCAGAGTGGCATGAATGTACTTACTACTGGAACGGAGAGGGGCTGCGTGCTGTTCATTATTATTATTTTTAATGGACATTTTTTTAAGTAATTTATAAGTCTGCTGCGTGTAAATTAAAAACAAAGTCTGTATTGTAAGAGGGTATATTATCCTGTGTCATCCGTGCTAGAAATTGTTTAAAAAAGGAAAGGGAAAAAAAAAAAAAAAAAAAGAGAAATAAAAGCGTAATTCCATCTCGGCGCAGGGTTTGTGTGCCCCGCAGCCAGGGGTGCTGCCGCCTGTGCACCCTGAGCGGGAGCTGCCTGGGGACCGGGGTTCCCCCTGCCCGGCACCGCAGCATCTGTGAAGTGCAGTTTGTGGAATTTTTTTTCCCCACATCCTCCCCCGTGACTGTACAAAGCAGCTTGGCAAACCCTGACCTCGTGCTAATTAAAGAGCTGTAACGAGGCGCGCCTGGCGCTGGGTGCTGTGTTTGATGCTGGGGGTTCCCGGGGGGTCCCAGGGGCTGGGGCTGCACTGCCGGCTCAGCCACGGCGGTCGCCTCAAGTCACGCTCAGAGCTGTCGCATTGATGGAATATTTCTGCTTATTTCTATGCAGATTATTTCTATTCAGATTATTTTCAGTTTATTTATATTCAGATAATTTATTTCCATTTTGTTTATATTCATATTATTTCTGATCAGATTATATTTATCTTATTTCTATTGAGATAATTTGTTCTTTATTTATTTGGTTTCAGATTATTTTCATTTTATTTCTATTCAGAGTATTTAAATCAGATTATTTGGGTTATAGTCTGATAACTTATTTTCAATTTATTTCTATTGAGATTATTTTCATTTTATGTGTATTCATATCATTTCTATTAATCTTATTTATATTCAGGTTATTGAGATTATTTATATTCATCTTAGCTTATTTATACCGAGTATTTATTTTCAGTTTATTTATATTCAGGTTATCCTATTTATTTATATTCAGATTATTTATCATGTTTATTTATATTCAGGTGGTTAATATTCTGCCCCCCCATCCGAGGATGGGGTTCCTAAGCCACCAGTGCGAGGAGCCTGGCTGCAAAAGCCTCTTTATTCGGAGCACAAATTGGCGGAGGGGGAGAGCAGGAGCCCCAGGACACAGGGACAACGGTCTGTCACCATGTCCCCCAGGACCACGGAGCTGAGGTCGGGGGGGGGGGGGGCACGCACAGTGAGCGAGGGGCAGTTGTGGCGGCTGGGGGGACACCCATCCCTGGACTGGCATCACCCCCCCGGGCCAGTGGCACCCCAGGGATGATGATACCCTCGGGCTGGCATCAACCCTGGATGGTGTCACCCCTGGGCTGGCATCACCCCCAGCCAGTGTCACCCCTGGGCTGGTATCAACCCCAGGGTAGCTGTCACCCCAGTGGCCAGTGTCACCCCCCGGCTGGCATCATCCCCAACCAGTGCCACCCTTGGTCTTGTGGCATAGCCTGGGCTGGCGTCACTCCTGGGCTGGTGTTATGCCCCAGGCTGGCATCATCCCCAGGTGAGCATCACCCCCAGGCTGGTGTCACCCCTGGGTGGCAGTGGGTTCCCACGGGTGGCAGTGCCACAGAAAGGGCACTTTGCCTGGGTCCAGGGGTTTGGGACAGCAGCACCCATCAGGCACCCCCACAATGAAGTGCTCCTGGTGTGTATGGCACTCACTTGGGGACATCCCCCTGCCACCAGCTGTCCCCAGTGAAGCTGGTCCCATGTCCCAGCTGCTGGTAGCATCCCCCAGTCCTGGCCACCACCCTGCAGACAGGACCATTGACACCATCACACCCTGCAGCATCCCAGGGTGAGGACAGCTGGGCTGGGGGTGACAGGGTGCCAGTGCAAGGTGACAAACAAGCAGGGTGACATCGGGGTGGGGGGAGTCAGTTCTTGAACATGTCACACAGCAGCTTCTCCATGGGGGTGTTGCCGATGGTCCGGCGGAAGAAGAGCAGCTCAACACGCTCAGAGGAGATGAAACGCAGCGCCGGGAGCAGCAGCAGCAGCTTCCCGAACCTGGGGGACAGAGCGGTGGCCGTAGCTGGGTGTCCCTACCCCTGGTGTCACCCATATGGGGACATGGGGACAGTGGTACCTGACCAGTTGCCCAGGGTAGTGAGAACGGTTGTGCTGGCCAAGCATCACCTGCGACTGGTCCTGCAGGTTCTCCACCTGCTCAGGGTCCTTCAGGCCACGGGTCTCTGCAGGGACAAGGGGGTGACAGGGTGGGGTGGAGACATGGTGACGGGCAGCAGCACATGCTGGTGGGTCCTCTCACCTGGTTTGAAGAGCACCACAGCCTTCATGCAGGCGAATTCAGTGGGGTCGACGGCCAGTGCCTTGAAGCGGCTGAGGGTCTCCTGCAGCACCCGGACGTCCAGGGCGGCCGGCAGCAGCTTGCCCGGGGCCGGCTCAGGGACAGCCAGCAGTGGGCAGCTCTCCAGGGGCATGGACCACTGGATGGCACAGAGCAGGAACAGCTCGCTCCACGCTTCCTCCAGCAGGATCACCTGGGGGGCAGGGAGGGGGAGCCCCAAAACCCTTGTCAGCCCCAAAGCCTCCAGAACCTGCAGCCACCACAGCTGGGTGGGCTGAAGGGCAACTTGGGGGGTGGGACCCCAAGACTGCGGTTAATGTTGTGGGGATGCTCCAACCCTCCCCATCCCCCTAGTTGTCTGCATTTTTTGGGGTCCCTATTGCCCCATAGGGGCATCCCCGACCCCACCTGGTCACGGAAGGGCAGGTTGGAGAAGACGGGCAGGTTTTTGGCCCATTTCACGGCCATGAAGAGGAGACGTGCAGAGGTCTCATAGACATTTTCGGGGCTGGACGCTGGGTATGGTGCCACCTGGTACTCGCCAGCCACCCGCTCTGGCTCACTGCCCGTCACATCCACTGTCTCATCAGCTGTAGGGGTGAGAGAGGATGCTGGTGGTCACCACACCATGGGGACAACACCCACCTGTCCCCTCATCATGGGCAGCCACCCACCATCCTCGGGCTCCAGCTTGGCGCAGGTCTCAGCCGTCATCAGGCTGGCCATGAAGCGATGGTTGGTGGGTGGCGTGGGTGCTCGGGGACCCGGGGTGACAGTGACAGTGGCACCGGGACCATGGGGATCTGGGCAGGGGGTCAGGGGGACCTCACGGGTTGTGGCCACATGCTCAGGAGGCAGCTCGGCATCCAGCTCGATGCTGTCCAGCCGGACCTGGGCCGTGCTGCGGGGCTGACGTTCATTCTGCACAGCTGCAGGGACAAGGTGGCATCAGCACCAGCCACCCCACTGTCACCCTGCACCATCCATTACCGTGCGCCCCCCCCCCCATCTCACCATCCTTGTTCATGCCGGCTTGCAGGCACTTCTTGAGCCGGCAGGCCTGGCACTGGTTGCGGTGCGCCTTGTCCACTGGGCACAGCCCCGTCCCTGCCTGGCACCTATGGGAGAGGTGGCACTTGGCTGCAGCCCCTGAGGTGTCCCCTGTCCCTGAGGAGTGTCCTGCCCCCATGGGTGCCATGTCCTGGGGGTGCTTTGTCCCTGTTGGATATCTTGTCTGCGCCAAAGGGCATCCTCCCCAGTGGGCACCCTGTCCCCAGAGGGTGCCCTGTCCCCCATGCATTCGCCCTGCCTTGATGGGTGTCCTGGCCCCATGAGGGTGACCCCCCTGCCCCACTGGGTGCCTGTGGCCCACCTCGGGCCCTGCCCCACTGGGTTCAAGTTTCCCTGGGTCCCCCACCTCATTGCCCATGCCATGGGGTCCCTGCCCCGCTGGACGTCCATCCTGTGGGACCCTACCCCACTGTGTGCCTGTCCCCTGGGGTCCCTGTCCCCCTGGGCATCCATCCCCTGGGTCCCTGCCCTGCTGGCTGCCTGTCCCCCCACTCCACACCCCACAGGGACCCTCTAGCCTGTGCCCACCTGTAGATGAGCTTCCTGCGGACGCTGCGCTTGAAGAAGCCGCTGCAGCCGTTGCAGGCGTAGATGCCGTAGTGCTTCCCGCTGCTGGTGTCCCCGCACACCTTGCACAGCAGCACAGGGCTCAGCGCCTTGCCGGGGGCCGGGCTCAGCCCTGTGGGAGTGGAGCCACCACATTCAGGGTGACTCGGCACACCCCAATGTCCCTTGTCCCTCCCACCAGTCCCTGCTGACCCTCAGTATCCTGGTGATGGGTTGGGTGGCTCCTATCTCCACCAGATCAGACCAGGGACATGGATGGGGACACCCTGGGGACTCTAGGGATTTTGGCATCTCCCCACACCCCAGCACCCAGCATGCTGCAGGACGAACTCTCATAGAACTTTTTAAAAATAAGGGGATGAAATGGTGTCCCTAGGGATGAGGACAGTGGAGTTTCAGTGAGGGGAATCTGGGCATCCCAGAGAAGGGCCACAACCAGGGACTGGAGGTGTCCTAGAGAAGGGCCACATCTTGGGGACACCAGGCATCCCAGCAAGGGGCTGTGGGTGTCCTGGGGAAGGGTCACAGCAGGGGACCGTTGGGACTCTGGAGAAAGGTCAGGGACCAAGGGCCTCCAGAAAAGGGTTGTGGCTGGGGACTGCAGGCATCCTGGAGAAGGGCCATAGCTGTGGACCCTGAGGGTCCTGGAAAAGGACCATGGTGAGGACTGATGGACATCATGGGGCGGGTTGGGGTGGGGGACTGCAGGCATCCCAGCCCAGAGGAGGACCATGCTGGGGACCTTCAACATCTTGGAGAAGGGTGATAGCTGGGGACCCCAAGCATCGCAGAGAAAGACCATGATGAGAACCCCAGACATCCTGGAGGATCACAATAGGAACCCTGGTCATCCAGGAGAAGAACCACGAGGGGGACCCCAGGTAAGCTTGGAGAAGGGCCACAGGGGGGAACCTGGGCATCCAGGAGAAGGATTGAGACTCCAGCCTTTCCTGAGAAGTATCATGATGGGACCCTGGGTATCTTGCAGAAGAACCATAATGAGAACCCCAAACATCCCAAAGAAGAACTGTGATGAAGATGCTGGGTGTCTTGGAGCTGGACCATGATGGGGACCCCAGCCATCTTGGAGAAGGACTGTGATGGGGACCCCAAGTATCTTGGAGAACGACCACAATGGGGAACCAGCCATCCCAGAGAAAGACCCCACCGGCGACCGCAGTCCCACCATGTTGCACCCACTCAAGCAGAACACCACCTCTTACCCGTGGGGCTATCACCCAGCCCGGCGCTCACTGCCGACCCCGCCGGCGATGCAGCCATCCTGTATCCAGTGTCCCCCACCTCGCCCTCCAGATCCACCGTGATGGGTGCCCAGGGTGTGGTGGAGCAGTGGGTGCTCCAGCAGCTCTGCGGGCAGCAGGGCTCTTGCCTTGCTCTCTTCAAGGCAGCTTAGCAGTGGGCGCTGTGTAAGCAGCCGCCTCTTTGTCACCCTCTTAATCTTTAGTGTCTGCGCAGGGCGGGGGGGGGGGATCAATCAGCCACGCGATGAAGAATTAAAAAGGTGCTGAGCCCCAGCCCTGTAACCCTAAACCCCGTGACACCCAAGCCACACACCCCACCCCACACACACACCCCCCGCGCCACCACAGGCCACGGTGGGGGTGTCACCCTGCCACCACGTGTACCCCACCCGGCACTGCGAGGCTGAGATTGTGGCGAAGGTGGTAGAGGGGGGTTGGGGTAGAGACCCCCATATGCGTTCCCCCCTCTCGGGACCCACCGGCTCCTGTAAGCGCATAAGCCCTTCGCTAAGGCGGTTAGAGGGGAATAACAAAAAGTGGTAATTAAGGGGAGGTAATTTCCCTACCCCTAAGTAATTAATTACCAACCCTGATGGCGAGGGGAGGGGGGTTGCTCAGCGGGGCCTCGTTGTGCCTCAGTTTCCCCTCCCGAGGTGACACAGGGCCCCAGGCGTGCTGGGCCGGGGCTGCTGACGGCGCAGGGGTGGAGGCCAGGTGGCCCCCGGGTTACACAACCGCTGCTAAACCCTCGCCATGACAGGGCAGCACAATTTGGGATTTGAGGGCTTTAGCCATTAAACCTCCCCCCCGACCCCGCGCAGCTCAGGGCAATGGTGGGTGGTCACCATCACCCAGCCCAGGTTCTCCCCAGGGATGGGCCAGGCTGTGGCCAGGGGTCCCCAGCCCCGTGTCCCTCCCAGGGGGGGCCCAGACTGTGGCCCCGGGGGTGTTGCTGCCATCTGTGGCCCCAGCAGAGGTGTCCCAGGGGACGGGCCCTCAGTGAGTCCCTGCTGAGGGCTGGCAGCAGTGACATCTGTGGATCTGGGCCTGGGGGTCACCCCTCCATCATCCCTGCCGCAGCATGGCTCCATCCCCCCTGCCTGCAGCACCCCTCCACTCCACAGCCCCTGGCCCGCAGCGGCCCCCACCCTGACCCAGATCTCTGACAGCCGCCATCTGCGGCAGTGGCCGCCCTCCTCCCTCGGCAGCATTATGACGCTGGGCTAATGCGGCAGGAGCAAGCTGTCACCCTGCGGGCCTGCTCTCGCCCGCAGCTTAGGTGCCTCTGGACCCTTCAGCAGAGCTTCACCCATAGGTGACACAACGCCTGGCGCCCGACCTGGGGGCGCCAGGAACACCCACAGCCCAGGGTGCCAGCCCACCCGTGAGTGACGCTGGGACCTGGGCGCCTGTGCCGGGGACGCTGGGGTGGCCAGCATGGCGATACACGCTGAGTCGGCTAATTTGCCCGTCCAGGTCCAGTCCTCCCTGTCGGGTAAAAGCCAGCTCTGGAGCAGGGATTTGGGAGGGGGATTAGCCTGGCCAACCATCTGCTGCCAGCCAGCCACCAGCATGCCCAGGAAAGCCAATAACGACCAAAATGTGGTTTCCCACCTTGTTTCTCCATTATCCCCAGCTGGGTGCTGTCCCCAAGGTGGGGCCTCCATGGAGCAGCACCCCACCCCCTCCCAGGGCTGAGCACCCCACAAGCACCCAACCCAGGCCCCCGGGAGGCTCGAGCCAGCCCATGTTGGGAAGTGCCCAAGCAGGCCTGACGCCACAGCCAAGGGGCTGCAGGTGGGGGTGAAGGAGCAAACGTTAAAGCCCGCAGCGGGGTCGTGACTCGGCTCAGTCACAGACGTTGGGGCAGATGCCACAGGATTACCCAGCCTAAAACCTCGGGATCTGCCCCCCTTCCCCCCCCCCAGCAGGCAGAGAGCATTTAATTACTAATTTACTAATTACCCAAAGATGCTTGAAACCTGTGGTCGGGAGCAGCCCCAAGGCTCCAGTCGCCCTAATCCCACCGGCCACAAGGAGCTGGTGGGTGCACCCTGGTCAGGGGACAGCTCAGCTGGGGACATCAGGTGACCCAGGGAGGCACTGCTGTCCTGGCAGCCCTACTCCTGCCAGCAGTGGCACAGGGTCGTGAGGAATAGGAGGGGACAGTGGGGACAAGGAGGGGATGATGGGAACTAGGAGGAGATAGCAGGGATCAAGGGGAGGTGGTGGGGACCAGGAGCAGATGATGGGGACCAAGGAGACACGGACCAAGAGGGGACAACAAGAAACAGCAGGGGATGGTGGAGATGAGGAGGAGACAATGGGGACCAAGGGGAGATGGTAGGGACCAAGGGGCAGTGATGGGAATCAGGAGGAGCTGATGGGGATGAAGTAGAGATGACAGGGACCAGGAGAGGACAGCAAGGATCAGGAGTGGGGTGATGGGGACCAGGAGGAGACGGTCAAGACCAGGACTGAATGATTGGGAACCATGAGGAGATGATGGGATGAGGATAGGATGATTGGGAGCAAAGAGATGGTGCTGACTAGAAGGGGATGATGGGGACCAGGAGGAGATGGTGGGGACTGGGAGAGGATGAGGAGGATGAGGAGGGAGCAGTGGGAACCCGGATGTTTTGATGGGGACCAGGAGATAGTGATGGATAGTGGTGATGAGGTTACAGCAGGGAGGAGGAGGGGGTGATGGAGATCAGGACAGGACAATAGGGACCATGTGGGAACAATGGGGACCAGGTGGGTGCAACGGGGATCAGGGAGGGGCACTGGGATGCAATAGGGGTGGGTGGGGATCATGAGGGGATAGAGAGGACTGGGATGGGATGACAGGGACTGGAATGAGACAATGGGGACTAGAAGGGGACAACAGTGACA
This sequence comes from Falco cherrug, assembly GCF_023634085.1. Taxonomy (NCBI): domain Eukaryota; kingdom Metazoa; phylum Chordata; class Aves; order Falconiformes; family Falconidae; genus Falco; species Falco cherrug. The sequence goes on along the minus strand of NC_073703.1, from coordinate 796,842 downwards.
AAGAGAGGCCAAGGGAACCTAGAGGGGTGATGAGGACCAGGAGATCATGATAGACCCCAGGAGTGGCTAGTGAGGACCAGGCAGAGACCAAGAGGGGACACTAGGGTCCAGAAGAAGGTGATGAGAAACAGAGTATATATCAGTACAGGACAGTGGGGACCAGGAGAGGATGGTGGGGATCAGGAGGGGACAAGAGCAACCAGAAGAAGATACGAAGGTCTGGCAGGGTACAAGATGGCTGTGGGACTGGAGATGGCTGGGAAGGGTTAATGTAGCCACCCAGCACTGAGCCTCGTCCAGGCCAGGCTCTGGTTTCACCGTAATTAGCTCTTGTTTATTGTCGGCTCCTTGACAAATGATGCTGTGGAGGTTGCCTGATGACAGAGGGTGACAGCTCCCACCTCACCTGCCCCAAGCCCTGCCAAAGCCTTTGCTGACCCCCGGCACAAGGATTAAAGTTTAATGTGGCTCCAGAAGTGACCCCGGGCACCCACCACTCTGGGGACACAGGCCTGGGGAGACAGGCTGGTGGCTGTCCCTTGGGCCACCTTCAGGGCAAGAGGCGTTTTAGCACCAAGAAGTGTTTTGGCACCAGCCCAGACACCACAGGGCCATTTCGTGACTCCTTTGGGGTCACCTAAGGTGTTCACTGATGAAATGTCACACCAGGTTGGGTCTGCCCCCTGGGGCTGGCCCCGCAGGATGGGCTCAATGCCACAGTGGGCCGGTCGGTGTGGTCCGGGCACATTCCCGGGCACCGGTGGAGCCACATGTGGGTGCCAAGAGCCACCGCAAGCGCTCACCGGCGTGGGCTGAGGTCCTGTACTGTGGCCAGCTTTGGAGCAGCAGTTACTTGGGGACCACAGTGGAGTGAGGGGACCTTGGAGGAATCCCCAAGGCAAGGAAGTAAGGTATGGCATGGGTGCCAGGGCTGGCATGGTACCCAAGGCTGTGGCTTGGCCTTCGGTGGGGCGACATGGCACCACAACCATCTGGGGACAGAGAGGTCCCTGAGGTGGGTGTGGGCACCGCCTGTGTCCCCAGCTCTCTGGACAGCATGTTTTCTCCTTGCAGATGAACCTCCTCACCCAGGTAAAGGGGGAGACAGCGGGGAGGGCACCCAGGCAGTCCCTCCCCTCCACCATGGCACCTGGCGCCCATGGACCCCACAGCTGGGACCTGCCCGGTGCTGAGTCTGGGAGTTCTGGGGGTTGGGGGGTATTGGGACATTGCCCTGGGCTATGAATGGGTGCTGGTAGGCGTGGGTGCTGGCAAGGGTGGGTGCTAGCATGGGGGCATGCTAGCAGGGATGGGTGCTAACAAAGGGATGGGTGCCAGCAGGAATGAGTGATAGCAGGGATGGGTGCCAGCAGAGGATGAGTGTTAGCAACGGATGGGTCCCAGGCTCGCTCTGCCCCCTCTCCCCACAGGTGAGCACCCTGGTGCAGACCCTGCAAGCCCTGGATGGGTCATTCCTCCAGCCCCAGCGCTGGCTGGGCTCCTGGGTACGACAGGTTTGGGAATGCTGGCATGGGGACCCCAACCAGGGACTCAGGCAGGGAGATGGCAGCAGTCCAGGCAGGGGCTGAGCGGTGATCCTGGTGTCCTGGGTCCCATCTCCCCAGTGCCACCGGGGCTGACGCTGGGTGTTTGTCCCTCCAGGTGAGCAGCTCCAGGCAGGTAAGTGCCAGTATTCCCTCTGCACCCCGCACCATCCATCTCACCTCTAGCACAACAGGGCCAAATCCTGCATGCCCTGCCTTTTCATCGGCACCCATGGGTGCTCCGCACTTAGAGGAGGTGGCCCCTCCTTGGAGGGTTTCCCCATCCAGGGACACACAAGCTATGTCCAAGCTACCAGGGATGGGGATAAGCCAGCAGGTCGGTGATGCTGCTGGTGTGCCCCTGGCACTGGTGGCCCTGAAAGACAGATGGGTCCCCAGGCGGTGGCTGGGGCAGTGAGCACGGCAGCGTTCTTCCTCTGTGAGGGGCTGCTAGGCCAGCATTTCAACGCGGTCCCTGATGGAGTGGCCAAGCCCCAGCCTGGGGACCTCTTCCTCTTCCCACTGGCCTCGGGGGGTCCTGCCTGGTGTGGCGCCCACGCTGGCATCTACTGCGGTGACGGGGAGATCATCCACCTGGAAGGTGAGCCCCAGGAGGTGGTCACAGTTTGGGGACATCCTCATGGAAGGGACATGGGGTACAACGTCTCCTCCACCCCACAGGCAGCTCAGGGACATCCCCATTGGGGATTGTGGCCAAGCACAGCAAGAACCACCTCCTGCGGACACGGGGTCCAGCCAAGGTGCTGCGGAGGAAGGAAGGGCTGGATGTGGCCGCCCTGCAGAAGCGGATTCGAGTGGCCATGGACCAGGCAATGGAGTACAACGCTGTCACTTGCAACTGTGTCCACTTTGCCCTCTCTCTTCTGGGGTTGGGCCAGATAGCCAGCACCATGGTGGGTGCCACCACTCCTGGGGACTCCAGCACCTGCTGCGGCTGAGCATCACCACAGCCCTTCTTCTCTCCCAGGTGTCCCCAGCACTGCAGTGATGGAGGCGGTGATGTACCTGGAGATGCAGGGGGCTGGAGCCTCCTTCCCTGGGGCACCAGAGCTGTGCCAGCGGCTTTGGCCTCCCTCTTGCATGGCAATAAACAGGTGCACGGACAGCCTGTGGCCACCCTGCTTGATTTGTGTTTTCTACTTTTGCTTTCCTTTTCCCAGAACCTGCTGGTGAGCAATGCCCTGCCTTGGCACATCTCAAAGTGAGTGGCCACTCTTTGCTCCCCATGGCCTCCTGAGACAGATGCCTCTCTTGTTGCTGTCATTTGATTTTAAGCATCAAAATAAATATTCCCTGAGCTTCTGGGTTGAAACCTGACCAAACAGCTCAACCAGGTCTGGTTGGGAACAAGTCACTGGTGGTGTACCCTGGGGTCAATACTGGGTCCAGTCCTTGTCGACAGCTTCATTACCGGTCCGATTGATGGGGCAGAGCAGACCCTCAGTGAGTTTGCTGCTGACACCAAACTGGAAGGGGTGGCTGATGCACCAGAGCGTTGTGCTGGCACCCAGAGAGACCTGGACAGGCTAGAGAAAAGGGCCAACGGGAACTTCATGAAGGGGAAGATGCAAAGCCCCACCCCTGGGGAGAAACAAGACCAGGCTCCAGGACACACTGTGGAGGGTGACCAGCTGGAAAGCAGCTTGGCAGGAAAGGCCCTGGGGGTCCTGGGAGACACCAAATTGACCATGAACCAGCAAGGTGCCCTTGGGGCACAGTGAAAGCCAACAGCATCCTGGGCTGCATTAGGAGGAATGTTGCCAGCAGGTCAAGGGTGGTGGTCCTTGCCCTCTGCTCAGCACCAGTGAGGCAAATCCTGGAGTGCTGGGTCCTGTGCTGGGTCTTGGGGATTCTTGCAGTTCCCACACTCATGGGAGTTTCTGGGAGGCTTTGCTCTCACCAGGGTGGAAGCGTGATTGCCCAGCGAGGGGGGAAATGTCCCCATGGCTTCTAAGGGGAAGGGAGCCAAAACACGAGGCTGGGAACCTGAGCAGGCTAGGGCTGGAGGAAGGTGTCTCAGGGGGTGTGTGGGACATTGCTGCACAACATGCGCTTTTGGAGATTTCCTGCAGCTCCTTTGATTCAAGGGTTTCCAGAATCTCTGGAGTCACCTTCTTGCATTCCCAGATTTCACTTTTAAGGTGGAATTAGCAAATTAACCCCAGAGCTTTAAGAAGTGGGAAAACCCACCCGGGGTTTGCTGGCATTTGTACTGCTTTGGGGTTTTCCTTTCAGCTTTTCTCTGCCTCTCACGTACATCAGGAAGGATGTGAAGTCAGGTTCGGCGCCGGCACCTGCCAGCCCACCACCCCTGCTGCATTTCCCACAGCCCCTGGCAGAGGTGCCAGCAGCCCAGCTCTGTCACCAGCGCCATCCCAGAGAAAACAATGCTAAGTAGCAGCAGCTGGCAAGGTTACTCCCATCTCTGCACCCCATTGCAGGCAGCCGTCATTGCACCGGGACAGAGAAGGGGGACAATGAACCAGGCTTGTCCTGGGAAGCCTCCAGCTCAGTGAAGCCGGGCGGGACAGGCGTCTTTTGCCCAGGTGAAGCCCTCGCACCCGGCAGGAGCAATCACGAGTAAGTTGTGATGGCAAGGTGGGACCCTGCCCCCTGAGCATGGGCAGGACAGCACAAGCACAGCACTGATGCCCCATTTCTGTTTCTCTCTCCTTGCAGATATCGAGCAGCTTTGTAAGTAGGAGCTTGGTGAGACCTCCACTGGCAGCACGGGGGCCACAAGGAGGTCTGAGACCCCAGCAGGGCCAGGATGCCCAGGATGGCTGTGCAGTCAGGAACAGGTCTCTAGTTGGGCTGAAGTCCCTAAACGGGGCTGGGGTCTCTGAGAGCCCTGTGGGGTCCCCAAAAAGGACTGAGGTCTCCAAAGAGGGCTGGGGTCCTCAGGAGGGTTGTGAGGTCCCCAGTAAGGCTGGGCTCCAGCTGCCAGTGCTGGTGGGGGCCCATCTGCACCAGGCAGGCAGGACAGCGGGGGGGGGGGACCATTCTGGGGGAAGAAGGGCAGGTCCTTTCTGCTTGCTGAAGCTTGATTGCCATGCATTAATTAGATGCTTTATCAAATTTTGCTATCCAAAATGTGCCCATTTTCCGTGGCTGCCTCACCGCTGTGTGATAGGCTGAGCGAGCGGCCTGGCAGGCAGACAGCCTCATGGGGTGGGCAGCTGTGGGGGACAGGAACAGCTGAAATGCCCACCAGGATCAGTAATTAATGGTGAAAAAGGTAATAACAATAATAATTATTGATGTTACTCTTATAATAATATTTATAATAATAATTGCTATTATTTAATACAGTATGTAATATGTCATATATATCATATAGGGTAAAATGTAGAATATATAATATGATAGAATATAGAATATAGAGTATGATTAATATAACCAACATAATATAGCGTAGTATAACATATATATAACATATGGCACATATTGTATCATCTAGAATGTAGATTGTAGAATGTAGAATGGATTAAGTATGATATAGTATGATAGACTATAGAATATATAATAGAATTAATATAATCTGTAATATAATGTAATGTAATACTAACATAGTCTACAGTACGTAGCATATAATATATAGTATGTAATGTATACTACCTAACGTATTCTGTACGAAAAATAGAATGTAATGTAACATGACATATGTTGTGATATAATATGCTTGAATACGATAGCATATAGATAGCATATATTAAAATGTAACTATGTACAGCTGTACAGTGTCTGATGATACCTGTGAGATACACACCACACAGCCAGCCCCGAGCGCTGCCGCTGCCCCAGTCCCGAGCTGCGCACCCCCCGCCCCGCTGCCGGGCACCCCAGGCTGCGCGGGGCCGGGGACCCCTCCGAGGCCGCAAAGCCCCCCGCTGGGGGCGCGGGCGGGGCCGCCGGGGGGCGGGGGGGGGGCGCCGGGTGGGCGGGGGGCCGCCGGGGCGGTTCCCGGCCCCACATCACGCTGACATCAGTCCCGGCATCCCGCCGGCCGCATCCCGGCGCATCCCGCGCCATGGCGGCCAGCCCGGCCTACGGGGAGGAGAAGGGGGGCTCCTCCAGCCTGGGGGAGCCCGAGTACGGCCACGACCCCGCCAGCGGCGGCATCTTCTCCTCCGACTACAAGAGGTGGGGACGGCGGCGGGGCCGGGGGACAAGGGCCGAGCCTGGCCGGGTGGCCGCCACCGTGGGCCTCGGCCGCCGGCCCCGCCGGGGATGTGGTACCCGACCGGGGGGGGGGACAGGGATGAGGACGGGGCAGGGGATGAGGGGATGCAGGCACGCCGCCGCCGCTGCAGGTTGCAAAGGCCAGGGAAGGTTTGGGGGGAGACCTGCAGGGTGCCAGAGATGGGGGTGGGGGGGGGGGGTGGGGGGGGGCGTGGGGCGGGTGATGAACGGGAACCCCCACCCCTGGGCTGGGGGTGCCCTGAGCACATCGAACCTACCCGGGGCTCTGCTGACTCCCACGGCTCTCGCGGGGTCCCCGGGTGATGGCACCTGCCACCAGGTGCCCAGTTTGAGGGGGAGGGGGGGGAGGGCTGAAAAATGTCACCCCTGTGTGGGGCAGGCTGCTGGGGCAGGGGGGGAGACAGGGATGCAGAGGAAGGTGGGGGGGATCTCTGCAGAGCTGCAGGAATATGGGGGTCCCTTTGTCCCCCCAGCCTTGGCAGTGTCCCCCATTCTTGATGTGTCCCCCACCCTGACCTGCTGGCAGTGTCCCGCCATCCATTACCGCCTGATCGTGATCCCCAGACTGGCAGTGACATACACCCCAGCCCTGCCCACCGGCAGTGTCCCCAAGTCCAGCGGTGTCCCCCATACATGACCCGCTGGCAGTGTCCCCCAGCCTGGCAGTGTTCCCCTGTCCCTACATCTGACAGCGTCCCCTGACCCTAACCCCCACTGGCAGTGTCCACCAGTCTGGCAGTGTCCCTCCAGCCCTGACCTGCCCTCAGTGTCCCCCAGTCTGGCAGTATCCCGGCATCCCTGCCCCTCTGGCAGTGTCCCCTGATTCATGACCTGCTGGCAGTGTCCCCCAGTCTGGCAGTGTCCCCCCCATCCCTGACACCCTGGCACTATCCCCATCAACTGCATGCTGCCCTTTGCCAGAGCCCATCCCCTTGCAGCCACACCAGATCTGTCACTGTCCCTATGAGCTGTGCACGGTACATGGAGCAAGAGAAATGGCCCCGAAGTGCCACCCCACCACCTAGGTGGGTGTCCCATCATGATGGGGGGTCCCTGGCCAGGACTGAGCCACTCAAAGCACCCGGGGAAGGAGCTCCCTGCAATGTCCCTAAGTCCCACCTGCAGGATGGGGGTCACCTGGGGTGTGGCCTTGTCCACCGGGAAGGGTGTTGCAATCGAGGCTGCAACCCAACCCTAGCATCAGGTTTCAGCCAGCAGCGGCTGGAGGAGGAGCGGGGCCACAGCCCTGCCACTGTCCTCAGGGCCACCACACTCGGCCGAAGCCATGCTGTCCCTGCCTCCAGTGCAGAAGCTGCTGCGGCAGCTACCGGCGGGGACAGCCGGGCAGCCAAAACCACCAGTGGGTGGTGACACGGCTGAGGAGGTGATGAGCCCGGTGCTGGCCACCGAGGCTGGACAACCCACCTGCTACAGCGCTCTGCGAGCTGACGAGCTGCGGCCACTTGCCGGCCCCGAGCCCACAGTGGCCACTGGCACCAGGCCACCATCGCGGTAAGAATTCCCCAAGGACTTCCCTCGGGACCCCCCAGTGATGGTGGCTCTGGACGAGCATTGCCCCATGGATGCCACCCCCAGCTGCTGGGGGTGGACGCAGCCTTGCAGGTCCCCCTGGTTTGGTGGGAACAGATGTCCGTTAGAAAAGTGGACAGTGGTGACAACCAGTCTTGTAAAAGGCTGGTGGCATTTTCCTAGCCCAGGGAGGGGACCAGGGAAGGGCTCTGCATCAGGGCGCACTGGCACATTCACGCCAGTCCCCATGAGGGGACAAGGGACACCCAGACAAGCTGGGCTGGTGGCTGGGATGGAGACAGTGATGAGTGCCTGCTCCCTAGAAAGGAATCTGGGGACATCCTAGGGTGACAACACAGCCAGGCTGGGACAGGGTCCTCATCCCTGCACCCAGGATGGGGACAGAGCTGGGTGCCAGCACTGCGCCGGTCCCTCCGACTCGTCTTTCACCTGGCTGTAACCCAGTTCCTGTCCCCATAAATATTGCATGGCAAAGGGTCATGTTGCCAGCCTGGTAGCCAGGCTGGGAGAAAAAAAAAAGACTAAAAATGGTTACAAACAGCTAAAATTGGAAAATGGGAATTTTTTCCCTGGTGCGGTACAGGCATGATGACCTCAAGGAGATGCTTGATAGCAACAAGGATTCGCTCAAGCTGGAGGCCATGAAGAGGATCGTGGCGGTGGGTGTTGCTGCCACCGGTGGGGACCACTGCCGGTGCCAAGCCATGCCGTGCTGAGCCGTGCCATGTTACACTGTGCTGTGCTGTGCCAGCTGCCTGGTGTCATGCTGCTCCTTTACTCCCCAGATGATTGCACGGGGTAAAAACGCCTCTGACCTCTTCCCAGCCGTGGTGAAAAATGTTGCCTGCAAGAACATTGAGGTGAGGAAGGTCTTGGGTGGCCCTGGTGGCATCCATGGGTGTCCCCAGGGTGTGGCACCTCCCTTGCAGGAGGGTTTTAGGGATGGGCTGGGTTTTGGAGGCCTCTGAGGTTACCCCACCATCTTCACCCCACAGGTAAAGAAGCTGGTGTATGTCTACCTGGTGCGCTATGCAGAGGAGCAGCAGGATCTGGCCCTGCTCTCCATCTCCACCTTCCAGCGAGGACTCAAGGTGGGCTGGTTTGGGGACCCTGGGGATGTGTCTGGGGAGGGGCATTGGGTCCCCCACAGCTGTGCTGCAGCGCCCTGCATGTCTCTGCCAGGACCCCAACCAGCTGATCCGTGCCAGTGCCCTGCGGGTCCTCTCCAGCATCCGTGTGCCCATCATCGTGCCCATCATGATGCTGGCCATCAAGGAGGCTGCCTCAGACATGTCCCCATATGTGCGCAAGACAGCTGCCCATGCTATCCCCAAGCTGTACAGGTAATGGGGGGGCTCAGCTGCTAAATTCTGGGGGTACCAGTAAAGGTGCAGTGCTGGGGTCTCAGCTGCTTGGTGCAGTCAGAGACAGGCAGGGATGGAGGGGAGTTTGGTCCAACCACACGTGCTCTGCTCTTCCCTTGCAGCCTTGACTCAGACCAGAAGGACCAGCTCATTGAAGTGATTGAGAAGCTGCTAGCGGACAAGACCACAGTGAGTAGGGTACTCCGTCTCCCCTGCCCTAAATCTGGGGGTCCTGTCCTCATGGGGATGCAGATGTCCCCACCAAATTGGTGTCCTTGTGCAGCCATCCATGCAGAGCGGGCATCCTTGCAGTGATGCTGCTGTCCCCACCAAGCCAGGATCCTCATGGGGATGCTACTGTCCCCACTGATATGGCATCCTCATGGCAATGCAGCCATCCCTGCAGGGCTGGCATCCTCACAGAGATGCCATCATCTCCACTGATCCAACATCCACGCCACGATGCAGCCATCCCCAGAGCCAACATCTTTGTGGGGATGTCACTGTCCACACCAAGCCAGCATCTTCTTGAGGATGCCACCATCCCCACTGATCCAGCGTCTTCACAGGGATGCAAACATTTCCACCAAATTGGCATTCTCACAGGAATGCAGCCATCCCTGCAGAGTTGTCCTTGTGGGGTGCTGCTGTCCCCAAGGGGCCAACATCTCATGGGGAATCCCAACATCTCCACTGAGCCGGCATCCCCATGAGGAAACCACCATCCCCACCAAACCAGCATCCTCACAGGGATGCCACTCTCCCCACCCAGCTGGCATCCTCATAGAGATACAGCCACCCCTGACAAACCAGCTTCCTTGTGTGGATGCCACTGTGCCCACTGACTGAGCATCCCTGCAGGGATGCAGCCACCCCTACTGAGCCATCATCCTCACAGAGATGCCACCATCCCCAACAAAAAAAAGCGCTCTGGGCTTTCCCTCCCCAGCTGGTGGCCGGCAGCGTGGTGATGGCATTTGAGGAGGTCTGCCCAGAGCGCATTGACCTCATCCACAAGAACTACCGCAAGCTCTGCAACCTGCTTATCGATGTGGAGGAGTGGGGGCAGGTGGTCATCATCAACATGCTGACCCGCTATGCGCGCACCCAGTTCCTCAGCCCCAACCAGAACGTGAGTGTGGGAGCCTCAGAGAGCCCCTGGAGCCTCAGGGTGCCCCGGGAGCCCTCAGGGAGGTGGGGGTAAAGGGGGGTGCTGTTGAGGGGGTGCAAGGCATCTCACCTACCAGCAGGAGTCTTTGCTGGAGGAGAGCACCGAGAAGGCTTTCTATGGCTCTGAGGAGGAGGATGCCAAGGACGCTAAGGCAGAGGCGGCCTCAATGGCCAAGCGCAAGCCCTACGTCATGGACCCTGACCACCGCCTGCTCCTGCGCAACACCAAGCCCCTGCTGCAGAGCCGCAATGCTGCGGTGAGTCCCCCACTCCAGCCCTGTCCATCCCCTGAGGCCACCGGTGGTGTCCATCAGCCTGGGCTCATGATGTCCCCATCAGCCAAGAAGCCATCAGGGTGCTTGAGAGACACCCAAGGATGGGCATCCTCAGGGTCAGGCTTCCTCCAGGTGCTGCTGAGTGGGACTCTGGGGGACACAGCCATCCCTTGGGGTATCCCGTGCCTACCAGAAGACACTCAGGTGTGTCCCCACAGGTGGTGATGGCTGTGGCACAGCTCTACTTCCACCTGGCACCCAAAGCAGAGGTTGGTGTCATCGCCAAGGCGCTGGTGCGGCTCCTGCGAAGTCACAGGTCTGTGGCACCTGGGTGGTGGTCATCCCCTACCCCGCCACCCTGGTTGGTGGGGCCCAGGGGGAGCCCCAAGACCCTGGGAGAGATCCCCAAAAAGCCGATCCCCACAAGGATGTCAGGTTGGGGCAAACTGCCAAAAAACCCTGGCTTTTTGGCCCGGCCCAGTCCAGACATGGAGTGGCAGCATCATGGTGGCACCGGCCTGGTGGTGGGTCCTGCCCCATGTTCACAGGAACTTGCTGGGTGGGTCTGGCCCTGCCCCACTGATGGTGGTTCCCTCTTTGTTCCCACAGCGAGGTGCAGTATGTTGTGCTACAGAACGTGGCCACCATGTCTATCAAACGGCGGGTGAGTCTCAGACTTGGTGTGGGAGGACTTATCCCTGTTGACTCTGGAGCAGAATGAGGGGTAGCCAGCAGGATCACCAGGGCCAGTTGCCTGCAGGTGGCCTCAAAGAGTGGGGGACAGGGACAGCACTAATACTGCTGGCTCTGCATGCAGGGGATGTTTGAACCCTACCTGAAGAGCTTCTACATTCGCTCCACAGACCCCACGCAGATCAAGATCCTCAAGGTGAGGTGGAAAAACCTGGCAGAACCCATCACTGGTGGCTTTGAGTCTTCATGTACCCCTGCCCTGTGGGGCAGCTGTCCTCTGTGCCCTGTTCGCAACAGGAGAACAGCAAGGACCTGGTGCCCTGGCACCATGCCCTCATGTTGCCCATCTCTTGCTCTTTCCTGCAGCTGGAGGTCCTCACCAACCTGGCCAATGAGACCAACATCTCCACCATCCTGCGGGAGTTCCAGGTATGGCATGGCCATACTGAGGCCACCAGGGTGCCACCCTAGCATGGCTCTGAGTGCCAAAACACCACCATGGAGGGGACAGAGGAGAGTCCCACCTGGAGGAGTGGGCTGAGGCCCACCCAATCCCATGGGTGGCTCCAAAGAGTCCCAATGTGTGACCACCACATGGGGGAATGCCCAGCACTGGCATGTGGATGACATGTCATGTGTCCCCCTGCCATGCCCGCACAGACCTACATCCGCAGCATGGACAAGGACTTCGTGGCAGCAACCATCCAAGCCATCGGGCGCTGTGCCACCAACATTGGGAAGGTACGGGACACCTGCCTCAACGGACTGGTCCAGCTCCTCTCCAACCGGGACGGTGAGTACATGCAGTGGGAGTGAATCAGGGGCTCCATCACTCTCAGGGAAGGACCCCACTGAGGCCAGGCCTCTGCCTGCAGAGCTGGTGGTGGCTGAATCTGTGGTGGTCATCAAAAAGCTGCTGCAGATGCAGCCAGCCCAGCACAGTGAGATCATCAAGCACATGGCCAAGCTCACCGACAACATCCAGGTGGGTCAGGGTGCTGTGTGGCCCACAGGACCAGGGGAGTGGCAGCATTGCCATATGCCTGGGGACGTTTTGCAGGTGCCGATGGCGCGGGCCAGCATCTTGTGGCTCATCGGTGAGTACTGCGAGCACGTGCCCAAGATCGCGCCCGATGTGCTGCGCAAGATGGCCAAGTCCTTCACCAATGAGGAGGACATCGTCAAGTTGCAGGTCATCAACTTGGCAGCTAAGCTCTACCTGACCAACTCCAAGCAGGTACCTGGGACATCACCCAACAGCAAGCTTCAGTTTCCCTACCAGGGAGGGAGAGGCTGGCGCTGAGCATGTTCTCTGGCACAGAGCAAGCTGCTGACCCAGTACGTCCTCAATTTGGCCAAGTATGACCAGAATTATGACATCCGTGACCGGGCTCGCTTCATCCGCCAGCTCATTGTGCCCACCGAGAAGAGCGGGGCCCTCAACAAATATGCCAAGAAGCTCTTCCTGGCCCAAAAACCTGCTCCCATCTTGGAGTCCTCCTTCAAAGGTACCCACTCCTGGTCACAGGGCATGGGGACACAGGGCCAGCTGTCACCATGGTGCTGCATGGCTGTCCATGAGCTGCTGCCACCTCTTACCCCGCTATAGATCGGGACCATTTCCAGCTGGGCTCCCTGTCCCACCTGCTCAACGCTAAGGCTGTGGGCTACCAGGAACTGCCTGACTGGCCAGATGAGGCCCCTGACCCCTCTGTGAGGAATGTGGAGGTGCGTGGAGCACCCCAGGGTGCTGGGGGGCATGGGGTGGCCAAGGGGGGGTCATTATCTCAAGGTCTTAGGAGAGCGTCAGAAGGTGCCCAGATGCTGCTCAGCTGCCCCATGTCCCCTCTCTGGTGCCCACACATCTTCTTGGGGACAGGAGGGGACAAGGGCTGCTGTTTGGGCCCCCCACCCATGAGCAATGGCCCCACTCCATCAGCCCTGTGTCGGCAGGTTCCTGAGTGGACCAAGTGCACCAGCCGGGAGAAAAGGAAGGAGAAGGTGGAAAAACCTTTCTACTCTGACTCAGAGGGCGAGTCAGGGCCCACGGAGTCGGCAGACAGTGGTGAGGACCCGGTGGCACAGCAGGGCATGGGGCAGGTGCCACTGTGGTGGGGCATTGGGCAGGGGTCACTGTGGCAGGGACATTGGGCAGGTGCCACCACAGTGGGGCATGGGGCAGGAGCCACCATAATGAGGCATCAGTTGAGGGACAACATGGTGGGGCATAAGGCAGCAGCCACCACAGTGGGGCACCAGGCAGGTGCCACAATGGTGGGGCTTCGGGCAGGGGACACTGCAGTAGGGACATCCCATCATGGTGGGGATGTGGCAGGGGGATGTGGGGATGCAGGGATGCAGTGGGATGAAGCGGAAAGATGCAGGGGAGCATCCCCACTGGGATGCAAGGACATGGTGGGATGCAGTGGGAGGAGGTGGGGATGCAGCAGGATGCAGTGGGAGGCAGCAGAAGGTGCTGGGATGCAGCGGGAAGCTGTAAGAGGATGTGAGGATGTAGCAGGAGGATGCAGTGATGCAGTGGGAGGATGCAGTGGGGATGCAGCAGCAGGTGTGGGCATGCAGTGGGATGTAGTGGGACACAGCAGGGAGCTGTGGGGGAAAGCAGCAGCAGGGCTGAACCATGCCCCCTGCAGAGCCTGAGTCCGTCAGCGAGGAGAGCAGCAGCAGCAGCAGCTCCAGCAACTCCAGCTCCGGCAGTGAGGAGGAGGAGGAAGAGGAGGAGGAAGGCAGTGGGGAGCAATCAGAGGACAAGGAGGAGGAAGAGAAGAGGCCAAAGAGGAAGGAGAAGGAAAGCTCCCAGAAGGCAGCCCCGGGGAGCGTGGGCAGGTACCCCCTGGGAAGGCAGGGTGCCCCTGGCCAAACCCCCACCCCAGACCCCCTGAGCCAGGCTCTCCCCACAGCCCCAGTGAGGAAGAGGAGGAAGAGGAGGAGGGGGCAAAGAAGGCCAAGAAGAAGCCACCACAGGGGAGGAAGGGCCGTGCTGAGACCTCGTCAGAGGAGGCCAGTGCCTCCGAGAGCAGTTCCTCTGGCTCCGACTCTGGTTCTGAAGCAGAGGCCAAGCGGAGGAAGGCGGTGAGGGCCAGGTCGTGCTGGGACCAACACGGGTACACCCAGACCCCCCCATTCACATCCCCCTGATCTCTCTGCCCCCTTGCAGCCCCCCAGCAACAGGGCTGGCCCCAAGGAGATCTCCCTGCTCGACCTGGATGACTGTGAGTGGCTGCCCAGGGTAGGAGGGACGGCTGTCATGGTGGTGCTGGGGAAACTGAGGCACAGGCACCTGCCCTGGTGGGGTCAGGGCCCCGCAGGTCCTTTGAGAGCTGCGGAGTTGGGACAGGGACCAGTGGGGTGAGTGGTCCTTGTCCCTGGAGGATGGCTGTGGGGACAGGTGGCTGTGCCAGCAGGGCTGTCCCTCTTGGGACTGTGCCTGTGGGATTGTCCCCATGGGGCTGTGCCACATGGGCTGTCTCCATGTGGCTGTCCCATGGGCTATGCCACTGAGGTTGTCCCCATGGGAGGCTCATCAGAGCTCTGTTAACCCTTTCCTCCCCCTACCCCTCCCCACCCCACAGTCACCCCCGCTCCTCCCCAGCCCATCCCCTCCAGCAGCGTCGTCTCCACCAGCCTGGTGACTGACCTGGAGGGCCTCACGCTCACTGACACCTCCCTGGCACCCACTGTAAGTGTCCCCCATGCCCTTCCCAGGGGGGGTCCCGGGACACCTGCCACCCGCTGGGGCCGCACAGGGTAGTGTGTTGGCAGCCCACAGCAGTCCCTTGGTCCCTTGCAGCTGCTAAGCCCGGCGTTCGGCGCAGTGAGGACCTACGAGCTGCTGCACCGCATGGCGGGTGAGGGGCTCTCGGTTGAGTACTGCTTCAGCCGCCGCCCCTTCCCAGGGGACCCCCACATGGTGGCCGTCCAGATCCAGATCTCCAACAACACTGATGCCGAGGTGAAGAACCTGCGGGTCAGCGAGCCCAAGCCACTCTCTGGCATGCGAATCCAAGAGTTCCCCGAGATCGGTATGGCACGGCACGGCACAGCTGTGATGCTGCAGGGGGGATGGGGACAGGGGTTGGCTGGTGGAGGGGACATGGGATGCAGTGGCAGCCCTGTGGTTTCAGAGCACCTGGCGCCTGGGGACACGGCCAGTGTGGTGATGGGCATCGACTTCTGCGACTCCACCCAGGCGGCCAACTTCCAGCTGTGGTGAGTGCCCAGTGCCGGGCAGGACAGGACAGGTGTCCCAGGGGGTGGGGTATGGGTGATCCAGGGGTGGGGAAAGTGGGATAGACACCAGCATCCCTCAGAGGGACATGGAGCAGCAGGGGACAGGTGACAGCTGGACAGGGCATGGGGTAGCCCAGAGGACAGGGGACAAAGGACAGTGTATGGGGTGCTCCAGGTCATTGGGGACAGCCAGACAAGTACCAACATCCTTCCAGGGGACAAAAGATGGCAGGAGAGGGCATGGGGTGCCCCAGGGGACGGTGGGGCAGAGTCCCTCCAGGGGATGGGGGACAGCAGGACAGGTACCAGGGTCCTTCCAGGGGAGGGGGGACACTGGGATGGATGCTGGTTATTTGGGGACAGCAGGAAAGGCACTGGGCTCCTGGCAGGGGACAAGGACAAGCCGCCCCAGGTCCAGCCTGATGGGTTCCCCCTATTCCCAAGACCTCTTGCACCTCAGTTTCCCTCCAGCCACACCTTGCTCAGAGCAGGAACGGGAAGTGGGACACGGTGGAGGGGCATTTTGAGCACATGCCCCCCTCACCCACCTGTCTCCCCAGCACCCACACGCGCCACTTCTACGTCTCCATCCAGCCGCCTGTTGGGGAGCTCATGGCCCCGGTCTTCATGAGCGAGAATGAGTTCAAGAAGGAGCAGGGTGAGTCGGGGACAGGGACAGGAACAGGGACATGGCAGCGCACGGGTACCCATGACCCCAGTGCCGACACTCACGCCCCATTTTGTCCCCTCTGCCGCCCTCGCCGTGGCCCTAGACCACCTCACACGGCTGGGTGAGGGTAAGTGGCCACTTGGCAGGCCCCTAGACTAGCTCTGCTCCCTTCACCCCCCTCCTGCGCCCTGCAGCCTGCTGGTTGGGGTGGCCACCCTGGTGCCAGGGTGGCCCCACCAGCTCCCTGCACAGCGTGGAGGGTTCATGCCACCCCTGGCGCTCCCAGCACCATGTCTGGTGAGTGATGAGGACACCCTTGCCCTGCATCCCTGTGCTCCTGGAGCAGCAGCATCCCCACCCTGGCTCTACGGATGGGCATCTGCACTGTGCAGTGGGTGCTCTGTGCCCTGAAGCACCCAGCCCCATCGCTGCCAGTGACCGGAGTCCATCCCCAGGGATGTGGTTGTTGCCATGGGGCAGGGACGCAGCGACAAGGCCAGCAAGGGTTGTGGAAAAAGGATTTTCTCAAATCAGTCTCTGCTGAGCTGGAGAGAAGCAAGCAGGACCGCCAGTTCAGGATGTCAAGGGACCCAGACACAGGGAACTGGGGGCTGGAGGGGCTTGGTTTGGGGACAGCAAAACAGGGCCCAGCAGAGACACGGCCACTGGGTGCCTGGCCGGAGATGAGCAGGTCCTCTGCTGCCTGCTTCAGGGAAGCTGACAGGCATGAGCGAGATCACAGAGAAGCTGACGCTGCCCGAGAAATGCCAGAGTGACCACGCCATCGTCCAGCAAGTGACCTCGGCTGCCAACGTGGGCCGTGTGCCCTGCGGTGCCGACAACGAGTACAGGTAGCTGGACCCCCACACCAGGACCAGGAAGGTGCTGTCACCTCTCTGGTCCCACCCAAATCACAATGGGAACACTCAGGGCTTCCTTTAGGACAAGGAGCCTGCATGAACCCGCACGTGACAGTGGCCCTGGGTGGCAGATGCCTCCCCAGTCCCCACCAGAGGATCCCCAGGGACAGGAGGGGGACAGGGTGACAGCTCACCCTGAAGCCCTGTGTTCA
Organism: Falco cherrug; assembly: GCF_023634085.1. Taxonomy (NCBI): domain Eukaryota; kingdom Metazoa; phylum Chordata; class Aves; order Falconiformes; family Falconidae; genus Falco; species Falco cherrug. Next base: position 780,028 of record NC_073703.1, on the reverse strand, counting down.
CTGGTGGGCAGGTTCGCGGCGAAGACAGTGACAAGTGGGAGCCTGGTGCTCATCACCCTGGAGCAACGGGAGGGTGCCGCAGCCCAGCTGACTGTCAACAGTGAGAAGATGGTTATCGGCACCATGCTGGTGAAGGACATCATCCAGGCCCTGGCGCAATGACAGCCGGACCCTGCTATACCCATGGCCCTGCCCTCTCTCACCCTTCTGCCCCACACTGCTCCCCAAAACACTCCCTGCACCGATTTCTGCTGGGTTATTCCCTGCCCCAGTCCCCAGAGGGGTGGCAGGCAGCAACCCCCAGGCCAGCTTTGCCACTGGGAGGAAGGAGCAGGATGGGGCGGATGGGATGCAGGATGATGTCCTGCTCAGAGGGGCAGCAGCAGCTCCAGCCCCCATGGGAGCACAGCGTGCATCTAGCCCCCTGCCCCTCGTCACCGTTTCCCAGTGTAACCCCTATTTATTATGGCCAGGATCTCCCAATAAAGCTCTTCTCGAACCTGCTCCATTCCCTCCCCCTCTGCTCTGTGTGCACAGTGGCTGCATCAGCCCCAACCTGCCCCCATGCCAAGCTCTGCCAGCCTTGCTGGGGCAGCGGCAGGAGACACCAGGGGACCAGCCACCCCTTAGGCACCTGGGAACATGTGAGTTCCCTGTGGATGGCAGCTTTTGAAGGAATCCCCCCTGGGTCTCGGTGAAGGGCAGATCTGAGGAGTCCTGGGAAGTTTCCAGCTATTTATTCAAAGCAGTATTGCTCGTGCTTCGTGCTTTGACCACAGAAATACCTGCTAAGTCAGGGCTGAGTCTATTCTGCAGTGTCACTGGAGGGATATCTGGGGACAGCTCTGGGAAGCTTTTCATCTCCAGGGGTGGAGGGGTGAGGGGGAAGGAAATTTGACTCTTAATCAAGATCTCTCCTCCCAGCACGGGTTGGGTGGAATTTAAGAAAGCCAGAGACCCAGCTCTTCTGTTCCAAAACTGCAGCACAGTGGGGAGGCACACCTGGCACTGGAGGAAGAGGATGAGCAAGGGACATGTAGGAAGGTCTGAACCCCAAATTGCCGTGACTCCAACCCCTTCTGCTGCTGCAAAAAGGGTGAGGGGCTGCTTTTTCCAGGGATAAAACCTCCTTTGATTTTTCGATGGGTGAGGAAACACTCTCCAAAGCAGCATCACCACAACCACCCGCTGGGTGTCAAGCGTTTGTTCCCCCTGGGAAAAGTCCACTGCCACAAGCACTGGGGCTGGAGCCACAGCGCTGACCGCTGCCTTGCTCCCAGTTGAGGCTGAAGCTGGGAGCCGGCCACGCTGCCACCACCCCATTGCCCCTGGGGGGGGTCCCATTCCCCTCACGGGGGGGGCGGGCGGCGCCAAGCCTGTGTGTGGATCAATGCCCGCGCTGAAGCGGCCCGGGGGGGCGTCCGCCCGCCGCCGGGCGTCGTCAGGAGAGACCGAGCACCGCCCCTGCGCGGGAAGCAGCGCGCGGCCCCCGCCCCGCGCGGGGCATGCCGGGATAGGGGAGGAGTAATGCGGGGGTGTGCCACGCGGCGGGCGGGCGCCGTGCGCATGCGCCGCGGCCCCTCCCCTCAGCTGCCCCCCTCACACCCCGGCGGGGCGGCGGCCCAGAAAAGCCGGCGGGGCAGGCAGGGCCACCCGCTGCTGTCGCTTCCCTCCGCTCCGGGACCCGCCTGCCCGCAGCGCCGCCCATGGCCTTCCCGCCGGTGAGGGGGCAGCAGGCGGGACACGTGCCGGCCGGCCCGGCGCCTCACGGAGCCGAAGGCGGAGGGAGGGGAGGGGAGAGGCGGCGCGCGCGGCCCCTTTGAGGCCGCCCTGTCACGTGGTTTCACACGTTGGCAGCGGTCGGGGGAGGGGGAGCGGTGCTGAGGTGATTTCCCGCCCTTCCGCCGTGCCCGGCCGTCCAGCGGGGATGGCGCCTTCTCGCGGGATCCTCCTTCCCTTAACGGAGCGGTGGAGCCCGGCCGGGGGCGGCTCAGCCTCCGCTCGCCCCCTTACCCCCCCCCCTCGGCCCCGAGGCCGGGCTCCGCTGCTGAGTGAGGCCCCGAGGGGGCGAGGGTCTCTAAGCGAGTTTCGCCTGGGGGAGCTCATCACCTGGCTCGTGCGGTCTCCAGCGCTGGAGCCGGTACTGGAGGAAGCCCAGTGGTTGCAGCCCAAAGTGGTGCCTGTGTTTGCCCGCGTCCCAGGTTATCGGGGGGGTGAAGCTGAGCTGAAGGTGCTGAGATCTGCTTTGTGATAGTGGGGCATGTTTTTGCTTAAGTGGGAGCTTGTGGTCTTGCAAGTGGTAGTTCTGAGTGTTTCTAAACTGTCTCTTTGGCATACAAAGTGAATGGAGCTGCTTTTTTTAGTCCTAAACCAGCCGACTGCAAGCTCCATGTTGTAAGGCTGGCTTTTCTTGGTGACCCAAGAGACTTGGTCCCTAAGTGTGCTGTATGGGCAAAGACAAGAGAAGACTCTTAAAACCAAGTTCTTTTTTCTTTTTTTTTTTTTTAGCCTCCAGCTAAAACCAATTAACGGTCGTTGTGGCTGCTTTTGTGGTAGTCTTAACTGCGTGTGCCGGCAGCTGGAGCGTTGGTAAGGGGCTCTAGCTAGAGCTGTGCAAAGGGTGGGAGCTGTGTTTGCTGATCGGGATCCCTTTGCTTTGCTGTAGTTTATCTTAACAGGAATAGTTTCTCTAAACCAACTAAAACCTTATTCTGTGTTGGTAATGTGCTGAAGTAGGTAGCTGTGATACTGCTTGTTTCCAAAGCTGCTTGAGTGATAGCTTAAAAATGTTTTGTTCCCCCCAAATGGCAAAAAGTAGGTGCATTGACAGGGAAACTTAATTAAAAACAGGCAGCTCGGCAAAATTGGTGGTGCTCTGAAGGCAGTGCTTCCCTTGTAAGATAATACCATTAAAATCCCTTCCAGTCTTGATTCCAGACAGGTGTGTTCAAGACCCCATCCACGCAGTAAACTGTGGGAGAGCTGGGTAAGCTTGGCCTTGCTGATGGTGAGAAAGCTGATACAGCCTAGCCTAACCCTGTTTGTGGTGGCTGGGGCGTGCAAGCTTGTTGCTTTGTTAGTGCTGTTGCTTGGTAGGAACAGTTAAAGTAATACTGCCCTTCATATTGCTGTAGCTGACTTCAGCTTGGGAAGCAAAACATACCTATAAAAAAAGGGCTTTTAGAGCTACCTTTCATCAGAGTATAGAACCATCTTGGTTTGATTATGTTGACACTGACACCATTTTAACAGCACCTTAAACTTTGAATTTTGTCTCAGGATTCAAGGCCCTCTTGGCTGTAGCTACAGTGCTGAGAACCCCTTTGGACGTCGGTGTGGTGCTGCCCCAGTGGGATTTCTACAAAAGACTTAAAAAGCAAGGGTTGAATTTTATCTGAGGTAGACGAGCCTCATCCCCTCCAGAGTTTCCCCAGGAGCTAATGCACATCTCTTCCATACTGACGGCTGAGCTGTTTAATGACTTCCCTAAGGATTAGGATATCCTAATCCTGTGACAGTGCTGTTGTGATGCTGGGGGTTCTGCCTAGCCCTGGGATTTCATTATCTGTAGGTTTGCTACAGGTGTGTCTGCCTCAGGGCTGTGGAGAGGTGCCTTTATTTCCCCTTACCCTGGACATCTTTTGGTGGTGTTTGCTGCTGCACTAGTGTATGTCGTTCCACTGACTGAGCTGCTGCAGGCTGTGTTTGTGTCTCTGGAGTGGGAGCTCCTGCAGGTAAACAGCAGGCTGCAGCTGTGGGGTTTGCTTAGGGCTGATGGCATGGGAACTCCAGAGACCTGACCAGTCACTGTGCATTGGCTGCAGGCTTCTCAATGCAGAGACAGTACACAAGAGCTATCTACCATGGTGGTAAGGTTCATTGCTTGTCTTTCTGTTACTCTGGGGGAGTGGAAGCTCCTTTTATTTCAAGTCAAGCGTGGCACTCCCAGTGTCTTTTGTTTTGAGTGCTGGAGGTGCCTGGAGCCTCACAGTGCCCTCCTTGAGGGAGTGTCCTGGGAATGCATCCTCATGCTTGGACATGGGATCTTGGCTAAGAGTTTGGCTGAGCCAGGGTAAGATAGACTGTATTCCTGTCTGAGATTCACCTTGCTGTGTCTGTGTGCAATGCTTTTTGGGTCTCTTCACATGTACCACAATGATTTAACCTGAAGCTGCTAAATTGTTTGCTCTGTGTGCCTACTGCAGGGAACTGAATTGCCTTCCTCATTTGTTTCTGATCTAGGAACATCCCTAGAGACTTAGCTCTTAAACGGACACTGGGTGTCTTACCAGGCATCAGGAAGCAGTGTTTGACTCCTGATGACTTTAACTGACCTTTCTGCTGGATCACACTTCTGTATAGATTTGTTTATCCAGTGGCTGCACTGATAAAATGGTGTCCTCTCCTCTGGGTTGGGATTGTGTGCTGTAGCAGGCAAGACTGATGGAGAATGGCTGTTGTTGGGTCCCTGGTTACACCCCAGTGTTTCACACAATGTGCTAGGTCATTGCTGGGGACTGTGGAAGGAGAAGGACCCACCAGTTTCTCCTGGACTGGTGCCTCAGTGGAAGCAGAGGGGATCACCAGCTCTGAGCATGGGCTGTAGCTATAGTTGCTGCTGTGTGGAGGACTTCTAGAGAAGCCTGCAAAGGCAGTGTGTGTTTAACTATTGCAAAATCCTTCAAGATGGAGAATCGAAAGCTAATCCTAGCTGGGCTCAAGAGTGCTCCTTTGCTTGTCTTGGCTTGGGGATGCAAGAGTGGAGCTGGTTGTGGAGAATGCAGCTTCAGGTGTGACATTTCCCTTTGCTTTGGTATAAACTCTGTTGAGACTAAAGGATATGGGCGTATTCTCAGCTACACATTTGCGGACTTTCCACTGGACTGTCCAGGCTGCTGAATCGTTTGGGCCCTGCATGCTTTGAAGACCTGCAGAGCTCTTCTCAAAGGAATATCTTTCTTAGGGGTCCAGGGAGGAGGGCGAGCTTTACCAGGGAAGGTACAGAGATATGACCCACTCCCTGAAAGGGATTGGATGCCAGCTCCTGTGTCCAGGATGCTTGCAGTATTTTTGGGCTATCCTTAACAGTCTTAAGGTTAAATGCTCTGTAAACAGAAGACATTTTTGTGAAAATGCTTTGTCGCTGTACTCTTACTGTTTTCTATTCTTGTTTGTAGCAGAACTGGTGCTGCCAGTTGTGGGAAGCATCAAATGCTAAATGAACAGGAACGGGTCAGGCATTTGCTGCTTGCGTTTATTTTTGTCTTGCTAGCACAAACTTCTAGGGAAAAGCTTTGCCTCCTCCTGCTGTAAGTGGTTCTTTAGCAGTAACGGGAGTAGAATATGGAGTTTCACACTTGTGCCAAAGCAGCCTGATATGGCACTTATTAAAGATGACCGGCAATATTTTCTTAAATTGAGCTTCTGTACTCCTCAGCTGCTTTTTATAAAGATGACTTAAAGCTTTCACTGCCTGTTTCCTCTTGCCTGAAGCTTGTTTTCAGCCCTACCTGTTTTTACACTTGGCTTGTAAATGCTCCTGGTTTGTCCCAGGACCTTATCTGTGGGTCAGCTGAGCCTTTCAATAGATGTTAATAGCCTTAAACGGGCTGAAATCCTGAATCAATTGTTCAGGTTCTGCCTGAAGGCATTGTGTGAGTTGACAGTTCAGTAGCTTTCTCCTGCTGCTTCCAGGACAGTGGATTATTTTTTTTTTTTAGCGACATGGTGGGGGGGAAGCTCTTTGTGGAGAAAACTGTTGGATCAGATGTTATGGCAATAAAACTGCTCAACACGACAGGGTTAGTGGGGGGGAAATGCAAGTCCTATACTTGCTGAGCTAAAGTCCCCATGTCCATGTGAAATTCAGTTTAGACCTGCCTTCTGCCACATCTTTCATATGGGAAAGATCAGTAAGGGATGATTTGAAAGTATAACCAGTTTGGTGCTTCAGGCTTGCTAGTGGGTGAAGCGTTAGGAGAAACATGGGAGAGGTCAGGCCCAAAACTCTTGCAGGATTGCATCCAAAAGGTAGATGTATTAAATGCCTGCATGACAAGTACAAAGGGCTCAATTTAGAGCTGTAGACTTCTGTGTGTCTTGGAGTAGCAGGGGCTTGTGTGCCAACCTTGTTGCTATTCAGTTCTTTGAATTTGTCTCTAACTCTATTTGTTTAATGGTGAGGGTTCTGCTCTGGAGGCCAAGACTGGCAAGCTTGTGCCTTCCTGCTCTTCTCTTTAATGTGGGTCTTAATTGATAGTGATACCATTTGTTCAGCATGTTCAGGAGCAGAGTTCTGCTGCAGTGGCTTTTGGATGGCAAGAAGACCTGCCTTTGGTCCAAAAATGCTGGTTAGAGATTAAGTTGAGCAGCTTCTAGATTGGCAGAGGCTTGAATGTTGTGCAGCTGTGTTGAAACAAGCCTGGATGTGAAAGTGGCTTGCAAGCAGGGTTGGGGGAAGCAACTGTTTTGCTGGTTCTCTGGACCAGCACCAGGAAGCAGGAGGGGTTTGATTTGTTTCATACAGAGGAAGCTTTACAGAAGCTCTGGTTATTTAGGGTGGTCTCAAAACCTTGACTCTAGTAGATCAGTGCTTGTGGAGGGTTGTACTAAAGCAGAGGGCTTGGAGTAACCTGCCTTTGTGGTTAGGAACTGCTACCTAAAGGGAAGATTGGGATTTGCTTCTCTGCCTTTCCAAGGGACACCTCAGGATGCAGGGCTATGTTTGATTAGCTGGGAAGCCATGCTTTTTCTGCAAGCCTGTTTTCTGAAGCAATTGTGTGGCTGCTGACTTGAGCCATTCCAAGATGATGTTCAGAGCTCCCAAACATAGGTGGTAAAGTGAGCCTTGCTCTCTGCTGTTGTGCACAGGAGTTTCTTGTGGTGGCTGCCTTGACCATGAGCATCCTCCTTGTTCCTCAGTGTCAGGAGGCTGATTCTGGGGGGAAGGTGCATGCCTCTGTTAATCAGATATCTACTTCAGTGTTGTGATGTGGAGAAAAGCAGTAGGGGAGCTTGTGCTGGCAACCAAACTAGATTGGGTGATGTGGCTATTAGTCTAAGGTTCATACTAGCTGTGGTGCACCAGTACCTGTTTGTGACTGGGGCAGTTCTGGTCTGATGTGCTGTGCTGACAAATTGCTGACCCGTTTGCTTAACTGTTTCTTTAATGCCAAGAATTGTACTTGAGTGTTGCTAAGACCTGGAGCTAAAGCTAATCTGAGTATTGGAGGCAATCCAGACTTTCAACAATGTGTTGAAAGCAGAGTGGTGAGTACTAGTCTGTTTAACATGAATACTTCTTTTTTACCAGAAAGAAGATACTGGGAGGAGTGTAAAAGACTGCAGGGATAGCCTGGATGCCCCTGCACTTTCCACTTGCAGCAATGCAGATATATTCCGCCGAATAAATGCAATGTTGGACAACTCTTTGGATTTCAGTGGAGTCTGTACCACGCCTGTCACAAAGAGCAAACGTGATGTCCTGCCAGGTAACATGTTTGGCTGGGTTAAAGGTGAGCTTTTGCGGGTCTGGGGCTGATGGAAGGCAGGAGTTGCTTGGTGGGACCTGACGAACATGTGGTGGTATAGTCCTCAGTGGTGTGGTAGTGTGCGTGTGATCGTAGAGGTGCTTGGAGTCAGGGTTTGTGTTCTTCTGGTACTGGAGGCTTTGTTTCTGTGCCTGAAATGGATAATCCAGATATTCCCTGGCAGTGTGGAGGTTCTGGGGAAGGCTTGCTTAAGCTCCTTGTGATGCTGTGGGTCGCTGTGTGGGCAAGATGTGAGCTCTTGCTGCCTGACCTGCCAGCTTCTGGTGTAGATAGTTCCAGCAGGCTCCTCTAGCCTGCCTCTGCTGGATGCAGGATCAATCTGTTGATGGTTAGTATGTCTGACTTGCTGCGTGTGTTGAAAATGTAAAAGAATTTTGAATAACTGTGTTTGCTACAGGTCAGTTAATTGTGTATGTCAGAGCACAGCAAAGCAGTACATGTAGGTGAAGACTTTCTTGCAAAGCAAGCTTGGTATTATGAAATCAGTGCTGCAAGTTCTTGCTTCCCACAGGCTGAGGGGAGTGGGCATAGTCTGCTGTCTTGCACTTGATGTGCCTCAAAACAGAAGGCTCTGTGCCAAAGTAAAGAGTGTTGGGTCCAGTCTTATTTTTATGCCAGTGAAGGACATGCTTTTGTCCCTTTACAGTAGGCAATATCTGCCAGTAAATATACCTGCCTGATGTTCCTCTTGCCAGTGTACTCCTATGCAGTGGTATTTGTGCCAAGGATTTGGACACTTGAATTGCTGTTGCTCCTCCAGCCTCTGAATTATAGGGTCAATAAACACTTTGGCCATTATTGGAAAATGACCCTCTGGACTTGTCCCAAAACAAAGTGGGAAGGGAAAAACCTCACCAGATGGTGACCTTGCAGCCTGCTGTAGGTGAAGCTTTCTCTGCAGTCCCTTGGAAACAGGGTTGTCTTCTGCTAGTGGTTAATCTTGAGTTTTAATCAAATGGATGTCTGGGCATCCTGTGGGGCTGTTTGATGCTTATACTGTGCAACTTTGTTCTGGACTAGCAAAATGACTGCTACTAGATGACTTACAGTGCAGCTTAATCTCCCGGGTATTTGAAGGGTTTAGCACTGTGGACGAGGGGCTGATCTGGCCACGTGATCCTGTGCTGGCATTGCAGAATTGCCAGAGGAAGTGAATCGTTTGCTTCGAGGTATGGATCTATAGCTGTAGCATCGCTTGAAATGTGCGTAGTAAAACGGTATTGGAGGATATGCTGGCTACTCCTGAGCAGTTGCATAGTGAATATTAACTAATTCAGGTCAGTGGCGTGGTTAGTGGTGCATTTTTAGAGATTTGCTGTTGTACTGAGCTGTTCAGACTTTTTTTGTCCCTTGGCACGGTAGTAGTCAGTATTGTATCTGATCTTGATGCACTGGAAGCATAAGGGAGGAGTAAACCTAAGTATTTTCCTTTATCTCCTTACATTGAGCTCATGAAAAAGGTTTTTTTCTGGCTGCCTTGTTGAAATCTTAGCTATAGCCCTTCATGTTCTGTGTATGATTTGAAATGAGTGTGTTCCCTAATTAAGTTTCAGCTTACTTGCTGAAGTTAACATTATTGATAAAGGAGCCATCCCTGTCCACTAGAGCAGATTCATCCTGGGAAGATGTGGGTTAGTTCTGGGTTTAGAGCTGGCACATCAATTTTAATTTGCAGTACTGTCTTCCAGATTTCTAAAGCTCTTCTTTGAGGGACTGTGGTATTCACCTGGCAATGAAAAGAACCTGCTTACTGACCTGCTGCATGTAAATCTCTGCTTGGTCTGTCAGTTACTGTGATGTTTCTAATGAACATTTGGAGCAGAGGGTCTTGCTGGGTGTGGAACTACTGAGAAGTGGTGACTTGATTGGAAACTAGGTGAATTTCCCTTAAGTGTTGTTAAACAGTTTGTGTTTCAGGCTGTCATTGAGTAACTTCTATGGAAGACCTCTTGAAGGACAAGTACAATGGGACTTGCATGTAAAAAAGGGAGGCAAACATTATTTCTGCTGCAGGGCAACCAAAGTTTGTGTTTTTTGGGATATCCTAAGCAGCTGCTCTTCTTCCTGATGTAGAAGTTGAGGCCAGCCTCACATGTGAGTGCTGGCTGCTTGCATAGCCACTTGTACAGCATGGGGACCCTGCTCAGCTTTAGTTAACCTGACACGAGGCTTGTATTAGATCTCTTGTGCAATGGTACAGATGCTTGTGATGGCATGAGGAAGAGGCTTGCTTGCTTCCCAAAGGATGCTAAGCAATGCTGAGCCAGGGCTAGGAAGTGGCTGCCTTGGGTGCCCTCACCATTTAGGCTAATGGCAACGTGTGATCTTTCAGAAGGTGCCTCTGGGCTATACAAGAGACTGATAGTGTACAACCTGAGCTACCCTGGCCAGGCCAGCAGTTATCAGACATAAATATGTGAATGAGTCAGCATGTGCCAGTGCATCAGCAGTTTGGAGTTACTAGTCTACTTGGAGTCCCAGCCTTGTTTTGTTAGCATCAGTTAGGACCTCTCAGCAGGTAATGAGGGCCTGAATGCAGCAGTCCTGCAAGCTTTCTTCTGTCTCTGGATCAGAAAAGTGCATGAGCTGCTTCTACTTAATGTATTGCTAATGAGCATTTTCTCCATGAAGAAGCTGGCACTGTCAGCAAGGTTGTGAATCCTAGGACAGCTGTGATATGCAAATGGGGAGGTGCTTCGGTGCTTGGACCCTGGCCTAGGTTGTGGCAGACTTCTGCAGAAATTCCTGCCTGGTGGCTGTCAGGCTGAGCATCTGAATATAATGCAGCTGACTGCCCCCTGTACTGGGCAGATGGTTTATCCCAAAGCAGGCTGTTGAAGCAGTTTACCATGCTTTTGAGTGAAAAAGATGAGACTTTGCAGGACCAGTGTCTTGCCTTCAATCAGCCTGGCTTCTGGGTAGGTGACCAATGGAGCAAAGACCCTTGATCTCACGTGGTCTTGTCACTGCTCTGAGGTAAATCACTTCTGAACAATTTTGTGAGTCTGTGGTGCTTTAACTCAGTGCAGGAACAATTTGTGTATTGCAGTTAGGCTATATTATCATGAAACTTGATGGCTTGGGCAATCTCAATGAGCCTGGAGACCCATCCTTAATGTAGTAGCTATAACAGGTGAAAGGTCTGTCTTTTTACAACTTAAACTCTTTTGGTGGGAGAGCTTGTGGAAATAATTGTACTTCAATCAATTCATGGTCCTTCCAGCTTTTTCATTGTCTTCCTCAGGTCAAACTAAATTTATCCTGGATTGGACTTGTGTTTAAGAAGCCCCTTTCAGCATTAAGAGGATTACATGTGGTAGGGAAGGGATGGCAGAAGTTCATGACCTTTCACTAATGCTATTGGGGAAACACGTGTGAAGACACCTTACTTGGTATGATGAGGTGCACAGCAAGATGATGCTGATGAGATCAGTACAGCAGCAGTCTGAGCAATGTGAGAGAACGAGCTTATTCAGCAGTCCTGGATCAACACAGTTGGAGAGCTATCCAGAGCTGTGTGGCAGAAGGGACTGCCACTGCAGATTTAGCTTGCCATACCTAATGTTAAATATCTGTAAAGATCAGTTTGCAGTTAATGATAATCCTTGGTGAAGTTAGTTGCCTTGTCAAAACGATCTGAGTTGTCAGGCCCAGCCTGACCACTGCCGCAGTGGTTCATGGGTGCTGGCTCCAGGAGTTCCCCAAGCACTAGGCTTAGGTTGCTAGCCCAAACCAAAGGGTACAGTGCAGCAGTGTGGTGAAAGCTGTAATTGTAGAACCTGTCTCATAGCTTCTGGGACAGGATCGCATGGTGCTTCAAAACACCTGCCTTTGAAGCAGGTTCAGCCTTCTCTGAAAAAAGGCATAACTGCCTCAGCAAGGTTGTGTGTAGTGCAGACATGAACCATTAGTGGTTTTTTAGTGTCATGTTGGAGGTGGGAGAGAGAATGTGGCCTTGATAGAGGCAGGAGTCAACATCTACCACCAGCTCAGCTCCTGCCAGTGATGGAGTGCAGCCTGTCCTTGAGAAACTGCTTCACAGAGAACATTGTTCTCTTCTCCCAGGTTTAAAGCTGATCCACATGTTCATCATGGGTCTGAATGAGACTGAGCAAAGTCAATTACTTGAGGGAGCAGGTAGTTTTTGTCAGGCTTTAAAGCTGGGCCTTGCTGTGGGGAAGTTGCTGGTATCAGATTTTAAAAAAATAACCCAACCCTAAACTGGCTTTTGAAATCATCATCCTGTTCTGTAGGCATGATTTCTAAGTAGAACAGTGAGTAAAGCTCCTGCTTTGGTTCTTGCATGCCCATTTACTCACCTGGCTAAACTGACTGGCTTCAACTGAAGGCAATGCTGGCTTAAAACAAATGGTTTGCAAGGATTGTAGGTACCCTAAATGTCCCAGCAGCACTGATCTTTCCTTTCATTAAGCTCTGCTCACTTAACTGAGATAAAGCAGCCATTATTTTGCTCTAAGTTGACAGTCCATTGTGTGAAGAAATGGGAGATGCTTAAGCGACTTCCTGTGGATGGGAGTGGCTTAAGGTGCCAAGTTCACTGTGAAGGCTGTTAGTTGTGGCCCATCAGGTCCTAATGATTCTCAGTGGCTGCTCTATTTAAGGAAAATTGAAGGACAAATGCAAAACCAGACTAGCTGATGTCTAAATTGGCTTACTGTTTGCTCTCAGCTGCAGTCAATGACCTATCACTTGTTTAGCCACCCAAAAAGTCCCCTCTAGTATAATGTAAATTCCTGTGCCCTGCAGCCATGAGGAAATAAGCCAGACAGTGCTAGATGCAGCTGACCTAATGTGTGTGGCCTTGCATGAGGGGACAAAATGTTATAAAACAGAGACTCAAAATGTAGCACTGCTTGCCTGGAGTGCATGGGGTTAATGGGGTTCCTGAGGCAGAGCAGAGCTCTGCTCTGTTAGCAGGAGTTCACCTGGAGCTGGCAGCTGGGAACAATTCTGCTTGCCCCAAATAAATGCTGTATGCCAGGAATGCACTTGCAGAGTGGTGAAATTGAATACCTGTGCCCCAGAAGAGGTGCATGGCTACTGCCTTTGGTTTTGGCCTTTTTATTTTAAGTGTCACATTAATAGGTGTTTTCCTACATTGGTACAATGCTTTTCTGTACTGGAAAGTAGCTCTAGTAAATGTTTGTTTTTTCATCAGATCTGCAAATGGAGGCAGATTGTGGTGTTCTGCAGACAGCAGGGACTTGGCCTTGAGCTGTTGCACTCTGTGGTGGTCACAAATTGGATGGTGTAGCTGAAGATCCATCAAGTTTCCTGACAAAACGTGCTCTGTCATTCAAGTTTTGGTGCTATAATCCCGTGGCAGTCTCTCTTTTGGAAGAGGTAGACAGAGCAGCAAGGCTGGTCACAGTGCCCTCTTCCTTAGTTTAAGTAGTTGTTTGCCAGCTGTTCCAGTGTCTGTGGTAATGGGAATAGGGCAGACTTCTTCATCTGGCTGTGAAATGGGTTGTGCAGCAGCAAGTGTTTCTACTTGAGGAATCTTTCAGATTACAGGGAAGATGCTTAGTTGTGTATCAAAACTTCTTGTAACTAGCAGGTTTATGCTCAACAAGCTTTGCTAAGACCCTGATGATCCCCACTGTACTTTTGGGATACAATTGGCTCATCCTCTAAAAGCTTTCAGTTGAGATGTGCTGCTTTAGTGTGCAAAATGTACTTGAGAAGCTTAATTTTCAGGGATGTGCTTCCCAGCCTTTACAACTGGAGGTGTAAAGGGGTGTGAAAGGCAAAACTGTTTCTGCTGTGAGCTGCCTTCCTGTTTGTGGTGTGAAGGCTGCAGGAATGCTGGCCTTGCCTCTTCTCTGCGTTTCATTTGGAAGTTCAGCCTTGGTCAGAGCTCTAGTTCACAACATAGCTGCACACAGAGGTGAGTCTGGTTTTGTCATTGAACAGAGTTTACAGCTGTTGTGCTTATTTTTCCCCTGCTCTGTACACTCAGGGGCCTCTTTCTTGGAGGGGTTTCCTCTGTATTTGGGCTCTGCTAGAAATTAGCATGTGGGAGCAAAGGGAGACCTCTTCATGGCTGTGGAGGTGGTGGGAGTGGGATCTAGCTTACTTTGTTCATGTTTGCTTGACCATTCTGTTTCCTTCTTTCTCTGTATTTTTCCAGTTAAGATAAAACCCATTTGCTGGATTTTTAGCTGGCTTTGCAAATGGCCTAGGTCTGGAGGGCTCAAATATCTGAATGTCTCTGAGCTTGATTGAAGCATCAACTTTCAAGACTGATGGCACAGATGCTGGTGCCATGGGATGGGGACTGGATCACACTCTGTTCTCCCCATGCTACCTTAACCCACCTGCCACAAACTGCCTGTGGATCACAGCTCCTGGTGCCAGTCCCTGCTTGTCCCTTCTGTGCAGGCTGAGGCTGTAATTTTCTAAATATTTTCCTGTTTCAAATGCCTGGTTGATGCAGCCACACTGCATACCAGATCAGGGGAATGAGCCAGGCTTAAAACTAACTCCCTGTGGCTTGGTTTTAACCAGATCAGCTCCCCAGCCCAGCTTCCTGTGTGGAAACTAATCTGCCTAAACTGGTGTAAGTGGGGATGGAGTGCTGGGGTGGGGACAAGTGGCTGGGGCTGTAGCTTGTGTAAGCTGTCTGGGCTGGTAGGGTTTAACTGCAGGTTAAGAACTGAACTGTGTGGAGATGCTTGTCTTTAAGAAGCCTTTGAAATGTCTTAAATGCAGTGCTAACACTTGAAGGCAGAAAAACGCAGCTTTTTTGCCCAAGCAGTATGGAAAGTTGTCCAGCCTGTGCTGTGTCCTGGCTCCAGGGATCTCCTGAATAGACAGGAGGATGTCATCCAGGAGAGCTGCCTGCTCTGAGACGGGGACAGGAATGTTTCACTGTGGGCTTTCTTCTCATGATGCTGTTGAAATCAAACCTTACCGGCTCAGGGGGTGGGAGCTCAGTCTCTCTTAAACACTCGGGCACAAGCCCAGCACAGTGTGGCTCCCTCTGCCAGGATGGTTGGCTTCCAGTGGCAGCTCCAGGGAAAAATCCAGGTTGGAAAGACTCATGCTGGTTCTTGGGGCTTGGAAAAGTCTGTGACGAAGTATTTGGGCTGGACTGTGTCAGGTTGCAAAGTGAAATTGTTTAATATTTTGTAGACATTTACTTATTCATAACTTGAGGTTATGACTCTGTAGACTGAATTTTTGTAGGAAATTAATTCTTCCTGCCCTAGTAGCCTATTATTTTTGTCTGCCTTCAACAGTTGATTGCTTTGTAACAAATTTCCAGACTTGGAATTTTAAAAAAACTATTCCAGAAATCTGTTTAAATTCTAGTTAAGCTGCTGTTTTTCCTTGATGACCATTACCTGTCTTTCAGTGTGGCTGGGAGTGTTAAAGGGGGAAGCAGGCTTGTGCTGGCTGTTTGCTTCAGGTGGGAAAAGGCCTAATTAAAAAATGCTGGTTATCTAAGCAAATACTACTCTGTGCTTCAGTAGTTGTAACTGAATTGCAGGAGCTTGTCTTTAATACAGATTGAAGTCATCAGAGGGAAACATAGATCTCTTGAACTTGAATCTGATTGGGATCAATTAAGCAAAACAGCTTATTTCCTGAAAAATGCACATAACTGGGCAAAATGTGGCTGGATGCTGTGAAGTGAGTGCTTCCTGTAACTGATAAATCTGTTCACTATTTTCCTTGTTTCTTCAGTGGTGGGTTTCATCCAAGATCTTGGATCCAGGTGGGATTCAAGTTCTGCTGTCTGTCAATGTTCTGTTTGTGTCCATGCTCCCTAGAAGATGAAACTTGGAGGGAATTAATCTTGAAGACGGCATAACGCCTAGCAAGATCCTGGTCCCCAAAGGGAAGGTAGCCTCCTACTGCCAGGGGTCTGGGCTAGAGTGTGGCACTTCTGCATTTTCATAAACACAGAAATGTTACATATGCATATGGGCAAGTCATGGTTGCTGTGGGAACTGAGTAGTCTGAGCAATATGCCTTTATCCTCTCCTCCCTACAGCTGCATTATAAGTGTTTTTAGGGCCTGTCCAAAACAAGCAATCTGAAAACTATGCTGGAAGAATTAATGCAGTGAAATTCTGTGCTGAAGATGCAGCATGATGCTTTTGGAGGAATATTTGATGATGTTACAGGTGCTTGATAGTAATGTGACTGAATTGGTACTACAGCTTTTTCTTCCTACTCCCCTAGTAGTACTAGTAAAAACACCCAACCCTGGTGGATGCTATTCTGATGAAGTGCTGTGGAGGAGGCTGCAGCTGGGAGGGGTGAAGGCAGCATGCTGCCAGCAGGTATAGCTCTAGCTGCTCTCATCTTGACTGCAGTGCTTCAGCCCCCTTGCTGTCATCTGGGAATGTTGGTGCTTCCCAGATCACCATGGGGCAAAGGTGTGGCGTCCTGCTTCTGGTGGCTGCAGCAGCCTGTTTCTCATGTAGGGTGCCACCAGCCATTGCCTGGACTTTGCTAGGTCATGGGCAACGAAGTGGCACAGGATGTGGAAAAGGAGGCCAGGAACACTGTCAGGCTGTCTGGGGTGGCTGGGACTGCACATGAGGGATAACGTGACAGGCTGGAGTCACTGCAGTGCCTGGCTGAGGAGCCGGGAGTGGTGTGTGTGAGGTGTACATCTGATGGCACAGTGGGAGGGTGTGGGGGCAGGGGGAGGAGGAGGAGACAGCTGCTGCTGCTTGGTATCTGGCTTATAAATGCCCTCTGACTCAGATTTTGGGTAACACAGCTGAGCATCTTGTGGTTTCAACAGCCCCCAGATCCCCACATTAAACTGGAATTCTTAGACTATGAACCTGCTGTGTTTCCTTAGGCTGTTGGCACAGGCTTAAACAGAGGTGAGAATCTGGTGTCTCAAGTACTGTAAGCTTGTGAACACCCTGCAGGGGAGGGGAGGGCTGGGAAGCAGGGGGACCAGGCAGGCGGAAGGTAAACAGGCCATGAAAAATTCCTGATGTGAAATGGGTCCTGTGCTCCAGCCAGTCCTCCTCTTCCTGCACCAGCATGGTGTGCCTGCTTAGGCTGGACCTGGGATAATGGGCTTCTCTCTGGGTAGTGGGGGGGGTTTGAAGGTTATCCTTGTTACTCAGTGGTAAACAATGCAGAGTCAGTGAGGCACGGTGGCCAAGTTGAACCAAATAGATTATGCTAGCAGAATTGTGAAGCTTTGCATTGGGCTCTGAACTGGAGCCAGCAGCTGGAGTCTGTCCAGGACTAAAGTGTTTTTTGGGTTTTGTGGGTGGAGGGAGGCGGGGACAGGAGAGCTGGGTAGCACTAAAACTGTCTGCTCTGTCGCTGCTGCTGCTATCATCGTTGCTGGGGGGATTGCTGCCTCAAGCCTGTCGTCTGCCGTGCCGTATTGTGGAGCCCTGCTTTTGTGCTGCCTGCCTCCCTTGACTTACTGGAGCTGCACCTCTCTCCTCCTGCCTGCCGTCTTTTGGGGGAAATCTTATCCTTTCTTCTTACCTTTATTTTGTAAGAGCTGATGCAGTTCTCTTGCATGGCTGAGTGACGTCACTGTCAGCACAGTAAGCATCAGCAGCCTGGTCACATGCTGACCCAGTCAGTAATGCAGACGGGATAGGAAGGTGGAGGGGCTGAGGGGGGTGGGGGACTGGTTTCTGGACATATGGTAGCCCTCCCTTTTGGGGTGCAACTGCTAGTTGCAGAAGCCGTGGCTTCAGAGCAGCACGAGACCTGGCTCGGGGCTTAACGCTTCGGAAAACTCCTTCTTTAAAAAGAAAAAAGCAGCCCTGAACTCTCAAGCTTCTGTTTGTTCTCAATCTGAGCAGACTTCCAGGACTGTGAAGAAGCAGTGGCAAGCAGGATGCTTTTCCCCACGTCCACGCAAGAGTCTTCCCATGGCCTCCCAGACACCAACGATCTGTGCCTTGGCCTGCAGTCCCTCAACCTGACAGGGTGGGACAGACCCTGGAGCACCCAGGACTCTGATGCTGCAGCACAAACCAGCACACAGTCCGGTGAGTCTGCTGACACACACAGCAACAGTTGTTGGATTCCTTTAATTTTTTTGGCCAATTTAAAGCTAATGTGGAGTGATTTGCTTGTGTAACAGGGTGCTGGCAGTTACTGATGGGAGCTTCTCAACCCATAATGCTTGTGTAATGTGGTAGTTGAGTTGGGGAGGCTGTGGCTGACTGTGCCACAGCCCCCTCTGCTCTGCTGCTAGTTCACTGCAGACAAGAAGTGCCCAGGCTTATCTTTTGCTTGGTGCTGTAATGCTGGTGGAGGAACAACCTCACTGAGAGAGCAGAAATCCTCTCCCTGCATTTGGAGGGAGTGGGTGGGGGATGTGGTGTCAGGAGGCTGAACATGCTGGGTAGGAGTGAGGCTGAACTTTGCTCCAGCAGCCTGAGAAAATCCCTGGTGGCAGGTAGCTCTGCAGGTGGGGGCAGGGGGTGTGCTTGCAGAGGGACCCCTCTGCCCAACTGTAAAAGTCCAGGCAGCACCACTCATTCCCGTGCTACAGCAGCGGCAGCGCTGCCTGCTGAACTCTGCCTGTGGGGTGTGGTAGGTGCAGCTGGCACCTGACTAACAACTTCAACTGGCAGCTCACAGGCTGGGTGGAAGACTTGGAGGGATCCTTCTCCACTCCCACGTTTGACTAGAAATAGCGGTCTGTGACTAGCTGGAGGAGATGCAGTGGAATGGCTTCTTGTTTTAACTCTTTTGGTCCAGCACAAACCTATGTGATTGCAGGGTGTGGGCTTGCAGCCACATGCTGCTGGCTGATTTGCCCTTCCCCCTCAATCCTCTCTGGTTTGGTTCTAAAGCTGTGATTGTATGGGGAGTTTTTGGGGTGCTGGGTGCTTTGCCTGGAGTGATGCAGGGTTCAGTTAACTCTTTGAGAGGCACCAGCCTTCTCTGTAAAATCACTGGAGGAGAAAGGAGTGCTGTATGTGCAAACTTAATGCTTCTCTGGCCTGATGACAGAGCAGGGGGTGTAAAACACAGGAAAGAGTTAATTTCCTAGGCTTTGAGGGCTGTAAAAAACAGTTTCACAAATGGTAGTGTGTTCGTTCAAGTATCAGTCCGTGGAAAGATCTAGTGCTTTGGCAGAGTTTGTACAAGTTCAGCCTGGTTGCTACAGAAACTCATCCCTTTATAGCAGCATGCTGCTGCTTTGTTGAAAGGGTAGTGCATCTCTGCACAGACTTGGGTGACACAGGAGGCCCCAGGCGTAAAGTTGTTGCTGACAGGAATGTAGATAGCTTCTGGGGTGGGCTGGGCAGTGTGATTTGCCCATATAGGTGTTTGTGGGGGCAAGGGGGTGCTGTCAACCACCTCTAATGTCCAGGGGATGCTGCCCTCTGGATAGGAAGTACTTCTGGGACAGAGCCCTGAATGTTGCTGCATGAATTGTAAAACAAAATAAATAAAAAAAATCACTTGTGGGGTAGTAGAGATTGAAATGGCAGCTTCCTTAGCACAGCTCGCTTGAGTTTCTGTATTTGATTTCCACAAGAGTTGGTGTGCAGGCCCTAGCACAGGCACTTGGGGTATGCTTGCAGTCAGGCTGCAGTAGCTTTACCAAGCCTTGCTGTGCTCCAGCACGTGGTCCTGTGGGCTTCCCCTAATGAACCAGGGAATACCACACACTCAGTATCTGTCATCCTTTTGTTGCTAGGTGAAACCTTGAAGGAGGAGGGAGAAATGGAAGTTACTAGTGTGCAGTGGGCTGAACAGGTGCCTTGTGCTGTGCACTGAGCCCCTTATGGTTGTTGGCAGACTATGGGGCACTGAACCTGTTATAGGATCCTTAATGTAAAGAGTACAGTTAAAGCAGGCAACATCCATACGGAATGCTCCTGCTGCTAACAACCATGACACCCGCAGCTTGGTGCACAGTGGTGCTGCAGAACAAGGGCTGTCACACAGAGGCGGCTGCTCTGTGCGGATGTCCCAGCCCCACCTGATCCACTGTAGCAGTCTCCAGCGCTCTCTTGGCCAGCTTCCTGCCAGGCTGCCTTGGCAGAGCACGGATGTCTCTGCAGTGCTCTGGCAGGCAAGCAAGTAGTGCTCACACAAGCCTGTGGTAGGCTTTGCACCTCACAGGTTGGGTGGTGGGGCCAGGTAGACACTGGTAGTGGTGGAGGTTCACTTTCACAAATTAAGGGGCTTGTGGTTTTGGGAGGAAGATTCAGTTGAAGATGATCTGAAGGTGCTCTGGTGACCTCCCTGTTTGCAGAGGGTGTATCTGGTGTCAGGTGCCCCCGCTGACTGCAGTGCATTGTGCTGGAGCTTCTGCCTGCCGCAGAGGCCTGGGAAGAGCTGTAGAAAGGATCTAACCTCAAGCAGTGCCCTGGGCTCAGGTGATCTGCTCCTATTGGGTGTTTGTGACAACTTGTGCTAACAGCTGCTGGAAGATGGCACCCAATACTGTCTGGAGAGGCCTGTTTCCTCACTTCTCGCTCCTGGCAATTCTCTTCAGTACACAAAGCAGGGGGGATGGCTGGGGTGTAAATCCAGCCCAAATGCAGCTGTGCTGTTTCTGCAGAGGAGCCTCTGGCCTTTAGAGGCTGTGCAGAGGGTCTAGTGCTATATGGCTGGGGGTGTCAGGGTCCTGAGGCCACATTCTCCTCTTCAGTCCCACCCCTCCTTTCTTGGGCGTGTGGCAGCTGGGCTAGGAGTGCTCCCTGGTCTGGGCTGCTGTTACTCCTGCTCAAAGAGCTGTGGGGATGATGTACACTGGCTCGAGAAGTGAGAGGAGCTGATAGCTGTGCGCAGCTGATGTACTGCTTCAGCCTGCCTACAACCTCTCATGTCTGCAGAACCTCATCTTTCCTTCTTTCATAAGGGCCCTGGAGTGGTCATGCAGAGCTCCTTAGCAGGGGAGATCTTGTAGTTCAGGAGTGTTTTCTGACAGGCTGTGAAACAGTCCTCTCTGGGTGGCAGAGGAGTGTCTGAAAGCTGTATGGATCTGAGGAGTCAGCAGATGCCAGTGCTGCCAGGAGGCCTAGCTGTGCTGTAACAGAAAGAGGGAAGATGTGGACAGGGTGCTGCTGTGTCCAGAGGTTCCTGATGTGCAGTGCTGAGGCCTGGGAGGGTGCAGCTGGGGTCTCCATCAGGGTGTCCTGAGAGCAGGTGAGGCTGCATTGGTGCTGGGCTGTCTCTAGGTTCTTCCCTAAGGAAGGGATGGCGCTGCCAAGCAAAGCTGTTGCGCTGCTGGTGCCCAAGCATTTGGAAGGTTCCAGCAGTGACTCAGCTGTGCGGATCCATGGGGAGATGGCTGGGGATTTTTTTTGCATTTCCACCCTTCCAAAACAACCATCTAACAGTCAGGCTAAAAATATTGCTAATGGGGTCCCCTGCTGTACCTGTGCTCAAGTACTGATGAGCTGGGACCTCCTCTCCTGTCTGTGTAGTCCTTGCCAGTGTGTAGATTTTTGAGCCTGGGAGGGACCCTTGACTGCAAACCCTTCTGGTGTCACCTTGCATTCCCAGGGGCAGTGTCACCATGTAGCTTGGTGCAGTGGCATCAGGTAGGTGCCTGCTGCTGGCTGGATCTGTGCTGGAGGAGGCTGGAGAACAGCGGGGCTGGTTTGTACACTCTGATCCTGCTTGTGTCCCTGCTTCTTGAAGGGCTGCTGAACCCCTTGCACCCAGGCAAGGTTATTTGTAATGAGTTTTCCTTCTGGGCCTGGCTCTGTAACACACTGAGGATGTGTGCTTAGCCCTTGAGAGCATACCAGATGTGTTGCCAGTTCCTGAAGCTGGTGTCTGGAGAGAGCCTCTCTGGGAGGCCAGCAGCTGCTGCAGGCTTAAGCCGCCTGCATTTATTTGCCATAGGATTGAACTGCTGTCTCGTAGCAGGAAAGGAATCTCAAATCTGCTGCTGCCACTAGATCTGTCAGGCTGGAAATACTTAAGCAAGTCCCAGGAACCTGCTCTGTGACCTGGGGAGGGGCTTTTGCAGGAAACTGGCCTTGAACACTTCCAGTCCTGCCATTCCTAGCTGTGTTTTTTTGAGGCAGCATTTCCCCTTATTTAAAGTAGCCTCATAGTAGGTAGATGCTTGTGTTAAGACCTTAGAGTTCATGACTCTGCAGAGGCAAGGAAGGGTTAAGTGAATTGGGACTGCCCTTGATGGTATCCTTTACCTTCACTGTCCTGTTCCTCAAGGAGCACAAGCAAATGGGGTCTTGATCCAGTTTTTGCCTGGAGAACAGGTGACAGCAGTACACAAGCAGATCCATGTGTGGATTTTGGGTCTCCCTGCCTGTTTTTTAGCCTGTGTGCCAGCTGCTTGGTCTGGCTGGTCTGTCCTGCCCTACATCGGGAGCCTGTCCCTATGTGGGACAGCAGACTTGCCTGCTGGGAAATCATCCAAAAACCAGTCTGTTAATACTAAGTATGCAGTGCTAACCTGCAAGGTGGTTTTGGAGGGATCAGCTCTTCTGAAGAGGATGTTGGTACCTCTAGATGAGCCCAGTCTGAGCAGGTGAGCTCTTCCTGATGTCAGGGGGACCACCTTGCTGTATCTGCCTCTCCACTTCTGTGACCCTAAAATGGCTTGTGCAGCAACAGATCTGAGCTTTTCCTTGGATCTGCTCTTGAGACTGCGGCTCCAGCCTTGTCCATGCCCTCTCCAGTGTGGCTGCTGCTGTCTCACTCCCTAGTCTGCAAGGTTACAGCTCCAGCCTCTCTGGTGCTGGAGAAATGGCCTGTGGTAGGGAAGCAACACAAAATCTTTCTAGCCTTTGGTTCTCCTGCTTCCCAGAGCACACCAACTTCTTTCTGCAATAAGCTTGAACATGCTGATTATCTGTAGTCGCTTCAAATTTACTAGGCTAGAACTGCAGGCAATCTGTTGTGCTTTGTCTGCAGAGATAGCTGAGGCCTCTGAGTACGAATCACTCAAGTCTTCAAGGCAAAACCCTATCTCTGAAGGACGAAAGAAAAGACCTGTTGCATAGAAGGAAGCACAGTTATTGTGGGCTCCTAGCCTTTCCTCTCAACAGCAGGAGGGATTTGTAAGCTGCTCCCCCAGGATGGTCTGTTTTCAGACTGTCCTCAAATATTGTGTGTGGTAGCAGGCACCTGAGGAAACACTCCCAAGTGAAAGTTGCTAATCAGTCTGAGGGTGGTTGTTGCTGGCAAGTACAACACAAGTTTCTGGCCTTCCTCAAGCTGTTGGTTTGAGTGTTCAGCTTCAGAGCTTGAGGAAGACCCTAGAGGGGCAGAGGGCTTGGACAAGGGAGGTCCTCCACATCACTTGCTGTTCTCCCTGGCTGTTTAGTTTGCTGCTAGGCTAACGTGTGCTGCAGCATGGTGCTAAGTACCTGCTCCATAGAGCTCTCCCTTGTGGCCCTCAGCAAGTCAGGGTTTCTCCCTGCTGATTAACCTATTGTCTTTTGGACAAGTGGCTTCAGAAGACAGTTGCTGCCTAGGTGTGCCTTCAGCTCTTGCATATTCCTGCTTGGCTGTGTGAAAATCCTTCTTGTGCTAGAGGAGGATTTCAGATCCTCATTCTGATGGAGGAGGGCTCAGCATCTGGGTGACTCCAGGTGGTCACCAGTGTCCAAGAAGGATTTTTTTTTCTGCTCTGTAGTGAAAGGGGAGCTTCAGGTCCACAGAGTGAGCACTTCACCCAGAATGAGATTCACTCAGATTTAAGCCAAAGTCTGCCTAGACAACTCAGTGAAAGGTTCCTTCATACTGCCGATGGTATGGCTGCTTATGCTGGAGCAGGGAGGCAAGACCACCTCTTGCTGGCCTCAGACCTGCACCTGATTCAGGCAAATGGGCAACCAAAGACTGGGTGGGGGGGTATCCTGAGCTCACAATGTTCTTGGTGTCCTTTGTTGCCTTGAAAGGAAGACAAGCTTTCCTGGCAGCTGTGCATTAAGCCCTAGTCCTTCTGGCTACTGTTCAGAGCTTAGTAGTAGAAGCACAGGTATGGTGGTGGTGCCTTCTGTATGGAGGTTAACTATGGCAATGTTGTCAGGGAGGAAGGCTGGGGGCTGGCTTGACTTGCACGATCTCCTGCTTGGTGGTTGTACTTCAGGAGCACCTGAGATGGCCTTACTAAAAGCTTGCCTCATGCCATCTTGTCTCTCTTAGGGCTTTTCTGCGGATGTACTTGGTGTGGATGCTTAATGGGCACTTGTTTCTTGAGCATGTTTCAGTAAGGGCTGCTCACACTCCATGGGCTGATTTCCCATCTGCTGGCTGGAGCTAGCTATGCTGTGGAGTAGAAAGCAGGGAGCACTTAATATCTGCAGACTGCTCATTCTTAACAGAATAAAATATGTATCAAACAAGTAAAACAAGTATCAAAACTGAGTTTGCAATTGGTTTCTAATGGAAGTTGCTCTTAATCCACCTCTTAAAGCTTCCATTTGAGCAGCTTCTCCAAAACAGATTTATTTTTATTTATGCTGATGCTGTAGAGTAGTAGAAGGTGCAAATAGGCAAGTAACTGGAGCAGGAACCTAACCAGCATTTCTGCTTGTATCCAGCTAGAATTGAAGTGGGTCAGGGCAGCCTCCAGGCTTGTGCTGGAGATTGCTTATGGGAGCAGGCACATACCACCCAAAACCCTCCCCTTGACTTCTGTCAGGGAAGGATGTTTTATTGTGGCCTCTAGAGCAGCCCTGAGGGCTGCCTGCTGCTGCCTGCATGCTCTGTGGAGGTTATCATGGGCGAGTGTGGGTGCAAGGAAGGCACAGACTTCTTAAGCATCTGATCCTGCTCAAAGCTGTTGGCGATGCAATGATAAAAACACTCCAGCAGTGGCAGATCTGCCACTTCATAGACGTGCTGACTGGTGTTCAGCAGCCTGGCAGTGCTGGTGTGTACAAATCTGGCTTGTGGAGCTTGCTTATAAGCTTTTGACTCAGGTTGTAGTCTAGAGCACATGCCTCTTGGCTAGCTCTTGAAGTAAGCCTTAACAAGCATGTTCCCTTCAGAGGAGAGCATTGGAGCTGCTGTTTGGTGGCTCTCAGCTGCCCTGTGCATCTACTGGCTTAGTCTTTCTCATTGTGATTCATGTCAGAGGTAGTAGCAGGGTGGTTTAATGTGCAAGCTCTGGTCTGGGGGAAGAGTCATCCCCAGAACTGTGCCAGTCAAAGATGGGGCAGCTAGTTCTTTCTCCAGCTCTTGTACTGCTATATGTCTAAGCAGCAGATGGGGTGCTTGTTTGCAGGGCAGAGCAGATGTGAAAGACTATCTGCTACATATTCATCAGTGGTAATATGGGAGCTTTCTAGAAGAGGCCCTGAATATGTGTTTTGGCTCTGTGCCTTTGTTACAACCTCCACAGTACATGCAGCTCTGTGTGCTTCCACTTGAAGCTGGGTAGAGGAACTGTCTGGACTTCAGCATGATTTCTGGTGCTGCTCTCCCAGGGTGCTTGGGCTGCCTGTTGCAGAAGGTAGGGGTGATGCCTGCTCCTCCCCTTCTCCAGCTCTGGTAGGACAGGCCCAAAGTTCAAAATCTGCTCCTGCCTCAGACCTGAGTTTGTCTCTGTGTCTGGGTACAGCATGCTGCCCTGATAACCAGGCTGTGTGGTGTGGTGTTGCAGCATGATCTGTCATTGTGGTGATACTAGGGGCAAGGCCAGCGAGCCAGTAGAGTGTTTGGCCTGTTTATACAGCTGAAATTAGTCTAATGGACTTCTCATGCCATGAATGCATGTGGGACTGCTGGAAGATGACCTCTTGGGCCTTCTACAGTGCTCTTGACAGGCTGTCTTTTTAGGGTGGTAGGGCAATTCAAGTTGGAAGGGACCACTTGAGGTTATGTGGTCCAACTTCTGGCTCAAAGCACATAAGAAAGCTGCTGAAGGGTCACAAAAGTAGCATAGCCCAAGGGGGCTACATAAACTAATTCATAGGCTGCCCCAGTATTCCCAGAACAAGGCCTGTTTAAATGGGCACCTGCACTGAGCTGGCTCTGAAATGATCTGCTTCTGAAAAGTGCCATGGTCCTTGAGCTGTCACAGCACAGATGGTGCTGCTGTGGGGCTGAATTGACAGTCTCCCAGAGGGTGTGGGCTGAGGGCAGGGGCGCTGAGCAGGGTATCTCCAGCTAGTGCTGCATCTTCCATCTCAGCACCTTGTACCCATGTCTCTGGGCTTACTTGCCTTCTGTGTAGTCCCTTAGGTGCTGACAAAACAGCTGAATCACAGGTGGTGTCTATGCTACTGCCAGCTCGGAGGCTGCTCTCAGACACAGCAGCAGCTGCCATCCATTTCAGGTGGCCATGGAGAAATGCCCAGCTTCCCTGCTTGCCCCTCTGGCTTGTTTTCTCTCTAGGAGTGCAGAGGGAAGGTGAAGCATAAACCTCTAAAGCTGTGATTCTCTACATGCCTCATGTAGACCCCCTGGAAGGTAGCTGGGAACCTGCAGGCATCACTGGTGGTGCTGGGTGTGCCAATCAAGTGATGAAGAAGGTGGCTTTATGCCAGTTGAATGAATACCTTAGTGAGGCTTGTGTGCAGTTTTTCAAATAAGATTGCACTTGGGGCTAAAGCCTGTCTTTTTTTAGTTTCTTTCTTTACTGCAGCCTGCTGCCTTGTCCAAAGCAGTATGGCCAACAGCCTGATCCCCCTCTAAAGAATATACCTTCTGCTAGAGGTAGTATCCTGATGGACTTGACACCCCACACATTGTGATGCAGCTGAGTAGTAAAAATGAGTCAGTCTCATCCTTGTTAGCATATGAAGTAACACATGCTGTGGAGTTTGCACCCTGGACATTGCAGCAGATAATTGAGAGGAATTTAGTACTTAAATATAAGTGTGTGTTCTTGAGGCTTGCAAAGCTGAAGCTTGTTGTGCAGAATTTGACCTGAATATGTTGGCTTTTAAATATCTCTGGGACTGATATATGTTAAAACCTGCTGTATTTCAATGTTCTCATCTTTTTAAAGATGAATACAGTTGTGGCAGTCTGCTTACACTTTTAATCCTGAATCGTGTTTTAGCTGTCTTTACTGATTTTTATATTTACCTTGGGCATCTGTTTTCCCTTCCCAGAAACACAGTAATAAACTCACTGCCGCGAGAAGCAGTGAGGCTTGTTGTCAGCCAGGTCCCACTCTCAGCACAGGAAGAAGACTTGTGCTCTCAAATGTTAATGCAATAAGCTTGTCTGTTCTGAGTTCTACTGCTGTTTCCATTTTTCAGGGCACGCTAGGGAAGTGACTTACTATCTTGGTGCCAGAACCAAGAATAGACCTCAGGTGTCCTAACTCTAATTCTGTGGTTCAGCTGTGGGATCATGCTGCCTTTTTTTATTCCCCTGCCCCCTTCTTAGCAAACCAGAAATAGCTCCCTGAATATCCTCAGTTCTTCTTTGCCCCAAATGAAGAATCTGTCAGGGCAGAGGTGGTTCTTTTGTAGTTCAGAAACAATAAAGGGCTGTGCCATCCTTATGTAGATGGTGATTACTGCTGGTTTGATCACATCTGCAGTTCTGGGAGCTGCTTTTCATGACAGTTGGCTCAAGATGGTTGAGAATTCTGTTGTGACATACAGCTCTGAAGAGGATGTGTGCCTTTGACTTCAGGTGGCTCTTCTCATAACAGCAGTGACTTTCTCCAATGGAGTGATGAGAGGATTTGAGCTGGCCATGTCTGGTGTGCTGCTTGGACAAGCTCTGAGGCCTAAAGACAGAGTTCCCTTCCACCTCTGGGCCCTGTCCCATGGCTGTTCCACTTAAGAGGAAGAAACCTCTGCCACTTCTCTTGCTGCAGCTTTTCCCTGATTCTTTGTGCACCTGTAAGAGCTTTGCTGTTCCTTCTAACTCTGTTAGAGTGAATAGAGGGGGCAATCCAATGTCTGCCTTCCCTGTGCCAAGCAAAGCCTGTTCCTGGACTGTGTGCTGCAGCCCCACATCTGTCACTGCAGCTTCTGCTGGGCTTGGTTCCTTGCTGGCTCCATGCAGGCAGCGCAAGGTCCCATGGCTGCAGGTGTGAAGTGCTAAAACTTCACTTAAGATTAGCCTGGAGTATTGATCACCCCTTCCGCTGTGATGAGTGGGTCCTGTTTTAAGTGGCTCTGTGCTTGTGTGTGATGGAGAGGGGAAAACTCACTCTGGTAGGTTGGCTGGCTGTGTCACTGCTGAGATGGTAACTGTGGCTGTAGGAGATGGTTAAGGTGCCCATTTGCCTTTCAGACATGCAAATGGTTTTCTTGCCATAAAGTTGCTTTGTGTCTGTAGGAGGTGCTTCTTTTTGGCTGACTAAAACATTCAGCCTGCTCCCACCCCACCAGGGCAGAGTCTGGCTGGGTGGTAAAAACTGCAGACGAGCTGTTTTTCTGGAACTGCAGCAGGCTATTGTTTAGGACATCAGCCTTTTTTTTTTTTCTTTACAAGCTTATTTGATGAATGACAAAAGAAACTGCACTGTGTTCAGTCTCCAGGGCCTAGGTCACACTGCTTCCCTCCTCCACTGCCCTGCCCCAAACATGCATACAGCTTCAGCCTCTGGGCATGGCAGGTGTCACTGAGTGGAAGCAGAAGCATGGTGGCACTGAAACCCAGCTCTTCTGCCCTGCTTCTCTTGGTAAGAGCTCTCCTATTGATCTCTTCGCCCCTGCCTCCACAAGGAGATCAAGGCAGAAGGGTAGACTTTCAGCACACGTAGCAGTTGATGGGTGAAGGGGAGGTCTTGACAGTCTGCCATCCTTCCTATGCTGAGTAATCTCCCAGCAGGCAAGCTTCTGGTATCTCCTCTCTGGACATTGAAATGTCCCTCTGTCTAACCTTGCTGGTGGTGGCAGCCAGGAAGAGTGACCCTCTGAAAGCCTCTGCATTGTAGACCTGCTTTAGAGAAGTCCTGGTCCCTTCTAAATAGACTTTTTCTAGCCCTGCAGCAAGCTTTTAAAGGCTGGAACATATCTTCAGAGCATGACTTCAAAAAGTGTGTGCATGTGCTCATTGTAGCACTCTGTGTCACTGCCAAACACAGTGTTGAACTGCCTGTGCATCAAGCATGCAGGTGCCAGACATTGCTGGTGGTGTCTGAATCCAGGGCCTGGCATGCTGTGCTGCTCAACAGGAGTTTGTGTGCACGCATGCAGGTACATGTGCCTTCGGGCTTGTGAAGATGCTGTGATGTGCGTCGCCCGATGTCAAATGCTATTTTCCTCTATGGAGAAGCTTCCACTGATGTTCTTATGGGGTGAGAGGGAGAACTTGAGGAAAAGGACCTGAACACCTGTAAGGTGGGAGGTGGGGTTTTTTGCTTTGGACCGGACTTGGTTTCTCAATAACTTGGCTGAAACTGATGCACCAAGGAGCAAAGAGCATCAGCACTGCTCTGCTAATGCACAGTTGCTTACTGGGCTGGGTGGTCACCTGCAGACCCAAGCTAAAGCAAAAGTACTTGTTAAGAGGACAGCTTAATGGTGACAGTTTTTTGTCAGCTCTAGCTGTCAGGAGTGTAAACTCAGTGGATGGTCTGTGTGTAGTGCTGCTCTTGTCTTAAGGTTTTATTCAAGGCACTAAAGTGTCATTTGTCATCAGCATGGTGGTAAGGTGGCTTATTTACTCAGAGCCCTTCCCTGAGCTGCCACCATTAGTAAGCATGGCTCCTTAGGGCTCATCTTTACATCCATCTCTTATAAAAAGGGCTTGGTCAAAACTACCAGGAAGGTCTAATTCTTAAATGGCTGCAAATTATGGTATGCAGGGAAGAAAGTGGTATGCTTCAAGGTCCTGGGCAGGTGCTGAAAACCTTAAATTGCAAGTCTACTCAGCACACAGAAGAATAAAAACTGATCTAAAACTGACTGGGTTGGGTGTATTGCTGTTGGGGTGTCTTTTGTAAGGTGCATGCTACGGATTGCAGCTTGTGCTAATGGAGCGATTTGCTTGACACTAGGTAAATTGATGCTGAATGTGGTAGCTCGGTGGTTGGTAACTGGATTTTAAAAGCTAATTTGGAGTCCACAGGACAGAGTTGGCCTGAAGAGCTGAAACCAGCTGAGCTGTGAAACCACCACCATGGGCTCAGTGTAGCTGGGTACTTCTGCAAAGTGTCTGCCTTGAGTGCAATGGGTCCAGACTCTTGTGTGTGCTCCCCTCAGTATCTTTAGGGCCTCCAGGATGATGCAAGAATTAAGAGGATATATTGCAACAGCATTGTGCTGATAGCATTTACTAGGGAAAGCTCAACTAAGGAGGAGGAGTGGTTCATAAAATGCTTGCTCTCTAGAGAGCAACCTGAGTGCCTACAAACTGGAAGAGTGCCATGCTGGTATCGAGACTGCTCCACAGAGCTCTTAAATCTGTCAGCGTTTGGCTGACATGCTCAAAGATGGAGCATGCTGGCTCTGAATCCAGTCATTAAAGCTGCAGCAGCAAGTCAAAAGTCAGAGCTGAGTTTCTATTAAAAGCTACATTTTTTGCTGTCCCCTGCAAAAGAGTGTTGGCATGTGCCTCTCTTGCAGCTCTGAGCAGAGGCGTGAAAAGTTCCAGAAGCCCTCTACAAACTGCTATGCTCTGGACAGCAGGGCCACTGTGTATGAGCAGATGAATGGGAATCATGGTGACCCTTGAGTTAAAATTTCCCTCATAAAGGTAAAAAAAATGTAGTTGTTCGCACTTAAGTTTTTTCCTTTAGTCTGAGTAGTTACCTGATGTTTGGTTCACTTTGGGATCTTCAGGGATGCTTTTGACACCAGAAACTTCTGATGCATCTTGCATGTGCATTGGGAATGTTTTTGTTTTCTCTTCTGCAAGCTGTCTGTTTGAGGCAGGAGACAAGTCCAACTTCCCTGAAAAAGCTGTGGGTTTGAGTGGCCCCAATGACTTGAGGGCTTTTTTAAGGTGAGCAACCTTTATCAGGCTCTTGTGTCCCATCCCCCAGGAGGAGGTTCAGTGGGTTAGAGCAGGATGCCTTTGGGTTTGAGGGGCTGAGAAACATGACCTGTACTTTACGTTGGTGTTGCCTGGGCTACCTGCAAAGGCTGGCTCCAGGGGACACAACCTGATTGCTAAGCAAGTGTAAAGGAAGAAAGGCCGAGCATGGCTCATGGCTTTTCCTCCTGATGTCTTTGTGAGTAACTGTAGGTACAAAGTGAAGCTGAGTCAGACCCACTGGCGTGACATGGGGTCTCCCACAAGCTCTGCGTAGCCCACAGAGCGTGTAATGGAGCGCTGCCCATGCAGACCTGTCAAAGCTCCTGGAGTGGATGAAATCCATCTGTGTTAACAGCAGGATGTCAGCACTTCCAGGACATGAGGTTAGGAGTGGGTCAGTTGTAGCCAGCAAGATTTTGTTTGGTAGGTGCTGAAACTTGGGTGCCCAGACAGTAGAACCCTTTAAAGGCCAGTAATTCTGCTACTTGAATGCACTCATACTGGCCTTACTGGTTTTTTGAGGTGCGGTGAGAGCTAAGCAGTCCTGGGAACAAATGTGTAAGCAGTGGCTGTAACAAGCCAGAGTGGTAGCAGAGGAGGGTGAAATAAGTGGGGCAGAGGAGTTGGACCCTGTAGTGCCTTTGGGAACTTCTGATAAGGCCCTGAACCCTTGCTGATGTATCCCAAAGAGCATTCTTGCCCTGTGTTCCCAATAACCAGGAGCTGAGGTGCAGGACAGCATTGCCTGGTAGCAGTCTGCATGGTGCTTGCTCCAGGTCTCTAGGAATGCTGTGCATACTGGGTCAGCACAGGGCTGCTCACTGCCTGGCATTACAAACCCACTGTGCTCGATGGCTGAGGAGGGTGTCAGTGCTGGAGCATTTGTCTGCAGTGAGACTTGGGCCATGAGATCAGCTGCCTTGCTTTGACTCTTCTACTGTTTAGTGACTAATCAGATTTTTGAGCCTGTTTAACAAATTCAGCTGTCTCCCTTGAACAATACACTGGCTGTATTTTTAAACACATCACGTGGCTTCAGAGAAGTCGGCAAACCAGCATAGTGCGGTTTGCCTGGGCTGGGAGATGCTCTGCCCTGCTCTGTGCTGTGACTAGGAGGGAGCAGTCTCCTCCCCAGCTCGAGCTGTCTACAGCGGCTTTCCCTCAGCTACCCACCGCTGCTGCTGGGGCTGCTGCCATCCAGGCTCTGCCCAGGGTAAGTACTGTTGGGCCAGTGAGCTGCTTTTGTGGCTGTGGGGCTGGGTGTAAGCACAAGTGCTACTGTCAGGGAGAGCCGGGCAAGTATTCAAAGGGCAGGAGGTCACTTTCCAAGTGCAGTCAGAGGTGAGTTCATGGTTCTGTGCTGTAGCCAAAATGAGTCTGAGCCTGGGGAAAACTGCAGGGGTAAGGCTCAGCAAATGTGGGCAGATGCTGTAACTGTGGCTGAGGGCTCCTGCAGACCAGCTCTGCCTTGGGTTGAGGTAGATGCTTCAAATAAAGGACTCACCTGTACCTGTCTGGGGTTTCTGTTGGTGTTGTGGGGCTTTTCCCTGTAGTGAGAGGCTAGAGCTGCTAGCTCCCCAGCAGGTATGCCATTGGATAATGCAGCTTGGAATGGGTATATCCCAGCATCTTGCTTTGGGCATGCTCAGCAGTTTTCTGACACTGAGTTAATACTAGTGTTTGACAGTAATGCACTTGAGCATGATGGTGGTTTTTTACTCACCTAGGCAGTGTTTTGGATTTCTTATCCTCTGCAAAGAGCCCCTGAAAATCTGGGTTATCAACTTCGTGGTCCTAGCTGGTTGAGATCAGGTGGGGCTGGAGGATGTCATGTGGATCCCAAGCTTGCTTTGCTGAAAACTGAAAGCTTCAGGGCAGGTTGCCTTGTTTTGCAGCCTTTGAATAATTAAAACAATTTCTGAATGTGTTGCTCTTTTCATTTGGTTTGGGGATACATTTAGCTTGCTGAGACTTGCTCCTTTTGAATAGAGCTGGCTGGTGTCGGGCCCCTGTGGGATCCCACATGGCTGAACCTGCAGTACATTCCCTCTCCTCCTGGGCGGCAGCTGGCCCCACACCACTGACCCACAGAGCAGGATGGGGCTTCCATGAGCCTTCAGTGGCCTGGTGCTCTGCTTGGGGGGGTGGCTCTGTTTGCAGGAAGGAATTTGCTTGCCTCTATTCTCCTCAGTGGGAGGAAAGCCTGCTGCTGTGCGAGGGAAGCAATCTGGCGCATACTTGTCTGTCGGCTCTTGGGCAAAGACCTGACCAGACAGGCTTGTTGTGAATGCATACTGGGGACAGTGCTCAGTGCTAGCCACTGACTGTGAAGTGTCTCTGTTGTCAGCAGGCCAGACTGGCACGTTGCTGGCTGCCTGTAGCCAGCTCCTGTCAGGACTGACGACATGTGTCCTACCTCCAAGCCTGCAAATGCCTGCTAATAGGCCAGGCCTTGCTCCTCTCAGCCTGGCTGCCAATATGTGCAATGACTGGCTGTGGGCCCGGTCTGTGCACCCCATCACTAAAACTGTGTGGGTAGCTGCCCCCCTGGATCCTAGCTTCCTCCAGCACAAGCAGCGAGAAATGCCAGCATCACTGCATGGACTGGGCAGAGGGGCTGGTCTGGAGCACCTGTATGAGGCCCATAACCAGGATGTGGGGTCTGTGATTCTGCTCCAGGATGACACAGGATTTCTGGGCTGATCTCAGCCCTGGGAGAGTAACCCACCCTTGTGTTTGCTAGCCACACCAGGCTGTTGCTGGTGGGTCCAGATGTGCAGCACCATGCTGCAACTGATGGCAAAGCAGCCTTTCTGGAGCTCTCTGGAGGCTTGATACCTACCAGGTGTGCCACCTCCTGGACAAGCTGCTTCTGGGCTGATAGGAGCCCAGTACCCTTCTGGGCCTCTGCCACAGAGCTGGGAGGGAAGGAGGTGTGTCATGCTGCAGCACTGACAGGCTCTTTCTCTGTTGCAGTTCTCAGCATGCTGAGTAACCCTCTCGGGAACATCCTGGGGAAGCCCCCGCTGGGTTTTCTGCCTCTAGACCCCATTGGTTCAGACCTGTCAGAAAAATTTTCCACACCAACACTGAGGAACTCCCGCCTGGATTCCCGCTCCCTCCTGGACTCCCGCTCCAGCAGCCCCTCGGACTCAGACACCAGTGGGTTCAGCTCTGGCTCTGACCACCTCTCAGACTTGATTGTAAGTTTGGATCTTGCACCCACTCTGTGGTTCCTGGTGTCTTGCCGTACTTGGGAGAAGGGGGGGGGGGGGAGGGGGGGGAGGCGGGGCTGTAAGATGCAGCCCTGCCTGCTCAGGAAGGGAAGAGAGTGCTGGAAGTAGTTGTCATGCCCACACTGACAGGACAAGGTTCTCCTGCAGCCCAGGGTTTGGAAGAAGGGCTGCTGGTGCAGTCCTCCTTCAGCACAAACTAGCATCTTTTTTTTTTCTTAAATGTTTTAGCCTTTTGACTTTGTGCTTGCAGCCCTAATGGGTTAAAGTAGCTCCCAGAGGAGTCTTGAGTGCTTGAGCTGGTGTGTGGCAGGAGGCTGTCTGTGCCCTGATCCCAGCAGGGAGGTGGTTGATCAGCACAGCTGTCTCCAGGCTCCCATCTGGGCTTCTCGGGAGCTCCTGTCCCTGCCTTTCATTGCCCTTCCCATTTGCTGACTGCACTTCTCCATCTCAGGGCTGTTTCTTCTAGAGAAAACTGGGTCTAGCCTGCTCCCATTCCCTAAAGCACAGCTAAATTTGGAAGCCAGTGAACAAGGCAAGTGTCTGTCTTGCTGACCCAGTCTGTGCTGCTGGGTCCACATCACAGTGTGAGTGGCAGCTCTGGGTGCCAGCAGGACAGCCTGGCTCCAGCCAACTCTGTAGGTGCTGCTGCAGGGCTTGTCCTCGGCACCTGAGGCTAAAGCCAGGGCCAAGCTGCTCCTGGCTCCGATGTGGTGCAGCTGTGGCCTTGACCCCCATATTGGGTTTGTCGTGAAGGATGCAGTTGGCTTGATGTGGAGTTGATTCTGCTGTGATCCACCCTGGAGAATCAGGATCTCAAGCAGGGATGCTGTAAGCAGCTGCAGCACCCCAGGCTCTGACGATGGCAGGCAGTGTGGGGTGGCAGGGCTTTGTGCCAGCCTTGTTCATGAAGGTCAGGTCTTCCTCAGCATGGCCTTGGTGTGGGCGGCTGTGCTGCAGCAGTGCACAGCTCAATCCACAGAGCGGCTGGCACTAAGCTGCACAGTGTCTCACATCCCTGCTGTTTTATTAATCTGGGCTTTTACTCCTTCCACCCTGAAAGAGGTGTGTTAAACCTGCAAACAGTTGGGTCTGCAGCCAGCTAAGCCCACACCCTGGTCAGGCAGGCCTGGGAGCTGGTGTGTGGAGGGTGAGAGCCAGCTGGCTGCCTGCAGAGCTCATGGGTGCTGCCAGTGAGCCCTGCCTGTGGCAGGCAGGGCCTGAAGCAAAACATGAGGCTCTTCCTGGGGTAGTTGTTGTTGCCTGGATGGGGGGTGTCAGCTGTCCTTGAGGCTGTGCAGGCATGGGGAAGCTGTTGGTCTTGTGGTCTGCAAGGTGTCTCCTGCTTAACTATCTCTGCTGATAATAATTTGGCATGGGTTCAGTGGGAAATGGCTGCAGGGGCAGGCCTTTCCCAGGGAAACTGTGCTCCCATCAGGCTGCTGGGATAGGTGAGGTGGCTCCTTTCCTGCCTGTGCCAGACCTCAGAGGGTCTCAAGAGAACAAGAGATCACAGAGCCTCTTCTGCTGTGGGTGAAGTTGGGGCCCTGGTGTGATGCATGACCTCTAGTATTATGTGCTCTTACACAGAAGCTGGGTTTTAATGTGGGCTTTCTCTTGCAGTCAAGCCTTCGCATCTCTCCCCCTCTGCCCTTCCTGCCCCTCAGTGGGGTGTCAAGAGACCCCCTAAAGATGGGTGTGGGGTCCCGACTGGATCAAGATCAAGCTGCCCTGGCTGCAGTAACTTCCTCCCCAGCCAGTGCATCAAAAAGATGGCCTGGAGCATCTGCGTGGCCTTCCTGGGATCTCCTGGACTCTCCAGAAGACCCTTTCAGTATCGAAAGAGAAGCCAGGCTTCACAGGCAAGCAGCAGGTAAGTTGGATGATGGATCTCAGCAGGCTTCAGTGCATGATGATGGTCCTGTACTTCTGTGAGGGCATGCAGGTGGCCTCTGTACAGATAATGTGGCTGGATGTGAGTTTGTGGCAGATCAGACCTTTCTCTGTGCACAAGCCTGACTGTCGGCAGGTAGACCAGGGAACCGGCCGGCTGTTTGGGCAGCTGCCTGTTGCTGCTGCAGCTCTGTCTCCAGATCACTTACAGTTCTGGAATATGGGGGTTTGCTTGGACACCTATGGGAGAGTGGAAAGAAAATGGTCCTGTACTGACTGTTGCTTGTGCTTGTCCAAGCTGTGAATGAAGCAACCTGCACCTGGAGTGGTCAGCTGCCTCCCCGAAACTACAAGAACCCTGTCTATTCCTGCAAAGTGTTCCTGGGAGGAGTCCCATGGGACATTACAGAAGGTGAGCAGCCCCTGGCCCTGCACTGAGGCCTTGGGTTTTGACATCAGGAGGGTGTATAGGATAGAACTTTTTTGGGGAAGACTGACTTCTCTCCTTCTGACTGTAGCTGGACTGATCAACACCTTCCGTGTTTTTGGCTCACTGAGTGTGGAGTGGCCTGGTAAGGATGGCAAACACCCACGCTGCCCTCCCAAAGGTAATATGCCTAAAGGTAATAGCGACACGGTAGGGTTACCTTTTTCCCATGCTATGTTACAGCACGGATGCTGGGATGGTACGGCTGCATGCTGGTGACTGGATGGTACAGAGCACCTAGGGTAAATGTCCCGCTCTCACTTGGGTCAGCACCAGGGTTGCAGAGCACTGTCATCTCAAACCTGGCATCCACACCCATACCTAGCAGGGCTGAGGTGGGGGAAAGAGTCTCTGGTGCTTCTGGAGCCCCAGATCAAGCTGTCTTGCTCTGGGCGATAGCGGCTAGTCCCCACTGCCAGCACAAGCACCCAAAGTGTGCCCACCCTTGGCATAAAGCGCATGTGGTGAATCCAAATGTGTCTGCAGCAAACTGGCAGGCTGTGGGGACTGATGAGCCGAGCAGCACCTGGGGCATAATCCTGTCTGAAGTAGCTGGGCTGATGTGTTGTGTAAGCAGTAAGAGTTACAGAGTAAGGAGTGGCTGGTC
This sequence comes from Falco cherrug, assembly GCF_023634085.1. Lineage (NCBI taxonomy): Eukaryota > Metazoa > Chordata > Aves > Falconiformes > Falconidae > Falco > Falco cherrug. Next base: position 743,395 of record NC_073703.1, on the reverse strand, counting down.
TGTAGGCTCAGTGGTGTCTAATGGCCTCATTTTGTCACCAGAGCGATGGAAGGTGGGGTGCTGGCACTGACAGGAGTGACTTTAAAGCCCTGAACTTAAATTTCTGGGCTGAGACATTCTAAATGCGAAGCAGAGTCTGTTTTCCTGCAGAGTATGCAGTGGCCAGACTGGTGGTGCCCACCTGTCATGTCTGGATGTGCCTTTGTGCAGGGGGGACAGTGGCACACATGACATAGGATGTGGGCAGCCTGCTTCCAGTGTTGTGCTGAGTTTGGGCTCTTTCCCTGCTTGGCTGGGCTCTGTGCATCATTGGTGGAGCTCATACATAGTCTACTGAGGCAGGTGTTGCAAACTGCTGCCCTCCGCTAAAAAGGAGTTGGGGACAGCAAGGAAGATGCAGTACAGATATTTTGGGCAGCATCTGAGTGGTTGGGGTTTTTTTTGTTGAGGGTGTCTGCAAACTGGGATGATCTGTTTCTCCTCCACTACAGTTCTAACAACCACTTTTTTCCCCTATTTACATCTAAAGGATATGTCTACCTGGTGTTTGAGTCGGAGAAATCTGTGCGTGCCCTGCTCCAGGCATGCTCCCAGGACCTGCTGAGCCCTGATGGGCTCAGCGAATACTACTTCAAGATGTCCAGCCGCAGGATGCGCTGCAAAGAGGTGAGCAGACCCGTGAGAGCAGCTTTAGAGATGGCAATAGGGGGTCCTGGTAAGATCCTTGGAGGCGAGGGGGCATGCACAGTGTTACTCTGCTCCAGGAAAGCAGGGCTAAAACAGAGCAACAGAAGTCAAACTGGCTCTTTGAGGCCATCTTTAGTTGATGTGTTCCTTCGGTGAGGCTGGATGCAGGCAAGGAGGGAAGTGTCAAACTGCAGTTTGTCCTTGACAACAGCTTGTGCCAAACTGTGACCTGGAGTTCCTGGATCTGGGGCAGACCCTGGCTTTGTGAAGCCAAACAGCTTCAGTTAGCTGGAAAGGAGCACGGGAACAGGGAGTTTACTGTTTCTTTCAGCACACTCTTGCTTGCAGAGACAGACTGATCCTTTGGTGCTGCTTTAGGCCTTGTCTGCTTGCAGAGCAAATGGCTTTCATGCTCACTGCAGGCAGATATTTTGGATCCACAGCTGTAACTGCAGCTGCTCCCCAGCAGAGCTGTGGCTGGCTGAACTGTGTGCTGAAGGTGCTGAGGCTGCCAGTGGCCCAGGCTGGCTTTCCTGTAAAGGGGACCTTAGCTATAGATCAGGTACAGTTGTGTGAGTGTTTGGTGTTAAAGAATTGAGATTCTCCTATCTAGACAGGCAGAAACTAATTGCACTCCAGACACCTCTCCTGGTGTCTGGCTGTTGGCAGCACTTTCATGCTTGGTGATTTAGCTCTGGCAGAAGTTTCTCCTCTTCAGAGCCCTGTATCAGGTGTTGAGCAGATGGAAGCTCCTGCTGAAATTGATAGTGGGTGGGTTGTTCCATTGATCTCCTCCAACAACAAGCTCCTGTGCATGGAGGCATCTGACTGAGCTGTAGACATAGGTGCAGGCAGTAGGTAAAATCTACTTGTACACAGTTTTCTGGCTGCTGGCCCCTGAGGGAGCAGTGTATTGGATTCAGTTTTGTCTGGAAGCAGAGTGGTGTGGCAGTTTTTCCCTTGAAAAGGCCTTGTGGGCTCTCTGGAGGTGTCTGGAGCTCCAGAGCTATAGTGCCCTGGGCTGCAGGCCCTGAGCAGCAATAATAAAGTGAAGTCGGAGAGTCTGGGATGGCCTGTGCTGTCAGCTGAGGGCACTGTGGAGCAGCACAGCATGTGGCTCTGCAGGCCCTTGGCTGACCTGACCTGCTTGTGTGTGGTTTCAGGTGCAGGTGATTCCATGGGTGCTGGCAGACAGCAACTTCGTGCGCAGTCCATCCCAGCGGCTTGATCCCAGCAAGACTGTGTTTGTGGGGGCCCTGCATGGGATGCTGAACGCAGAGGCCCTGGCAGCAGTCATGTATGACCTGTTCGGAGGGGTGGTCTATGCTGGCATAGACACGGACAAGCACAAGTATCCCATTGGTAAGTGATGATCCTGCCAGGAGCAGTAGTAGCCCACAGCATGCTCCAGGGAGGCTGCAGCAGTGACCTTTGCTTCTTCCCTCAATGGGGAAGACTGCCCAGGGTGCCAGGCTCTGCTTCTGCCTGCTCTGGGAGTATGTGTCCAGCCAGCCTCTTCCACAGGTGATGCTCCTCACCTCCCAGCTGTGGGGAGGTAAGACCAGCCCTGGAGAGGGCTGGCAGAGCTGACCTGCCTGGGAACTGGCAGGACCTAATCATTGCAGGGTAGGTTGAGGCTTTTAATATCTCTTTGGGCATTGCTGAAGGGGTTTCTGCCCTTGTTCAGTGCTGTTAATGGTTGTTAGATGCTGCTTTAGCTGCCTTTCTGTCCCCAGAGCAAAGACAGCTGTGGGTCTCACCTGGCTTCTGCTGCCTGGGGGGGGGGCAAACTCAGACCCACTAGCTGCTGGCCCTTGCTGCTGGGGTGGTGCCAGCTGCTGGGCAGCAGGAATAGGGCAGGGCTGTGGGCAGGGTCCTGGCCCTGCTGTCCTGTTGGTTCCCCTTCAGGGTGCTGTTGCTTTGGGCTTCCAAGGCAGCTGGTAGTGCAGATGGAGAGGGCCCCTGCTTAGTCTTCTGGCTGGGTCTGCTGGGGAATGGCATGGCCCCCTCAGCTCAGGGCTTCAGCCTTCCTGGAGTCATAGGTGCTGAAGATGGTGAGTCTCTTTTGGAGAGAACACTCCCCCTGATGGGGCTGAAACCACAGACTGCCGCAGGCAGCAAGTCTGCTGCCTGTAGTTCAAGCTGCTGCCCTGAGCCATGACCTCTGGTCAGGTAGACTTACTGTACTCTTGCAGGTGGAAAAGATGAAGCCCCCTCTGGGGTCCCACCTCCCAGAGAGGGCTGTGTGCCTGAGGGGCAGGTCACAGGTGCAGCCTCTGCAGTAAGTAAGAGTAAAGTAACACTTCTGCATGAAGAGAGCAGCCTTGTGCCCTGCTGAGACAGCCTCCAAAAGGGGAATGGAGCTCTAGCCATTCATGTTGTAGGAGCTGAAACGTCACATCATGACATCTGTCCTCTGTACCTCCCTGGTGGCCTTCTGGGCCAGGGTATAGCACTGAGGTGACTAGTCTGTGTGGGGAAAAACCCTGCAGCTTGGGCATGAGGACTAACTTTCCAGGCTCAGGCTGCAGCAAGTTTTAAGAAGGGATCATGAATCTAGTGTGTGTTGCCAGGCAGGAACAACATCAGAGCTTGGTAGTGTAGAGCTGCCTTCTTGTCACTGTCTTTAGACAGCTTTCAGGCTTTTCTGGTCAAGGCTTTGGCTTAGGACATGCTTGTCGTGCTGCAGTGGCTTTGAGGTGACAGTCCCAAGGGGTTGGGAATGGAAGTATGAGACTTCAAGCAAATTCTTAGTATGACCATGGATGAAGTCTTGCACACCAACCTGCCCCGTGCTGGCACTGTGAGGTCCTAGAGCATGACCTCAGAGCCTCCTGTGGCTTTGTGCAGAGATTGCTTCCTCAAGTAGCTGAGATCTCTGGCTTACAGCAGCATACTGGCACTTCAGCACTCAAAGTTGTCTTAAAGCTGTAGCAATACGAACTCAACTTCAGTAACTAAACCCTACCCTAATTCTGTGTCGACTGAAGCATCTCCTGTGCTGAGATGCTGCCTCAGGCTTGCCTGACTGCTGGCCCTGGCTTGGCAGAAGGCTTCTTGGGGAAAGACCTCTGTGTGTAACCTGCCTTGTGCCAAATCATCTCGGGTAGGGGATGACCCTGCTGGGGGCGTGCACTGAAAATCCCTGTCTGACTAGTTAAGAGGAGCTGCCTTTGAGACCAGCTGATCGGCGTCAACAGAAAGCTGTTGTCCAGGCAGCTTTCAGGGGGTCACGCTAGGAGGTGGGGGGGGACCCTCTTGAAAGAAGGATCCCCTGAGTGCAGCTGCAGTCCCTGCACACAGTGTAACCCCCAAACCAGATCCAGGCCCTCCAGCTTGGGTCTTGTGTGATCCTGCAGGGGAGGAGTAGATGGGTTCTGGGTAATGCTTTGCACTGGGGCTGTCAGTGGTGAGCTGAGCTCTAGCAGTCTGCCAGCATGCATGCAGGGTAGTCTTGTAACAGCCAAAGCTCCCCTTACACAAAAAAAAACCCTCACAGGTAAGCACAGATACGTCTTTCTGGAGCTTAACAAAACTTGGCTGGAAGCAAGTGGTAGAGGAACACTGCTGACTGGCAATGAAGCTACAAAATGCAAGGCTCCAAATGAGTGGGAGTCTTAAAATAAAAGCTGCTGAGCTGTCTCAGCACTGACTTATTTCAGGTGCAGGCATGGAGCCCGCTGCTGCGTGGCCCTCAGCAGTACCTTGGCATCTTGGGAGTGCTGCTGCCTGTAAGCTTACATCTTAACCAGCCTGGAGGGGTCTGTGGAAAAGACTTTCTGCTCTCCACTGCCTGCTGTGCTTTTGTTACTGCCTGGGGAGGGAGGCAGGCAGGGCCACCAGGCCCTGGATACGGTCTCACTGCAAAAGCTGCTTCCCTGCTTGCGGCTGAACTGCACTGGGGGAAGGGGTGGTGCTGGCAGCAGGGCCTTCTGGGCCTCCACTGATTCCTGTTATAGGTGCTGGATCAGTCTAACGCTTCTGCTCTGGCTTGTTCCAGGGTCTGGCCGTGTCACCTTTAACAACCAGCGCAGCTACCTGAAGGCAGTGACCGCTGCATTTGTGGAAATCAAAACTACAAAGTTTACTAAAAAGGTGAGTGGGGCCGAAGGGGCAGCCTGGGGAGTTGAATCAATGTGTGACTGGTGATACTGCTGGGAGCACCACAGTGTGCAGAGCCTGCCCCATGTCCCTCTGGAGGCAGAGTGAGGTGGCGAACTGCTGCTCCGCCAGCTGCGAGGGGTGGTGGGTTTGGAGTACCCAGGGCAGTGGGTCGGGGCTGCCCTGGGAGCAGGCAGTGCTGGTCTGTGCCCACTGCCTGGTTCTCCTGCAGGTTCAGATTGACCCGTACCTGGAGGACTCCATGTGCCAAGTCTGCAGCGCCCAGCCTGGCCCTTTCTTCTGCAGAGATCAGGTGAGGCTTTCCCTGCCCAGCTGCGCTAGGCTCTGGGCTGCAGCGCCTGGGGGATTCCTCAAGGAGGGGCAGCACCACCGACTGCAGCCGAGCGCTGCAGTGCCTGGGGATGCCTGCTGTCCCTCGCTGAGTGGGGAGGATGAAGCATTGGCACAAGAGCCCCGTGCTGGAGGAGGTGCAGCCCTCCCGGGGAGCAGCTGCAGGGCTCATCAGGAGGCAGGGGCAGCTTTCCACCCTGCGATGCAGTGGCTCCACCGGCACTGTGCCTGTAGTGCCAGGGCCCGCCATGGTCAGGAGTGCGCAGCAGGCTGTCCCTGAGAGGAGGCCACTGCTCCATAAGCTGTGACAAGCTGGAAGTTAGAATGCTGTCACCCTGCCATGGGTCCTGGGACTGCCAGAGATGTAGGGAACTCTGGCTGACCCCCACTTGTTACGGGTGAAGGAGCTCAGCCAGGGTCCTGCGGCTTCCCGTGGAGCCTAGATGGAGGGTGAGCGGCACGCTCCGCTGGCAGCGGGGACACAGTGAGTGCTGGCAGAGCCTGGTTGCTGCCCCATCCCTGCCTGCAAGTGCCCCCCCCCCGGTGCTGCTGCTGGCCTGTGCCTGCTTACGGGTTTTCAGATCTATCTAGAAGGGGCTGTGCTAGGAGCTGAGCAAAACCTGCCCTCCAGCAGCGTGCAGAATTCCCTCCCTGCACTTTGCAGATCAGCTGCACTGGCCTGGTCTGCAGCCCTGCGCAGGGAGGGGAGAGGATGGGGCTTTGCCAGCGGCCGCTGTCTGCTCACCTTGCCTGGAAGCCCCTGCCCCACGGTGCTGCCTCTCTGCTCTCCCTGCAGATCTGCTTCAAGTACTTCTGCCGCTCTTGCTGGCACTGGCAGCACTCCATGGAGGTCCTGCGTCACCACCGCCCGCTGATGCGCAACCAGAAGAACAGAGACTCCAGCTAAAGAGGTTGCTGAGGCTCGGAGGCTGCCGCAGGCACAGGAGAAAGTCCTTTTGTTAACCTGCCAAGTGGAGAGCGCACGAGCGTGCCTGCTGGTGCCAGACCCAGGCTGGGAACGCGCTTCCTGAGGACTAATGGGGAAAAAAAAAATCTTACATTCACGTTTGCACTTGCTGGTCTTTTTGTTTCTGCACTAATGCACAGTGAATTTTGTCGGGTTTTGTTTGGGGTTTTTTTGAGGGGGGGGAGCACCCCTCAAGCGATTCTGCAGTTCCCAGACTTTGGTTCCTAGTTTGCTGATGAGAAGCAAAAAAAAAAAGGGCCACGTGTTGAGAAGGTGTTTATGTAGATGCCTTCACCTAGGTTTTTTATTTATTAAAGGCGCTTTTTTACATTCCTTGCAATACTGATGGTAATAATGCAGGTCTCATTGGCTCCATTTTTTTGCAGTTGCCATACAGTGCCTTTCCATTCATTTAACCCCCATCTTCAGATGGCATAAAGAACTGAATGTTCAGCTGGTGTTTTTTACTGTAACAACAAGGAGACTTTGCTCTTCATTTAAACCAAATCATATTTCATATTTTACGCTCAAGGGTTTTTACCAGTTCCTTTTTACACTCTTAAACAGTTTTTAAGTCGTTTGAAACGAGAGATTTTTTTCTTTCCTGGCAGCTTTTAACATTATTGCAATTTGTGTCTGGGGGCTGCTGGTGGAAAGTTGTAAATCGAGGGGTTTGCAACAGGACAGGCTTTTTTTGGATTTGAAACTGGACCAGATAAACGATCTCTGAGCTGCTGTATATAGTTTTAAATAGTTTGTTGCACTTTTTTAAGTTGCACTTAAGGGGGGGTTGATAGAGGTTTTTAATCACAAAGTCACAGGACTTACTTTTCTTTTGTAACTAGCTAAAAAAGGGCTGCGTTTCGGTGGACAGATGAAGGTTCATAGGAGCCCTTTCTCTTAGAGGGGACAAGTACTTTTCCTTTCCTTTACGAAACGTATGGAGTAACAGTGCAGTCGATAGAAATGCTGCTGCTGGGATTTGAGAACTTTATTACTTTTTTGTTTTACTTTCCCCTCTATTGGAAGCTGTGTGCCAAAGAACCAGTGTCATAATTTCTCCCTCTTTTTTTTTTTTTTTTCCTGCTGAGCTGATGTTGCATTGTTGCATATCCCAGCTGCTCTTTGTGGGGTTTTGTGAAGCTGTGTGTGAAGTCTCTACCTCATTGTAGTATATGCAGGCAAGACTGCACTCTCCTACAGATGCGTGGAGTAAGCTGTGGTGTAGTTTTTGGCACATAATAAACACGTTGCAGCAAAAAAAAATAATCCTGACCTTCTTGTGCTCCTTGCCTGTGTGCTTTGTGTGAGAGCCTTGTGCCTGCTGCTGGCTGTGCTGTCTCTTAGCCTTAGTTCTTGGTGCTGCGACAGTGGGGAGAAGCTGGGATGCGGCCTGGCGGGGTGCTGGTGTGGGTGCTGCCGGTGGCCCAGCTGGAAGGCAGTGCTGTGCAGGGACATGTCTTTGCCCAGGGCCCCATGCAGGGGCCTGTAGAAGGGGAGCTGCAGCCTGAGCCTGGCTCCTACTTACAGCAGTGAGTTGGAGGTTAATTGGAGTGTCCTCTGGCTCCCGGTGCGTTCCCACCCGCTTGGTGGAGGTGGGTGGCCTGCTGGACTGTCCCACAGGGGAGAGGGACTCCAGGGGTCCCGCTGACAGCGTGTCAGAGGGCTGAGCAGGGCTTGGGGTGTAGTGGGGCTGCCTATGCTGGGTGCCCCGTGCTGCTGGAGGGCCAGCTGGAGCCCCTTCCCTCTCCTGCAGCGGCCACTCCTCGTGTTGCTGGGTGGGGTGATGCTCCGGTGGGCCGAGGCTCCCTCGTGGATGTGCTGAGTTCGAGGGGGCTATGTCTCTCCATCACAGCCTAGTGTGGAACCAACTGGTGCCTCCTGGGGCACCTGCTTTCCCCTGAGGTGCCCCCTTGGCTGCCGTGGGGAGCGGGGCGGTGCTGAGGCCGCTGCAGCCCGGGCCCGGCGCTGGAGGCGGCCGCGGGGGCTCCGAGCCGGGCCCTGCGGCGGGCGCTGGGACCCGGGGCAGCGCGCGGAGCCCCGCCCCCTGGCGCCGAGCCCCTTCGGGCCGCTGCAGGCGCCCTCCGAGCCGCTGGGGGCGCTGCAGGCGCCGCGGGCTCCCGGCGGCCTTGCGCGCCTCCCGTCATCCTTTGCTCTCTCTCCGCGGCTGCCGCCGCCATGGTGAGTGATGCCGCTGCCGCCATCCGCCGCCATCCGCCGCCGGGGCTGCTCCGCCCGGGGCGTGGGGCGGCTGCCGGGAGCGGGGCGGGGAGCGGGGGCCGGGCGGGCCAGGGGAGGCCGTGGGGAGGGGGCTGGAGAGAGGGCCGGGGTGAGGCGGCCGGCGGGGCCTGAGCGCGGTCCCGCCGCCTCCCACCCGCCCAGGGACGCGTCCGGACGAAGACCGTGAAGAAGGCCGCCCGGGTCATCATCGAGAAGTACTACACCCGCCTGGGGAACGACTTCCACACCAACAAGCGGGTGTGCGAGGAGATCGCCATCATCCCCAGCAAGAAACTGCGCAACAAGATCGCGGGGTGAGGCGGGGTCAGGGGGTTCCTGCGAACCTGCATCCGAAAGTGATCGCGGCCCCGCCCGTGGCCCGGTCACCGATAGTGCAGGGAGAGGAGCCCGACCGCCTTCCCGTGCCGGGGGGGCCGCCCTCGCCCTCCGGGCCCTGTTGCGGTCGGACACTTGCCCAGCCCGGGGGACCCGGCCGCGCGGTTTGGGGAGGTGGGGGGAGGGGCTCTGGCAGCGGGGGGAGCCCTGGACGGCGCCGTGTCCCCCGCAGGTATGTCACCCACCTGATGAAGCGCATTCAGAGGGGACCCGTCCGAGGCATCTCCATCAAACTGCAGGAGGAGGAGAGGGAGCGGAGGGACAACTACGTCCCCGAGGTGAGGCTCTGGCTGCGCTCAGCGGCTTCGGCGCCTGTCGGTCCCGCCCGGGGGTGCCTCCGTTAGCGGCCCCTCCTCAGCCCGGGAGCCGGGGGGGCTGGGGTGGGTCGGGGCACCCCCTCCGAAGCTGCTGCCGGGGGTGGGAAGAGCAGTTCGGCACTGCTGCCGCTCAGCAGATGATCCCCGTCCTTGATTTTTCTGGCTTAAAAGGAGGGAAAAAAAATAACTGGATGGGATGCAGGTAGATATTTCGGAGTGACTTAAAGCCTGTTATTCAGCAGATGTCACTGAAGAGGGAGTTGGTAAAACCCCCTCTTGCCTTAAACCTGCATCCTTAGGGGGCTGGTGTCACCCGGAACAGGATTGTTAACAGCGCAGGGCGAGGAGCTCCCTGTGTTCAGTGGGTTCAATCCCGTCTCCACCAAACCCTGTAGCCTTCAGACACGGTGCATCTTGCCCCCCTTCCAGATCTCCCTGATCAGCTTCTGGTAGAGCTGCTGAAGGCAGGATGAGGTGGTGCTGGGGGGGGGGGGGGGGGGGGTCGCCCCTGCAGGGACCCGGGGTGGGGAAGGTGCTGTAGCTGTTGACGCAGTGTTAGCTGAACCTGTGTTATTTGTGGATTCTTACAAAAATACTGGTGTAACGTAGCCTCTTGGGGAAGGAAGCATGTGGAGATAAAGTTTGGGGTCTGGAGAGGGCTGGAGGAGGTTGCTCAGGGATTCAAGAGCTGGAGGCCTCATGCATTGAGTGTGGGACAGCCCAGATGGTCACTCATCTGGCACTGTGGTGGTGGGGCTCCAGCCCTGGGGATTTACATCACAGGATGAGCGTGAGTGTTGGTGGTGACCACTAGGACTGGTGCTGCAGTTGTGAACCCAACCCAGCTTCTCTGGGCAGCTGTGGTGTGGAGCTGGTTTGGCCTTGGGTTCCCAGAGACTCGCTGTGGAACAGGCTCTGCTCCCTCTGCGGGGCCTGTGCTGCTGTGGGGCTTCTCACAATGTTTTGGCCAGAGGGCTGGGTGCCAGTGGGGTCCTCCTGACTCGTTCTGTTGCTGGAGCCCTTCCCCGCAGTGGGATCTTGTTTGCGGTGGGACAGGACTGTGTTTTGGGGACAGCCTGGTGGCAGCAGGGATGTGGCTGTGGGGCCTCCTCAAACTGTGTCTCTCTCTCCTTTGTCCCCAGGTCTCTGCTCTTGACCAGGAGATCATCGAAGTGGACCCAGACACCAAGGAAATGCTGAAGCTCCTGGTAAGTGGCCCCAGCTGTCCCCAGCCTGGGCAGCAGTCCTGCAGCCCCGAGGGGCTCTGGTGTCAGCTGAAGGCTTTGGCACTCTGGGCACATGGAGGGGGTCCCTGTGCCCTGCAACCTGCAGGTGAATTCATCCCCATAGGGCTCTTGGGAGGGGAGCAGCATGGTGGCTTTGCCTGGGACCCTGCTGGCAGGGCAGGTGTGCTCCTTGCCCTCCCCTCCTCCTGCAGCACCCTAGGGTGCTGACCCAGGGGCCGCCCTCTTGGCTCGCTGGGTGGGGGCGAGTGTGGGTTCATCCATAAAAAGTTCAGATTCCCTCACCAGTGAGCCAGTCTCTGGAGTGGGGTGGTCGTCTCCCCTCTTACTGGGCATGCAAGTGCATCCTTCATGCTACCACAGCCTGTTCACGCTTCCCACTCCTCTCTGGCGGAATCTGCTGCCACCATCAGCGGGGTCAGGCGCAGATGGTGGGCAGGGTAGTCGAGTTCGACTGATTCCAATCCCTCACTGTTTTCCAGGACTTCGGCAGCCTGTCCAACCTGCAGGTGACACAGCCCACCGTAGGGATGAACTTCAAAACGCCCCGAGGAGCGCTCTGAGTCGGTCGCTGTATTGTCACTTTCCCAATAAACGTGAGGAATCCATCTCGGCCTGCCTGGTCTTTGGAAGCCTGTGTCTGCAGGGTTGAGGGAGGGCTGGTTCCTTGGGGTGCTGTGTCCAAAACACAGGTGTCCAAGGCTTCAGTGGCTGAGGAGGAGTCAACACCTCTGTATTTGCTGGCATACTTTTGGGTTCTTTTCTGGCTGTTTGGGGTATTGGGTGCAAAGCTGTTACTTTAGAGGCTCTCCTGCTCTGGGCAGAGGGAGAGGATGACCATGGTGGCTCCTTGGGGCTTGCTGGAGCTCCCTACCCTTAGCACCTCCTGGGTTTGCCTGCACCTCCTCAGAGCACACCGCTCAGGGCACCTGCTGTGCCAGAATAAAAGTTGCTTTTTGTAACCACGTTGGTCGCTTTGACATGCTTAAGTGGAAAAGTTTTGTTGCTGGTTTTTGTTGTGTGAGGGGAGCGCACTGGGCTGGGCAGGGTGCTGTGCTTGAGGGTGAAGCCCAGTGGAGATGGGCACTGGTGAGGCTTGTGCTGTCCCTTCCCCACAAGGTGCTCCATCCAGCAATTTCCCCAGGGTGCAACTGGTGTGAAGAGCTTTGGGGTTCACCCCCCAAAGCTCCTGCCCTGTGCAGGGGCTCTGCTTGGAGGCAGAGACCTGCAGGTCCCTGCCGTGGCCGTTGGCGTCACCTGGCACCAGGCCTTGGCAGGGGCAGGCAGCACTCTGGGACACCCAGCGGGGCAAGGTCCCTGGGCTTCCCCTCCCTGCCTGGTGGGTTTTGCTTAGGGGGGCTCTGGGGCCCTGCGCTCAAAACTTTGGCAGACCCCGGAGCTCCATGTGCGCCCTGCCTCTTCTGCCAGCCCCACAATGGCTCCCACTGGTGAGCGTGTGCCACGGGTGGCTGTGGCTGTGCCATGGGGTGACTTCTCCCTGCGGGGAGCCCTCAGTGTGTCCCTCCGAGGAAAACTAGTGTTTGCATTCACATCTTAAAACTGCCAGTACAAATAAAAAGGCAAAGGGTGTTCTGGGGACAAATGTCTATAAGTTTGCTGTGAAATTTGTTTTAAAGTGTTATTTAAAGAAGAAAATGTTTACAGAAAATGTAGTCAGGTATTTAAATATACATCAGATGCACTGAGCTGCACTCAGGATCAGCCAAGCAGGGATAATTTATAAATCCCCTGTGTATCATGGAGATTTAACTCAGAATTTGCAGCTTCATACCACCTATCTCTTCATTGTCTAGCTAAAACATGGGGAGAATGCAGAGTGACAGGCAAAATGACCATCAACCTGCAGAAGGGAGCGAGCAAGGAGGCATCCCAGCACCTCAACTATGGGATTGAATTTCCAGACACAACCAATAGCTCTCTGGCAGCTCTTAAGTAAGTTTTTGATGTGAACAGCCACCTGTCACTTACAATTTTCTCTTCATTCTAGTCTTCACATCGGAATAAATGTTGATTTCGTTCTGAATCCAATACACCGTGTAGCCGGAGGTGCCAGGAATGAAATCGTGGAGCTCTCCAACGTATTTCTTCATGTCATGAGCAGAGGCATAGCCTGTGAGGGGAAAGCGTGGGTCTCACCAGGGGAGCTGCCTGCTTCTCTGACACAACAAAGACAATGGAAAATGAGAGTGCGGAGGGAAAGGGAGTGATTCCAGGCACACTGTCAGGATTTCCACTGCTGTAAGTACTGGGAGAAGGTGAGGAGCACGCGGGGGGTCCCTCTTTCACCCGTGGTTGCTTTCAAGCATATTTTCCACTCCTTAAAAATCTACCAATGCCGAATGTTACCTGTCACCATGTTATTCATCGGGTATTCCTGGAGGGCACGGTATGGAAATTCCCCCTGGACTGCTGCTGCGAAGCCTGTTCCTTCTCCACTGCTGTATTGGGAGGGTGGGGGGAGATCCATATGTTATTTCCTATGTGTTGGGGATCTCTTGAAATCTGGGGGGCGTGTCCAACCAAATCCTACCACTGAGGGCAGGAAAATACCTTTCGGCCAGGTCTAGCATATCCTCCTCTACTTCCTCACAGCTGTTCCTCGCTGCCTCTGGTTCGTCCGTCAGATCTTCATTGGGCTGCAAGTATCAACACAGTTGAGTTAAAATTGTGCCCTGGGCACCCTGAGATAGTACCTGGGTAGTCTGAGAGAGTGGTATTTTCAGGACTTGTGATTTCAAGCGTAATTTACATATTACATAATGAAATTTTGGATTTAATTAATTTTCACTGTACAAAACGAGAGCACCGAGAAGTTGCTCTGAGCAGACAGCAGGCAGTGTTTTGGAGTTACATGAGGAAGGAAAATGCCACACAAAAGGGCTGAGCTCAAACTGCAGCAATTGGCATCCCCAGAAGGATGTGCTGGGGAGACCAGACATCTGTCTGGTTGAGGGAGCAATCCCTCCTGCATGTCCCCTTGGGATGTCGCACTGGGAAGGACACACAGTGCAGCAAGCAGAGGGAGGCTTGGTCCCATGTTTGGGCTGAGGGTCTGGGATGAAAACCAAGTTCCCTGAAGTTCATACAAGGATATTTTTTAAAACTGTTCTTCCTGTAGTATAAATCTCTCCTTACCTGTTCTGCAAGTGAATCACCCACCTGCTCCCAAATAAAACTACCAATTTTCCTTCTGATTTCTGCCAAAAACAAAAAAACAAATGACTGTGAGAGCATCAGATAATGAGACGGTGCAGCTGTCACTGCCTGTGCAAGCCCCCACCTCTTGCAGGTGCTAGCGAGGGCGCTCAGGAGCCCTGGCAGGAGCGCACAGCACCTCACTGCTCGCTAACGCCATCCGGGTGAGACCAGTGGCGAGTGGTGTCCCTCAGGGGTCCGTACTGGGACCAGTATTATTTAACATCTTTGTCAGGCAACATGGACAGTGGGATCAAAGGCACCCTCAGCAAGTCTGCTGACACCACCAACCTGAGTGGTGCAGGCAACACGCTGGAGGGACAGGGTGCCGTCCAGAGGGACCTCGACAGGTTTGAGAGGTGAGACTGTGCGAACCCCATGAAGTTCAACAAGGCCAAGTGCAAGGTCCTCCACATGGGTCGCGGCAGTCCCAGCCACAAGGACAGGCTGGGCAGGGAATGGATCGGGAGCAGCCCTGAAGAGAAGGGATTGGGGGTGCTGGTGGAGGAGAAGCTCAGCGTGGCCCAGCCATGCGCGCTTGCAGCCCAGAAAGCCAACTGAGCCCTGGGCTGTGTCACCAGCGGCATGGCTGGTGGGCTAAGGGAGGGGGCTCTGCCCCTCTGCCCTGCTCTGGTGAGACCCCCCCCAGCGGCGCTGCCTCTGGCTCTGGGACCCCCAGCATAAGAAGGACACGGAGCTGTTGGAGCGAGCCCAGAGGAGGCCACGGAGATGCTCAGAGGGCCGGAGCCCCTCTGCTATGGAAACAGGCTGAGAAAGATGGAGCTGTTCAGCCTGGAGAAGGGAAGGCTCCAGGAGACCTTCCAGCACCCAAAGGGGCCGACAGGAAAGCTGGAGGCGGGGGGGGGGGGCGGGCTGTGTGCAAGGGCCTCAGTGACAGGACAAAGGGGAACAACTAAGCTGGAAGAGGGTACATTTCAATTGGGTATTAGGAAGAAATCCTTCCCTGTGAGGGCGGGAAGGTGGTGGCACAGGCTGCCCGGAGAGGCTGTGGGTGCCCCATCCCTGGCAGTGCCCAAGGCCAGGCTGGACGGGGCTGGGGGCAGCCTGGGCTGGGGGGGGTGTCCCTGCCCCTGGCACGGGTGGGACTGGGTGATCTTTAAGGTCCCTGCCAACCCAAACCACTCCATGGTTCTATGTTAATAGATAGAGAATGTAATAGATGGAGCATCCTCTGCCGGCAGGGAGGAAGAACCATTCCCAGCAGAAGGAAATTCCCTCCACCTAGAACAGAAGTAACTGGAGGTTCTGGTTTGCACCACGAAAAGGCTGTGCTCATGGGGGAACCCCCAGGGGAGCAAAACCCTGATGGGCTTTTTTCACCCTGACCTTCTTGCAGGCAGGCGGGTGGCAGGACAAAGTGGCCCAGAACCACCAATGGGTTTGGTCCCACGCTGGTGTTCCCCCACGCAGAGAGGTAACGAGAGTGAAAGACCGTAGCTCTGTCCTCCAAGTAATCAAGGCTCTCATATATTCTGGAAAAGAAAAAGGCAGCTGGTTTCCAAAGGTAAAAGGGGAAAAATAAACAAACAAACAAACAAACAAACACATTTCAGAGGGATATTGTCATTCAAACTAACCTGCTCCAATATTTTTGCCAAAAGCACCTAATTTTCTGTAGTTGTCTAACTATGAGACTCTACCAGCAACACCCCGTTGCAGTCCCAGCTGCCAGCACCTCGTGAAGACCAGCCTGGAGGAAGGACGCCAGGGACCAGGTAAACATATTTTTAGCAACTAAATGGCACTGCTTCACACTCTGCTCTCAAGATGAGACTGGTTCTTTGGAAGGGGGAAAATGTGTTTTTTATTTATTCTTTACCCTTCTGGTCCCTGCTCAGGCTCATGGCGCAGTCCCCAAACAGCAATGGCACTACAGCTAAGCAAGAAAGGGTGGGTGGAGGATGTTCAAGCACTCGCTGTGCTCCTTAGAGGGGAATTAAATGTTGTTTACTAGGTTTAAGGGTATGAGTAATGATTATATTTTCCCAAAAAAATAATCTGAATATATCTGAATATATATGTATATATTAAAAAAAATTATATGTAATTCCCCTTGGGGGAACAACCAACCCAGTCCAGTGGGATGTTGTGGCAGAAAGAAGGTCATTACTTTGGGTCTCATGGGATTCCCCTCCTGCAGCTAGAGTGGGTGGCTGAAGGATTACAAAAATCTAAGCCAGTTTTAAGCGATCGTGTTAAAAAAAAGCTGTTTGGTCCAGCCTAGCAAGGCCTGCTGCAGAGCACTGCAAGAAAACATTGCAGTTCCCTTTCACATAAATATATGCACATGAAATTGAATATATAGAAATATTCACTAGCTGGAGGGAGACCCTGAATAGCCTTTCCTTGTATTTGTACAAATGTTGTTGAGCTCTCTGATTTTTTTATATTAAGCAAGCAGAGGCAAAATAGCAATTCAGCCCTTTGCCAGCCATTTTTACCCCCGTGCTTGCTTTCAGAGTTAACTCACACTGGCTTTTTAGCACCTGGTTCTTTCCTTGAGAATGCTGTTGCCTCTGATTTAGACCCCCCTGAGTTTCCCAGTAGATCAATTCAAAGGCAGCAAGAAAACCAGCACAATTAGTTTAATTTACACTAGAGTTAAGCCAACCTAACATATGGATGGTTTTTTGCAGCTGTTTTCTGGTTTGGCTAGCTACAGTTAGCATGGGTGTGAGTTTTCAGACCCCACTAAGCAGTAAAACCCCAGCAGACCTGCACCAAGCACTTTAAAACTACCACCCTGACTTTTAAAGGATGCTGGCATCTATTTAATACTTTAAATACATTAAAACTGTTATCTATGCCTTCATTGGTTTTTTGCTCTCTACAGATATTGTGTGGACAGGGCTCAATGTGAGCGTCAAACAGGGCTGCAGGCATTTCCCTAGCAAGGAGGGTGCTGCTGGCGTGGGAGTGACATGGAGGGGACAGCTGGGGGACACAGCCCACCTGCAGGTGTCTGGGTGGGTGGCATCGCTGCTGAAGAGGTAGTCGGCATCCCGCCAGTGGGTGAACGCCCCACCACCAGCCGCTGCGAGGGTGAGAGGGGGATGATGGGGAAAGTGGGGACCCATTGGGCAGCCTGGGATGGGGACAGCTGCCCAGGCTGGTTGTGGGGCCACAGGGCTGCACTCCAGAATGGGAGCTGTGATGAGCCTGCCATGGCTGTGGGTCTCCCACTGCCCCGTTGAGGAGGACTCTGGCCTTGTCCTCAGCGTGGGGGCACTGTGGCCTGCCCTGGCACTGGAGGGACCTGCCAAGCCCATGCTCTGCCCTGCTCTGGGGTGTCGGGCCATGCCCCCCCTGCTCAGCCCCACTGAGGGGTGACGGGGCCATGCTGCCACTGCTCAGCCCCACTGAGGGGTGACAAAGCTGTGCCCCCTGCCCTGCCCCACCGAGGGCCTGTGTCAGCTCCACACCCCCGGGGCTCACCCCGGGACCCCTCACCCCACAGCTCCCGCGGGCGTGGGCTGACGCTTTGTGAGAACCAGGCGCGGTGGCCCCGGAACATCGGGAAGCAGCGGCGGGAGGAGGAGATGCCCTGAGGGGCGGCGGGCGGGTGCTGAGGGGCGGTGGCGGGAAGCCCGAGGGGCGGCGGCGGGCGCTGAGGGGCGGCGGCGGGCGCTGAGGGGCGGTGGCGGGAAGACCGAGGGGCGGCGGCGGGCGCTGAGGGGCGGTGGCGGGAAGACCGAGGGGCGGCGGCGGGCGCTGAGGAGAAGCCCCGAGGGGCGGCCGGCGTTTCCAGGCTGGCCGCGCCCCCCCGAGTCGTTCAGGCACCGGCCGGCGAAGTCGCGCAGATACCGAGCGGCCCCTCAGGCCCCCCCGGCCCCTGCTGCGCCAGCCCGTGCTTGCCCGCGCCCCGCGGAACGCCCCGCAATGGCGACGGGCGGCTGCGCCGGGACCTCAGCGCCAGCGTCCGGGCCGTGCGGGTGCTCAGCTGCCTCTAGAACCCGCCGCGGCTCCCACCAGCTTGTGTCATCCCTGGAAAGGGGACGGGACGAGCCATGGAGCAGGCGGCACCCGCGGCTGGCTTGCCCAAGGGAAGGCGCTGGCAGAGCCGAGCAGCCGCCGCTGGCCTGGATCCTCCTTGCTCCTGTCGGCACCACCTCCTGAATCTCTTCCAGCTTCTGCAGAAAGGTGAGGCGAAAGCCCTCGTACCGTGACCACCTTCACTGCCCAGCCCCAACCCCTTCCCTCTGCCCCATGGGGGGAACGAGCTCCCCTGGAGATGTTCTGTAGGTTTTTTCTCAGTAGGTGATGGCAGAAGAGGAGGTACAGAGAAGAAAGCAGCATGTCCTTGCCCAGATTGCATGTTACCCCATGCCGTCTGCTGCATCAGAGCCTGCAGCTGCCCACCAGACCCCATCCCCTTCAGATGGTGCATGCTTTGTGCTGCGGAGGGAAGAAGCCATCCTGCCAGACAGCATGTTATCACCGAACCTGGTGAATACGGAGCAAGCCCAGCCCAGCAGGGCACACGGGTGAGAGACAGCCACGTGAGGGCTCAAGCTGGTCTCCTCTGTGCTTGGACTTTCTGCACATCCCAGGGGAAAGATTTGCTAGTGCATATACTTAAGCAAAGCTGAATATGCCCTACGAGGTCATAAGGTGTCAGCAGTACTGAAAAGTGATACTGAAAAGCCCCTGGCCTTTGATTCTTACTCATTTTTAATTAAGTTTTTACACAAGCTGAAGAATTAGTTCTGCTTGCACTTGCCTTCCCACGAAGGACTTGGTAATGCTGGCAAATTAAAGGAGAAAAAGGTAAGCAGAGATGTTAGGCCACACTTAACTGCTGTGTGGTGCATGTAAGCCAGCTTAGTTGAGCTGAAATGGGCCAGCCTGTGTCAACCAGCCAGGACTAGTGTGGGGCTGTGCAGCCTTCCTCTTGCAGTAGGAAGAATGAATGTTCTGGCAAAACCATGCTGTGGCTATCCACCTTTACCCACCTCCCTGTGAGTTGCTTGCTGGAGAATGAGCACATGGCAAATGCATTCCCACAGAGCTGGAGCTGTGGGGGCAGAGCCAGGACTGGATGTGCCAGGACTCTTTCACTTGGTTCCACTTCTGTTGGAATACGCCTGTATTCAGCCATGTGTCTCAAACAATTTCCCCCTCCTCTTGCACCCATTCCTTCAGCTTTTCTTCTTGCCCCACAGGAACTGGTGAAGCTTTAAAAGCTCCAAAGAGACATGATATTGAAGAAATTGGTCTTCAAAAAAGTTCTCTTAGAGAGAGAGTTACTCTCCTAAAAACACTTGTATTTGATTGACTTAGGAAATAGTTTGCTTGTAGCAAAATTGCTTGTATTTCATAAAACACAAATGAGGCTTGCTTCATGCTTGTCAAGATATCCCTTAACTCCTCCATCCCCTGGGAAGTTTTGCTGAAAAGCCAGCAGCAACAGTGCAGCTACCCCTTGGGTACCTTCGGACTCCCCAAGCTGCACCCCAAGGATGCCTGATAAAACAGAGAAGGTTTTTCTAGGTACAGTCCTGAAATTCAGATGTTAATCAAAATTAGCCAGCCTCTGGGATTGTCATGCATTGTTCTCCCCCAGAGGGGGGATTTTTGAGTAAGCCATCAAAATACTTCCTAAGTTAAACCACAAAAACCCCACAGATGTAATCAGGGCAAAGACTTCCCTGGTGTGGGAAGTAAGTTTGCTTTGGAGAGGTGGTTGTCTCATTTTGCCTGTGCCACAGTGTCTTCAGCTTCTGCAGCTGACTCCACTCACATCCTAATTGGGATGAAACTTTTCTGTTGATGTGATGCACCCAGCCATTACTCTGGGTATAGTAAAGAGCATCTGGGATGCTCTTGGGTATAGTAAAGGCAAAGCCGAGGTGGTGGTAGGCACTTTGGTGGCTCTTTGTGATCCAGAGGAGGTGGCCAGGATGTGGCCTTGGGCTCTCACAGCAGGCTGTGCTGCTCTGCTGGGGTTTCTGGAGAAACCCAAACCTTTTCCTCCCTCCCAGACCATCTTCTGCCACAGAAGGACCGCTGCTGGGGCCAGTGCGGTCCCTGGCTGGTCTCCAGAGCATGGCTGGTGTTGCAGGGTGAGCTGTGTGGTGGCTTTGCTGTCCCATGCAGGCTGATAAGTGTTTGGCATGACCACCCAGCAGTGACCTTCCCACCTCTCCTGTTTGAATGCTCCTCTGATGAGCACAAAGGGATTTCCCATAACCAGTCCCTTCACCTCAACAACCTCTGACCTGGGTGTTGGAACAGCAACAGTTTGGATTTTCCTAATCCTTAACAGAAAATGTAGCTATACTGGGAAAAGCTGTGAAACAAGCAAGAGATTCCTCAAAATCTCAGGTGCATGCTCTGCAACATCAGTCACAACAAATCTTAATATATTTAAGAGACATAAAATAGATCACACCCATTGGGTTGCCAGGAATCCTTGTTCACATGAGATCCGCACAGATTAGATCCTCCTTGATCCAACACTCATCAAGCAACCACACCAATTTCTTCATAAAATACAAGTGGGCTGAGGGAATTCTACAAAGTAGCACCATTTTTGGGAAGTGCTATCAAACCCCCAAGGTACAGGGAAGGCTGGCCCCCAACAGGGCTTCCCAGTGGGGTCAGCCACTTGCAGAAGAGAAAACCAGAAACGAAAGTAACTGACAGGCCTATCTGCTTCCCTCAGCCCAGTTTTACACCACATACCGCCAAGCAGTGTCAGCTGCCTCCTCCTTGAAGCAGGCACCAGAGTCTGCTCCACCACCCCTTTTCCTCTCACCCAGCTTTAAGATGAGATCTCATGTCCCCAAGGTTACTTTCTCCCTTTTATCCCTGTGCCTTCCCTTCAGAGCCACCCAGGAGCCTGCGGCCATGCAGATCCCACCCAAACCTTTAATTTTTTTTGTTTGGTTAGGTGGTTTTTTATGTTACAGAGAAGTGTTCCTGCATCTTCATAGCAGGGTAAAGAAAGTGCAGCTGAGTGCAGTGCCACCACGGTCCTGATTCACCCTCAAGCCAGCAGCCATAAAACCTCATAAAATAAGCTCATCATAGGACTCTGAAGAAACATTTTAAGGACTGAAGTTCTCCTATTTTATTTAGATAAAAATCCTGTAAAATTCAGGCATCAAAGAGTTACAATGGCTCTTCAGCTATAAATATCCACATTAGTGATTATGTGGCTAAAAGACTCAGTTTACATACCCCTTGGGGTGAATGGCATTTTAATGATAAGCATTTAATAAAGAAGGATTTCTGCACTGAAAAATAATTGCTCATCATCATATCCGCAAGCGTGATGCGAAGAAGTGACAGAAGCTCAAGAAGATTCTTACTTGCAAGGCAGAATTTTTCAGACCTGCGTGGGGGAAGAGGAGACTGACATCAGTCACTCTGTTCACACATTCAGGTAATTATTTTAGGAAAATAAAAGTTTTACACAAAGGAATTCCAACTGCAGAGTCCCAGCTGCCAGGCAGGCAGACCCACCTTCCAATTACCTTTAGACAAAAATCCTGCAGAAACAGTTTTTCCATCCCCTCCTTGGTGGGGATTCAGGGTTCAACAAGGAATCCTCTGCCAAAGCAATCCCTGTTCTCCACCCCAAACACCAGCTGCATAGATATTCTCCTTCTGTCCTGCTCTCAGCTCCTCCACCCCAGCTCAGTAAATCCCTGTCTTTTCCCAAGAAGAAACACCCACAGCAGTTTTTCTGATTTACAAAGTTTGACTCACAGTATTGTCTTCAGTCTAAAAGCCTTTGATAATTACCTTCTGGTCCACTGTGAGTGGCATATCAAGTAAGGTCTTGCCAAGGCTTGTCCTGAGTGCTGTTAATAATTATCCAGCCTCTACCAGGGTACATAACTACAGCGTTTCAACCAGCATCACAACTGTCAGGTAGGCTACATACCTTTAGTTTTCCTTTCCCTATCAAGGGTTATACTGATAATTGCCCAATTGATAAATCTAGATCAGTTATGCCGAGACAGTTTGAAGAACCCAGAGCCCTCAGACAATGAGGCTGAATAAAACCAAGGCTGCTTCTGGTTTGGCAGCAAGGCACTGATTTGCGCCTTGTACATCCCACATTACTAAGCCACCATGCCGCCTGCTGCAGGATTAGCCAGCTGCCTCCCCCAGGTCATGGGGATTTCCAGGCACAGCAACCTCCTCCCCACCAGACAGGAGATGGCACCAAAAGGTCTGGAGAAGCACTGCAGGACACATGACAACCCTGAACAATATCTGGCAGACACACCAAAGCCATGTAGGAAAGTTTTGCTTCAAAGGGCTTTCTTTGGAGCAAAGGAGACTCTTGTGAGTAAGGTAAGGCTGAGGACTGGCCAAAATAGCAGGTAGAAAGGGTGGGGGAACAGCCCTGCTGCTCATCAGTGGCAACACTGTTGGGTTTTTTTTGGGGTGGTTGCTTTTGTTCCTCAGCTGTACAAGCTACAGACTCCCCCTGGCCCCAAGACAGAAAGGGGTCCATGTTCCCCTTATCAGCACAGCATAGAGCACCAGCGCCACTCACCATGATTATCCCAGACACAGCTTAGAAGTCTGCATCTGCAAGGAAGAAGGGCAGAGCATTAGGCTTCAGGGCAAGCAGCACCCCCTCTCACCACAAGCCCACCCCTGCCAGAAACAGCCCTAGCGCAGTAGCCAGAGCTGCCCTTGCTTGGCAGTGTGTTTGCTATAGCAGGCTGGGTCACCACCATCAGTCCCCACTACTATATCCTTCTTTATATTTACCAAATACAGAACCAAAAATCACCGTATCACCCATCTCTTTCTCAGCAAATTCACCCAGAAGGATGTTAGAGTGCTCCACTCAGAGTTGTCAGACACAGCACAACTGAATACCTACGGATAATACCAAGGGAAGTCTTCCCAGCCTGCTACTAACCAATGATTTCACAGGTATGTATACAGACCCTTTTCAGCAGCCCAGCTGCTGCAATTAACCAAGCTCATTTTACATCTATAACACAAGACCTTCAAAATCCACCCCATTATAGCACCCTGTTTCCTAAGAAGGGGAAGAGACGCTGTGGATATAACCGAGCTGTGGCTTCTGCACATGAACAGTGGCAAAGCTTGAAGAGGAAGGGACACGATACCCCATCGGAAAGACTGCGGCTCTGGGAAGGCAGAATGGGCCACCCTGCAAACGTAGATGTCGCCCTTCCTGGGGGTGAACGTCACATATGCCAGGCGCTGGAAATACCACTTGTCATTGAAGGACATGTCTGTGTACTTCACGTTGCTCATGGGCTCCCCGTTCTTGAAAAAGGAGATGTTGATCTTTGGAGGGTGAAAACCACTCACAAAACAGTTGAGGGTGTTTTCCTCCCCATCTACACCATGGTTGCGTGAGTACACCTCCACCTTCGGCGCCTCTGGAGAGGAGGAGGAGACAACAGTGAGAAGCAGGGCTGCAGATGGCACCCGCCCGCCCGGACACGGTAACAGACGCCAGCCCCCCCCCCACCCCTCCTAGGCTCACATCGCCAACAGGCCCCTCACCGCCTCCCTCGCGGCACCTACCGCCCCCCAACCCCTACCGGCATCAGGGCCTCAACGCCCCCCCCCCCCCCCAGTACCGAGCCCTCACAGCACCTGCCCCCAGGCCAACCTGTACCGGTACCCGGGCCCTCACTGCGCCCCGCACCCCCATACGCAGTTGCCCACCGACACCCCCGGTAAGCGGTCCCGGAGCCTTCACTACACCCACCCCCATCACCAACCCGTATCGATATCGGGGTTCTTAACGCGCCCCCCGCCCCCGCCCCATCACGCCGCCCCGGGCACTCGCCATCCGCCTGCCCCAGGCCGAGCAGCGCGGCCAGCAGCAGCAGCAGCGCAGCCCCAGCCGCCATCCCGCCGGCCGCACCCCGCGCACATTGGTCCGCCTCGCTCGCGCGCCGCCTTTTATAGCCCCTGTCGCGCTCAGCCAATGGCGGCGCGGCGCTGCCCGCGCGTCATCGGTCTCCAGGCGGAGCGGCAGCGCGGAGGTTGCGCGACCCGTGCTTTCAGTTTCGGGCTGAGGCATCGCCCGGGGCCCGGTTGCCCCGGGGCGGGGGGGGGCTGCCGGCACGGCCGGCCCCTCAGGGGTTGAGGCAGCAGAAGCGTGAGGCGGCCCGGGCGCCAGCCGGGCCTGGGTGACGACTCCCCTGGGCTGGATACCCGCGGTCAGGAGCCCCTGCGGGAGCAAGTCATGGCGCAGCGGCTACAAGGTGCTTTCCTGACTCCGGTCCCTCCACAAAACGGGGGTAAAACCCACCTCTTGCGGAGGATGTTGCAGCCTGGACCGGCATCACCCTGGTAGGCAACACTGGCACGGTCTGGCCACCCTTCTTTCTGAGCCTTGGTTTGCTCTCTTTCGAAGCCTGGGCCAGAGCACCTCAGTTCAGTGGCCACAGGCTGATGGGTTGATTGTTGTGCAAGCACTGCATGGGCTGCCCAGCGTCAAACACAAGAACCTGAAGGTCAAAGAACTAGGGTTTCTGGTGTCTCCCCTAGAAAAGGCGTGAGAACCGAAGCCTGGCTAAGCTAGGTAAGGCTCCAAGTGGCCCTGAAACGCTGCTTGGAGAAGTACAGCAGCTTTGAATAGCAGCATTAAGAAAACTAAGGTTAAAAATGGAAGATGAGCTGTTATTAAAAAACACATAGGTATTTTTATATGCCTAGGATTTTGTCTGCTTATGGTCCTACATGTCATGGTACTGCTTACCTTTAATTGCTGTTTCAGACTAGGAAGCAGATATGTGTGTATGGTCTTCTATCTAGCTGTGTAAGGATTAAAAAGTTAAAAAACTAAAGGAAAGAAAGAAAAGCCACTAACAGTGGGAATAAAAGAGCAGTATCACAGAAATTCTCTAACACTGGGCATCTTTAAGGCTTATCTTCTTAATACATCACATTTAAAAACCTAACTTAAGTCAATAAATTACAAAGAATATCCCCCTCCCAAAGGCAGCCAGTAGATCAGCAGAGACTGAGCAAAGGAAAAAAAACTGCAAATACTTCTTATCAATCTCCCTTGGGCCAGCTCAGACCAGCTCTTGCTGCATTTGTGAGCTGCCCAGCCAGCAGTGCCAGCAGCCATGCAGCTACTGCTGAGTGGACTTGCTGATAGATAAGGGGATGCAGCTGGTGCCAGAGACTTGAGATCCTTGGTAAGGCTCTGGCAGCAATAAGCCCAAACTGCTATGTTCACAGCTGAGCTGGTACCGGGAGTCACCGCCTTGAGCCTGACTCACAAGCTAGTCTGGCTCTGCTCAGGTGAGTGACCCCCTTGGCAGAGGCTTAATTACACAAATACTGATTGTAGCACATGGATCCTTTATTTGTGCTGACACCCAGGCTCTGCTGTTTGGGACCGGGAACCCTGGAGAGGACTCTGCCTGAACCAGCAACGCCTCACAGGCTTTCCCTGTAAAGAGAAGCTGAACTACGAGCTTCTTCTGTGGGATGTTTCTAAAAGGTTACAATGGTTTGGTTAGAACAGCCGAATCTTCCTCTTTCAGGGCAGAGAAAAATATTTCAGGGGTGGGTGAGGTCTGACGCGGCTGGGGTGCTCCCAGCACTCGAGGCGAGGGCAGCACGCCGTGCTTCGCTGGACACAGAGATTTACAGCGTCCTCGCCTCAGTTTTCTCCCGTGCTGCCAGATCTCCGAGCCGCGCTTCCAGCCAGCGCTGGCACCGTGGCGGCTGCAGGGGAGCGAGGGCTGCGGGTTCCTGCGCCCCGCCGGGCACCGCCCGACACCCGCTGCGGCAGGCGGGGCCCCCGCGCCGCACCCCAGCGCCCCGCCCGGCCGAGGGGCGGGGCTTGGCCGAGGGGCGGGGCGCCGCGGCCGCGCGCGGCTCAGCTGGGCGCCGCCATGCTGTACGGCAGGCGCATGCGTGGCGGCGCAATGCCGCCGGAGTGGCGGCGGACCGTAAAAGGCGGCGGCGGGGGCAGTCCGGCCCTGTAGAAGGACGCGGGCGGGCGGGCGGTGCCGCGGGATGGCGGAGGGCGGCGAGCCGTTTGTGAGTGCCCGCCCTGCTCTGCCCGGCCACGCTGCTCCGTCCCTGGGGCTGCCTCCCCTCCTGCTTCCCTGGGCCACGCCCCCTTCTCCTCGGTGCCGGTTCCCCCGGGGCTGCCTCTCCCCGGAGCGGTCGGTACGGGAGAAGACACTGCTCTGGAGGTCCTGGTGGGGTGCCCTTCCTTGCCTTGTGCTTGGGTGCTGGTCATGCCCCGGTAGTGGGGTGTTAACTCTGAAGCCTAATGGTGTCCCTCAGCACCAGCCATGCTTGGCATCCCCTTGCGCTGGCCAGGGTCACCTCCGGGCAGCCACCACCATGGTCCTGGCAGGCTTCGGTGGGCTCCTACCCTGCACTGAGCCAGTGGGTTCTGCCCTTGCTGGCAGTGCTGGTGGCTCCCACTTTTCCTTTCCCAGCTGTGGAGCAGTTGTGAGCCCTGGGTGCTATCTGGCCCCACCAGTGGGGTGGGGAGGAGATTGGGTGCCCCCTACTTAAGGAGCATGTTAGGGTTACTTCTCCCTTAGTGGGGACCCTGCTGCTTTCCACTCTAGATTCTCAAGGACTACCTGCTGGTGGAAGATGCACCTCTGCTACAGGAGATGGCTGAGGATGATGAAGAGCTCAACATGTGCAATGAGATGACTTTTGGGCTAGGTAAGAGTCCCAGTGTTGGGGAGATTGGCCAGCACCTAAGGGGGTGAGGAGGATGGAGGTGGGTGAGTGAAGAAGGTGTTCTCCTGTCTGGTGAGGATCTGGGTTGGGAGCAGGGACCCCAGTGGGCACTGCCCAGGCTCTCACCCACCCTGATGTGCTCTCCTTCCCCTCTCCAAGACCATGACTCCACTGAGGAGGGCACCGCAAAACCCCTGATGTCTCTGGAGGTGAGCCCTGTGTTGAAGGAAGAGGTGGCAGAGGAGACTGGGGAAAAGCTTGAGCCTGGAGTAGCTGAGCAGCTGGAGGAGCTGGGAGAGCCCCAGGAGGAAGGTGGGATGGAGCTGGATGCTGAGCAGATCTGCTCTGAGTTGGAGGAAGAGGAGGAGGAGCTGGGGACTGAGGAACAGGAGGAAGACCAGGAGCCCTATGAGGAGCCCAACAACTTGGGAGACCCGGCGGTGATGAAAGCTGTACAGAGCAAACCTACGCTGGAGGTGATGTGTGAGCGGAGAGGGAGGGGACCTACGCCTGGTCAGCAGGCGGAGGGGCTGGTGGGACCCTGCTGCTTCCCCTTCCATCCTCACACCTGCCAGCCCTGCCCCATGGAGGCACCAGGGGGTAGCTTGGCCCCTGCCTAGGGGAAAAAGACCTGCCCCGCAGGGCTGAGTATGTGCCTGTAACTACTTCTTTGCTTACAGAGCCAGGACTCAGCGGTGCTGGACAGCAAGATTGGTACTTGCTGGGCAGAGTTTGGCAAAGAGGATATGGTAAAAATGTTCCCTCCCATCTAGTGACAAGGCTGAGTGGCCCCTGCAGTGTCCCCTGCCCCTCTTCTCCTGTCTTCCTTCCCTGCACTGACCATCTCCCTGTCTTCTAGCTGGCGGTGGATCCTGCAGTATGGGGTTCCTGCCCTGGTAGCATCCCACCCCACCACGTGCTGGAGGTGGGTACTCCCAGCCGGGCCCTCAGGGAGCAGCCGAGGGCTCCCTGGTACCCTGGGCCAAGGGTCATGCAGGTGATTTGCAGTGACCAGGGGACATCCAAACCCTCATCATGGGTCTGGAGGTGTATGGCTATGTCTCTTGGGTGCCAAGGCTCTGGGCAGAGGCGCTCACCCTAAGCAGAATCTGGGTTTGAAGGCAAAGCTGTTGAGTTTGGGGGGACTGGGACCCCCATGCCAGGTGTCCCCATGGGTCCCCTGGTGTTGCATGCTGCCAGGATGGGAGCCTGGCGGGTGCGTGGTCTGATTGAGCAATGACTGAAGATTTTGGTGAGCTGCCTGCAGCTGGTGGAGCTAAACTGGTTCCAGCTGGGCCCCATTACCACCTCCTGCTGCATCCTCCCTGCAGGATAAAGCCATCCTCCAGGTCCTGGAGAGGCCCCCACCATCCACCAATGTGGCCCATGACTTCCTCGGCTCCCCCATGCAGAGGAGCTACAGGGGATCTCCCCGGCTCAAGCACCCTGACTTAAGACTGATGTCTCCCAAGTCCTTCCCCCAGCGCTTTCTCCAGCAGGTAACAGGTTTTGGGGGGCTCTTGCATCCCCTCTTTCTCTGCCCTCCCCTCCCCAGAGGTGCAGCCTTGAGGACAGGCTTGTCCCAGCAACACCTCCCATCTCCTGCCCTGCAGCAGTCACCTCTGATACCTCTCTCCCCGTGCTCCCCTCGGCCCTTCACGCTGGCTCGCAGACCTCTGCTTTTTGCTTCTAACCAGGTAACACATCAGGCTATGACCGCTCTGAGGGTGGCCCTGGAGCGGCAGTGAATGGGGACAGTGCCTCCCCAAAGCTATGCTACCTGGGGCAGACTCTGCAGCTCTGGACCCTCAGAGGGGAAGGCTCAGACACTTGATCGCTTCTCTTTCCCTCTCCAGACCACAGGGTATGCTCCTCCAACGCCTTTCCGGCCCATGTCACCTAACATCAGCAGCCCGCCACGGTCTCTTGCCATGCACTTCGGTCCCATGTCTCCCTCTTTGGACCCTGCTCTCTTCCTCAGTCCATCAGCCAGCAGCCAGCTGAACCTCAGGTAGCAGGATTGCAAGTGGAGTGCCTGGGTGGGACTGGGGGAGCCCCACAAAGCAGCTGGGGGGTGTCTCCCCTCTGGGGACGGCTCTAGTGTGGGCGCTGAGCCCCCTGACCCTGTCCGGTCTCCTTTGCAGCACACCCAGCCATATGACCCAGCTGCACCCTCAGCACCAGCGGATCCTGACCCAGCGGCAACAGCAAGACGAGCAGGCGCAGAGGTAAGGGGCACCTTGGGGAGCTGCGGGGTGCTGGGAAGGCTCTGGGCAGTCACAGCAGGTGGCAATCTTCTCCTGTGCTAGTATCTCTCCCAAGAACCTGTGGTCTCCTAAAGTGGACCCTTATGCTGGGCTGATGACCTCCAAGGAGAAGGACTGGGTTGTCAAGGTGGAGATGATCCAACTGCAGAGTGAGAACATGGATGATGACTACTACTACCAGGTGAGTTCTCACCAGCAGCACTGGTGGCTTATTCTCCTCAGGGTTGGGACTTCATCTCTGTGGGAGCTTTAGGTGCCAGGGTTGTGGTTCCTCCTCTGCTGGCTATGCCTGTTGTTACAGACGTACTACCACCGTCTGGAGCACAGGCAGACAGAGGAGGAGCTGTTTGGCGGGCGCAACAAGCAGGAGCCCCCCAAGCTGGTCACGCCATTCATCCAGAAAGTGGAGATGTATGACTCTGGTGAGGAGCTGGCGTGGGTGGCTGGCAGCTGGGCAAGTGGTTGTGGGACGTGGTCTCATTGTATCCAATCTCTCTTCTAGTGGTGCGCATTGCGGGCTCACTGGGCCAGGTTGCAGTGTCCACCTGCTACAGCCCTCGCCGGGCCATCGATGCTGTGCACCATGCCCTTGTGGAAGAGGTAGGTGAGGAGAAGTGGAGCTGGTTGGCTGGGGGATGCTGCTCCAAGCTTTCCCTGGGCCCTGGAGCAGCTTTAGCTGGAGCTTTAGGCGCT
Source organism: Falco cherrug (assembly GCF_023634085.1). Lineage (NCBI taxonomy): Eukaryota > Metazoa > Chordata > Aves > Falconiformes > Falconidae > Falco > Falco cherrug. Next base: position 714,237 of record NC_073703.1, on the reverse strand, counting down.
GCTGTGACTGCGCATGGGTGCTGCCCCAAGTCACAGGATGGGGCACACAGTTGGAGCAGGTGTCACCTTAGTGATGGCATCTTGTCCCCAGTGAATGGATGGGATGCACCTCTGGGCAGTTGGAGCTGGCCACAGCCTCCCTGTGGGATTGCTCAGTATCCTGAAGCCACCTCTGATCACCCTTGGGATCACCTGGCCCAGTGCTCTGCTGCTGGTGGTGGTGTCAGGTGCTGGTTGTAACTGTTGTGCCTTCCTTTCTTGCCTCCTGAAGGCTGCGGGGAGCCAACGGCTTCGGGCGCTGCACAGGATTGAGAAGGTGAGTGAGCCACAAATCAGGGTCAGGTGGGATGGTGCAGATGCTTGGGTTTCATCCAAAGAGCTCTCTGAGGGGACACCTACCTGGGTAGGAGTCTTGGACAACCAGTTGGTACAAGATGCTCCAAGCTGCCCCCTTACCCTGTGCCATTTCTCCAGCTCTTTGTGCAGCTGCTGGAAGTGGAGGAGGCACAGCGGAAGATGTCCCTGGGCTTGGAGGAGCAGCAGCAGCCCTCCTGTCAGGAGCAGAAAAGCCAAGAAGTGGAGCATATCTACCAAGCTTTGAAAATCAGGGCTTGCAGCAGTGAAGAGTGAGTTTGCACTCTGGGGAGAGGGGAGCAGGCAGCATGTTCTGGTCCTTATGGGGCTTGGGTGGTCATGGATGAGTAGTTCTAGGTGATGGGGAGGGTTGGATCTTGTCCTCAGTGTGTCACTGTGTGGCCTGTGCTGACCCTGCCCATGAGCCCCATCCTCCACCAGAACAGATGCTGGTACTGTCCAGATGGACAGAGATGCTACAGGTCCCTTGGGATCTGTGCCAATGGAGCCTTTATCCTCAGGGAGGCAGAGGATGAATTCCTGCAACTCCTGTGTGTGCGGAAAGGCAAGAAGCTCACAGCCAGGCTGCTGCCCCACCTGAGCCGGGAGCAAGCAGAGAAGATCCTGCTGACCATCACCCACCACCTGCCTTTCCTCATGAAGAAGGATATGTTGGACGAGGCAAGTACCTCCAGCCAGGGCAGGGCCATCCCAGACCGCTTCCTTCCCCCATCTGCTCTTGCTGGGGTGCACCCTGGGTGGGTAATGGGGGAGGGGGGCCTGTCTTGCTGGGTCCCAGCATGGCCAGGCAGATGGTGAGGGTGATATGAGACAGGAGACTTTCTTTCCCTCGGGAGGAGGAGAAGGGCCTCCAGGAGGGGTTCAAGCAGTCCTGGTGGCACTTCCCACTGGAGGTGTGTGCAATGTTGGCCTCTGCCCCCCAGGTGCTGGGATGGGGCTGTGGCCATGACAGGTCAAACGGTCTCAGATTCCTGCTCTCCCCTCTGCCCTGCCCAGTCTCTTCCCCTGCTCTACAGCCCGTTGAACGAGGTGGTGGGCAGGATGACCTTCAGCAAACTCATCAAGATCCTGCAGGAGATGACCAGGCCTCTCCATGAGTCCCCTGAGCTCCCCCTTGCCATGGCCTTGAAGAACCAGGTACAGGGCCCTGAGGAGGGCAGAGCCTTGTGGCATTCCTGGGGTGCCACTGCTGCCAGCCATGATGCTCCTCCTTGTGCCTCCCTGCAGTTTGGGATCTCCTTGCTCTACTCTCTGCTGAGCCATGGCGAGAGGCTGCTGTCTTCCGATGTGCCGCTGGAGCCATGCAGTGGGGACTTTGAGACATGGTGAGGGACTGTGTGAGCAGTGGGATATGGGGTTCAGTGGCTGGTGGGGAGCTCACCCTTTGCATCGATGCCCCCAGGACAGACACAGTGTTCCTGGTTGCCCGGGAGCTGTCACAAGTGCCTAAGGCCTTGCTGGTGGAACCTCTCTTCTTGCCCAGCAACCTTCTCTCGCTCTTCTGCCGCTACCTGGACAAGCAGACTGTCCACCACCTGGAAGCCAAGATGGAGTGAGTACTGCCTAGCACTGCTCTCTGCCTCTCCTGGGGATCCTCCAGGAGAAGAGCAGTGGACAACACTGGTCTCCCTGCTGCTGTCCCCTTGGACAAGAATCTACAAACTTCTACCGGCCTGAGCTGATGCCTGTGGCTTTGCTACTGCTTTTTTGGGGGCAAGTGAGCATCAGCTGCTGGCAGTGCAAGTGTGACGGCCTGATGCTTCAACCTCATACTTTCCCTGCAGGTGCTCCCCGCTGCCATCGGAGGCTGCCATGCCATGCTGAGCCCCGGGAGCTGGGGATGGGAGCAGGGGTCAGTGGTGCCAGGAACAGGCAGGGCCCAATGCTGTGACTTTGAGTTTCAAAGTAAACATTTACCCTGGTGCAGGGCACTGTGGGTGAACCGGGCACTGGCAGGGCTGGCGCTCAAAGTCTGATGCTGACCTGCCTCGGTGCCTGGGAGCACAACACGGGGAGGCGGGTAATTTATTTTGGCCTTGCACCCAGCAGCGGTGAGCGCTGGATTACAGTGGGTGTTGAGGCAGGGTCTGCACAGGGGCGCTGGGAGCACCTGGGGGTAAGTGACTTTGTCTACAGCACTTGAAATAAAATAAAAGTGATTAATGAGCTCCTCTGGCTCCTGCAGGCAGTTTCTGCTGTAAGCACAGGGGTCCTGGAGGCATCACTTTGGCATGGAGACCCCTGATCAGGGGATGGTGGGGATCTGAGTGTGCAGGAAAGGGGAAGGAGGAGCAGGGAGGGATGTGCAGAGGACAGAGAAGGAGGATAAAGGGGCATGGAGGAGAAGGCAATGTGCTCAGAAGGGAGCAGAGGGAATCGGAGGATCAATGTGGTTGGGGACAGAGGGGAACTGAGCCCCCCAAGGGGGAGGAATGGGCCAGAAGAAAAGGGATGTGGTGGGGAAGATGGGGTCAGAGCTTTCCCTGAGGGTGAGGAAAGATCTGTGTATGCAGGAGGATGCATCTGGGTGCAGATGGGAAGGATATGGGGCATCTTAAACATAGGCGGGTGGGTAATAAAGCACCTCTTCTCTCTGCTGAGCTCTCAAAGTCAAATTAGTCTAAAGGCTTGTAGAAATGGTTGTGATGGGAGTACCTTGAAGAATCTTTCTTGGGGAATTTTAACTGACCATGACTACCACAAGCTGACCCTCACTTCTGCATTATTAGGGCTGAGGTGGGTGCCAGAGTGCAATGTCTGGTCTCATTGTAGAAATCTTTGTGGCTCCTGCCTGGCTCTGTGGTGGGATTTCCCCTAATCCTAAGGGACATCTGAGCCTAGGCCACCTAAGTCCATCCAGAGGTCTGAACTTGATGCCCAAAGCTTGCGGTACATTCAAACAAGGCTTGTGCCAGAAAATTGTCTCTTCCTCAGGCTGGTAGCTATCATGTGCCCAAGCTCCAGCCCCATGTAGATGAGAGCAGATGAAACTTCCTTTAAACTGACACCCTTGAGGCCAAACTAATGCACAATGAGAACCTGCAGAAAATAAGGATGTGACTGGTATGTCTGAGTGGTTGGGTGGGATTTATCTCTGCTGTTTAACAAAACTCATGTGTCAGCTTCTGAAACACGCTTCAGAGGACCAGCCAAGATGCCTGAATACAGCTGTACAGAAATGAGATGCCACAGATGTGATGCAGGACCTGGGAGGACCCCTGCCCTTTGTGCTAGAGGTGGGGTGCAGGCTGTCAGTCACCTAAAAGGGTGCAAGGTCTAGCTGGAAGGAGCTCTGGATCATTCTGGCAGCTGCTTTTGTCATCCTGATGCCTCCTTTGCTCATGTTGGTGTTTTCAGGCTCAGCTTTTTCTCTGTTCTCAAAATCAGGTTTGCCAAATGTGGTTCAAAGCCTTCTCCGCTTGCTCTTTGCACTTTATTGTTGGAAAGGTCTTTGAGACAGCTACATCATGTCAAAAGTGTGACACTGGCAGGTTATCATCAGGGTGAAACCTGTAGTTTCAAACCCACTGAGGCAATCTGGGAGGATACCTGCATGGTGACCCCCCTGCCAGCAAAAGGATGGAACTAGCCACTACAAACCCTAGGGATGATTTCAGACAGAAGGGAACCAGCAGCTGCTTACTGATTTGCAGGAAGAGAGGAGGACATGGAGTCCTTCAAGATAAGGATAAGCAATGTTATGTTTTCAGCTGGCAACGGAGCGGAGTGCAGACCTAGCACGAGTGCTCCTCACCTGAGAGCCTGGATGAAGGAAGAAAGCGCTGTGTGATTGCAGCCATGTACAAAACAAGTGCTCTGATGTCGAAGGGCTGGAGGTCTCGGCTGGCTTTTGCTGCCTTATTGCAGGAAACAGCTAAGGTGAAAGAAGGAAAATCCATCTCTTTTGGTTACTGTCCCATAGTGGAGGGACCTGCACCACCCAGCAGTTTGTCTCAGCCCTTCCCATGTGGGGAAAGAGACCCTCTCTCTGGGGCACCACCTGGTGAATTAATTCAGCTGAGGCGTGTCTGGCAGGTCTGGGACCCTGTTTGGTTTGTTGCCTTGTGAAACTTAAAGTTGATGGAAGTCCAGGGTGTCACACCTGGCTCTGCTCTACCTACTGCCCTGCCCGGCTCCTCCCAGCACTGTCCGAACCACCAGCCGCGTGGGGTCACGGCCACCCATCACCATGCATAAGCGGCTGGGCCCAGGGTAGCCACTGCCTGGGGGGTGGGGGTTCATCCTGGGGTGTTTTGTGGGTGTGGAATGCAGGGAAGGGTATTTTGGGCTTACACAAGGCTTACTATAGCATGTTTACGGGGGGAGGCAAAGGTGGGGGTAAGGAGGGACCGAGGTGGTTTGTGGCAGCATCACCTCTCGGGCTGCTTCTGGGGCCCCGCAGCTGCAGAGGTGGCCATGGCTGTCCGGCTTCAGGTGCTGAGGCCACCACAGCCGTTTTGTTGGGGCACTGAGGGAGGACCAGGCTGCCTGAGTTCAGGCATCCCAGGAGGGAGGCTGGGGCGCAGGGAGGACTGTGGCCAACCTCAGCTGGGACATCACAGGCACCGGGGCGTCTGGGTGAGGGCACTGAGGGGTTGGTGGCCACCTCACCTGGGGCGTTGGGTTTCCTCACCTGAGGAGGCCGCAGCCGGCTGGCTTGGCGCACGGAGGGGATGGCCGTTGCCTCGGCTGAGGCATTGAGGAGAGCACAGCTGGTGGGGCACAGGAGGGACCCTGGCCCTGCCGGCCGGGCGCTGAGGGACGCGGGGTGCCAGCCCGGGGGATGCCGGCCCTGCCGCCCGCCACACGCAGGGGCCCCCTCAGCGCCCCCAGCCCTGGGCTGGCCCGCTGCCCCCGGGACACACACTCTCCCCCTCCGCCGGTGCAATGGTACGGCCCGGCGGGCCACGGCCCCCCCCACCCGCCCAGGCTCGTGGCCGTTTCCATGGGGACGGAGAGACGCCTGCCAGCGGAAGAACACTGTGGCGTTCATTGGATTCCGCTGGTGGGGGAGGGCGGGGCAGGCGAAGGTACAGTCCAATCCGAAGGCTGCCCGCCCCTCCGGCCCCGCCCCGGCTGGTTAAGGCGGCGGCGCCGGTTTCCGGCGCGGCGGTCGCAGGCGGAAGCGGCGGCGGCAGCACGGACATGGCGTCGGGCGGCGCCTGCGGCTCCCGCTCCCCCTCCCCCGCTGAGCGCCTTCCCCCGCCCTTTCCCGAGCCCCATGGCGGCGACAGCGACGCGCCGGGGGCGGCCGACAGCGACACGGAGGGCGAGGACATTTTCACCGGCACCGTGAGTGTGGGCGGGGTCGGGGGGCAGTGCCGCGGGGCAGGCCCGGCCCGGCTGGGCTCTGAGGGAGGGGTTGCCCGCTGCCCGCAGGCGAGCGGTGTGGCATCCTCTGGGTTTGGTTAAAAAAGGGGGAAACGCCCCACAATAAAAGAGGCGGGGGACAAGGCCGCTGGGCTTTTGTTCTGCAGGGAGCCCAGCATCTCCTCCGGCCCCGAGAGCACTTCGAGCGCCGTGGGTGGCTGAGGGGGGCAGGGCTGGGGGCCCGGGGTTGTCCGGGAGGCAGGGGGCTGGTCACAGGCAACCGGCTTGGCCGTGGGGCTGTGAAGCGGCTTAGGCCAGGCTGCCCCCTGGTTCCCCGAGGTTATAACCTGCTAATTCTTGCAGAACCCAAGTGTCTTGAAGGAGCCTGTCCGTGTGAAGGTGTCCCTGTGTGGCTCGGGCACAGCACTGGGGGCAGCTGCCCGCTTCTCGATATGCCCCCCAGATCGGGGTCAGAGTAACTCGTGAGCAGGTTTCCTCGCTAGTCTGAAACCCAGTGACAGCCACAGGCTTAGCGTCTTTGCTGTGCAGCTTGTGAGACTTCACGGGGAAGAGCCCTGTCTTCCTTCCCCCAGCATCGGCTCTTGTCCCCTCAACATCCAGAGGGTGCTGGTGTGGCTGATGTGGTGCTTGCTGCCTTCAGTTTGGTATTGGGGGATGAAACCCTGCATGCAGTGGGGGTGAGATGACAGGAGGTGTCCACTATCCCCTGTTCATGAAGAGCAGGCTCACCAATGCCTTGATGGCTCCCTTGCTTTGTACTGGCACAACTGGCTGCAGGAGGGTCTAGGAAGGTTTGGCTGTACTTGTTCAGCAAACCAGATCGCTGGTGCTGCACAGATTCCCTGCTGAAGGTGGAGGCATGAGTGGTGAAGGGCTTTAGCCCCTTTTCTTGTTCCTAAGTCTCCTGTGCATAAATCCTTGGTTGTTGAAGGCTGTTGGCATTAAATCATGCCAGCTGTGCCAGTGTTTGATCCCAGACAGTGACCAGCAAACAGAGTTAAAAGACTGGCTGGTACTTTTCCAAGCTGAATCCATCCCCAGCCAGCTGCTGGCCTCAAGTTCTTGGGTTTGGCATCTGCGCTGAGTGAGGGGCAGCAGGAGGTGGCTCCTCCAGCACATTGGTTGCTTGAACACTGCAGGTACTAGGGCTGATTTCCTAAGCTCTGCAAGCTGAGGCTGGTCATGTTGTTCCCTGCAAGGACTGACACTGTAGCCTCTGCCTGCCTCACCCAGGCTTTTTCCAGCCGCCTGCTCCTGCTGGCAGGGCAAGAGGAGTTGGTGTCTGTGGCAGGAATCTCTCCAGAAACCTTCACCTGTCTGCAGTTTCCCAGCCCTGATGTTTTCCTTGGGCAGGGCTCGGGGAGGCCTGGAGCAGACCATGGCCATGCACATGCAAACCTGCCAGCTGCTGGGAGTGGATCTGGCCTGGCTAAGGTTCTCTGGCCACTGGCACAAAGCTGGAGTTGTCTCTGGCCTGCTTCTGGTGGGGCTTCTGGCTTGGTGCTGCTCTGGTGTTCTTGAGCTGTGCTTGCTCAGCAGCAGGCTATCTTCTGCTCATGCCTTAGCAGCAGCGAACAAGGCAGATTTGGGGAGATGTGGGTAGATTCTGTCCTTTGTGAGCTTGTGAGGATGAAACATTCACGCTGTTCTGGGCAAAACACACCAGCAGGGTCATATATTTTGGAAATAACGCAGAAAAATGCAACCCAGGTTTTGCAAGAGGAGGATGCTGGTACCTCTGGCTGGCACCAGGATGTGGTGATGGTCTTGATCTTCTTGGGACCTTTCTTAGTTGAAGAACTGGAAGATGTAGTAGGTAGCTCATTGCTTTGTGGTAGAGGCAGCCTACCAAAACAGCCAAGTGCTAGCTGCCATGGGCTTTCAAGCAAATAAAGTGTCCCTTTGCTGAAACTGGAGTTTGTTAAGCTAAAGCAGCTTATCAGGTGCTTATGTTGTTGTTGAGGCAACTGTCATAACTAATACTTGGCTCTTCTGTGCAAACCGGTGGCTTTGCTTGTGTGTGTGCCCTTGAGCGTGAGCAAAACACTTTCTGTGAAGCAGGGGAGTTGGGCTGGTGAGGCAGATCCACCCGGCTGCCAGCCAGTTCAGGTGGCTTGACAGCACTTAGCTGTCTTACAGTAGCCAGTGAAGAAGCAGTTGGGTTAGACACAGTATAGGTGCAGCTGCACATCATCTGCCTGGTGACAAAAGCTGTATCTTTATGTGACCACAGCCCTCTCTAGGGATGCCCTCAAAGGCTAGCTCTTCTGATGCAAGGTCTGCTTCCCCGTGGTAGGTGTCAGGCTTTCGTGGGGGGACCCAGGGAGCTTCTGCCTGCACACGTTATGGTCAGTGTGCTGTCAGGCCTCTGAGAGGGCGGGTGTTGTGTCATGGGCTGATCTAAAAGAAACTGTGGCTCTTCTGTGGTAGCAGATGGAGAAGTAGGAAGAGGGTGTGTTACTTTTATAGTCTTAGAAACTACATTTAATGCAAACTGAGAACTGGTCACAGTAGAAAAGCAGATAGCCCTTTTCTGCATTTGAGAGCTGGGAGACTCATTAGGGAAACTTTAGAGACCACCTTCCCTTGTCCATGTAGAACAACGTTTCTTCCAGTTTGAAGACCTCCTGCAGAAGCAGAGGATCTGAATGAGACCTGCTACAGATGTCTCAAATGTAGGTGGTAGTAGTCCTCTTGTTGGCTCAGCTGCTGGCTGGAAGAGGTCCCTGTGGCAGTAGCGCTCTTGTTGGCTTGGGTGTCAGTCTGAAGGGCCCTGGGACAGGTCTGGGTGTGCTGTTTGGCATGGGTCTCTCTGCTCCCCATTCTCCATCACTAGCAAACATAGCTCATGCCTCTAACTGTCGTGATCCAAGCTGGGAGTGGTCCCAGCTTTCTCCTCCCGGAAACATCCTAAAATATGGGAGAACTCTTCATCAGACAGTACTGGTGGTTGATGTACCCAAGGACTTGAGCCCACCTCAAAGGGCAGCTGCTCCTTCAGGAACAATGGGAACCGATGATGTTTCCTTGCTGAAGACAGTGGTGGTTCAGAGTCGCTGCTAATAGAGCTTCATTTACTGGCCGTCAAAGACCTGTTCTGTTCTCTGCTAGGATGTTAAAGAATAGTGCTTGCTGTCTGATTCTTGCTTGGAATAACTTGTACTTGCTTGTCTGCCTGCAAAATGAGGGATGATTTGTGATGCCAGCGTCCATAGCTCTTGCCTGCAGCAGGAATGAAGAAATAACTCTGCCTTCTGGTGTGGTGGGCTGGTTGGCATACAAGCTCTCAGATGGGCTTTCACCTTGTCCCCACGCCTGCTCCCAGTAGCTGGGACAGTCCAGTGCGGCTCCATGAAGCTGTCTCCCAGCAGTGCCGGGACCACAGAGTCCGTGAGCTCCTCTGGCACCATTTGGAAGTGAGCTGCTGCACCAAAGCCTGGCCCAGCTGCCTCCAGGCAGGCCCTAACCAGCCCTCTGGGGAAGGGCTGCTGGGCTTGTGGTGGCAACCAAATTGCTAGCACAAGTTCAGCTGCTGACAAGGCTCCTGTGGTGCCCAGTGCCTTGCCTTCACGCAAGCAAATTGCTGTGGGTCTCTGCCACCAGTGGTGACAACTCTGCTTTCCCAAGGGTTCTCCTGTTGGCTGCGTGGCTGGCTCCTACGGTTAAGTGCAAGAGGGTCTCTAGTGCTGCCTGCCTGCCTTGTTGCAGTGTGAGTGCTGGTGTGTGAGGCACTACCTGGAAATGGCACAGCTGGGTGTGTTATGGGTGTGTGAGCAGGAGCACTTATGCGTACTTTGCCTGCTGCTCCTGACACCTGTCGTGGAAGGACTGGGGCTGTGGTGCTTGGTCTGTGGGCTGGCGTGTACCAGTGACCTGCTAGCTGCTCCTCTTCTGCTAAAAATCAGGATCAAAACTGCCTTTGAAGTTTCATGTGACATTTCGTGTCCCTAACGGCTCAGATGCCTCACTACAGCCTGGCTGGCAGAGATTGTAACACTCAAGGGTGGGTGGAAGGGAAGCCCTGTGATATCCTCCAGCCATGCTGCTCAGAGTAGTGACCCTGTGTCGCAGCAGCTAGGAAGGTGAGCTGTTTGGTCCCCCAGCCTCCATTCCTCAGTGTAAACGATGTCTTATTGTCATTTAAAATGTGGTTTTGATTCTCTTACAGAGCAGGCCCACAGCACCTAAAAGGGAATCTCTTCTCCCTGTGAGCAGCACCTCCAAAGAGAATGGGGTTCATGTAGAGCAAGATGATCAGGACTTATTTGCAGGTGAGTGTGTATCTACTGGGTGTTTGCTGGAGCTTCTGAACTTTAAGGCTGGAGTGATCTGTTTTTAAGCATAACATGCAGGTCAAGGATATTTCTGGACTATCACAGGTTCTTATCTCAAACTCATGTTCCAGCATGCTCTGGAAGCACTGGTGGTGTTTTGGGGAAGGTCAGAGTAGCCTCCTCCAGGTCTCTAATATAATCATGTGGCAGGATTAACTGTTTGGAAGCTGAAGAGCATTAAAATGGGGTTTGCTTTAGTTTTGTTGCCTTAAACTGTAAGGTGGTGAGTGTCCTCTTAGAGTTAACAGGCTTTTGTTCTCTACCTTCTCCTCCCTCTGTGCAGGTGGAGGAAGCATCTCTGACAGAGATGTGGCTGTTCCCAAGGAACAGGAAACCTAACACTCCTCAGCAGGGGAAAATGAGGAGGGTCAGACCTTCCCCAGCCCTGGCATGGTGGGACACCTCTGGCAGAGGCATCTGAGAGTTAGTTCTGGAGACATCTGCTAGCAGATGGAAATTTTTACTTCCTCTGGGTGGAGAAGCGTACTGGGAAGGATCCTGCCTTCCAGGCTGGCCTATGTGCTGTGTAAAAATCCAGCTCAGCTGTAGCTGTTCTAGTGCGCAGCTCCTCCCGCACGCAGCAAGGAGGTGATGCTTGGCTCCTTCTAGAATAAGAAGTTAACTGGATTAACTTTGTATTCTCCAGCAGTTTCTTACTCCAGTGAAGATGCATTAAGTCTTGCTCTTCCCAGTGCTTACAGGTGTCCTCCCTATGGAAGTTTTTTGCTAATTAAGATTATTGTTACTCCCTAGATCCCATGAACCTCTCTGAGAATACTGAAATTACCTTTCTAGGAACCCAAGTAGAGAGGCTGACCCTTGCAAACTTCTCTTGACAGATGCCACTGTAGAATTGTCTCTAGACAGCACGCAAAACAACCAGAAGAAGGAACTGGCCAAAGCATCCAATCCTGCTCCCTCATTAGAAGTAGCTGCAAGCTCTTCTTCTAGAAACCCTCCAAAGAGCTATGAGGAGGTGAGAATTGCTCTGAGCTTTCCTACTTGCCCTGCTGGTTTCAGACTGTAATTGGCAGGAACCTGTCTGTTTACTTAGTTGTAAACATGCATCTTAAATGATGCAATTAATGTAATTGCCATATTGGATGCCCTGGCTTGTGTATCGGGCCATCAGTCTGGGACTGATACCACTAAAGTGGGGTTCAGGTCAGCCTGATGGCATTCTTGTTTGTGTGGTGGTGTAGACTGCCTCTGAAGCTGAAGTAGCAAGCAGCTGATCTGGTCCTGAAGGTCTGAGCTCTGACTTGGAGCTTTAGCATGCTGTATTGCTGCAGATGAGGCAAGTGGTGTAGCTGCTCTTGTCCATGTTTTTCAAAGAAACAGTCTCCTGGGTGACATGAGAGCGCAGGGCCCTGAAGTGGAACTTGTAGTCTGGTTGCCAAGCCCAGTTAATCAGGTTGTACTTGGCCTAAATCTGGGGTTTCTCCTTTAGAGAGACTGAAATCATTTTGGAGACAAGGGAAGCGCTCCCCAAACACTCCTGAGCTCATGAGGGTGGACTCTGCAGTGCCATCAGGAGCAGTGTCTTAGGCTGAATTCAGACTGGCTTAAGTGAAGGAGCAATGCAGAGCTAGGGCAGGATGCTGGGCTGATCAGTGAGCTGATAAGCTGTTGCCTTCATGTTCACAGACCAAAGGTCATTTGGGGCTGGTCTCAGCTGTGCTTCACCCAGTCCTTTAACATAATTCCATTAACGAGGCACTGCAATGCTTGCTAAGCAACCCTGAAGCCTCTGTGGTCTGTCACCCACTGGCCTTTCGCAAAGCAGGGTATGACAAAAAGACCTGTCCAGACTGGGTCTGCTTCTTGCTATCCTGGTGCTCCATCCCCATGTGCCTATACACTACAACTTAGCTTCTGTATAGGTTCAGTATCTTATGCTGGTTCAGATGAGGACTGAAATCGTGACATAAAAGAGCTCAAAGGGAGCTATCTTGTGCAGAGCTGAGCCTAGCCTCTGCAGAGTTTCATCTTGGGGCTGAGCAGTTTGTACATCAGTCTGTGCAGATAGTGGTGTAGTAAAGACAAATCCAGTTTGGGATCCTTGGAACATGTAGTCTGGACACAAGTGAAAACCTTGAGGGATTTACAGAATGACCTTGGCCAGACTGAAGTGCCAAAGATGCCCTGGCAGTGTGAAAAGCTCACTGTAATGTATGGAACTTCATGGTTTAGGGTGGTTTGAAGCCTTGCTTTCTAGTTTTAACTTGCTGTACTTGTGTGCTTACTCCAAGCAGCTGGAAGAAGAGGAACAGGAAGACAAATTTGAGCTGACTGTAGGAGTGAGTGATCCAGAGAAAGTTGGTGAGTTAATGTCCTGTCCTGCTGCACAGTGAAGCACAGTTAGACAAGCTAGGCTTTACAATAGGACTGAATGCAACTATGACCTCCATGTGCCATAGCCCCAGCTTTCAAGCTGTCTCCGCAAGTGCAGACTTGATCCTGGAGTAACATCTTCAAGGCTTCTTTCAACATCAAGAAGAATTGAAGCTACACAAAGCAAAATCCTAGGTTGCAAACAGGTGATGCGGGAGCAGGTTCTGGAAAGTGAAGGACCTCAAAGGCAGTGAGCCAGGAGCAAGCTTTTTGGGAGGGTGAAATGTGATGCTTGCAGTAGCAGAGTTTGTTGCTTGGAACTGTGGTGACCAGCTTGGCTTGACCTCCAGGCATCGCTGTCCTGTGTGCAGCTGGCAAGAGGGAGGCAAAACTGCCTTAACCTAAAACTGTATTATTCCATGCTCTGGCACCTTCCCTAGCAGCTATGCTTGCCAGGGAAGCACCTCTGACTTCAAACTGAGAAGCAAGAGGGTTTCTCTCTTGGAAGTGAGGGTCAGTGGAACTTGGCCAGCTATGTGGCAGTCTCTAGGGTGCACAGAACCCAAGGTAACATCAGGGTGGCTCACGAGTGGCAGCTTGCTCTCACTCCATGGGTTGTGATCTCTGGAGCTGGGAGGTGCACTGACTTGTAAATTGGAGGTCTGTTAGGGGTAGATTGGACTTCTGAGGCTGCCCTTCAGTTGAACTACCAGGTAAACAAGGGGATTTCTGTGTTTGCTGGAGAAAACTGCCTGTCATGTTTCAGAATCCAACCACATGCAGCCAGGGGCCTTCTGACTTGCATACTCTGAATAGACTGCTTCATGTGCTGTACAGCCACCCAATTGTTGCGTGCTGAGCAGATGCATGGAGTCAGCCCAAATGCTGTCAGTGTAACAAGCGCCTG